>NW_022900920.1:15920247-15967590 GCF_012274545.1 Fukomys damarensis | reverse complement strand
TGTGTGTGTGTGTGTGTGTGTGTGTGTGTGTGTGTGTGTGTGTGTGTGTGTGCGTGTGTGCGCGTGTGTGCACATAAGAGCGACCCCTGGTGGTAGAAATTTCCATTACCGGGGTTATCATTTTTGGGTGGCCTGGATTATGTGGTTTGGGGAGGAAATACTTCAACCCTTTTGCCATGAACTTTGGGGAAATAATGATCAGCTGGGACAGGGTTTTGTTTTGTGTGGTACTGGGGATCGAACTCGGGACCTTGCACTTGCGAGGCAGGCGGCGGCATCACGGAGCTAAATCCCTGGCCGGGACAGGATTTTTGTTGTTGTTGTTGTTGTTTGTTGCAGTTGTTGAACTAGTTACAAAATGATGCCTTGAACATCACCTTTGACCCCTGTACTGTACTAGCAGTAGGACCCCCTTTCCCACATCTCTTCAGCTGTTCCTGTTCTTGAACCTTTTACCAGGGTAACAGGACAAAGGTTTTCATACTTAGTTTTAACTAGACCTCTAAATTGGTTCTGATGACGTTAAAACTAACTGATGAGTTTATGTTTTCTGGAGTCCCTTTCAAGGGAAGCTACTGCTGGCTCAGACATAAGGTCTTGCTCTTCTCTCTCCATCTTTGTGGGGTCCTGAGACCTCTTAGGAGACTTGGGAAATACTTCCCAGCCTGCATTGCAGCTGGATGAAGGAACAGCAGCAGCTCAAAGTTCTTTTGTCGCTTGTTCTTCAGCTTTAGTCAATTATTATTTCCCCTTGAGAAGACTTGCCTTTCATTGGCATGCAAATTGAGAATAAAAGAAGTGCCTTCCAAGAACAAGCCCAAAGAAGCAACTTCCCGTTCACAATTGAAAACAGGGTTGTCCTCAGTAAATGTCCACAGTTCAGGGCCCTGTGGCTACTAACTCAGACACTGCTGAGAACAACCGGCTTCTCTCCTCTCCGGTGATTTGGGCTGAGTCTGTCCTGAAATTGAGATGTTTATAGAAGGAGAGACAGGACACCAGCTCCTGTGAGTCTTGCCAGACCTGGCATTAACCAAAGATACAATAGCATTTAATGTTCATTTTGCATCTGGGTGCCAGACATCATGACAAATGCCGTATGTGTACAAAGTAAAATTCTGTTTTCAGTTCTGCTTTGAGTCCTTACTCTGTCGTGCTGTGGGGAATGCCCATGGCAGCCGTCCTTGGGTCTCCCCTCTGTTAAACCCTGATATACTGAGGCTGTCACCTGGGTCCTCCTCACCCCCAGGGCCATGACTGAGATGCCTACTGGTCCAGCCACACTATGTGTCCATCGGCCCCTGTGACTGTGCTGCTTTCCTGCCACCCTTGGCACATGGAACTCTTGAGCGAGGTTGGGAGCCCCTGGCCTTCCGTTAGTGCTTTTCCTTCCCTCACCCTTCCCCTCCCACACCGTCAGGAAGGCAGGGTGAGATGCTCAGATATCCCCTGCCCAGAGCCTTTTCCCTGTTCTTTCACCCTCAAATGTATTTGTCCTCCCTGGTGGCTTCATCGGACAACCACCCTCTACTCTCCAAAGGATATAGGTTTTTACAAATGGTGAGAAGAGCCACTGACCTCAAATTGTTTCTACTCATAAAAACACTAGAAACAGAAAATGTAGAAGAGCCTGCTGTGGCTATCACCTCATTGTGGGGGCACTGGAAGCATCAGTCAGCCCTCCAATTCTTGGGTTCTGTATCTGTGGATTTAGCCAGTCATGGATCAAAAATATTGTGAAGAAAACTGCATCTGTAGTGAATGTGTACAGACTTTGTTCTTTGCATATATCCTAATGTATTGACAGTATGGCAACTATTTAGATTGTATTGTTAAGAGTAATCTGGAGATGATTTTAAATGTTTGCGCAGATATACTACGCTAATGTGTATAAGAAGCTTGAGCTTCCTTAGATTTTGGTGTCAGCAGGATTTTGATTCCCTAGAACCAATACCCAGCCCAAACCAAGGTACCACTGAATAGAAAGTCAGAAGTTAATATTTCAAAAGTTGTCCCTGTGCCATTCCAAGCTCCACTCCACAGATGAGGAAACAGAGGCTTATGGCATTAGGTAAACTGCTTTAGCAGTAGAAAAGGCTCTTCTTTTCCTCTGAACTGTTCTAGAATCTGGGGTTTACACATCGCCAAAGAGCAAATTCTTCATCCAAATAGAAGCTGGGGTTTCATCAGCTCAACTGCCCTGCTTCTAAATTGCCACCAGGTGGCGCTGTTGTCATTTAGCCCTGCGTCGTCCAAACCCTACAGAAGCTGGGGGGCCTGTCTTCCTGAAGAACCTCCCTAGCAGGCCCTGAATTCTTCAGGAACAATGATCCCACCCTACGAGGGTGAAAGTTAACCTCTTGTGACACTCCTACTGCTAAGCACGGTCCAAACACACACACACACACACACACACACACACACACACACACACACACACACCCGCCCCCAGGACTGCCTTGGGTGCCTGAGTCTGGAGGATTCCAGGCTTAGCGTCTTTTGGAGCCCCTCTCTCTTTGGGTATCAACAAGCAGGGATGGGGCAGCATTTTCCTTTAAACCTTATGAGCACAGCCAGTCTTACCACACAAACTTTTCCTCTGGACAATGGAACTGTTTAGTTGCACTAGAGGAAGTGACTGTTTCTGTAGGTAAAAGAATGTCAGGCAAAGGCTGCTTCCTGTGCTCCAGCATCACACAGGGCAAGAATGGCGAGGTACCAAGGAAGGCCCTTTCTCCAGAGTGTAATCTGGTAGGCCTGGGGCAAGGCCTCAGAATGAGCATTCCTAACAAACTTCCAGGTGACAAGGGTGCCGTGGGCCCAGGACCACACTCTGAGGACAGAAGCGTGTGCCGCCCAACTGTGTGGTGTCACAGCTTGGCGTCACTGGGGTTCAGATCCGAGGGCTGGACTGGAGGAAAAGGGCCTCGTGGCAGGGATGGGGAGCCCCAGGTAAAGCGGCACCCTCAGAGGCAGTGCAGGTGGGGGCCGAGCAGGAAGTAAGCACAGACCAGGCTGGTGGGTGCTTACTGAAAATGAAGATCGGCACCAGATGGGGAGCTCTTGTTGGTCAGGTGAGAGGCTGAGAGTTTATCCTGCAGGTAACAGGAGGCGGGGGTGGTGCTTGTGGTTTGTTTTGAAGCAGGGATGAAAGCCGACAAGGAAAGAGAAAGAGATCGAAAGACGAATTTCGAGACCTGGCTGGGTACGTTGGACAACAGTGAGCAATGTCCCGGCAGTGCAGGGATGGTGGCCAGGAGACAGTCCCAAGGGAGGACCCAGGAAACCTGGTAACTACCTGGGTGTGGGTGGGAAAGGTGGAGTCAGAGAAGATGCCAAGGTTCTGAACTGAGAACCCAAAAGAAAGATCTAACTTCAGAAACTAGGACAGTCAGGTGAGAGCTGCTCTGGGGACACTGACCAGTGCAGATGAGGCAAGAGCCACCAAACTTGTCCACTGGGAACGCTGCTGGTCTGGCCTTTATGTAAGCAGGCCCCAGGCAGTGGGGAGGAGTGACATTCAATGGGGTGATTATGGCTCCCGATCCTATGAGATCCTATGGTGGTTTCAATTATTTATGCAAGTTATTCTCAAACCAGGCAATTTATTCCAGCGCTCTTATGTTTGTTCCTCCTTTAAATTGTATTGAAGGGCGCAGGAACAGATCCAGAGAGGGGTGGATGACATGTATGGAATCCTGTGGGCCAGTGGTCTCCCAGACTCTCTGATCATGAGATTTACCTGGGTGTTTGGTGAATGCATCAGTTGCTAGGCCCCTTCCCAGACCTGCAGCAGCACTGCCCCGTGTGGAGTAGGGAGCAGAAGGTTTGTGAAGTGGTTAGCTGCCTTAGCACAACTGCGTGGAGCACCTGTTAAAATGCTTATTTCTTGGCTTTTTCAGAAAACAAACGCCTACTGGGAACAAATATTCTTGGTGTTGTATAGTAGCGGTTGGGGGGTAGTTTGGAAAATGAAACAATGTACTCCGCCAAGGCAAAGCAGTGCCTTATCCCTCTCAGCAGAAGGTTTGTGAAGTGGTTAGCTGCCTTAGCACAACTGCGTGGAGCACCTGTTAAAATGCTTATTTCTTGGCTTTTTCAGAAAACAAACGCCTACTGGGAACAAATATTCTTGGTGTTGTATAGTAGCGGTTGGGGGGTAGTTTGGAAAATGAAACAATGTACTCCGCCAAGGCAAAGCAGTGCCTTATCCCTCTCCTCCCACTGTCATTAAGGGGGCCATGTCTGCTCCAGGCTAAACATCTGCGCCCCCCCCCCCGCAGCTCTAAATGAGTGTAGAAGACCCTAGGGACCCTATGAAGAAAGCAAAATTCAGAGAAGTCAAGGAAGCTGCCCCCAGTCACATGGACAGAACAGGGCACGATGGGAACCTGGATCCAGCTTGGTCCAATGCCATCTAAAGCCCAGATTCATACCACTTGCCATCTCTCGTGGAGGTCTGACGGAATTTGTGTTGTGGTCTCCAGAAGTGTAAAGCAAACCTCAGGCAATCGTTAACATTTAGAAGTCGGTTCTTGGAAAGACCGAAAAGCAAACCCAGAAAGATCTGATCTGTGTGACAGCAGCATCAGGGCAGCTCTTAGAGACCACGCCCCATTGATGGGACGCTAGGCTCTTCTAGAGTCTTGCGAGTCTCCAGCTCCACTTGCTGGCTCTCCCTAAGCCAAGGAGCTTCCCCTCTCCTTGTTCTGTTTTTGACTCGTTATTTACTTCTCCCCAAAGACAAACACAGAGCAGGAAAGAGGGAGGGGAGGAGGAAGATCCTGACTTTCAACACTGGCTGAAACGTCATGGTTGATGTAGGCAGGGCATCTGCACATCTGGTTCAACAGGGCGTTTTAAGCTTTAAAATGAAGGGGAAAGGAGCATTTCCCCATCATATTACCCATTTATTCTAACAGCTTGAAACATGGGCAAAAGTGGAATGTAGAGGGGGAATAACTTTACTAACGGCCCTATCACCTGCAGGGAACTGCTCTTAAGATATTAGTGATTTTCCCTCACGCTTTACTGGGTTTTCAAGTAGTTCTTTCTTGATTGTGAGATAGCTGCATTTTAAACACCCACTGTGTGTGTGTGTGTGTGTGTGTACATACATACATATATATATATATGCAATTTTAAATAAGCAGCTATTTTAAAAGCAGTTTTAGACTTACAGAAAGACTAAGCAGAGAGTTTCCGTGTACCTTCCCTTCTCCCTCCATACAATTTCACTACTATTCATAACCTGTATTTCTAAGGAGTATTGGGCCAGGTGTGGTGCACACCTACAATGCCAGTTACTGAGGCTGAGGTAGGAGGATTGCACGTGTAAGACCAGCCTAGGCAATTTTTATCAAGAGCCCTTCTCAGAAGTATAATGACAAGACTTAGGGGTGGAGCTCAGTGCTCCCTGGATTCCACCCCCAGTACTGAAAAAAAAGGGTACATTTGTTGATACATCTGTTACAATTAGACCGATATTGACACGTTACTATTGTCTAAAGCCTACAATTAGCAGACCGATATTGACACCTTACTATTGTCTAAAGCCTATGGTTTACGTTAAAGTTCAGCTGTGTGGTAGAGGCTGTGGGTTTGACAGGTGCAGAATTCCACATGTGCTCCATTATGTCGTATAAGTCAGTCTCCGGCCTCAGAAATCCCTGTGCTCTGCCTGTTTATCTCTTCCATCCCTGCCTCCCACCCACACACTCTGTCCTTGGAAATTACTGAGTCTGTTCCACCATTTTTTTAATTGAGTTTATTGGTACATCTTAGACATACAGTACAGTTACATTCATTATTGGGATCTTGTACCTTTGCATGACAGGTCTTGGTTCTCATTTTTTGTTCTACCATTTTGAAAAGGAGTCTCTGTTCTTTCTTTTTTCATCACCTTAAAACAGTGGTGTGAGACGGATACAGTAAGGTATTCCTTCTGACAGCTTGATGAATGGCTCTACTCCTCTGTAGTTGTGTAATCGCACCCAAATATAGATCTAGGCCATTTCCATCACCCCTGAATGTTCTCTTGTGCTCCTTCCCAAAATCCCTGCCAGGAGAAATAAGAAGGATTCTCATTTCCCTCACCATTGATTAGTTTCGCTTATTATTGAACTTCATTTACAGCAACTGGGATTAAACATGTGTATTTGGTCTGTTCTGTACACTACCATTTGTTGACTTTTTAACCTCAAATGTACAGGCCAGGGGTGCTAAATACATTTGCATTCTTGTGATGTCAATGTATCTGCAGTTTTGTAAAGTAGAACTGGAGGTGGTCAATTCAGAAATGATAATTCAAATGATACAAAGTAGTGTACCTGGGTACAGTGGAACTGAGTTAGAAATGATCAGGGAAACAACATCCAGGAAATCTCCAGCTATTTAGAAACTAAATTTTCTGGGTGTCTTTCTCATATCCTTTCCAACTTAATTCCATTGCTGAATCTTACCGAGGCCTGTCATGTAACTATTCCATCTGTACTTGGCAGGATTGTTTCACTCTTATTGGATAGTGTTTGGGAAGAGTTCATTGGGTAAGCTTGGTTGATGGTGTTGCTCAGATCTCCCACGTCCACACTGATTTTCCATCTGCGTGTTCTAACAATGAGCGGGAAAGGCAGGTGGAAATACCAGACCACATTGTAATCGTGGATTTGTCCGTCCGGCTCTACCAGTTTTTTCTTCTTGTATTTTATATCTTTCTGTTGCTCTTCAAAACCTAAATTTTTAGAATTTATGTCTTCTTGAAGAGTCGAGCCCTTTATCATTATAAAATGGTCTTCTTTACACCTGTAATATTCTTTGCTCCAAAATCTACTTTGTCTCATCTAACATAGACACAATGGCTTTCCTTTCATTGGTGTTTATATGGCATTTCTCCCCTCCCTGATTCATTTACATGTATTTGTGCTTTAAAAAAAAGCTAAGTGACTTTAGTGTAATCAGAATATAGTTGAATCTTGTTTTGCTAAAACACTCTGGAAATTTTTGCCTTTTTACTAGGGTGTTTATTATATTTTAATGTGTTTAATGCAGTTGGTTTACTTATACAGTCTACAAGTAAATAATCTACATTTACATATTTTCTGTCATCCTTTTTGTATTCTTTTTTCTCTTTTGTTTTTTTATTTCTTTGGGAGTAATTATTTTTATGATTTGCTTTTTTCCCTTTTGACTTATTAGCTACAACTATTTATGTAATTTTAGTATTTACTTAGAGGAATTATCACATACATCTTTAATACCATATATCACAATCTGCTCTCAAGTGGTAGTGTTTCATTTCCTGTATATTAGAAGAATTTTAAAACCATAAACTTGTATTTCTCTCTTTTGGCCTTTGAACTATTGCTACAATAGGGTTTCTACGAGTTACAAATACCACAGTACATACTTTTCCTTTAAACAGCAAATTATCTTCTAAAAAAGGTCTAAATAATAAGGAAACAGATTATCTGCGTAGTAATTATTTCTGGTGTTCCTTATTCTTTTGTGTAGACCTTGATCGCTATCTGGAATTCTTTTCTTTCTGCTTAAAGTATGTGCTTTAACATTTCTTCAGATGCCAAATGTAACTAACACTTTAACTTTTGTGTGTATGAAAGAAAAATTTTATTTCATCTGTGTTTTAGAAAGATCTTTTCTCTGAGCTAAGAACCCTAGGTAGACAGTGTTTTTCTTCCAGAATGTTAAAGACCTTATGCCACCTCATCTTGTCTTCCTGTCATCCTTACCTTTGTTCCTCTTTTTTTTTTTTTGCTACTTTTAACATTCTTTCCTTTCTCACTGACTTTAAGAAATTTGGTAACAATTTGCCTTGTGTGGGTCTATCCCTGTTTCCAGTGCTTGCAGGAGGTTGAGATCATATTTGGAAACTTTTCAGCCATTATTTATTCATTTTTAAAAATTTACCCTCTTCCTTTGGGGACTCCAATTACACATGTACAGTATTCAGCTCCTGGAAGTTTTCCCACAGCTCATAGATGGCCTGTTCATTTCTTTTTAAGTCATTGTGCTCTGTTTTCCTTTAGAGTATTGCTATTGTTGTGTCTTTAAGTTCACTAATTTTTTTTCCTGCGGTGGCTAATCTGTCATTAATTCTCTCCCAGTGTATTTTTCACTTTACACATTGTGGTTTTCATCTCTAGAAGTTTGATCTACTCTTTTAATCTCTTCCATGTCTGTGCTTAACAAGTTCAATTTTTTCTCTAGCCTTCTAGATATATACAATGCAGCTATTATTATTATTATTATTATTATGCTAGAGATCAAAACATTAGGCAAGTGCTTTACCACTAAGGTATATAGACTGCAAGCCCTACAATACTGGGTTTTTGTTTTAGTTTTTTGTTGTTGTTTGAGACAAGGTCTCGCTATGTAGTTCAGACTGGTCTTGAACTCACTACATAGCTCAGGCTGGCCTCAAACTTGTAGCAATTCTCCTGCCTCGGTCTCCTGAGTGCTGGTATTACAGGCATGAGCTACTACATCCAACTCCTATAACACTTTTAAAAAATGTACTTGTGTGCTAATTCTATCATCTGGGTAATTTACTGGTTCAATTTTGATTACTTCAATCATCAGATCTCTTCATGGTGGATCATATTTTCCTGCTTCTTTGCATGCTAGACATTGTGCCCTTTAGGCTGTTGGGCTCTGGATATTTTTGTATTCCTATAAATAGTCTTGAACTTTGAGCTGTGATGCAGTTATTTGGAGCAACTTAATCCTTGAGGGTCTTGCTTTGGTAGGTGGGAGCGGAGCAGCATTTAGATGAGGGTTAATTTACCGCATTACTAAAGCCAGGCTCTTTTTAGTACTCTAACAGATGTGCCATTAATTATGAGGCTGTCCGTTCTGGCTAGTGGGAGCAGGATGTATTCCCAGCTCTGAGTATCTGTGAGGATCACTCCCTTAAACCTTTGAACTTGTTTATACCTAATCCCAGATGGTTTCTTCATGCGCACATACTGGTCGGTACCTCTCATGTCTCTGTCCAGCCCCATTTTCTCTACCACTCTGCTCTTGTTTTTTCAAATTTTATTGGTACAGTTTAGGAATACAGTATAATTATTTGTACCTTTACATAATTTGTCTTGATTCTTATTTTTCCCTGCCCTCCTTTCAACCCCCCCACTCCTCCCTGTTTACAAAGACTTTGTTTCCATTTTTCATTTTCTCGTATTAATTTTGTTCCCTTTTTTCCTTTCCGTTACCCCTCCTGCTTTCCCTTCCCCTTTGCACCTTTTTCTTCCTATTTCACATTACCTATTTTACATTTTGATCCTTATTTACACTTTCAGTTTCTCACACCAGAAAAACTATTCGGTATTTACACATGTGGGTCCTATTTATTTCACTTAAAGAGTATTGCCTCCATGTGTATCCATTTAATTCTAAATGCCTCTAATTTCTCATTCTTTATGGCTGAGTAGTACTCCATTTTGTTTTAGAACCCTACATTTTCTTTATCCAGTCTCCAGTTGATGGGCAATTGGGCTGTTTCCAAGTTTTAGCTATTAACAAACATGGGTGCACATATATTGCAGCGGTATGATTCTTTTAATTCTTTTGGACTCTACTTCTCCATTCTGGAAACTCTAGCTGCCTTGGTGCCCAAGACGCTTAGCTCTACCCTCTCAAATCCAGGAGACAGCTGACTCCCTTTACTCCCTGACTTCCGTACCACACCCTGCAGGCCTTAGGCTGAGGCAGCAGGAGGGCTCACCTTGTTGTTTTCCACCTCTAAGGTTCGCCATTCTCTATGCCTTTGTCTCCTTAAGTTGCCAACGCTCCCCCCCACGCACACCTTGCTCTAACCCCTACCTATAATTCTTTCTATAACATTTTCCAACCCAGGATCTTTGAAAATATTGAAAGGCCACCATACCAAGTTTCTTTCTTTCATTTTAAATGTAAATGCAGCAGAACACCTATCATTTACAGCAATTTGGAAGAAGTAGGGAGATGGCTGCAGAATAAAAGGAAAAGAATAAGAGAGAGGGTCTTGTGGGAGAAGTGTTACTCCTTTTTCCTCTTCAAGAGCTCCTTGTATCACAGTCACTTGCAGGTTCCTGTGTCTTTTTGTGGCTTCGGATGCCAACTTGGACCGCAGTTAATCCTCCCAGTCTCGTCAGCAGCTGCACTAGTGCTGGGAAGGAACCTGGAGTGGTCTTCATGCCGTTAACATAGAATCAGCTTGGTTCCCAGAAATGTCGACTCATCAACTTTGTTCCCCCATCTAGGCCCATGGGATTACAGAGGGGAATCCCAAGGAAATAGACTGTGACTGGCAGGTAGTCTACAAAGAAAGCCTCAATCACACATCTGAGTTTGGTACACAGGAGCTCAGACTCATATCGGTGACACTGGTCAAAACCCCACTCTTTGCTGCTAAGAAGTGTCAGCCCGTTTTGAGGGCCAAGGCAGGAAAATGGGGGGCTGGGGAAACCCCTCGTCTCCATCTCAGCTACCTCCAAGGCTGACAGGCATAGGGTTGGTAGTTCCCAGACCTCAGTCTAACTCACTGCTGCCAATCTGCCCCTGGCTTTCCTTTTCTGGCAAGTGCATTGGAATGCGATGAATAACTGATGATGTTATTTGGGGGAAATCTAATCTTTTGAATTAGAGTAATTTATGAAAATAATAAGTCATTCATAGACATCTGTGCCATATAATTAGTAACAAATTACTTGCTACCCTAAACTCATAGAAATACTTGGAGCATGGGGGGTATGGCTAAGAAGTGCTACCTCAACCACATTTGTTCAATTTAAGAAAGTACTTTGCTTTTTCTTCTGGTCCTCAGTTTCCTCATCCGTAATAGAAAAGGTTAGGGGAGACTTTCCATTTTAGGGCACATCACTGGAGATCAACTTATTTGTAAATAGCCTATTGCTCATTTAGAAAAATAAACCAGTGGACAATAAAAAATAAAATAAAATAAAAGGTTTGGACTAACAGATTACTGAAAGCACTGCAGATACAACATGGAAAACAGACAAGGACCCAGCCTCCAGTGAAGGAAATGGTCATCCACCACAAGGCCAAGAAGGGAGATGTGGGGGGCAGGGGGGCTCCAGACTTTACACTGAGGCAGAGCTGGTGCTGAGAGGTTTTCCATGGGGGAGGTGCAGGAGTAGACTTTTATTTCTAAGTCACTGATCTGCCTGCAGCCCAGAGAACAGAGGGAAGGGAGCCAGAGTGGAAGGGAGAAGCAGCAGCTCTACCTGTCCAGGTGAGAGCCTGGTAGAGGCAACAAGCTCAGAAAAGGACTCTGGAGCCAGGCAGCACACAGGTCTTGGTCTTGCTTTGCATCAACAGCTCTTTCCTCTTCAGTCTGACCTTGAATCTCTCCTAGAATATTTCTTCATGTGTGCCTGGGGCATCCTCCCTGCCAGGCTGCTGTGCCCATTAAAGGCACTAACGACTGGAAGTCATTAGCATGGACATGGCTTTAGTAGGTGCTCAGAACACGATAACTCTTCACCTTTACAATTTTGTCTCACAATGTTGCTGATCTCTTTAAATCCCAGAGTTAAAGAGCCTTGTTTGTGTTCTACACACCCAGCGTCCTTCTTCCCTTTAATTCTGCCCTCTGTGTTTTCAGAACTAGCATTTGGGAGTCCATCTGGCTGTCCTTACCTTCCCCGGGCAGTGGAGAGGGCCTTTTCTGTTTCTCTAGGGCCTGCTCAGCAAATTGCCCCTCCTCCTGGGCCGACACCCCCAGGCTGTTAGTTCCTGAGGGTCTGCAGCAAGAAACTACAGTCCCTGTGCCCTCCCTGACCTGGTAATAAGGCAGCACCCCCAGGGCTGAAAGGCATCCACTGAGCCCAGTTGGAACCAACAAGCCCATGCCCCCACTGGAGCAACCCCTTGTGGATTCTGTTTGTGGCCTTATCCCACACATTTTGACTCAGTCTTGAAGCATAAAAGGACATTATGTAAGCTTGATTAATGCACAGCTCCCAGCAGACCAGTTCTTAGAATTTTCCCTGCCCTTAGGCAAATCTTCTCCTGGTGAGCAGCTTTAATCTGGCTTTAGAAATTGCTTCTGATGGCTAATCAAAGAGATGGCTGGTGCTCAGCTTATGCTAAATAAAACGACCAATGTCTAGGCTCCTATTTAGGGGGTATTGCTACATATTTCATATTCAGGGGAAAATTCATCTTATTGCTCTGTGCTAAGAATGCACAGAGTTTCAAAGTGCTGAAATAGAGCCAGTTTATCATCCTGTCCCAGATGGTTATGACTTCAGTCAGCTTGAAGGGAAGCCCTGTACTCTCCCTGCATTTGGCAGTTCCTGTCAGAGGCATGGACAGGAAATGGCTTTGCTTGTTTTATCTCCTGTGTGATATAAGCATCCTCCTTAAAATTCGCCACATGACCTCATATTTGGAGGTGATGAACTTGGAATAGAGGCTGGAATGGGGCCACGTAGAGAGCCGCGAGCCTTGCGCATTCTTATTCTTGGAGGAAACGTGGCAGAGTGACAAGCAAGCTGCCTGAGTCGATCTCCAAGCCGTGCCTCTCTGTATCCCATGTCCACATCTGCAGACGGCAGCAGGGATACGCGTCGAGCCCAGCTGTCAGCAGGGTTTAATGAGAGGCCTCTCGACAAATACCGACATCGGTTTCATGCGTTATTATTTCCTCAACTGTTTTTTTTTTTTAATTTTGAAACCTCAAAATTGTGGAAATGACAAGACAGTCAATGCCCGTGTGTCCATTTCATTAATCTCCTCAGGCTTTCATAACGTAATACCACAGTCCACGTGGCATAGATAACAGATGAGTATTTTGTCTCTGGAGGCTCACAGTCTGGCTCAAGGTGCCAGCCAGGTTGGCTTCTGCTGAGGTCTCTCTCCGTGGCTAGCGGTGGCACCTCCTCGCCGTGTCCTCACATGGCCTTCTTTTGCGGACACCCACTTCTGCTACCTCACAGTGGCACCAGTCCTGTTGGATTAGGCTCCCCACAAGGCCTCTACCTTTCCTGCTGTAGTTTCAAATATAGTCACACTGGGGACTAGAGTTTCAGCACAGGGATGGGACAAGGCAAACAGTTCAGTCCATGGCACACAGAGAGGTAGTTTTTCTATAAAATGGAATACTACTCAGCCATAAAGAATGAGAAATTCATAGGAAAATGGATACATATTGAGGATATACTCCTAAGTGAAATAAATAAGTCACACATGTATAAATACTGAATAGTTTCTCTGGTGTGAATAAACTGTAATAGTACATAAGATCCTAATGAGATAACTGACATTGTGAAATGGGAAGAAAAGGGCCAAAGGTGTAGGGAAGGTGGGATGAGTAGGGGAAGGGTAATAAGGGAAAAGAAGAAAATGTGAGAAAATGAAAAGATGGAAATAAAGTGTTTGTAAATGGGGAGGGGAGGAGGGGGTGAGGGAGGGCAGGGACAAGGGGAAAAAATGAGAACCAAGACCTGTCATGTAGAGGTACAAGATCCCAACAATGAATGTAACTGTATTGTATACCTAAAATGTACCAATAAACTCAATTAAAAATAAAAAAATAAAATAAAATGTTGACCAGAATGCAACTCGCCTTCCCACTGTCCACATCCCTCACCTAGGATGTATGTTTTTTCCTTTTGTGGAAAGCTGGAATCTGACGGTGGGCATGGAAAATGGAGCCTTTCCTCTGGCTATATCCGGAACACTGAGAGACTATGCACATGTGAATGAAAAGATACCATGAACTCCCTATTATGACTTTAAGGAAAATGATAAAAGCCTTAGAGAACTGCACTTCTGCTAACTTTGTCTAGAGCAGTTTCTCCTGATACTAGAAAATATTTAAGCATATAGATCACAGCTGTGTAAAAATAACAAAAGTTGTACCTTGAAAAATTGGATTTTTAAAAAAGAAAAATAGTGGCATGTATAGGAAATATCTTTTCTTCTTTTTTCCTAATTTCCAAATTTGATTTTTTTCCTTTTTTGGGGGAGGGGACTGGGAGTTGAATTCAGGACCTTGCACTTGCCAGGCAGGCGTAATGCCACTGAGCCACAATCCCAGCCTTCAAATTTAGTTTTAGCCATACATTATTTTTAAATACATTAAATTAAAACTATACAGAATTGGGCAACACAATCAAACATGGCATGTGATAAGCTATTTTGCAATAACCAGAGTTTATAGCAACTCTATAATTGTAAGACAAATTTCTCTGTTTATCCTAATTTTCAAGTTAAAACAAATACAAGGGATATATAAGCAGAAATGCTACACTAGGTGCAAATGGTGGTGAGATTGTGCCTCTCACTATAGCCCCTGCTAAATGAAGAACGGAGTCAACTATATGCAAGAAGAGCTCTCTAGGGCCAGGGATTTAGCTCAGTGGTTCTGTGCCTGCCTCACAAGCACAAGGTCTGGAGTTCAATCCCCAGTACCAAAAAAATAAAGAATAGCTCTCTTTTCAAAGCACAGGTTTGCCAACTTGTGCTTTCCCCTAAAAATTCCCAGTAGTGCTCAGAACCTCTTTGTAATCTTAAAAAACTAGTTTAACATCCCTCTTTTATGGTTTCCTCTTATTAAAAACTTCCTGAGTTTCCTGCATTTTAGACTATTATGAATGAATTTCCATATCCCCTATTCCCAGCTCACCAGCACAGAAAGCCCCAGACTGAATATTTGTGGCTCCTTGTATTGATTTTTGGAGAAAATAAGGGCATGTATTTTGGTTCGGGGAGGAAGGAGCTGGGGGACCCCTCACAGAGAACTGCATGGGTGCTGGGTGTTTGTGATGGAGGCTCTGGGAGGCCTTTTGTAGGGGGAGGACTGGGATGCTTCTGCCTGCGATATGGCTCTGTCCTTGGCATCTGTGAGAACCAATGAACCATTCAATGTTTTCCTGTTGGCAGTGCTGGGCTTGGAGGCTCCCGCTCCACTTCTGAGAGTGCTGCCGGCCCAGACCCGTGCATCGTGTCCCCAGAGGTGACTGAGCCAAGGAAACACCCACAGGAAGCCAGGCGTCCAGAAGGATCTCCACTGTCCAGCCCAACACTGGCCTGGGAGCAGAAGCGCCCCTTGACCCCCATGCCCTTCACTGAGTGCCCTCCAGAAGGTTGCTTGGCAGGCCCAGCAGCAGAACCTGAAGATGCTCTCACCAAGCATCCAAGGAGGGACCCTACTCCGAGTGCCCCAGGGAACACCGTGGCATTTACCCCTGAAGGGGACAGTGTGGCTGCCGAAGTCTCTGGCTCTGGGGGAGACAAAGAGATGAAGGCAGAGGGACAAATTTCTTCTTCCTATGGTTGCATTGACCAGTTGCCAGGAATGTCACCTGCACCTCCAGGAGAGCCAAGGAAGGAGCTGCTATGTTCAGAGGGTCACTTAGAGTCCCAAGGGAAAGAGAGTATAGGTGGCTGTTCCCCTTCAGAATCCAGGCTGGATGTGGCTTCTGGACAAATAGTCCCCAAGGCCTCTGCTTCTGCCCACCCAGACAAGGACAGCTCAGCTGGCCTAGTGGAATGTCCCCTAAAACCCAAGACCGTGGTCCCACAAGATTCAGCTCCAGGAAGCTTAGACAGAGAAAAGGGCCGAGTGGAGGTGCCACCTCAGCATTTAGCCAATGACTTGGAATTCCGTAGCTCCTGCCATTCCCCTGGGAGCAATTCAGGGGCTGCCTATGAAGCTGAAGCTGCTGCTTCCCAGGAAAGCTGCCCGCAGCGGATGGGAACCCATCTTCTCCACAGAGAGCTGCCCTGGGACCCACTGAGTCCTGCCCCAGTACTGGGGAAGGAAACTCTGGGTGCCAGTGGTGCTCACAGTCCCTTGCACACAAGGATGAAAGGGGTAGAGACCCATCACGTTGCTCCCATGGCAACAGGTGTCCAGGTAGATGGGAGTTCACTTGGGATCCCTGAGCCTGTCCCACATAACCTGACTGAAGAAACACACCCAGCATCAAGCTCCGCAGCTCATCCAGCCCCTGAGATCCCTGCTACCACAAAAGGGCCCAGTTCATTGGCCAGGGAGATGGCTTCCAAAGCTGAAGGGCCAGTTTCTGTAGATTTGGTCAAAGAGCTGATGGATGCAAGGACTGCGGGACTGGAAAATTGGCCATCAGATCTTGGAAGAGAGCAAGAGCATTCAGAAGCAAGCCCCGGAGAGGTTTCTGCCTCTTCACCCCAGGAGAGGGCAGAGCTCTGGAACTGGGAGCAAAGCCATGCAGTCCCACAAGGGGTGATGCTGTCCTCTTCTTCTCCTGGGGCTTCAAGTAAAGGTACCGGGAGCTCAGTGGGGCCAAAGGAGGGAATCAAGGCCCCCGAGGATACTGGAAGCCCAAATGTGGCTAAAGAGAAAAGCAGATGCCATGGAGACAACCCTTCAGGACCAATCAAAGCCCAGGAGAAACAAGCCACAGAGAAACCTGGTGCTGTGGGTCCTGGAAACCTGGGGGGAGAAGAGTCTCAAGACTTTCACTGCAAGCCCTATCCAAAGGTGGTAAAAGATGAGGTCTCAAAGCCAGATGAAGATTTAGAGAACACGATGTTTTCCAACTCAGATTCCAGAAAGGGAGACACTGGACACGTGGACAGGTCTGACTCTGGGTCAGCAGGGGCAGCATGGCAGGTGGCAGCTGAAACCCATGTGTCAGACACAACCATCTCAACCCACAAACCCCACGAGAAGGACCCCATCCAGAAGCCAGCACCAGATGGTAGTGGTGAGCATGCTGTTCCCAGAGAAGCTGTCAGGGAGCAGCCAGGATTACTGACCAAATGCCTGGACATGCTTCAAGATAGGGAAGGACTGGGAAAAACAGAGTCTCCTTCTGGTTTAAAATCTGAAAAATCAGATTTCCTGTTGAGTTTTGCTGCAGAGGGCGTGACCAAAGCCCAGGAGGTGGAGCACACTTTGGAAATAAGGATGACAGGCTGCCCATCCCCAGAGAAGCCCAGCAGCTGTGACACTGAGGGCTTCTTAACATCCCCAGGCCAGCCTGGTGGGCCAGGGCAAGATGCAGCTGGACAGGAAGCTCATGTCAGGGTGCCACACACCCCTGACGGGGAGAACGAAGCAGAGGACTGTGGGCTCACCACTCCTAGCCTGAGGCAAGATTGTCAGGGAAACCTGTCCTGCCCAGGGGACAGCTGGATAAGAGGAGCTACATCACAGTGTCCCCCACTACCTTCTGAAAACCGACTCCCACCATCCCAACTGGACTCAGAAGCATTCATTTTTGATATTCTCAGGGAGAGGACCCCACTACCTGCAAATGGGAAAGAGGCTCACTCAAGTGCTCTAGGGTTTAAGAACCAGGGTGCAGAGTCTTCCCAAATCCATGTACCCGCGGAGCCTCAGGTGGATGTGAGCTTACCCACTCATGGAGGATGGGAGCAGGCTTCTGGGTCACAGCTTCAAAGTCAGCTACCCAAAGGCAGTCCTCCAAGTTCAACTCCCAAGGACATGACTCTGGAGAGTTCTCCACTGGGGCAGTCAGAATTGTCAACCTCACTAGGACAGAAGTTGCCTATATCAGGGGAAAATGAGCAAAAGGGAGTAGTAGGCTGTGATGGTCAGCCTCCTGCAGCAGACACCTTAAAAGATTCTTCTCCTGCAGAGGACTTTGGTAGAAAGGAAAGTGGCTATGCTGGGCAGGGACCAAACAAGTCCCAACAAGAGCTGGTTGGTGCTTTGAAAGCGGGCAGCCAGCAGGAAGAAGCATGTCGCAAGGATGCAGGAGTTTCTGAAGCAGCTGACGCCTGGACCCCGCCCCAGGGTTTGGGTAAGACAGAGATGGCAAGTAGAGACACAGTGGAGGCCCCGCCTTGTCCACCTGACTCAGTAGCTCTCCTGGATGCAGCTCACTGTCTGCCAGCCCCAGCACCCGCCAGTGCCAGAATCACACCTACCCAGGATGCCTCAGAGAAACAGGCACATGATAAACACCAGGAAGACAGTCAGGAGCCAGTGCCGGCCCTGCAGCAGGGAATGCAGTGCCCAGCCGCCATGGATGCAGAGGCCCCAAAGCTTCTTGAAAGTTTCCCATCAGCTAGGGAGCAAGGTAGTGAAGGTGGAGCTGCTGACAGTGATGGAAATGCCAGTGAAGGAGGCCCCCGGATGCTGCAGGCTCTCAGAGAACCGGAAGCTGCTCAGAGCAGGGCCTTCTTTCCTACCGAGCACTGCTTTATGTCCAGGAAAGAAGCTTCTACCCTGGGTGAGCCCTGCCAAGCTGAGCAGCCAAGGTGCCAGGGTGCCTCGCTATCAGTCAGAGAACTGGGTGGGACCCCCAGAAGCACTGCAGGTATTTCTGCCTGCCAGGCTGTCCCTGACCCAGAGAGGCCACTGCTGTCCAGGTCACATGAAGAGGCTGATCCTGACACCCCTTACCTGCAGAGTGATGGTGCTGCTGCTGGGAAAGGAGCAAAAGACAGTATAGTGAAAGCCGTTTCCTCTGAAAGCTCCTGCCCCAAAGAGGAGCCCTTGCTTGCCCTTGGAAATGCAGCCCCTGAGAAGCTGCCTGCGGGCTCCCTTCCCTCGCCCTTGCATTCAGGAGCTGCAGGTGGAGAAATCCCTGCGGTGCAGCCCACCAGTGAAAGCCCCAAAGCTGGAATCACTGAACGACCTGTGGCCTCCGTGCCCTACCTGGACAGGATGCCTCTCTTGGCCATAGGTAAGCAGACGGCAGGGGAGGATACAGTGGCCACAGCTCCAGACCCAGGTGCCAGAGCGTGTGAGATTCCAGTGTGCCCTGCTAGTGAGGATGGCATGGTGGCCGATACAGAAGGAGAGAGAGCAGGTGGTGGGGAGAGGATAGGAGATCCTTCCCCAGATCCAAAGGGGGACGTATCCTGTAGTGTGGATGCAAGCTCCAAGCAGACCGGCATGATAGCTGGGCTCCCTGACTTCAGAGAGCACATCACCAAGATCTTTGACCAGTCTGTGTTTGGAGCACTGGCCACTACTGATGGGCCCCAGAGTACACCTGGTGAGAAGGCAGGGTCTGGGGAAAATGTGGTAGGCAAGGACCTTGCCATACCTCTAAATCCAGAAAATCGTCCAGATGGGACTCAAGGAGTGGCCCCTACCCTTCTCCTTGTACCTCCTGCTGGACTCTTGGAGAAGAAACAAGAGTGGGCTGTTGAGGCTGAGATTTCCCCTCTGGTTTCCCAGCATCCAGTTCCAGGCAAACTGCTGGCTTGGGCAGGACCAGCCTTGGAGCAGAACCTGCCAGGTGCCCATGTTGAGGAGGCGATGGCCTGTATCCCATCAACAGTGAGAAGCGAGAGGCCAAAGGGGTGTGAGGAGGCCTGGCCAGGCCTGGGAGCCCAGGCTCACTCACAGCCTGAGGAGAGTGGGCAGAAACTAGCTGCAGGTCTTCCCTCACCCGTGATGGCTGATCAGGGGATGCCTGTGGAAGGAATCATGGACTCCAAGGTGGCTCCTCTGAGAAGTGGAGGAGAGGCCTTGGTTCACCTTGACCGAATTCCTTCTGGAGAACAGCACCTCGAAATGTCAGCCTGTGACGACCAACACAGAAAAGATGGTCCCCAGGACTTTGCTCACCCAGGGGGTCCAGATGATGCGCTGGGATCCACTCGTGCCCTTGAAGCTTCTTCTCCTGGTAGGGATGTGTTGATTATGCCTAAGGCTAACAGTGAGCCTGCGACCCCTCTCACACTTGGGGGTGGGAAGAGGCCTGAGGCTGCTGCCACCATCTTGGAAATGCAAAATGCTCCAGGCCACAAAAGCACCCCTAAGCCACAGGCTGGAGAAGTGTCGCCTGCTCCCCTAGAGCCCAGCAAAGTGTCAGGAGCTGCTGGGGAAGCTGAGAGTGACATCACATCCCCCACAGCTGAGACGTGGGCACATGGATCTGGTGACCTGCCTGAAACAGGTACTACAAGGGTGTTCTCCGGGGTGGCTCATGGCTCAGAGCTGCCAGGAAGCTATCAGGACCCAGAATGCTCTGACAGGGCTCAGATGATGGAGGACGCAGTCACCCTGCGAGGGGACAGCCTGGCTGGGCACCAGGAGACCGAGGAGCTGCCGAGGCCTGAGCTCCCCACTCCTGCTGGGCCCAAGAAGATGTGTGTCTCCTCAGAACCAGACAAAACTGGAGTCCCGAAGCTGCAACACTTGGCTCCAGAAGAGCTCCACGCTGACAGGTACTTAAAATAAATCCCCACGGGCTCGGCTCGATTTTTGTAAAAGTCAAAGAGATGGGTGGTTTTCCATATCTAGTGGGTTAAATATATCCACTTACCCTCTCTGGATGGGCTGAGATTCTGAAAAGTGTGAGCGAATGGAGACTGTTCTGACATACATTGTTCTTTTTCTTTTATTCTTTAATCCATCTAAACTTAAGCAACTAGAAAAACAATTGAATTGTTTACTGGCTGGCTGAGCA
Organism: Fukomys damarensis; assembly: GCF_012274545.1. Taxonomy (NCBI): domain Eukaryota; kingdom Metazoa; phylum Chordata; class Mammalia; order Rodentia; family Bathyergidae; genus Fukomys; species Fukomys damarensis. The sequence goes on along the minus strand of NW_022900920.1, from coordinate 15,947,191 downwards.
TGATGGGGTGATAGGTGGAAGTCAGTGGTATGTTTCTCTGGAGTGCAGATACGTTTGCTTTTAAGTCTGGATTTGTTTTAGACGGAGGGACCTAAATGATTCAAAAGCACCTCCAAGCCATTAGCTGTCTGAAGCTCACCCCTCCACTCTAGGAATTTCGAGTAGTAGCTACTTAAAGCTGCCACAGTGAAATGCACCTTTTCAATAGGAGGTGGACCTTTAGCCATTCACATTACACTGTCAGTTGCTTTCTTTCACTGTTCCAGGAGGAGCCCTGGACCTGGCCAAGCAACCTTACCTATGGTTCCTGAGGATGTTCTGAGAGACGCTTCTTTAGATGAGGCTAGAAGTGCAGGAGAAGTCAAAAGGTCAGTGAACTTCTCCAGGCTCTGGGAGACTGGGGCACCTTCCTGAGACACAGATATTGAATGCTTTACAAAGAAGGGTAGTCTTTAAATGTGATCTCTTAAATAAGAAAGAGGCGGATAGCCATTTCCCATCCTATACACACACACAGGCTGTATCTGACAGGATACAAAGTGCCACTGGAAAAAGGACTGAGATGCTTGCTTTTTTTTTTCTCATTGAGTTTATTGGTACATTTTAGGGATACAGTATAGTTACATTCATTGTTGGGATCCTGTACCTTTACATGACAGGTCTTGGTTCTCATTTTTTCCCCTTTTCCCTGTCCTCCCTTCACCCCCTCCTCCATCCCCTATTTACAAATGCTTTATCTCCATTTTTCATTTTCTCATATTTTTTTCTTTTCCCTTATTACCTTTCTCCTACCCTTCCCACAGGACTGAGTTGTTTTCATACCTAACTTTATTATCTTAAAAAAACAAAACAAAACAGCTTTATTGAGATACAATTCACTTACTGTGGTATGATTGACTCATAGTATATAATTTGGGCTGGGGATGTGGCTCAGTGGTAGAGCTCTTGCTTTACCTGCACAAGGCCCCAGCACTACAGAAACAAAAACAAAAACAAGGGCTGGGGATTTAGCTCAGCGGTTTGGTGGCCTGCCTTGCAAGCGCAAGGACCCAAGTTCAATCCCCGGTACCCCCCCAAAAAAACAACAAAAAACCCACAAAAACAAAAGTGTCTAATTCAGTGACTTTAGTGTACTTAGAGTTGTGCAACTGTGGCCACAATCAATTTCAGAACACCCCACATGCACACACACAAGACAACTTGCCCTAGACAGCGCGCCTTGTCCCACCCATGCCATCTAACCGATTTCCTTTAGAGGAAAATGTGGTTTAGTCTCTGAAGCAGGAGTGGCTCGTCACCACCAGCAGCTGCAGCCACAGAGATCTCAAGATTAGGAGCTCGGATGACAGATATAACTGTAACCCAGACCTTCACACCTGCAGGGGAAAAGGGGAAACCTGGTCTTTCCTAAGTGCACTCTAAAGTTGCTGTTTACATTTCATCCTTTTGTTTTCTCATTGAGTTTACTGGTACATTTTAGGTATAGTACAGTTACATTCATCATTGGGATCTCGTACCTTTACATGACAGGTCTTTGTTCTCATTTTTCCCCCTTGTCCCTGCCCTCCCTTCACCCCCTCCTCCCTTCCCTATTTATACTTTATTTCCATTTTTTCATTTTCTCATGGTTTTTTTCTTTTCCCTTATTACCTTTCCCCTACCCTTCCCACTTCCCCTACACCTTTAGCCCTCTTCTTCCTATTTCACATTGTCAATTATATCATTAGGATCTTATGTACCATTATAATTTTTCACACCAGAGAAACTATTCGGTATTTACACATGTGTGACTTATTTATTTCACTTAGGAGTATATCCTCAATAGGTACCCATTTTCCTATAAATGACTCTAATTTCTCATTCTTTATGGCTGAGTAATATCATATCACAGTGATATATGCACACCTATGTTTATGGCAGTATAGTTTGTAGTAGCTAAAACTTAGAAACAGCCCATTTGCCCATCAGTTGGAAACTGGATAAAGAAGATGTGGTTTTTCTAAAAAACTTCCATCCTTTTGTGAATAAGGAGGAGATATTGCAGATATAGACACTGTGACTAAGCCTTGCATTATTCCTAGACTTTGTTCCCTGTCTCTCTGTCTCCCTCTCCCTCTCTCCCTCTGTCAGACTCTAAATTAGTACCTGTGTCTCCTACCAACAGCTGTGGGCGTTTTATAAATGATTTGCTTCCCATTTTGCACATGCTGAAAGAATGCATTGGTCACCTGTTTTTCGAGTCTGAACACTTCCCTGGCCTCCCAGCTGCCTTTGCTGCCCCACAGTAGTGACTGGTGCAACTGGGCCAGCACAGATGCAGCCTGTGCCATCCAGACAGAGGCAAACTAATCTGCACAGCACACTCGTTTCTGCCACTGCCTTAGCGAACTATTTCCTGCAGTGCTCGCTGATGTGTATTTTTTACATTCCCAGTTATGGCACGGGAAAAATATCTGCCTGGCTAGGGGAATCTCCACTGCCCCACGAGTGACTACATCAGCTCTTTCTTTTCCAACCTCTGTAGGCGTTTTATCACCTTCTTGGGGAACTCAGGGCCAGGCATAGTGTGGCCCAGTAAACACACTGAAGCTCAATGTTTCAGTCACTTGAACTTTTAAAATAGTTTCCAAAGTTGCATTAGAAATGATCATTTTCTGGCAATTTGTAAAGTATAGAAGAGCATGAAAAAGGAGAAAAGACACACAATCACACTACCTAACAATACTGTTATTTAGTATCTTAGTGTCATTTTACCCACTGTTTTTTGTTTTGTTTTGTTTGTACTGGGAATTGAATGTGAGACCTTGAGCTTGTGAGGCAGGCAGTGGTGGCACCACTGAGGTAAATCCCTGGCCCTACCCACTTTTTTTGGGGGGATGGGTCCCGGGGATGGAAATTGGGCCCTTGTGCTTGTGAGGCAGGCACCAGAACCACTGAGCTAAATGCCCGGCCCCCAACTTGTTTTTTTCCATCAGAGTAAGGATAGTGGTTAACATTGTGTAATTAGCTGTGGACTTACAGGTTTGGACAGTGTTCGTGTTTGCTTTACTCCTATAGAGACTTATAAAAATTAGTTTTTATTAATTTTTACCTTTATTAGTGCATGTTTGCAGTACCTAATGATAACAGTCATGGAGGGGGGTTGCTACACGTACACAGCACATCTTAATTTGGGGTCTTTTACATGCTTGGAACTGCGTGGTCCAATACAGCTGTTTCTGGCACATGTGAATGGGGATTTGTGTGGGGTAAGAGTAAAACACAGACCAGAGGTTCAAGAGGTAGAATGAAATTCATCATTCATCATTTTATACTGATTGTATGTGAAATGATCACAGTTTGGACATGTTGGGTTAAAATGCATTATTGAAATTAATTTCACTTATTTCTTTTTTGCACTTTTACTGCAACCCCCTACATATTTAAAATTACGTATGTGACCTTAACATACACAGCTTGCGTTCCATATAGATTGTTTGGCTCCAGGAGCTGCTTTTCCCTGTCCTTGAAGGACACAGGCATGGAGGAGGGTAAGCCTGCCCTGTGTGTGGATCTTGGGCCTCTATCCCCTTTACCCACTGGTTGAGGCCCTCCAGGAGGAACTTTGACTGGGCTCTTCCTGAAAGCCTGCCCAGTGGGGTGACCTTGGGCTCCTCTCCCTTGAGGAGAATCACAGGAGAGGTAACACCCGGGCAAACAGGCCGATGATTCCGTCCATCAGGGGGCAATCAAAATTCTCTGGAAGGTCTCAGACCAGTTCTGCATAACAGGAATGTGACAGAAGCCACAAAGGTGTTTTGTTTTGTTTTGTTTTTCTCAGAAAGATAATCTTGAAATTTCTAAGCAGAATTAAAAACCTATACAGAAACAGGGAAGATTAATGATATACTTTATTGGACATGGTATATCAAAATATTACCATTTCAACATGAATGAGATATAAAATTATGAAGGTGATATGCTTTAGCCTTATTTTCTCATACTATCTTTACAATTTGCTATGTGTGTGATATTTGAAGCACATCTCAATTTGGACCAGCCACACTCCTGGCAGTTAACAGACAAATGTGGCAAGTAGCTACCATCTTGGACACCCAAGACTGGACAACTGACCCAGAAGCCACGCCTTTCCAATGGCCTCATCTCTCCCCCAAGCCTGTTCCTATTGGCTTAACATAAATGGTGGGAACACATCCTTTCCTTGGGGAGGAGATTCAGTACTGTACTTCTTTTTGGTGAACCCACTTACCACAAGGGAGCCATGCATGTGGACCTCAGCAGGTGTCAGAGAAAAATCCTACCGCAGTCAGAGGATGAATGCACTGAGAGCAAGTGTTGTACCTGAATATCAAATTCAGCAGCTGCTGAGGGAGATTGGGTGACCACATGTCAACGGACACCTCCAGGAGTTGGACTGACGGAGTTCAAGGCCAGGACTCTGAATTCTGCTCCTTAGGGGTATATACATAACTTCAGTTTTCTCATCTACAGAATGAGAAGGACAACAGTTTACTTGCCTAATCAACTCTCAGTGAGGGCTGAGGTCATTAACTCAAGCGCCAGACTCCCACATTCTGGGGGCTCAGTAGGGTTTAGTTCCTTGCTGTTTTGCAGTGAGGTTTCCTCATGGAGTGAGCCGCATGCTCATGTCTCTCTTCAGTGTGGCGTCTGTTTCTGGGATCTCAGTCTGTACTCCTAACTGAGGTTCCAACCTGCCTAGTCTCCTTTTCTAACATGGCATTCTTTGCCTACTGAAATATCTAAATGACTGAGGAGAGAGAATACTTTCCTCCCTCCTGCTGCTTGGCAACCCACACTGGGCTGTTACAAGTTAAATGTTTTTTTTTGAGATAGTATTTTACTGTGATACATTGTGTATCTTTCTTTGTGTACCCTACTGTATTGTATTTCACCATGAATAATGTTGTAAATTGCCACAAGAGAAACAAAGTACATCAACCAAAGTTTCCATTTTCTTGTGGATTAGGAGGTGATTGCTTCTATGGAATCTACTGAACTTTGAAGATCCTTTTGACTTGAGCGGAAGTGGTAGCACAGATCAGGCTCAGTATCTGAGAAGCGTCTCTTGTGTTGTCTTGGTGGCAGGATAGTTTGATAACCCAGTATCATACACAGGCAGTGTAAAGATGTGTAGTGCTTTGTTCCCAAATTAAGTTTATTTGGTGCTGCTGGTAACATGTCACGGGTAGCCTACGGTCATGCCCTTCCAGCCACTTCCTCATACCCTGAGAAGTAGGAGCAGACAGACAGCCTATGGTGCATTTGGTTACCATGAAGTATCCCATGAAGGATCCTTTGGGAGGGACAGCCTCACTGTATACTGAAGGGATTTGAATTGACTCCAATTGACTTTGTAGATCATTTCCTTGTTGGTAGAAAGACTAGAATTTGGCATTTTGACTGCACATCACTCAGTGATGGCTCTGACAATTTACACAGTCAGAGAGCTAATGACGCATGTCATTCCGGATCAATCTTTGTTGACACCTTGCTTGTATTTGCTGAACATTCATTTAAAAGGATCTCCCCAGGCAGGAACAAGGGGAAAAAATGAGAACCAAGACCTGTCATGAAAAGGTATAAGATCCCAATGATGAATGCAACTGTACTATATACCTAAAAAAGTACCAATACACTCAATGAGAGAGAGAGAGAGAGAGAGAGAGAGAGAGAGAGAGAGAGAGAAAGGATCTCCCTGCCGACACCGCCTCCCGCCACACTTGGAGTAATGGTTGTAAAGGTATTACGTTAATAGTGAATTTTTAAGAGAATTAAATTGTTCCCAGATGCTTGGGGTCTTTGTGTAGACATAGGCTAAATCATAAAGGGCATTTGTGTTGAAAAATTGAGGGGAAAACAGAGAAGGTCAGTTGGCCTCTTGCTGAGGAAGCCTTGGCCTGCCCTGAAAACCGTATTGGAACAACTTCCCTCTCCCCCTCCCACTCCATCTTCCCACTCAGTCTCTGTGTCTTCCTTCTCCCTTCAATTCCCTTCTGCAATTACCAAGGTGACATCATGTTTTCAAGTTTAAGAATAAGGTTAGAGGATGACTACAACTGTATAAATTAAGAAAAAGAAAAAAAAATGCCTTCTTGTTTTCTTAGCAGATGAAACTAGACAACAGAGCTAACCCCTGAGAGCCTCCTGGGTTTGCTTTTATAGCCATATTCTTCCCAATGCAAGACTGTTAGAGGAAGACAGAGCCATTCAGAGCTCCTCAGCCCCTTACTGACTGGCTGCCTTAGATAAGCTGCCTAACTTTCCAATCTTCAGCTTTCACATCTATAAGAGGGGGAGATCACAGCTCCCTGGTAGGGTTGGGGTTAGGACACGGTAGGAATGTTTCCAGAGTCTCCGGCATAAAACCTGGTGTATGATTGGAATGTGGCGAAAATGAGCCACCCTGCCTCTCTGTGCCTCACTCGCTGTCTGTCCCATGGGGTTCCCCACACCCCTGTTTGTCTGCAAGGAGCTCTTACATGTAATGAGATCACAGATTCAAACGTGCTTAGAAAACTAAGGGCTGCAAAGGAGGTCAGTGTCTTGTCAACAACTTCAAATTGTGAACCGTACAATAAAAAATTCAAAGGACCTTTTGACAAAAAGCCTTTACAACCCGCAGCTTTTGTGTTTCATAATCAAAGCAGTTCACCTTCTGAGAGGTGAGTCTGTCAGTTGGGAAAGTGCCAAGTCTCTTTGGAGATCCAGTTCAGGAGGCATTTCCACAAAAGTCGCCCGTCTCCTTGGAGGCCTGGGCCTCACTTCTCTGTCTGTAGGTGGTGGGGATTAGAATGCCCCTATGTTGGCTTCTAGTTCTTCTGGATTTGTGAGTCCCTCTGTCCTGTGGCCTCTGTCCATTCTATACTGGGACCCAGGGCTGAGAAGAGGCACTCCCGCCACTGGGAAATCCAGGGTTAGATTTAAGGCAAGGTGGTGATTTCCCAAATTAAATGTGTCCAGACTGACCCCGCTCCTCCTCCTCCTGTATCATCTGGTTGCTGTTACTGGGGGAAAGCAATTGCATGATTGCATTAGACCTGTATTTGCTTTTGTTTCAGCAGCAATGTCTGGCAAGTAGGAATTTTGAACTCCACCTAGTTTTCCTTCCAGCTCTGGAAGGAAACTTGGGAGCATTCTTGTTGGACCCCTCCACTTTTTGGAGGAGGTACTGAGGCTTAAATGGGGAAGGGACTATGGAGCCAAGTAGCCACAGAGCTTGAGATGGAGTCTGGTTCTCTAGACACTGTCCTCCCAATGCCTGTGCTCAGCCTGCCAATGTCAGTCTTCCCAACTCTGCATCCAGACTTTTGAGAGAAGACCATACTGCTCTGTAGTCGGACAAGTACAGGACTGGACATTGACAGAGCTCAAGGTTTCGCTCAGGTCTGGCTCTGTGATTTGGGGGTCTGCTTGTACCCTCTCTAAACATGTTTCTGCATGGGGGGGACATGGTGCAGTTTACAGTGTGGTTAGGATTAAATGAGCCACTTTGTTGAGACAATATTCATGATATATTTCCTTTCACTTTCTTCTCCACTGGAGTCAAAGTATTTTCATATCCACATTGCATTTCATTCCCACCTCGATTCTTAGGGTGGTGCTGTTTGTGCTCCTCTTTTGCAGATGAAACGGCAGCTTTGACAGGTGACATGGTGACACACCTATTAAGAGTCAGACCTGGGATTGGAGCTTCTCTTCTGAAAAGCTCTTTAGACCAAAAGTCCATGTTTAGATCCCTGATCTTTAACTTACCTGCCAGGCAGACACTTGGGAGGTTATTCTCTGAAGCAATGCTGCTGACATTTGCTATGATAATGGAAATGTGCTGCTTCACCAGTATCCAGTATAGTAGCCACTGCCCTCCTGCAGCGATTGAGCTCTGGAAATGAGGCTGGTGGCATGGAGAACCTGGATTGTTCATTTTATCTATTACAATTGAAAGTGAAATAGCCACCTGGGGATAGTGGCTTCAGTACGGGGCAGCCCATTTGGGAAACATAGCACAGTGATGGTGAACCTTTTGGAGATCCAGAGCCCAAAGTGCAACCCAAAATCCACTTACTTATCACAAAGTGCCAACACTGCATTTAAATCTGATTACTGAGGTGTTAGTTTAGAAAAAAACAACTCATACATTAAAATCTTCTGTCTTAAAAGAAAAACAATGATAGAACTTTCAATGACACAAAGAGCTTTTTATCAAAAGGTAAAAGTTTGCATCTGGCGTGCTTTTGCATGATTAATGTGATCTTTGCTGTTGTGTGCAGGATAAGTTGTCAAACCTGGGCTCGCACACGCAGCACTCAGGTCCTCTGTCAGTCTGTTTCTTGTATCAGTTTTGGTACAATTCAAAGCTGAAAACAGCTGCTCACAAGCATAAGATGATCCAAACAAAGAAAAGCAATCCCAAGTACTTTCACTGACAACTTATTTGGCAGAGAACTCAACACTTGAAGGATCTCATTTTCAGAACTACTAACTGTGCTGACCTTTGTCATCCCTTCACACTATTGTTTCTATCTTCTCAGGTGTTGTACGCAAGTCATAGAATTTATTTTTCCAGGTAGAGCTTTCTTGAAATTCCAATAATAGCTCCATTTCCAGATTTCCAAAATCTGACCCGTGTAAGCAAGAAAGATCAGGGTCTCCAAATTAGGCTTTATCTGGAGAAGAAAACACAGGATTGTGTCCATCTTAAGGAACTGTAAAATTCTGTTACTAAAATTTTCCTTTGCAGCTGCTATAATTCTAGAAAATTCCGTGTAGATTTTTCTGATGGCTTGTAGGATTGTCTACAAGTGTTGTAGAATTTTCTAAATGCATTTTTAGATTTTGAAAATATTTCAGCTGCCTACTTTCAAGGTCTCTTTGAAAAACTTACAGCTTTCTCTCAAATGTTCGGATATCACAAAACATCCTTTCTTTTTTGTTGTCGTTTTTTGTTTTTTGTTATTTATTTTTTGAGACAGGATCTCACTATGTAGTTGAGACTGACCTGGAACTCACTGGTCTCAAACTCACAGCGATCCTTTTGTTTCAGCCTCCCGAGTGCTGGGATTGCAGGTGTGAGCCACCACACCTGACTCACAAAATATCCTTTCTGTTGTTTTCTCTACATCTTGTGCTTTTTTGTTCAGTACACTGAAGTGTAGGGGAAAATATCTAAGAAACATGAGGTTGCTAAGCCAGGCCACATCAGTGGGCTATAGATAGTTCTGCCCCTTTTCATTCATAAACAGCCTAATTTCTTTTTCATACCGGGAATCAAACTCAGGATCTTTTGCTTGCCAGGCAGGCATGGTGCCACTGAGTTAAATCTTCAACCCCAATAAACAGGCTAATTTCATCTAAGCAGGCTATAAATCTCTCCATGACTCTTCCACTCAGCCACTGGACATGATTGTACATAAGTAAAGTATTATACTGTGCCTGAACCCCAGCAAGAAGTGTTTGCTACTTTTGAAAATTAAGACCGAGAGCCATGATATAATTCACCATTTTTGTGACATCTTTGAAATTATTGACTAATTTTTTGGTGCTTTCTCTGGCAAAAAGTACCTTGGTATATACTGCAATGGAACTGAACGACTGTATGTCTTGCTTCTTTAGCAAAGAACTGTATGAAACCAGCTGTTGCTCCCACCATGCAAGATGCACCATTACTACTAATTGAAACCACTTTTTCTGGTTTTATGCCTCATGACAAAAAATCCTGTCACCGCGGTGGAGATATCTGTCCTTTGTGTTCTTCTAGGCAAAGATATTACATTTGCCAGCTCTTCTCTCGTGATGTCACCCACAGCATAGCACAAAATAACTGCTAGCCTTGCGTGATTATTTATATCTGTGCTTTCATATAAGCATAAGGGGTAACAGGCTGCCTTTTGTAAGACACTGGTGAGCTGTTGACTAACATCACATGCCAAGCGCAAGACTCAGAGCTTTCAGAGTATTTCTATTAAGTGACATCTCAGAGATACATTGCATGATTTTTGTCCTTGTTTGGGAAGTAATGAAAAAGGGAGTTAGACATATGTCCATGGCACCATTCCCAACAGTGCGGACCAGCAGGAGGTACCTTTCCTGCACTGAGTCAAGGAACTGCACCACGGAACCACCAGAGGTGGTGGTTAACCTGCTCACCTCACACTCAGGCTGCACACCTACCTGCCCCTAAGCCAGCCTTCTAAGGAGGCCTCAGGTCATCCAGAAAGCTGGATCAGAGCAGCAGCACTTAGGAGGAATCATCCTTTCAGCACGTCCCCTAATGCCTGAATCTGTGTAAGTACCCTTTGCAAGCCTGAGAGGGAGCCCAAATGGGTACTTTCTTGGCCTGAGAAACTGAAAGGGTGAGAAGGGGTTTAACTTGTGGTATCAACAGGTCCCTGCTCAAAGAATCTTGGACTTGACTTTCCTTTCTTTCTTACTGCCTGTTGAGTTGTCTGGTATTAAATATTTTAGCAGCCTGCTGATTCAGATATAGACTGTGAGAGTGTTTCTCTGTTTTCAGAAGGCACTGGAACAGGTCTGATTACTGATACTCCAAGTGCCCTTTTGCAAAACCAGGGGGAATGGGGTGGGGAGTAAAATCTCAGGGGAGTGGTTCATCCACCCTGTAAGTGGGCAGGGTGGGCCAAGAGAGGACCCCAGGGCACAGCAGGCTTGGGTCAGCACTGAGTTCTCACACTAGGAGCACCTCGGGGAAGGAGAACAGGGTGCTGCAGCTGCTACAGGTGAGTGGAGACAGCCAGGATAGGGTATCGGGCTGGAGTCCCAGCTCCTACTCCTAGGTTGTGTCGGGTGGTCACAGAACTGCACCAAGTCTTGGGGTCTGGGTGAATGGGGCTGGTGTTATCTCCTGAGGTGAAGGAGGGTTAAAATGAGGAGTAGATGAAGCCAGGCACAGAAAGCTACACCAAGTTGGCTCACAGTAAATGGTGACTTTGTCTGTGAAAGAGTGAGAGCCACAGCTCCTGGAGAGTCCATAGTCAACAATGGAGCTATGGGGATCTTCTGGGAAGCTTCATTCCCACAGTGCACTGAGCAGTTGCCCAGCAAATGTGCCCCCTGGATAGGTTCTCAGAAGGGGTGAGCCAGAGTCTCTTCTAGTAGATAAGCCCTGTGATGGGCACGAAAGATGCAGTGGGAACTGGTTCTTTCACTGGGAAGAGCTTTGGGATAAATGGTCAAGTGGGCAAGCGGGTTGACATGCTCCAGGTGAGTGACGGGTGTGGTTTGTTAATGCCATCTCAGGATCGGGAAACTCCCGAGGAGTCAGGTTGTTCAAGGGAACCTGTCTGCTTCCTCTGGTCCCTCTATAAGAATCTGCTCACCCTTCACCTGCCTGGCCCTGAGTGACCTCCGATGTAGGACCAGAAAGTTAGATTCCAAGTCCTAAATTCTGAGTCTAGCAATGTTTGCTTAGGTATTTTGTGATCATTTCAATATATAATGGGTCTCAGTCTCTGGCTAAGAAGACAAGCTACATTCTTCTGTCTTGGAAATGTTAGACTTACAGGCATGGCTCTTGCTTACCAGAATGTGATACTGTGCATGACCCGTGATAAGCACTCCCCGAGTGTCTACTGAATAATTAAACATAAATACCTATCAGGTGAGTTCGAGCGTTCCTGTCCTAGAAAACAAGGTCAAGAAGGACATCAGAGGCAGACAGCTAGGTGTAATTTCTAGTTCTGCTGTTAGACTATTTAACCCTGAGCAAGCTCTTGAGTCACTTGGAACCTCAATTTCCTTGCCTAAAAATGAGTGTACTTAGTTACTTTTCTCTCATTGCTGAGACAAACTACCTGGCACCAAAAGTTAGAGGAGAAACATTTATTTAGCTTATAGTTTGTAGAGGTTTCAGTCCATAATCTGCTGGCTCCAAAGCAGAGTGGCACATGGCAGAGGGGCATCGCAGAGGAGAGCAGTCCATGGTGGACAAAAATTGCAAAAGCAACAAAGGACCTTAACAGCATCTTTCTGCCCCTTTTATCTCATTCAGACTACCTAGGATGGGTAGAACTCCCACCCTTAGTCCTAGTGCCCTTGAGCCTAGCATTGCACCATGAATCAATTCCAGCATCACACACTCTAGATCCAGCCACCTCTGAAAGAGCTGTACCACATGAGGCTTTGGGGGGACATCTAGTTACAAGCCATAACAGGGCGTGATGCTAGAGTCTATGCCCCAGAGTTGCCATGGAGATGATATAAAAAATGATAGGTGTAAAATGTAAGGAACAGGGAAAGGGAACACCAGAACCTCAGCAGTAAGTCCTGAGCCACGACAGCACAAGATGAGTTAATGAATAAAGACAAGAAATGAGACTCTGAGAAGAAGCTAAGCTTTGGGCCTGATCAGTGCTGCTCTGGGCAGCAAAGACTGCAGCACCCCAAGCTTGCCACCCCTTTATTTGGTACATGGGGAGTAACAGATGACTCAGACAGCAGTGATAATCCTAGGACAATGGGGAGTTTATGTAGATGAAGATCCTAAGTCGAGGAGGAACTTATGTTGGTTAGATATTTGTCCCTCTCCAGGTGAAACCGTTTTCTTACTGCTGGTTCTCAAGGAACCAAGATGCCTCCAGCTGATGTAACCCTTCCCTGGAGAGTCACAGCATCACGGGACCATTCAAATCTTAGCTGTCACTGGAGGCAAAAATGGAGTTTCGTGTCAACATACCATAGTCAACCTGTAGGCAGAAAAACTAGACCTAATTATAAATTAATTGTGAAATGATTTTTTCTCAAAATTATGTTGAATTGCTCCCGCCAGTGAAATGCTTATCAGAGTCCCTACATGGCCTTCAGTAGGCACCGAGATATAAAGGGTTACTGTTTTATGATTATGAGAATGATTATCATCATTATCTTAATCATTATTAAGATAGGTGAGTGGTAAAAGCTTGGGTTTTTATACCATGGCTAATTGGAACTTGCTGAAGTTTATGTGTATCTGCTCTGGATCCTTTGGAATGTGCCAGTACCCTGTAAAGCTCTCCCTTCTTGTAGGCTGCCTCCACCCGACAGGGGTGGCCTTGGTGTCACAACAGTGTATTGGATGCAAGGTCAAACCCTCTAGCACTCATGGGGAAAATGTTGTCTTCCTTGTGGAAAGTAGGGCTTTGGGGTTAACCTTCTGCCAAGAGTGGCTGCAAGAGGCTGAAAGCTAACATTAGTGGCAGAGCGCAATCCCTTGTGTGGGTGAGCCAAGTGCACCACTGGGAAATGAGCACTGAGGCATCTCTGGGACAAACTGCCTTGACAATCTTGGCGTGATGTTTGGCGCTGCCAGCCTATGCCAAACCTACTACAGATATGGGCGGGATGGAAAGTTGTCTGGCCCAGCCTGCCTGCCTGCCACACACCATAGTATAATTGCTGGAGGAGACCCTTTTTGGCAGGTGGCCAAGCAGCTGGTACTTTAATGTGCATGGCCAGAGTTGGCAGACATTGAGAAACTGGGGGAGGGTGGGATTGCCAAGCCTGGGCTCAAGGTCAGCCTTAGGCCAGACTACCTTTCCCCGCCTCCCATGAAAGATGCCTGGTTAGACACTCCCGTGGCTCCTGAGGCTAGGTAGTAGGGATGCTGGCCTTTGAAACAGAAGCCACCTTGTGCCCGGCTCTGCCACTCAGAGTCATGAAATGCCAAATCCAGAAGGGTCTCAAATCTTTAGTTTCCTCATTGTACAAATGAGAGGCTGAGGCTCTAAGAGAGAAAGAGAGAGACTTCAAGGCCACACAGCCTGTCAGAGGACCCCTGGTCCAACTCAAATTTCAGTTTGAGTTCTCTGCTATTATGCAAGACCAGTACCCTTCTCAGCAACCCACAGGCTCTTGTTCACCTCTAGTGAACAAGCCAACACTATCACCAATCTCAGGAAATGCTCCCAGGAAGCTGGTAGTCCAGATTGTTTTCTAGAGGAAGCGTTAGTTTAAGGTCACCTCCTCCTGGTGTTGTGCCTGAAGAAGCCAATCTGAAGTCTCACTCTGGCTTTTTTTTTGCAAATCAAGTCAAACTGTTGCCTCAGCGGTGTAGCTAGTTTTTCTTTGCAGTGCCTGAGCATTTTCAGGAAAACCACTATGAAAAGCATTCAGATTCTCTGATTCACCGCAAGGAGGGGGATGCACGGAATCTGAGGAGGACAGTCAGTCTCACTTGGAGTCCAATGGCAGAAAGTTCTGTTGAAACCTGAGCTTTGCCTCCTTCTGGCCCATGTGTCTGTGTGAGCAATCAATGGAGGAAACCTCAGAGGGCACAATGGTCTGGTTCAAGTTTCTTTCCAAACAGTTGGGCCATGAAGCCTTGTAAGATAAGATGCTCTTAGTGATCATTGCAGGATTTAGTTTGGGTTTTGCCTAAAGATGAGAAGTTTGTCTGTTAGAAACCACCAGACTCCCGGTAGAACTCATGCTTATACCTCTTTATTTGGTTCATGTTTCATCTTTGGTAAAGAGAATTCTGTAAAAGTAGAACATAGAAATGGCCCTCAGTGGGGAGAAATATTTACTTTGAGAAACTCCCTTTGCATTTTGCATTTGGGAACCAGGACTGGTGCAAATAGGAAAGCTGTTGTTCTTTCCTGCTGGCCACTGGCTCTAATGTAGACAGTTTTATATCTTCTCTTCTAAAACTTTTTTTTTTCATATGTAAAGCAGTGTGGAGAAAATGTGCAAAGGCAGAGGCAGGCCCAGACTTTAAAAGCACTGAAAGCAGGAGGTCCCAGAGCTCAGAGGTCTTGCTGGAGTCACAAATTCTTAACTCTGGGTGACTCTTCCACCTGCCTCGCCATTCCCTCTACTAGTGGTCCTAGAGGGAACGACATTCTGCTTCAAGAGACAGTAGAGGCCCAGAAAAATGTCATGCCTTTGAAGACTTCAACCCTTGGATTCCCCAAGAATCCCCTGATCCCTTGCTCAGTGAGAATCCTTCCTATAGCCTGACCACAATCTTAGGACAGGGTACTTTATCCTTTGCAGAGAGCTTGGCTGTTTTGAACTGGACAGATCTGTATTCAAATCCGTGAGTTTTTCACTGTAGGAGAGTGGTCATGTTAATAACTTGAGGCCTTGGTGTCCTCATCTGTAAAATGCATATAAAATAAGTACCTAGCTCATGAGGCTTCAGTATGATAGTACAAGGAAAGTGTTTGTTTATAGCTGATACAGGTAAGAGCTCTGTGAATATCTGTCACTGTTGGAGAGTGAGCCTTCTGAGGGCAGGGATTGTGTATGACCCCTAGTCCTTAGCATAAAGAGCTTAACATAGTGTGCCCTCATGCTTGTGGAATGATTTGTTGTATTCAGCAGATAGTGCTATTTGGAGTTTTCCTTAAAAAGATAAATAAGAATAGCTGAGCATGGTGGTGTGTGCCTATAATCTCAGCACTCAGAAGGCTGAGACAGGAGGATTACCCTGAGTTCAAGGCCTGCCTGGGCTACATAGTGATTCCAAGGCCAGCCAGCTTGCACTACCTAGCAAGTTTAAGGCCAGCCTGAACTACACAGCAAGTCGCAACCCCTGCCCCACTTCCTCAAAAAAACAAAAACAGGGAGAGAGGGAGAGAGAGAGAGAGAGAGAGAGGGAGAGAGAGGGAGGGAGAGAGAGAGATCCGCTGGCTAGGCAAGTTCCCAAAACAATACCACAATGAAATCTTTCATTCATTCATTGAGCCACTCAAACTGAGGGCCTCCTACCCTCCTACCTCAAGGTCCCAGGCTGTGTGATCTAAGTGGGATTCCCCATCCTTAGTGCTGCTGACACATTGGGCTTGCTAATGGTTGTGGGGGGCTCTCCTTTGTATTGAAGGATAGGTAGCCATACTGTATGCCAGTAGCATCCCCCAAGTCTTGACCCTCAAAAGTGTCTCCGGACACTGCCAGTGTCTCCTAGGGGAAGAAATTGCCTAGGGACATGGTGCTGGAGATAGGGTTCCTTAGGACAGCCGCATTAGCACAGCCTGGCAGTTTGTTAGAAATGCAGTTCTTGAGTGCTGAGAAGGAATCTTGTTTTTACAGGGTGCTGGTGACTGTACCACCAGAGTTGGAAAAGCGCTGGCAGGTTCACAGGTCACATCTAGAGTAGCAAAGCTCAAAAGCTCTATTCTTAATCTTGGCTACACGCTGGCAGCTCCTATGGAGCTTTAAAATATCTCAATGCCTAGTTACCACCCGAGACTTAATTGATGTGGAGTACAGCCTTGATATAGGGGACTCTACAAGTTCCCTGAATGCTTCTACACAAAAGAGCACTTCTGGTCTAATGATTGCAGAAGCAAATCAAATAAAGACATCCTTTAGATGCATATTTGGTGGGAGACAAGACATTGCTATTTTGTAGATTGGATTCAACCTTGCAACCACCTCTCTCCTTGGTCCTGCCAGACCTTGGACTACTGTGGCTGCTCATCAGACTTGTAATTTTGCCTCTTTGCTCTGAAATCACCTCAGCATCTCACTCTCTCTCCTGGAGAAGCTTGTTTTCTCCTAAGGAAGATGCTACAGCTGCAGAGATTTGCATCCTGTTTAGTCAAAGACATATTTTAAATTAGGGCTAAGCCAAGTTCAAGGAGACTTTGGTCTTGGAGGAGTGGGGCTGGGTGCACGTGGCCTGTGATGGAGTGCTCCAGCACTTTGCCTCTGAGCACACATCCAAGCAATGCAGGTATATGGGATGAGTTTTCTGTCCCCTCAACAATCCCAAAGCCACACCCAGAAATTCTGAATGAGGCTCCAAAAGCATATGTAAAGCTACCCCTATATGTTTTCCTGTGTGTATTTTGGATTCAAGGCTGAAATTTAATGTGGGTGGAGGTAATGGTTGAATATTTAGAAGGCTTGAATCCTGCCTGCAAATGTTTCACTCTGCCCTACAACCCAGTTTTGCTGGGGTGCAGTTCAGGAATGTAAGGACCTAGCTCACAAGTGCAAAGCGGTGATTCCTTCTAGACAAGAAATTCCTCAGCGTTTATCAGTGAAGTGGATTTTGGGCTATTAATGTGAGGGCTGTATTTTGGTATGATGAACCCAGGCCTGGGCCTTGGGTTACCTATGGAATCTCCCTCTCCTGACGTGCCAGACTATAGGGAAAGAAATATAGCACTTGGTCCCTGTGGGCTGGTTTATGAATTTGGGTTCTGCAGACGCACAACCTCAGGAGCTCAGGATCTGACCTCAACCCAGCAGGGGCACAGGCCACACAGCTGCCTGGTGCAGGAAGGCCTGGTCTTCCGCCCTCAAGGAGTCTACGCAGGACAGAATACAGGCATGAGAGGATGCAAGCAGCTCACAGCCTTTCATTTGGTTCTTGATGTAGGTTACTGTGAACAATTCTCAGGAAGGTTTTCTGTCTGAGGGTAGGAATTCGTCTTCTCTTTGCTGCCATTTTCTCAGTTGTAGGTACTATCAAATTAGACATGCTCTAGAAGTTTTTGCTGATTGATTAATTATAAACTTCTTTATCACAGTTACTGGATAAACCTCTGGATGAGATTTTAGCTCTCACTACCTAAAATACTGTTTTTCCTCCAGCACACAGCTTCTTTTTGCTCTGTGGTTTCACCAGCGTTCGTTACTCACACATAGCATCAATGGCATTTACCATATACATGCACTGCTGTATTCATATCTGTTCGCTGTTCCTATTTAAATAGCTTCCTTTTATTTCAGTGTATTGCTTTAGTTTTGTGCCAAGGCAATGTCTATGAAGTTATGGTGTGGCATGCTATTTATATTTTTCCTTAACATGTTCTCAATGCATAACTATTAAAATACTCTAACCTGTGAATTTCTAACACTCGCTCACCCTCTGAAATGCAGCCTAACTATTCTCTCTTCAGAAAATCACCCCATGCCTCTCCTGATGCTGATATAAATGTTCATCTTCTATTTCTGCCTGTGGCAGTCATTCCCTCCCCTTCCTGTAGGAATGAGCGCAGGAGACTCATTGCATCTGACTTTTAATCCTAGTCCTTGTACAGGCCCAGGAGCATGCTGATAAATTGTTTTGAATAACTGAATCAACTCCCTTTGTTTGAGGAGAGCTTA
This sequence comes from Fukomys damarensis, assembly GCF_012274545.1. Lineage (NCBI taxonomy): Eukaryota > Metazoa > Chordata > Mammalia > Rodentia > Bathyergidae > Fukomys > Fukomys damarensis. Next base: position 15,929,119 of record NW_022900920.1, on the reverse strand, counting down.
TGCTGTGTGGCATCTGTTCCTGCCCTGACCCAGTGATGGTGGATCTTTCAGTGGCTGAGCGCCAAACTGCAACCCAAAACCCACTTATTTATTAAAAGTGCCAACACTGCAATTAAACCTGAGTACTGAGATTTTAGGTTAAAAGAAAAAAAACCCAACTAATACATTAAGACCTGTGCCATTGGTTTGCCACCACTTCCCTAACCAGATGCCCTAGGAGAGCGGTGGTGAACCTATGGCACGCATGGTACAGCAAGCATGAAGAGCCCTCTCTCTCAGCATTGACAAAATCACCTCAGCATCAGCCCAACAGCCATGCATTGGATAACAGCACACAGAGGGTCATGAGTTTGCCTGCAAAGGAGGAGCAGCACCAGACTATGACTTTCTGAGCTGCCACTCATTAGCCATGACTCCTGTGAGCTTTTACTGGCCTGCTCAGTGCTCTGCCGAGGGCATAGCTAGATATATTAGCTCGAGCTGGCTGTGAGTTTTCATACCTTGGTTTTTGTTGTTTCTTTTTTTGGATACCAGGGATCAAACTCATGACTGTGTGCTTGTGAGGCAATACATGTGTTTTATTAACACCAGATTTTAGCTTTAAATTTTCTTATGAAAGAAACTCTAAGATTTAGCAAAGAGGTGTTCTAGTTAAGAGACTGAGGTTCTTTTAATGTTGTGCTGTTCCCCTGACATATTTGAATCTGAAATATCATATTTCATTGTTTGTGAAGAGTTTGTTTAGTTATTTCTTTTTGGTACCGGGGATCGAACTCAGGTCCTTATGCTTGCAAGGTAGACAGCGGAGCCACTGAGCTGAATCCCCAGCCCTGTAAAGAGTTTTTGAAAACAAGAAAAAGATATTTTAGATATATATCTATGTATGTATATATGATTGTTTGAACTGGCTGTGATTTTAGCAGAAGCCCCCATGAGGTAGGAAATGCACTCATACCTTTTTCAGAGCAGGGCAAAACCTGGTGGTCAGTGGAACATTGCCCTATTGAGCAGATGGTCCACAAATTCAAGAGGAAGGCCAGCTGAGAATCAGTGCCACGGATAGCTGATTCCTGATACCCAATACTTTAGTGTCAACTAATAGTGTTAGCTATTTTTGGTATAGGGATAGATTTGTATTGGGTGCTTCACATTTTTTTCAATTTTGTGTTTCTGTGCACTCCAAGTCTTGAACACCAAAACATAACTACAGTAAAAAAAAAAAAAAAAAAATAAAAAAAAAAAAAAAAAAAAAAAAAAAAAAAAAAAAAAAAAAAAAAAAGCAAAACTGAAAAGAGATAGTGGAAGATCATTACAAGAGGCCAGGACAGAGTCATTTGGAGTGACTGAACACAATGGGAAAGCAGTATGTATTCTGTGTAGTGAAACTGTTATGTGTCATACATCAAAGGTCAGATGGCACTTTGATACCAAGCACATAAGTGTTGCTGAATTTGGTGAAACTGAAAGGAAAGAGTCTCTTGAAGGAAAATTGAGGAAATATCATTTCCAGTATCTCAGTTTTTGCAACTATTTTTCTAACACAAATCATCTGCCAGCTGCCAGTTTTCAAATTTTACTATGCATAGCAAAACATGGTAAGCTCTTCCCTGATGGAGGTTTTATCAAAATGGCCATGGTGTCTGGGAGTGATTCCCTTTTTCATTTTTTTCCAAACAAGGATAAAATTATGCAGCACATCTCTGAGATGCCACTTAGCAGAAATACTGCTACAGACCGAGTCCTGCGCGTGGCAAGTGATGTTAGCGAACAGCTCACCACTAACTTACAAAAGGTCGCCGGTTACTCCATTGCTTGGATGAGAGCACAGATATAAATAATCACATAATGCCAGGAGTAATTTTGTGCTACGCTGTTGGTGACATCACAAGAGGAGAGCTGGTGAAAGTGGTGTCTTTTCCTTGAAGAACACAAAAGACAGCTATCTATGCAGTTGTGATGGAGGCTTTTTTGTCATGAGACATAAAACCAGAGAAAGTGGTTTCCATTAGTAGTGATGGTACGGTATCTTGCATAGTGGGACCAAAATCCATTTTCATATAGTTCTTTGTTGAAGAAGCAAAACATCCAATCACTCAGTTTTACTTCATTGTACACCAAGATGCTCTCTTTGCCAGAGAAAGCAGCAAAAAATTAGACGATAATCTTAAACATGTCACAAAAATGGTGAATTACATCATGGCTCCTGGTCTTAATTTTCAACAGTTGCAAGCACTTCTTGCTGCTGTTCAGTCCCAGTGTAATACTTTACATATGTACAATAATGTCCGGTGGCTGAGCAGAGAAAAAGTCCTGGAGAGATTTGTAGCCTGCTGGGATGAAATTCGGCCGTTTATGAATGCAAAAGTGCAGGAATCTCCACAGCTCACTGATATGGCCTGGCTTAAAACCTCATGCTTTTTTACACTACACTTTAATGTACTGAACAAAAACTACAAGGTGTAGGGAAAACAACAGAAAGGATGTTTTGTGATATCCAAACTATTGCAGCGGAATCAGTCCTCCAACTACCTAGAAAGGGGGAGGGGAGGGCTAAAGAAACAAAGACAAGAAAGAAGTGTAATTTCAAAGTATGTGGGGGTCTGAGAAGTCAGTGCCTCAAAGTGGGCAAAGACACACACATTCCAAGCCAGCCACTATGTATCGGGTACACAGAACCCACCCAGTAAAGGCAGCATCATGTGAGTTAGGGGGAGGTGGTAGTCCTATGTTGATGAGGATCTCAAGTTGATAGGGCGCTAAGGAGAGCATTCTTACAATAGTAGGTGGGACAAGACAGCAGGCTGATAAAGACATTGTCCTTCCCCAGGTGAAACCTTTCTCTTTTTTTATTACTTCTTGGTTCTTGAAGAAACAGGATGTCTTAAACTGATGTACTCTTTCCCTTAAGTGTCCCGGTATCATGGGACCAATGAGGCAACTTGTGACCGGAGGCAAAATGGAGTTATGTTTCCGCATGCCATAGCTGGCTTATAGGCAAGATGACATGGGCTTTTGAAAGCTGTAGTCATACTTTAATTAAGAAATTATTTTTCCCCAAAATTATGTACAGTTGCTCTCAACACAAACATCTGAGAGAAAACTGCAGGTTTTTGAAAGAGACCTTGAAAGGGGGCAGCTGAAATATTTTCCAAATCTAAAAATGCATTTAGAAACAACAACAAAAAAAGACAACTAAATAATTTAGGGGCCGGGGACTTAGCTCAGTGGTGCCACCACCTGCCTTGCAAGCACAAGGACCTGAGTTCAATCCCCAGTACCAAAAGAAAAAAAAAAAAAAAGACAACTAAAAATGCATTTAGAAAATTCTACAGCACTTGCAGACCATCCTATAGGCCATCAGGAAATCTACAAGGAATTTTCTAGCATTATAGCAACTGTAAAAGAGAATTTTAGTAACAGAATTTTACAGTTCCATATGATGAAGACAATCCTGCATCTACTTACTTCTCCAGATAAAGTCTAATTTGGAGACCCTGATCTTTCTTGCTTACACTGATCAGATTTTGGAAATCTGGAAATGGAGCCATTGGGATTTCAGGAAAGCTCTACCTGGAAAAATAAATTATTTGCCCTGTGTGCAACACTTGAGAAGACAGAAATGACAGAGTGTGAAGGGATGACAAAGGACAGCACCAGTGGCAGTTCTGAAAGTGAAAAAAAATTTTGTTTGCTTTTTTGAGACAGGGCTTTGCGATATAGTACAGATTGACTTTGAACTCACAGAGATCCTCCTGCCTCAGCCTCCTGAATGCTGGGATCACAGGCATGTACCACCATGCCTGGCTTGAAAGTGATTTTTTTTTTTTTATACCAGGGACTGAACTTGGTACGTTACGCTTGTGAAGCAGGCAGCGGAACCACTGAGCTAAATCCCCAGCCCCTGAAAGTGAAATTTTTAAAGTGTGGAGTTCTCTGCCAAATACTTTCAAGTCAATGAAATCACTTGGGGATTGTCTTTCTTACTTTGGCTCTTCATATGCTTGTGAGCAGCTGTTTTCAGCTTTGAATTATTTAAAACCTGACACAAGAAAGAGGCTGACGGAGGACCTGAGCGCTGCTTGTGTTGTTTTCAAACTAACAAAGTGTGAGCCAAGGTTTGACAAATTATCATGCACATAACAGCAAAGATCACATTAATTTAAAAGCATGCTGAGTGCAAATTTATACCTTTCTCTTTTTTTGTACTGGGGATCAAACTCAGGTCCTGCACTTGCAAAGCAGGCAGCAGAACCACTGAGCTAAATCCCTGGCCCAAACTTATACCTTTCAGTAAAAAGCTGTTTGTATCATTGAAATCTCTATTATTGCTTTTCTTTTAAGATAAAAAAGATTTTAATGTATGAGTTGTTTTTTCTAAACGAACACCTCACTAATCAGGTTTGACTGCAGTGTTGTCACTTTGTGATAAATAAGTGGATTTGGGGTTGCAGTTTGGGCTTTGGGTCTCTAAAAGTTTCACTGTTAGTTGACCTAGGATTCTGTGAAGACAATGTGTGATAGTCCAATGACCCTACTCTTAAGTTTCCGTAGGGATCCCAATGAACCACTCAGATATGTGCAATTCAATTTAGACTCCCAGCTCCCAGCAAGTAGAGAGTGTGCTCCTTGTCTGGGGAGATTTGTTCTCTGTCCTTCTGCATCATATATTCCCCATCATTTAACTACCCAGCAAGTATGTTTCTAGTCTCTGCCCTCATATTCCAGGGCTTCTCTGCATATGAAGTTGTGTCATGGCCACTGTAGGAGAGGCTGGGGTACACAAGAGGTAACCAAGAGAGAGACCCTGTGTCTAGGGAGTCAAAAGCAAGTCTTCGGCCAGATGGATACTCCTCTCTGCTTCCTCAGGGCCTTCTTCTCATGCTCCTTTTGTCTCCAATTCTGCCTGCTCCCAAGGATGACTACTCTTAGAGTCTGCTGGTGCTCTTGTTCCCTACCCCTGCTTCTTCGTCTGCAGCATGAGCCTGCTTTGCAGATAGGATCCGTTTGAACCATTTTTATATCCCCATGGGCACTGAGAACAGGATTGCAGGCTCTCAGTGAATATTTGATTAGTTCATGGTAATTTCTGTGCCAGGCACATCTGAGCACAGGTTCCTAGCTTGGCTTCTCGTTTTCATGGGACTTGTCACTTCTCAGCCAGAGCGAATGCTTTTGCCACTGCAGAGCATGAAAGGCAACTTCAAACACAGAGCAAAGCACGGCTTGGTGGACGAGGCCAGAGCTATTTCCAGGAGCTGGTTTGCCTTTGTGTTCCATGAGACCCCTTTGACAAATGATCATTTGCTTTGAAGTCTGCAATTCCTTTCTGTGGCTTAGGTCTGGGCTGTATCTAGTGAGTGCTTCTAAATATCAGTCAACAGTCCTTTGAAGATGCTTTTGCCTATCAGTAGCAGACAGCCCAGCACCAGGAATAGGGTTTGTCATCTCACCCGGCAGGAAGACCAGAGGTGGGACATTTCTGAGAATGAGGAATTCATTAGCTCAGGACATCCCACCTTTTTCTCCTCCCTCTGCCCACACTGAGTGTGTAGGGTGATGTCCTCATTCATCATTTCAGCCTGGATGCAACAACTTCAAGGCAGGGTATCCTCACATGTCAGTGCGGATAGGAACCATGTTATCTCTTATCGCCTGAAGAGAGAGGCAAATGTCTGCAGAAGGCCTGGCTGATTCCTCTTCTGTTCCCTTGGCCCAGCCTGTGTCCCAGGACCATGCCTATACTGAAGTAGTAGGAAGTCAACAGGAGGGGGACTGCAATGCCACCTGCCACAAAAGTTCATATTCAGAATTTCCCCCTGTGGGCTTTGAAAAGCATATTCATCAGTATTGTCCAGAATATGCTTACTAAAGTACACTTTCCTGACCCTCTCACCTAACCTGAATGAGAGGACTGGGAGCTGGGCCCAGGAATCTGCATATTAACAGTAATGCAGGGAGTCTTATTTACAGCAATTTTCAGCCCATGGACCTGTGTTTGCGGTTATCTCCTATTCATATTTTCATGTTCAGTAGAGTTTGTCCTTTTAAGAGGCGGCTAGGGAGTAAGAATAAAGATTTAGATTTTTAAAATGCCCTTTCTGGCTGGGTGTGGTGGTGCATGCCTGTAATCCCAGCACTTGGGAGGCTGAGGCAGGAGGATCACTGTGAATTTGGGCTACCTAGTGAGCCTAGTGAGTTCCAGGTCACTCTCAACTACATAGTGAGACCCTGTCTCAAAAAAAAAAAAAAAAAGCCCTTTCCAGGCCTTGCCTTCTAGAGATTCAAACAGAAATATTAAAGGATATAATTATGTCGCCTTGTCACCTCACATTTGCTTCAAAATAATCTAGGTGAAGGAGTGCAGAGGGAGTAGGCATATGGATAAAATAGAGTTAGCTAGGATTTGATGTTAGGGCTGGGTAATATATGAAAGGTTCATTATTACTTACATTTTTAAACTGTAATCTAGACACCTACTTTGTTGCTGTTCGGCCTTTGACCCTTCTAGGGTCTCAGGTTGAATTCTGGGATTATAACAGCAGAACTTCTCTATAAACTGGAATTCGTTTTCTTTTTCTTCATCCCTAGTGTGCCTCTTCCCCTAACAACATCTTATGTAAAACCTGAAGAAAGGACAGATACAAGTTGACCAGCTGTGGTTGCGGGTGCTCTGGGAGCCTCCCAAGGAGCCTTTAAAATAGCTCTAGAAACTCCAGGACTCTGCAGGAGATAGCACAACATCTGTTGCACGAGGGCATTGCTGAAAACATTAATGTAGGCTGTGTGACTGGCAGAGGCCACTGCCCAATTCTGAGACCCAAGAAATCCTTAGGACAGAAAAGATTCAGCCATGGATGCAACTTCTAAGACACGTTCTTGCATCCAGTGATGTAGGCTTCTGCAGATTCCATAAGCATGCACTTGTTTTCTTGTATCCTGCTGTTATATTATTGCCCTGACCTAGAGCAGAAGGGGACAGCAATGCAGCCATAGCTTCAAGTTTATTCAGGCAACATTCCTGCTCTCCCTAGGACCAAGGCTGTGTGGACTGGCAGAGGGTTTCCGATGTGGATGCATTTCTGTCACATGGCAAGATGTGAATCTTAAGCACTTGTGATATTTGGAACCCTTGAATTCATCTAATGGGGAGCAAGAATAAAGACAGCTTTTAAATATTTTTAAACATGTGTCTGCCTGATGCCAGCAGCCCAACATCACTGTACTTTCTCAGCTTGGGGACGTGTTAGAGAGATACTGGGTCAGGCTTCCTCAGCCAGAGGATTTCTTCTGTGATCAATGAATTGTCCAAAACTCCAGAGACATTCATGAATTTCAAGATGTCCTTAAAATCCTTCAGAAAGATGATAAAATCACAATAATAACCGGACTCCTCTAGTCAAGTTTCCTATCGCTGCTGTAATAAATTACCACTAAATTAGGGGTTTAAGACAACACTAATTTTCTTATATCTCTGTAGATGAAATCTCTAACATGCATTTCCTTGGGTTAAACTCAAAAGGTTTCAGTAGGTCTGTGTTCCTTTCTGGAAGCCCTAGGATAAAAGCCATTTCCTTCCCTTTTCCAGCCCACATTCTTGGGCTGCCCACAATCCTTGGCTCATGGCTCCTTTCTCTTGTTTAAACCAGCATCTTCAAATCTCTCTTGAGCCTGCTTCCACCATCACCCCACTCCACCTTGTTAGGACCTTTGTGATTACATTGGTCTCATCTGGGGTAAGTCAGGGTAATCTTTGCGGCTGCTGCTGCTGCTGTTATTGTTGTTTGAGGAGCCAGGTTAATCTTTAAGGTCATAGAGAACCTTAATTCCCCTTTGCCTTGTTCACAGACTCCCAGGCTCAAGGCCTGGACACCCTCCAGGGCCCTTTCTTCTGTGGACAACACTTACCTACCTGTAGGTTTCAAAGCACAGCAGTACCCTCCTGTGTCACGCAAGTCATGTAGCTGTCAACTGAGGAGGGAGTGTTTCCCACGAAAGGCGCGCGCTTCAAGTTTGCTTTAGCTTTTTTGTCTGTTTGGAGTGCTCAGGAATTACAAGGTGGCAGATGGCTATGTCTTTACCATAAATGGGTAGGACTTGGGAGTGGGGCACAAGAACACCAAAGACCATGCAATCCAGGCCTCATTTCACCAATAGCTGATGGTATACACTTAAACACAGTAGCCCATTTGGATCTCACTCGTTGCATGTGTGAATGGACACAATAATATTCTACCAATATGCCTATGATAAGCATATCCGCAAGGAATCTATTTAAATTGCCCTCAGAATTTCCTTTAGAAGCATGACATCTTCAGTATATCTTTTTTATTGCACAAAGATATATATTTCTTTCTATCTATCCATCCATCCATCCATCATTTGTGAAAGTAACTTGCATGAATTCTAGAGAATCCTCATGTACGGCCCTCTATCCTCAGACATCTGTTTCTTTAAGAGAGGGAAAGGAAGTATTGAGTCACTCATGAGTCTCTTGGCCTTTGGTCCCTGAGTACATAAAATATAGCAATGTTTTCTTTGATACTAAACTTAACATAGGAAGCCTGGCATCACATATAACCGCAGGTTCTTCTCAGCTGGGCTTTAGCTGCAGAAATTTCCAGGGAAAAGGTGATCCAGAACGCCGTGGGCAGGTAAGTGCCACGTGGTTCTGCCCAGGTGGTGGATGTTAATGAAGGAGTTAATTTCGGGCTCCAAAAGTCTTGGGCAGGACTCAGCGTTTGGCTCACTTCACATGCCGATGCGTCCCACAAAGCGGAAAGCGCGGTGGAAAAAGTTAAGAACGGTAACAAGTTGTCATGATCCACTAGTCCTGGAAGAAGCGTCCAGGACCCTCGGGAACGGCGGCCGGGAG
>NW_022900920.1:15912811-15919309 GCF_012274545.1 Fukomys damarensis | reverse complement strand
CCGCCGCCTGCCCCGCTGAGCTGTTTGGGAGTCGGGGCCGCTGCGGGAGCCCTGGGATTCGCTGTCTGCGCGGGCTCACGGCGCCTAATGCTTCGCGCCGTTTGCTTGCAGTTTCTGCATTCTCGTTGTAGACCTCGGTGTTTGTTCTTAAAACGGCTAAATCGTCGTTGTCATTATTGTTACTCTCTGGCTTTGTCAGATACATGAAACATACCCGAATTAGACGTGCGGAAGGGAAACAGAAGGAGCCTGTGGGAACAGGAGGGAGGAGGAGGCCGTACAGTGTGGACACTGTACAGTAGGTGCACTTGTGACTCTCCTAGTTCGTTCTTTCACAGCGCAGGGAAAATGAAAGATCCTAGGGCAGTCTCCTGTCTGTCTTGTGCCACAGGAAAGTGTAGATCTGTTATCAGGCAGAGAACTCATACCACTCCCATATCGCTGATTCCCTATCAAGGCCACATTTCAAAAGTCATTTGCATTATATTTGGAAATGTCTTTGGCCAAGGGTCTGACTTGAGGCTGAGTTTCAGCTGTGATTTTCATCTGTTTAGATCCATGTGTAGATTTCAGAGTTGACTCTTTACCAATGCTTTTAGAGTTCAGTCAGTGGAATTTGGAAGAAGAGTTTGGTTGTGAATTGCACAGCGGGTGACTCCCGGGGCGCCTGGCTGATCTGGGGCCAAGTGGCAGGGCCTCTTGAGAATGGGGCCACTTTTGCCGGGCAGGTGAGTGAAAGGGCGTGGATTCCCACGGGACTCCTTCCCACAGGCCCTGATCTGCCCTGGGCATTTTCCTCCAAAGAGTTGGAGCAGGAAATAGGCCAGTGGCCGCCCTGGTTATGTGGACACGATAGCCAATTCAGCCGCCAGAGCCTCTTCCTTGATTCCTACATCGTCACTTGTTCCTTAGGAGAAGTTACGATCTCAGGAGCGTGACCCATGGCGTGGCCTGCTTCGTATTACTAGTTCTCATACATGTGGGTTATGAAAACCTGCAGGTCAAATGCCACCCCTCTGTGAGACCTAGATAGAAGCTGCCTCCTGTCTGTCTGTCTGCCTCCTCCCTTTCTCTCTCTAGTGCTGGAGCATTTAGAATATTTTACAGATATGAAAAGGGAAATTTAGAGAGGTCCAGGGTCAGGCTAGGGTGTAGCTCAATGCTAGAGCTGTTGTATAGCATGATTGAGGCCTTGGGTTCAGTCTCCAATTCTGAAAACAAAAAACAACATCCAAACAACAAAAACGACAAAAGAAAGTAAAACTTAATATTAAAAAAAAAAAGTCCCGGGTCTTGGCCAAGGTCACATTTCAAGGTGGGATTCCAATTCCAGATCCCAGATACCTGTCCTGGTATTCTCTGTGCTGAATCTCACAGGCAGCCTCTTTGGATTTATTCAGCTTTGTGTCAGAATTATTTGTTTGTTGCTTCTATGGAGACAGACACTGCTTGAGGGAAGAGGACATGTCTGGTTCACAGTATCATTTCACCAGGGTGACATGGGGCCCTGAGGAAGTAGGTGGTGGTTCAGTTGAGTAAGACAGAGCCCCTGCTTCAAGGGGTGTGTGTGTGTGTGTGTGTGTGTGTGTATGTGTGTGTGCGCGCATCGTGAGCATGTGATCTTTGATCATATACATACAGGTCAGACTCTGGTGGGTGTGATGCCTCAGGAGAGGATGTTAAATGTATGAGGACATTTTTCGCTGTGCCAGTGACCAGAGAGTGCATTACAGGCATCTCGTGGGTGTCAGGGTTATTATGCATGGGACAGTCCTGCCGCACTAGGAATTGCTTCAGCTATTATGCAAATATTGTCCTGTGTTGAGGAATTGGGAGAGACAGTTCTAGTTGGGAGGATGAAGAAAAGGGTTTCTGCGCTTGCTAGGCTCCAGGCTCCAGGTCTGGATGGGGCTAGCAGAGAATGAGGACTTGGTGGAGGTCATCTCTGTCTGCTCTTCTGGGACTTGGTTCCTTAGCCAAAGCGAATGGTCCTAGAGTTATTGTGGTCTGGGCCTGGCAGACCCTTGCATCTTTGCACAGATAATCAGGAGGTGGTTTGGTGATAGAGCTGGTGACTAATGCTGGCAAGAGGAGCAGATCTAAGAAAGAAAAGGCCATAGGGCTGGGCCTCCTTGTCTTTCCTGTTGTGACCAAGGTCTGAGAAATTGATCTTCCTGGCTGAGGCTTTTCTGCTTCTGCCCCATTGAGGTTCCAGTCTTTGGTTTACAACCTCTCATTTGCACAGCACTCCCTGTAATGACAAAACATCGCAAGGATTATGAAATCATCTAAGAGAAATGAGAAGCATGAGAACAAAGACCTGGGAAAAGAAAAATTTGTAAGGCAATGCCTCTAAAAATAGAGCAGTGGGCGACTGAAATTCTCCAGGGACTGTGGACCATGGACTGTAATGGTTATTTCATGTCAGACTTGTTCAGAAGGGCTCCATCTCCTTTCTCCACCTGCCTGTTCTACAGCGTTATAAAGTTTCAGCCTGTTAGGTAGTAAGTGTAGTCAGGGCTCCGGCTAAGAGAAAATTCTCAAGATTTATTTCCCCTGGGGTGGGGAGGGGCAGTGTAGAGAAGGCTTAGTATTTGGAGACAAGAGATTTTTGTCTTAAGGGCCTGGCTCCACCCCTTACCAGCTGTGTGACCTTGAACAAGTCCTGAACCACTTCTGAGTCACTTTCCTTCTCATTAATGTTGGGGATATTTTTCTTGCTTCCCACTGGCTCCCAGCACTGTAAAGATCAGTAAAATCAAGTCCATGAAAATACTTGGTAAACTGAAAGTGCTATGCACATCAGAAGACAGTTGTGTTAATATGTTTCATCTCATTATAAAGAAAGCCATTTAGTGGAGCTAGACTTTAATTGTGGTTAAATGTAAACAAGGAGACAAGTCATAGTGAGCGGAGTTCTTCTTTGTTTAGAAGCTGCTTACCAATCACTGAGCTGGTCAGTTGGCTCCAATTTTGTTCATTCTTCCTCGCTTTGCCAACATCCCATCCAATTGTTCATTTATACTTTCCCTAGAAAACAAGTGATAAAAGAAGAAAACAAATAAAAGGTAAAAATATGGAGCTCAGATCAGTTCTGCTCATGGAGCATATATTGGGAGAAATAGAGAAAGCAGCTGTTCCATTGGCTCATCTTTTTGACTACTTGCAGTCCCACTAACTCCTCTCATTTTGTGGTTGTGTCCATGCTTGGTCCTTCTGGTCCAGGGGCTATCCCAGTGCCTGCATCCTTTAGAGTCTGGGGCTGCTGGCCAGCATTCTTCCATTCAAACCCCTTGAGGCCTGAGGGTTGGTTTTACATCCTGTCTGTTCTGGTGGAGACACATTCCACTTGGAGAAGGAGAGACGGGATGGTAACAAGTTAGTGTAAATAGCATCCTTTCCCTTCCTCCTCTAATTGCCGGACGTCCCTCCCTTTTACTCTTTGGCTTTCTTCTATCCAGCTCTTTGCTTTGCCATGAATTATTTGCTTTACCTCAGATTATTATAGACAGCTAAGTTAGTTAAAATATTCTAGGTGGTCAGGACTGAGCCCTCAAAAGTAGTGCAGAAGATAAGAACATATTACAACTGTGGCTGGCAGGGCATTCATAGAAGATCAAGCTTCAAAACAAAGAGAAAGACTCCACCCACATACTTCTTTGGGGATGAACAGCAGTGATTGATACTCTAAATAGTTAGCAGTCACCCAGCGTGAGGGAGCCAAAACTTCCCTAGCCCATTCTTTCCTGGAAAGTCTTTGTTTGTTCCTTGCACACTTGCTATGCTTGCTGTGTGACTAGCTTCCCCATTCGATCCTGTTTAATCAATATTACCTAAGCAATTATACTTATAATCTTATCGGTTGATCATAGTTTTTGTCTCCTCATACCCACCTTGTGATTTTCCATTGGATCAATAATACTTAAGCCACCATACTTGTAATTCTGTTGGTTGACTGTAGTTTTCTCCGACTGTGTACCCGCCTCACCTCGTGGCTTTGCTCTATAAAAATCCCTTGAGAAGTGGGGTCTCGGGCAACCCACTTTCTGGGCCCCTCTTACACAGAAGCTGTTTCTCAATAAACACTTCCTGCTCTTAACCTCTGTTGTTCCTAGAATTCATTCTTTGATTTTAGAGAACATGAATTCTGTGAATCGGACATCTAGCAGATTGGGAGTTACAATATTTCACTTATATTATCTGGAGGTCCATACCTCTCATACGCTCTATGTCAAGATGTTACCTCTTGAACTTCCACTGAAACATTGTAGCCCAGCCAGTAACCTGGCTCTGGAATCTGTGTTCTAGGCTCCTGCTTACAGCTTCCAGGTTGTCCTGTGGTCAGCCGTGCATCAGGGTCTCTCCTCATTCCTGTCTGTGTCCTCAGTGCCCAGGACTGTGCTTGGATTTGCTCCTGGTTCAAGGTCTAAGCATCCTTGCACTTTGGGGAGAACATACTGAGGCAATTTAGCTGCTTCAGTGTTTTGGAATCAGGGAAAATCTGTGACTTTGATATACACACTCACACATACATACACATTCACACAAACATAAATTTTTGCCATGTCTATGTAAAAACATCTTCCGAGGCTCTACCTTGTTGCTTGTGTGCTTTTCTCAGCTTGGAAAAGTTCAAGGACGATACTAGCTGATTTAAATTGTAACTAGGCAGATCTGGGGATAGCACTATTAGTATCATTCTCTATTAGGGCTACTTTCCATGTACCTGCACAGTGTTCACTGAAGGCCTATTCTTAGTGTTAAGCATCCTCCCCCTTCCTCCTACCCTTGGGCTTACAGTAAAGAGGGTACTGTGCTTTAGCTATGTTTTTCAACATTGTTATTAAATTATATAACAAAATTTACCATCTGAACCAATTCTAAGTGTTGAGTGTATTAACATTGTGAAACATATCTTCAGAACCAGTCTGAAATCTGTATGCATTAAATAACACATCCTTTTCCTCTCTCCCCAGCACCTGTTAAGCACCACTATACTTTTGTTTCTATGAATTTTACATATTTTTTTGCTCCTGCCTCTTTTAACAAGTGTTCAAGTAATGCATTTTATCACTCATTTCGCAGTTCAGAAACCAAGAGAATTTAATGAATTTACCTGGGTTATAAATGACCAGTAAGTAGCAGAGCTAGATGAAGGCCGAGACCTGTGTGTCCTGAGTCTGTGATCTGTGTGCTGTACTTGCTGTCCCTGCCCACCTCTGCCTGTGGACTCCTTAGCTTCATTTCTGGGCCCAGGGTTCTAGGGGAGGCAATGTGCCTGTAGATTTGAAGCATTAGGGAGAAGTGGGCGTCTCAGCTAGGGTCTTGACCTAGAGGCCTGTCCCATTCAGCCCTCTCTGTCCCTTCACTTTCTGTTACCTTGTCAGGGGTACAAATACTGTGTCACTCACCTGAACATGGGGCTTCTTCCGGAACCTGGGTAGAAATATTTTTTTTTCTCTAAAGAACAGTGGTTGAGGGGTCCATGCCTCATCCTCCAATAGCTTCCTTTCCTCTAACCTTGTCATAAAACTCAGCCGTGAACAGCAGTAATCTGATTTTAAGGGGCTTGACCAAGGTGGGTACTACCTCCTTCAAGCTGTCCTTCTTCAGCCAGTCCAGGGGGCTGTGCCTCTGGAAGCTCAGGTCACCAAATCTTTGGGCTAGAAGAAACCCTAGATACCAAACAAGCCAAACCTTCCCTTGCTGGAGAGGTTGCCTGTAGCCCCGGGAGGGTAGGGTTTTCTTGTGGTTAGTGCCATTGCCAGGGCCCTGGCTGCCCACCCATACCTTTCCTTGGGGAGGCAGCCCCACATGTGTGCATTGCACCTCATCTCAGTGCGTTGTACAGAACTGGGAGAGATACTATTCTGGGCCCATCAGGGCCCGTCGGTCTGAGATCTGGGCTCAGAGAGCCAGGATGGAGCTCAGCCCAGTGTGACCTGGGGTGGAGGAGTGTCTCAATCCATTTTCTGTTGCTAAAATCATAGTGCCATAGCTGAGTACATTACAAAAAAGAGGTTTATTTTGACATCGAGTTCTGATCCAAGTTCAAGGGGCTACGTGTTCATGCTAGCTGAGCTCTGAGGCATCACATGGCATCATGTGTTGAAAGACGGGGATCATGTGAGAGGCAGACGGGTGTTTATGTCAGGCCACTCTCAAGATACTCCATTAATCCATTAATCGAATGAATGGAGTAATCCGTTCACAAGGGCAGAATCCTAACGACCTCTTCCAAGTACTACCTCTTGGTAACTCATAACAGGGGTTGAATTACAACATACACTTTAGAGGAGGCAAATCATATTCCAGCCGCAGCCTAGAGACTCTGTCCTCTTGGTGAAGTGCTCTCATCTTGCTCACATTGCTGACAAAGAGCTCTCACTGTCCCTGGAACATACTGAGTGCTCATGAGCATTGGTTTTCTTCACTTGCTACCACTTACATTTTTTTTTTTTTTTTTTTTTTTTTTTTTTTTTTGTTTTTGTGTGTGTG
>NW_022900920.1:15882324-15912327 GCF_012274545.1 Fukomys damarensis | reverse complement strand
TTTTTTTTTTTTTTTTTTTTTTTTTTTTTTTTGGCAGTACTGGGGATGGAAGCCAGGGCCTTCACACTGAACTATCTCCCCCAGCCTTTATTTATTTATTTTTTTAAATTTTGAGACAGGATCTTGCTAAATTGCCCAGATCGTGAGCAGATCTACTGTAGTACAGCACAGCTTGGCTCTGCTCAGGTAGTCTTGGCCTCCTGTCACCTGTGTCTTAGTTACTGTTCTTGTTGCTAAGACAAATTACCTGATGCCCAAAGGTAAGGGAGTAAAGTTTATTTAGCTCACAGTTTGTGGAGGCTTCAGTCCATAATGGGCAGGCTCCATGTCAGGGTGGCAGACCAGCATAAAGGTCATGGTGGGAAGCAAAAAAACAACAAACATGACCACAACTCCTTTTGTCCCTTAAATCTTATCCAGGCTACTTAGGGTGGGCAGCACCCACACCCTTAAGCCTAGTGCCCTTGATCCTAGCTTTGCACCATATCAACTGGGTTCACACACTCTAGATCCAGCCACCCCTGAAAAAGCCCCACCTATGACTGTATGAGGCTTGGGGGACGGCTAAACACAAGCTATAACAACCTGCCATTTTGCTTCTCAAGGAGGAGCGAGAGTAGTATTTTTATTTCTTCATGTGCAAAGGCCAGTACTGAGGCTCAGGGCTTCTCGGGAGCATTTAGAAAAAACTTAAGACCTTAAATAAATTGGGTACAAAATAGGAAAGTTGGCTCATAGTTGAAATGGGCAAATATTCATTTTGAGGTGTATGTAAAACATAGCATTGTATCAACTTCCTTGGCTTCCTGGTGCTGTAATTCTTTCATTCATTCATTCCCATAAACCTTTGCCTGTCTGACTCGGGGTGGGGATTAAACAGGGAAGGTAAAGGCTGGGTCCCCTGTTGCAGAGGCCACAAGTTCCCTGTGCCCCTCCTCTGCCTGCCCCCCAGAGAACTCCACTGCTCTCCAATCCTCTCCTGCCCTGTTCAGTGGCTCTGGATGGGACTGAAGCACACTTCACTTCCCAGGGGAAGACCTTGGGGAGACAGTGTGGGCTCCTGAAAAGAGAACAGCGTCAATGGTGGAAGGCTGGGTTTCTGCCAGTTGCTTCTTAATTCTTGAATCCCAGTCTCCTGTAAAATCACTTGTCTTCACAGAGGTCCTGGAGAATCACAGAAGACAGTGTTTGACAGAGTTCTAAGATATTGTACAAATTTAAGTACCTTTTTGTTTTTTACCAGAAGGGTAAATGTTTTAAGTTGTTGGACTTTTTCTGGGAGTGGACAATATCTTTCTGTCCTCTTGACATGGCTCCAGGATCACGTCTCTGAGTTGCTTTTCCCATAATCCTGTGGGAGATGTTTTCCTGTTCCCTAGCTTGAGCCAGGCCTGGATCCTGTCATGGGATTTCCTGGCTCCTGTGCCCTTGGACATGGGTCCAAATCCTGATTCTGTTCTTTACCCTGTCCAGGGGTAGGGACTGCGCAGGAAGGCATGGGAAGTGTTTCGCATAGGCTTGGCACTCAATGTTGTTAGCTGTTTATATGATTACTGCTATGATTAATGCTTTTATTATAATTATTAAAATTTTTGGCATGGGGATTGAACCCCGGGCCCTGTGCATGCTAGGCAAGCACTCTGCCGTTGAGCTGCACCCCTACCCTAATTATTCAAAATTTTTACAACATTTTATATATATTAAAATATTAATGTATATAAAAAGTCAAAGACCCTTTGACTCAGGGTCTTTCCTGGGAGAGTTGACCTTCCTGGTCTTAGGGATCTTAGCCATCGGGCCTCACCCCTGTACCTGGCCCACAGGGATGCCAGGCCACCCTTGTCCCACTTCATCTGCTCCATCTAGAGATGAGTTGTTTTCCATTGCGATTAAAAAAAAGCGCAGCTTGGCTGTGGTGAACACACCTGCAGCGGTGGAGCTGAGCTGGGGTCTGTCTGCTCAGCGTCCAGGAGAGGAAGGCTTTGGATCAGGATGCCCAGGGGAGCTCAGAAATGGACCCTGTACGTGTCTGTGCCCCATGCATTGACTGTGTCCACACTCTGGTTTCAGCCTTTACCAGCTGGGTCATGCCCTGCTCAGAACCTGCCAACAATGCATGAAGATTTGAGATCTCCCAAGGTCCCTTGGGCTGATTTATACAGACTTTCATAGTAAAAAAGAGACAGCATATGTGAGTCACGTGGTCTCTCTGTCAGCGTGACAGCATGAACTACGCTGGTTTTCCAGGGTGTGGGGCTGTGTGATCACTCTAAGAGTTACATATTAGGGCGGTATGGTGGGTTACACACAGCTGTAGTCCCAGGTGTGCAGGAGACTGTGGCAGGATTGCTTGAACCCAAGAGTTCAGGGCCACCAGCCTGGGCAACATAGTGAGATCTTGGCTAAAACAAATAAAAAAAAAACAAAAAAGCCTATGCATTACTTAGTTTGTGATTTTTTTTTTAAAAAAGGGAGAGGAAGCAGAAAGCACCTCAAAACCAAGGGATTCATCTACATTCTTTCTCAGAGTTTTGTAAATTTATTTAAATTGAACATAGTCTTGCTAACGGTAAGTGAATTGTGATTTCTCAATAAAGACAAGTAAATGATGATTCGGGAGGTTCACGGCTTTATGTGTGAGGCATGCAGTTAATAACATGGCTTTCCAACCCATTAGACATGCAAACCCTGATTTTCTCTGGTTGCTCCCATAACCCTTCCCTCCATTCTCTGTCATCATCACAAAGCTCTCAAGACTGTGCTCCTCCTCTGCAGTGGCCTGAGTCCCGCAGGGTGTTCCCTGACCCAGAACTTTGAGTTCTGACTGTGGTTCCCTCATCTGTGCTGCCACCCCCTCCAGTTTTTTTCCACGTGACAGGAACATTAGATTCTCAATGTTCTGACACTTTGTTAATGGGTCTTTGGTGCTTGCCATCTCCCCCAGGACTACAGGTTCCTGGCTCACCCTTCTGAGGTTCTGAGGCCTTTTCAGGCTGGCCTTGACCCCAGCTGTCCAACTTCACATCCTACAGCCACTCCGGTGCTGCTGTAGCCACAGGACACACTGTCCTCCAGAGCCAGCCTGAGTTCTGAGGCCTCTGGGATGTGGCCATGATCTTTCAGGCCTTTGCACAGGAAGGTTTTTTGCTGCTGAGCACACCACCACTTTTCTGTTCTAAGCATAGCACAAAGAATACCCATATTCCCTGTGGCCAGATTACCTAATCGTTAACTTTTTTTCACATGCTGAGTCATTTATCCTCTGTTTACGTGTGTGATATATATCCATTGTTGTTTCTGAATCATTCCACAGCAAGCTGCAGACATGAAGCTGCCCCCTCCAAAAATAAAACATAAAAATTCCATAACTTCAGTGTGTATTTCCCCAAACAAGGGTAACTTCAGGCACAATGCAATAAACCACCCAGTTGGGAAGTCACGTATCTGTTCTCAGCATTCACTCCATTCACCAACACTGCCCCCTTGCCCCATCAGATACAGGACCTGGTCTCAAATCACGTGCCGCAACCCGTGTCCATCTGCAGACTGTCTTTCAATCTGAGAGGTTCTTCAGTCTCTCCCAGCTTCTCTTGACCCTTCAAGAGGACGGGGCCTTTAGCCTGGAGGAAGTCCCACAGTCTGTGTCCATCTGGTTTCCTCATGATCTCTCTGGCCGTCCACTTTGGGCCTGGATTCTGCAGCAGTGGTGGAATGATGTCCCTCTCAGTGTCTGGCCAGGTTTCTCCCCAAGAAGTCATTGCTTTCTCCTTGGTAATGAGTCAGTATTTGCTGGAAGATGCTCAGACCACACCACTGACTTACTTCTTTATGCTTCAGTACCCTCTGTTGGCTCCATGGTGAAGTTTCTTAAACAGAGAAACATTTTTTTGGGTCTCTTTTCATTGTTATTCCTAGATATTCTATTTGACGCTTTACTGTAAAGAGGTGCTTTCCCTTCTCCTCCATTTATTCATTTGTTCATGTCTTTATATTTAATAGGCTCATGAAATAATAATTCAGTGGGTTAAAAAACCCATCACTGTATTACTCTTATTAATTTTTTTTGAGATTAGAATACTCCAGCTGTGGCCAGTGGCGGCCCCTTTGGAGTGGTTTGTGTGTCCTTTTGACACGACCCTTCCCAGGAGACTGTGTGTATAGTTGTACATGCATGTATGCACACACGTGCTCCTCTGTATCTAGCTACTCTGTATTTATCTGATACCTGTCATCAAAGCCAGCTCTTTCAGCTGATTACTTTTGTACGTGGAAGTCCTTCTCTGACTGTGAGAACCTGGCTCCTGTTATCTTTGATATGGTTACTGTTATTGTTTTGGCCACTTTTCTCTGCAAGTATTGATTTCCTGAAGACCCTGATCTTCTCTCTCTGCCACCACCTCTTCTGCCTCTTCCTTTCTACCCCTGAGCTTCATCTTCTAAGGAAAGGGAAAGAAAGTGGAGGCGCCATGTGGCTTTCCACCCAAACCATCAGGGAGAGAGTGAAGGAGAAGCTTGTTTTGTTTGTGGTGCTGGGAATGGAACCCAGGACCTCTTGCATGCCAGGCACATTTTCTAACTGGGCTCCACCCTGAGCCTGAGAAACTATTTTTTCTGGAAAGCTCTTTGTACACATAGCCTATCGAAGCTCTTCATTTGCTTCAGCTATTCACAGAACCTTCCCACAGTGCTCTGGCGTGGAAGAAGCCTGTGTTTCTATGGCAGTTTATTTCTCTGTTACCACCTGCTGTGGTCTGAATGTTTGTGTTCCCTACAAATTCGTATGTTGAAACCCTAACTCCTAAGATGACTGGTGTTAGGATGGGAGACCTTTGGAACGTGATCAGGCAGTGGGTGGAACTCTGAAAAACAGGATCAGTGCCATAAAAAAGGCACCTTCCACCGGGAGAGGACTAGGGAGCAAGTGCTACCTGTGAGCCAGAAGCTGACCCTCACCAGACACCCAAATGTGCTGGGACCTTGATCTTGGACTTCTCAGCCTCCAGGGAAATAAATGGCTGTTCTTTGTAACTCACTCAGTCTCTGAGATTTTGTTGTAGTAACCCTAATGGACTAAGATACCACCCTTCACAGTCTTCCTTTAGACCTTGAGCTTGCCTTGCTCATGTTATCCTGTGAGGCCTAGAGAGTGTGCTCCTGTGTAATTCATGTGTAGAACCAAAGGTATTGCCTTTAGACTGGAACTTGAATGTCTTCCTCTGAATCAGAGCCCTCTTTGCCTGGGTTTCTGAAGCGATGACTCATGGCTATGTGCAGAAGCACTTGTTGATATAAGCTTCCCTCCCTGACATTCCAGTCGAGAATCAACCCTTTGCTGGCCTGACCAAGTTTAGAGTGGGCTGGCCTGGCAGCTGGCAGCAGCAGCTGGTGGTTGAAATCTCTGCCTGATATTTTTTTCCCTCTGAATGTCAGTCACTCTAGGTCTGTGCCATCATTAATAGAATTTAGAAGCCTTTTATAGCCTCTGCCAGTTGGTCTGAGAAGAGCTGTTTTAGAAGAGTCCTTCCATTTTCCCCATCCTTAGAGATCTGAAACATAATAGGATCACTAGAAAATAGGTCAGAAAAGTCTTAAGACAGAGCTGATGGCTCAATGTGAATGTGACATATTTAAATATGTTCTATATACTTAGCAATTCCTTCTAGTTCAACTTTGTATAGGATATACGAACATATATGTGTATTTTAAAATTGTAATTATTTATGGGAAGTTGATAGACCTTTAATCAAAGCTTATTAACCCTTGATGGATGTGGTATTCTTAGACTGTGGTGTAGCAGGAGCAGAAGTAGAAGGCATAGGCAGCAAGAAGGGGGACATGAGTTGATAAGCACAAGGCGCAGCTGACAGCCCAAGTGTGAGGGACAAGACTGACCCAGAGTCCTTGGTGATCACATCGCTCGGTGCCTTCACTTTTATGAATGGCAAAGCTGAAGCTGAAAAGTCACCTGGATGAGATCCCAAGCTGGGGCTGGGCTGGAATCAGCTCACGTACAATTGCTTCGTGTACAATTTTTTTTCGATACTATGTCATACTTCCTCTTATGGTCAGGATGTCAATCAAATGTCACTGAGAAACTGTTTAATTATGTACAAGAATCCCCATTAAAAAAATAATATGCTTTGGAAAATAACTCCACCCCATAGAATATGTTGGCTGGTGTTTTGCCTTCCAAAAAAAATTCTCTATTGAGACCTTCATTTTCCTCAGCGATTCCCAGTAAATGAGGTGTGGGTGTGTTCCTGCCTTGGAATAAGACTGGCAGAGGCAGCCGTCACGTGACAGCACAAGTACAGAGGGGAGGAAAGACTCCATTATGTTGGTTGTCTCTACCTGGTAAGGCTTTCACTGACTGATGAGTTGAAGTTGTTCCTGACCCTTAAACTTTTTCTTAAATAGGTTTTCTTATTGTGATTGTAAAGATAGTTCCTCGTAACACTTTTGTATATTTCCTCTATTTCTTGTTGGCTCATTTAATCTGTTGCTTGATTTCTGTGTCTGTGTATTTATAGAAACATATATTGATACACATAGGCATAACATCTGAGCTTGCTGCCAATGGTTTACCCCATTTCCAGCTAATAATGAACATGTTTACAACTAGATTCATAAAGATCTACCTTCCTTTTTGAAAACTGTTGCAAACAAATCTGTTCTCTGGCTGTGTCTCATTTAACCACCTGTCCCCTCCTGCTGGACATCTTGGTTGCCTCCACCCTTTATCAGCTCCTTAAAATAAACTCTTGAAAGTACAGGGCTGTGTCAGAGGAAATGAAGTCTCTGTCTTTCAAGTTGTGTTGCCAAAATTCCTGAGTTGTTTTTCCACTCTGACTTTCTGATGTTGGAAAGTCGATTTTGCCTGAGTTTAGAATTCTCCGAATTGTGATCCACCAAAGGCATCTGGAGTCCTTGCCGTCCCCCCTTCTCCAGTCTGGCCTCTTCCTTCATTTGTCCTTGCACTGATTTCTGACTGCTTGGGTGTGGCCCCAGGGTTCCAGATCTGATCCTGTGGGGCCGAGAATGGGATGGGAACCATGAAGAATCAGAGGTGTGTGGGTCCCAGACTGGGCTAGTTTAGTCCTATTTAGAGTACAGTTTGGGGAAATTACCGTGCACATCTCATTTTCATTCATCTCTATGCCAAGAGCAGCTGTTTGTGTCTGAACATTTGCTAGAAGCTTTGGGCTGATCCTTCGGCTTTTGACCAAGTCCCAGTTCCTCCACCCGGTCCTGTGATCTGGCTCCTGTCCACCTCTCCTCTTTGTTGTCCTCCTTTCCTTATCTGCACTTTAATTATGCTGACCTTTTGATACTCTTGCATAATGCCAAGCTCCTTCCTGATCAGGGCTTTCAAACACATTGTGGCTCCTAGTGATGACTAATGTAGCTTCTGGAAACAGGCTTGGGTTTGTATCCTCATTCTTCCATTCAGCAGCTATACTGTGCTTCTCTGTACCTTGGTTAGCGAGGATGATAATAGTTTCCATTGCATAGGATTATTTGAGGACCTAATATCATATGTATATATAAATAAGCTCAGAATATATCCTTGCATACAATAAGTGTCAATAAACACCTGCCATCCCCGACCTGGCCAGCTAACTTCTGCTTACTCCCCACTTACAAGGAAGTTTTCTTTGACCCTAACTCTGCACCAGGAACTCCTGGTTTATGCTGTCATGGCCGTGTTAAGTTATTACCATTGTTGCCAAATAAGCATTTAAAAAAAAATCTGCCTCTTGCCTGAGACTACAGGCTCCATGAGGGCCCACCTCTCTTTTGCTCATAATATAGAACAAGTATTCAGTAAATGCCCAGGCTCAAGGAATGAAGACCATGATCTCATTACTTATGGCTACCGCAGAGTTGCCACAGTGACCATCAGAAAGAAAGTTATGCCTGTGTCGTGTCGCTTTTGGAAACTGCCTGCCCTTGAGAATTTTCCAGGACAGGTTTTCTCTATCAGTGAAAGACCAATGCAGTCTTTAAAGTTCTGACTTGTTGGATATCAAAACATTTGAGGGCTGGAGATTTAGCTCAGTGGTGAAAGGTCCCAAGTTTGATTGCCAGTACAAAGAAAAAAAGAAATTGAAAATACAATCAGACTAGGAAAAATGAAACAAAACTTGAGTCCAGGATTTCTTGACACTGACACTGTTGACGTCTGGGGCAAATAGTCCTTCGCCACAGGGGATGTTGTGTGTACTGTAGGACATTAACAGCGGCCTTGGCCTCAGCCCTCCCCCCCAACCCTGGATGTGACAGCCAAAAATGGCTCCAGGCCCTGCTAGTGTCCCTGATTGAGAGCCACTGAAGATGTGTAAAACACAAGCTCTGACTTTTTGTTTTTAGATCCAACAGATATAGCATTCTCTCAGATTACTATAAAGGTTTCTAAACTCTTCTCCTGGTATCTGTACTTAATTGGTCACGGGCCAGTGAAAGACTTCTGGACTGGCATCATCTGTGGTCCCTGATGTGACCCTCACAGATACTTTCATCAAGAAAGGGAAACTGAGGTCCTGCTGAGGGCTAGATAAAATGTACTGTTAAAACACAGTTGCAGGGCCGGGAATTTAGCTCAGTGGTTCCACTGCCTGCCTTGCAAGCCCAAGGTCCAGAGTTTGATCCCCGGTTCCTCCTTCCCCCCAAGAAAACACGGTTGCAGCTTCTAGGGACATTTCTGAACATCCGGTTTTTAATTCTCCTCTTCAGCTCACCTGATGATGATGTCATCCAGCCGGCTGCCCCTACAGACGTGGAAAACCCACCCTTAGCTACCTCCTCCCGTCACAGTGATGCTGTTGGCCAGGTCCTGACGCATCTGACAGCCCAGAGGTACATGGGGGCTGGGGCTGGTGGTGCTCCAGGGCCCAGTCCCTGAAGCTGTTCTCTTCCCTCACCTCTTCTCATTCGGTTTTTCTCCCACTCCCACACAAGGTCTGCGCTCTGTTCCCCGCAGATGTGTGCCAGGGCTCAGCCTCTTTTTGTGGCCTGAGGAATGATCTGCAGTGTCACAGGACAGGACCTCCCCTCCTTCCCACAGGGCCATGTTAGAGATTTGTTCCCTTGAGATCTATAAACAGGAATTCTCCAGGACAAATTGTGTGTTTCTGTTGTTTTAGCGATGGTTTAGTGAGCTACCTGATGGCCTCTTGGGACACGAGCTGGGTGAGCTGCTTGTTCTCATTGGGCTTTCAGTGGGAGTCAGAGGAAAGGGGAGTCAGCAGTGCACCAGTAAGAGATCCAGGTTGCAAGACTGTGGCAGGCACAGAGGCCTGAAGCCCCCATCCTCCTTCAGGGTCTCCTCCTTCCCCTAGCTTTACTTCCCTTGTCCCTCACAGCACGGCAACCCCATGCTGATCATGGATCTTCATCAGCACTGTACTGGGTCTGGATTCGGCATCATCTCTTCCTCTACATGCAGTGTTTGCACTTAGACCAGGCTTGCTGAGAATCGGCTCAGGAGCCTGTACACAGGGGAAGGTCACACTGGAATGTTTAAATTAAACTTATTACAGTAAAGAGCACATTGCCACTAATCTTCCCCAAAATATCCGCCCCCCATTATAGGCTCCATGAGAGCCCGCCTCTCTCTTGCTTATAATATCAGATAGGTTTTCAGCAAACGCAGTAAATGAATGTGCCTACGAGGTGTGATACAGTGCATGCTGCTGCTGAGTGCCTTCCAATAGAAAGGCAGGCTCATTAAAACATTATAATGTGTCCTCATCCGCCTTATTTACTGAATTTGGTAGCATGCGACTTGTGGCTCCTTGTCAGGGTCAAAATGACTATGAAAGGTAAGCATTTTGAGTCAATTCAAGAATCATAGAAGCCACAACAGTACCGCTAATAACATTCACGAAAAAAATACTTCCAGAACTGCTTCAGAAAGTGGCAAGAACAAAGCTAGGGGAAGTACTTTGAGGGGAATTAATAAGAGTGTATCTTTTATTGTTAAAAAGAAGACTCATAAAGGGCTGGGGATTTAGCTCAGTGGCACTATGCCTGCCTTGCAAGGAAAAAAAAAAGGATTCGCCATATATTTTGATCACACGGCCTGCATGCGTGCACGCGCACACACACACACACCTATCTCTCTATACAGACACATCCAGCTCATGTTTGTGTCTGCATGTGGGTCTTTCTCTGTATGTACATGTACCTATATAATTTATACTGATGCCAGTGAAATTGGCTGCATTTTGCCAGATCTCACACGGCACTGGGGAAGCCCTGTTGAGCAGGACAGATGCTGTCCCCTCCTTTCTGAAGCACCCCCTTCCTCCAGGAGTCTCCCCAGCTGAGAGGAGCCTCTGTCTGAGCTTTGTAGCTGTCCATGCCCCGGTGTCACTGCCCTTCCCAGACACCTTTAAATTACTTGCATCCAACTCCGTCTCCTCTGCTGGATTGAGAGCTTCTCAGGGGGAGGAACTGATCCCCTGTGACCTCTGTTACTTCAGCATCCAGCCTGGCCAGAAGCCGGGGAATGTTGTAACTTGAAGTGGATTAGAGGGGAGCCTGGGAGGGCCTCCTTGTTTGGCTGCCTGGAGCAGGTGTGTGCTGACCCTCACCCTAGCTGTCTCTATCCATGCTCATGGGTAGCGGCGACAGGCAGGTTGCCAGCAGCAAGGAGAGGCCTCTTTGTGCCCTGGGAGAAGGGAAATATGAGGGGCAGTAGACATGACAGGAAGCTGCTGGCCAGCAACAGAAATCCCAAGGCAGCTGCGCATTTACTTGGAATTCTGAATGTTCTCTTCACAGGTGGGAGTCAGCCATAGTATGAGATTAACTGTTTTTGTGTTTTAATGGTGCTTGGGATGGAACCCACGGCCCTGCGCATGCTAGGCAAGCTTTCTACCTTTGAGCTACATCCCTAGCTCTTTAAAAAACTTCTGTTGTAAGACGGTCTCACTAAGTTGCCCAGGTTGGGCTCAAACTTGCTATTCTTATGCCTCAGCCCACCACTGTGCTGGGAAAACAGGCATATGCCACCACGGCTGGCTTGAATTTGACTTTTTATAAAATTGTGTTGGCCTAGGGATTTAGCTCAGTGGTGCCACCACCTGCCTCACAAGCTCAAGGTCCTGAGTTCAATCCCCAGTACCAAAAATACCACAACCAAAACAAAAAACTGTGGCCAGTAACTAAGGCTTACAGCACTCAAAGATTACGTAGAAGTTTCCAGTGAGAAGTTGAGTAGTACTCTCTTCGTTACCTTTTTCTCACCTCTTCCTCCTCCATGGTGCTCCCATTTGGTTCCCTGACATCCAAGGTTTTAGGGAGGCCCTGAGCCCTGAGGCTGAAGGTGCCCTCCCTTAGTCAGCTGGAAAGTGAGATGCATTCACCTCCTCCAGTGCAGCCATCTTAGTTGGGCTACTTCAGTCAGGGGCACAGAGGGGTACAGGGATTCCCTGAGAAAGGATGGAGGACCCGGTGGGATGGCTCTCCTGAGCCACTGTCCAGCTGGGACAGTGACGGTGCTTCTGAAGTCCCTTCCCTATTCGGGTCTGTTTGAAGTGACTTGTTCTGTTTTCATTTTGCCTAGACACTTCTTACATGCAGTAGACCACCTGGAGTGTCTCAGCAGATCCTCACAATGGCCCGTAGAAGGTGGGAGCGTTTCCCGGGTGCGTAGACTGAGCCAGTCTTGTCCTGAACCTCTCCCCTGGCAGAAGCTGAGTCCCCATGGCTCTGACCAAGAGTGACCACAAAAGAAAGGTTGGGCAGTGAAGCATAGAAGCTCTTGGTGCTGAGAACCTGGCCACCCGCCTCCCTTCCAATCACATCTCTCAGTGGAAAGATGCGGGTAGGAACCTAGGCTGGAAGAAGGCACGACTGGTATCAGGAGATAAAGGTCAGAAACCAGCGACGTCCTTGACTAAAGAACGAGTGGTTTGGGTGCCTGGCTAGTGTTGCTGTTCTCCAGAGTTGTACAAGTATCGTCACTGTTCTTAATGGCTTGCTGGGAAAGGGGCTGCGATTGGAGGGGGATCGGCTGGTTTGTCTTTGGTCACCCCAGCTCACCACAAACTGCAGTTGATCCTCATTATTCTCTGACTCTATACTTGTGAATTTGTCTACTCCTTGGCGTTATTCATAACCCTAGAGACAATACTTGTCGCTCTTCCTTGGTCCTTTGCAGACATGTTGCAGAGCAGTGAAAACTTGGAGAATCACCGGACACAGACATTCTCAGCTGACGTAGAACAAGATGACACTTGTCCTTTTTTTTTAAAGACAGAGTCTCACTATGTAGTTCAGGCTGGTGTGCAACTCATTATGTAGCCCAGGCTGGCCTCAAGCTCACAGTGATTCTCCTGCCTCAGCCTCCTGATTGCTAGGATTACAGGTATGTACTGCCATGCCTGGACTTAACACTGCCTTCTTGATGTTTCAACTTTCATACTGTGAGCAAGTGTCATTTTCATGGTATATTTGATACCTTCTGGTGCTTCTGTTGTTGATTTTGCTCTCTAAGATGATTCCCATGGAGAGTGACGAGGTGTTCTTTTGGGTAAAAGCAGACTTGAGTGTGCTGGAAGTTAGAGCAGCGTGGCTGTGGTGTGAGTCACAGTGCACGGGCAAGAGTCTAGTGCTAGTGAGCGACTTCTGTATGAAGTAGGATGCCTTTAGACAGAACCGTATGTGCCCAGGAGGTTATGTTTTGATTGATTCACTGATGGCAGTGTGGCGCCCAGAGGCTCATGGGAACCTGACCCATCTTGTCCCTGGGAACAGCGGTTCATCATGGTCTGGTGCACTGTGTGCAGACTTTATGGACATTACTGTTAGCAGCAAGCAGCAACTGGATATAACAGACAAATTGTTGGAGCAGCTCAGAGGAGAATTCTTAGTTAAGAAAGTGTGCTGTGCTGACTTCACACCTCAGGATTGGCTCTGCCTCTCCACTCCACCAAAGGATCTTTCTTCCCCTCCCTACTAAGAGTAGAACAGAGAGGGTGAGGTAGGGAGGGAAGGGGAGGAAAGCTGGGCTGTCCTTGTGGGAGGTTTGCTTCCCTTCAGAAGCAGGTTGGTACTTCAGCTTTTGTTTTTGGTACCAGGAATCGGACTTAGGACCTGGCACTTGCCAGGCAGGCTAAAATGTTGCTTAAATTAAAAATCGTAATGCATTTATTAAAATTTAATTATTTAAAAAAGGAAAAAAGGGGAAGCTGGCATGGTGATGCATGCCTGTAATCCCAGCAGAGGAAGAAAGATTGCAAGTTTGAGCCCACCCTGCACAACTTAGCAACTTAGTGAGACCCTGTCTCAAAATTGAAAAAAGAACAAGAAAGGCAGGGGAAAGGCCTGGGGTTCAATCCCTGGTACTGCAAGAAAGATGTTGGGGTGGGGAGGGGAAGCAGGACCTTTTGCTAGGAGAACAGAGAGTAGATCTTTCTCGTAACCTTCTCTACCCTGCCAATTCTTTTGATACCAGACTCTTAAATTTCTAGTCTTCTTTCTGAATAGTGAAAAGGGGAGATGATACTCTGCCTAAAGTGTTTTCTCAGATGAAAGGACAGGGATTTTGACACCCCTTCTCTGTTACCAAAGCTCCTGGAGGAGTCTTGTGTGCTCCCGTCTCCAGGAAGGGCCCGCGGAGCTGCTTGGGGAGGGAGGTTGGATGTTTCCATCTTGCTTATGGCATCCCTGTTAACCCAGAAACCCGGGACCAGATCTTCTAGAATGTTCTCCCAGTGAGTAGATTGCCTCTGGTCATTTGTTTTCTCATCTCTTCTGTATTTGAATTAAAAACAACAATAAAAAAAAAAAATCCAGAATGGTTTTCCATGTGTAGCCGTCCAGCTGTACCATATGCATCAGACAGAGAGGAATGCTGTGCTGTGACATTCAGGGGCCTCGTGCGTGCTTCCCATGATCAGGAATCCAGACCAGCATTGCCTTAGACCTGGAGGATTCCTGTCAGCACAGCTGGGAAGCTACTGGCATGTGCATTAGAATACCCTAGTGACAACCAGATTGCTGCTCTGCCTCAAGTCTCTGCCGAAGAGGTCTGGGGAGCGGCCTGAGACTGTGCTGCTCACCAGTCCCTGGCGATGCTGCTGGTCTGCAGCAGTGTGAAGCACCTCTAAGCGGAGGCAGTCTTGTCCTGGTCACAGCTCCCAGACTGACAGCCTGGTCTCCCAGTAGCTGGTGACGGGGACTTCTGACCTGAGGGGAGGCTAACGTTCCTGCTCAGTGTCACAGCCTCACGAGAGCATAGCCAAACTCAGAATCCGAGCTTAACACTTGCTGATGGTGGAAATACAGGGAAATCAGGTTGACTTGGAGCATCTGTGCTTCCTGCTCTGGAGTCATGTGGGAATTTTATTTTTTATCTGTTTGTACACTAAATTATTTTTGTCTTTGAGCTATAGGTAGGCAGAAGTGGGGTCAGCCACCTCTCAAAAGTTGAACCCTTATTTAGTCAGACAATTAAAAATTGAATCACAAAGTACAAGCGTTGTTATTATCTTTTTAATTTAGAAAAGGGATCACCCAATTCTGACTAGCAGAATTCCTTTGTACCATGTAACAGCTACTTTGATGTTCATGTGTTGAAGCTATGATCCAGTGCCTGGGGCACTGAGTAAGTGGGGTACCTGGCATATTTGTCAGAACCTCTGATTTCCAGGGTCCAGATGGCTCCTGTTGGGCTGAACATGAATTGCCACACTGGCAGTTGTCAGATATTGACAATTTCTTATGGTTCAAACTAACAGAAGACTTTGTTTTTTGTTGTTGTTGCTTTTTATGATTCTTGAGCTGCTTTATCTCTGTAGGTTCTTGAGCTGCTTTGGTTCTGTGAATAAATAGTTAAGTCTTGGGTATCTGAGATCAACTCTCTGTCTCTCATATCCTCTGTATCCTCTTCAATAGTGGCCTGTCCCTGGGATGCACCTGGACCAAAAGTCCACGGAGCTCTTAATGATGATAGTGGGTATTCGTGACCTGGATGTTCTAACCCAGATCTTCCTCTTTAGTTTTGGGATAGTGTTGATAACTTTTCCCTAGTTAATATTTTCATTCCAGCTTAAGTTCTGCTTGAGCCAAGCTTAAAAATAACTTCTCGGGCTGGGGATTTAGCTCAGTCACTCCACCGCCTGCCTCACAAGCACAAAGTCTTGAGTTCTATTCCTGGTACCAAAACAAAATCAAAAACAAAAAAAAAAACTTCTGTCCACCACGCAGATACCTTTAGAAGGGGAGGAGGACAAAAAGTTACAGGGAAGACTGACCAGTCAGTTCAGAGTTAATTGTGCAGGGGACCCCCGCCCAACACACACACACACACACAAGAAACCTTCAGGTCAGCATGTTTGGAGCGTTCACGTTCTCATAGGACCTGGCTGGTCTTTACATGCGAGTGGAGCTGTCTGCAAACTGGAAATGTCTGGATGTGCCTGACTGGGAGTTTCCAGCCAATTTGCAAGCCTCTTTCAGCACCTTTTTTTTTTGTTTGTTTTTTTGTTTTTTTGTTTTGTACTGGGAATTGAACTCAGACCCTTACGCTTGTGAGGCAGGTGCCAGAACCATTGAGCTAAATCGCCAGCCCTTTCAGCACCTTCTTTATAGTGTTCCAGTGGCCCCAACTCAGAGCTTGTCCCATCTCCCAGTACTGAAACTCATTTTACCAAATTTCAAGCTTCCATCAAACTGCTTGACCCCTCTTCTCCAAACCAGCAATTTCAGGACACTTTCTTTTTTCTAGCCTGCTTTTCACTTTCGGGCAGTGTCTCTGGCCTTTTGCTTGCCTGTTACATGATCATGTGCAAGTGGGGATTGAAGAAGAAATAAGCAGGAGGCCTGTGAGGAAGAGGACTGTTGTGCTAAATGCTTTCCAGATGGAGATATGAAATAGGAGATAAGATGCTGCTGCCCATCTGGCCTGACAGGACACGATATGTTCAGCTTACACCTCAGGGCCCATTATCACCCTTCCATGACAGCCTGGGCCTCTGGTGTCTGTCCACGGACAGGGCTTAATTTGGCAACTCCAGCTGATCTTTGAAATCACATGTGAGAGAACCCCCTGTCGGGGAGGACTCAGAAGCCCTGAACAGGGAATCAAAGGACACCCATTGCTGACAATACCTTCCCATAGCTGGACTTTGTAGGGCATCTAGGCTGAAGGCGAGTCCTGGAGTGATATTCTGTTGTGTGTGGGTACAGACTGTGACTCAGTGCTGAGTGACTGGTGGAGCCGGTTGTTTGTGAGGACCTTGGCAAGGCACTGGATCAGGGATGGCAAATGGATCCAGTGGTAGTGGCTCCCCAGTGATCTGTGCTGAGAAGGATTCTGGGTCTGTGCACCAAAGCCTAACAGGAAGGAATGCCGTGATTGATTAGTCATGTCTGTCCTCCAGAAGTGGTGGTTTAGGCTCTCTGTGTTTGTCCACTCTGTCCTTAAAAAAGGAAAAGAAGTTTAAAACTAACATTTCCTTAACCTTCCGAAAATATAAACACTCTACATGAATTTGAATTCAGCATGCATCTTATTATAATAAGGATTGGAAAACTTTGATTAACACCTTAAATGGAAAATGAGATCAGGACACTTACAATTAGAAGGGCTTTTGCACACCCCAGCCCCTGACAGCATTATGGCTGCTAGAGGTAACAGGAGAACACGGTGAGGCGCCCCCCTCAACGCTCTGCTTTCTCTGTGGCAGATTTGGCAGCTGTCGGGTAGGTCCCCCCACACACCCTGTGCGCTGGAAATGGTACTGTGTGTTGTCTTTAAGATGTGAAGGACTTGCCCTCGTGAGAAAAACGTCTTTAAAACAGTCACTGCTGGTCACAGGGGACTCGGGCAGAGACGGAGCTGCCCAGAGGTGTTGATAAGCCTTTGCTGTCTTCCTGTCTCTGTCAGAGCAGATGTGCCTTGCACAACTGAGGGGGCGGAAGGGGATCCTACTTAACTTCTCCTTGGGTCCAGGTCCAGGGCTGGCTTTCTGAGTATGTAGCTTGGGCAGCCACCAAGCATGCCACACTCAAGTACCGTGCACCTGGTTCAGTTCTCTACTAGTTCTATTTTGGAGTTGTAGGCACTTTTAGAATATGAGCCTTGTGTTTCTTCTCTGCTTTCAACCTGAGTTCCATTTTGCTTGCAAATTATGTTGCTGGTCTTGCTGTACTTAGGCTCTGGCATGCCCAGAACAGAGCATGGCCGCTGCCAGTGGCCTGCAAGTTTAAGGATCAAGGGGTGGACCACAGGGCCTGCCTCTGTGGAGCACAGCTGTATGTGCCAGCTCTGTCTAGGGCCTGGAGACCCGCAGTAGCTGAGCCACATGCCTGCTCTCAGCTTGTGACCTAGCAGGGAGTAGGACATACTCGTGGGAAAAGTGGGGTGCTCAGAAGTGGGGTCCCTAGCTCAGCCTGCCTGTGCCAGGTGGGCACTGTTACCTGCTTTGGCAGAGGGAGGCAGAGGCTCCCCATGCCCAAGCAAAGCTACTGCAAAGTGTCTGAGGGACTTGTCTGCTGGGGTAAGAGCAGGAGCATCAGGTGGTTCAGAGCTGGCCTGAGGAGTCTGTCTGTGGTCTGGAGCTTTCCCTGTACTCCAAAGGCTCTGAGAACTTGGAGAGGATTTTAGGCAAGGGAAGGATTTAACCAGAGTTTGAGAGGGGTCATTTCAAGTAGCTGTGGCCTGGAGCAACAGAGTGGCCAGAAAGAGAGGACAGGGTACTGAAGAAGGAGGTGACTCACAGAAAGCGGGGATGAGGAGCCCTGGGGATGAGAGAATAGGAGTCCAGCTGCCCTCACTTCTGGTGCTGTGGCCTGGCTGCCTGGGAACACTGAGGAGAAGCATCAGGAGGACCCAGGTGTGCTGGGTGCCCACATGTTAGACTTGGTGTTGAGTCATCGCATTTCCCTGTTGGGACCTGACCCCTCCTTGGCCACTGAGCACAGGCTAAGAGCAGGCGGTAGAGGGAGGGAGGCACCATTCTTAATTGGGCTGTTGAGTCATCGTTTGTTGCCTTTGCCGATGGGACCAGGCCAGGGCAGGAAGGGTGTGGCCATGGAGGTCCAGGGCCAACAGAGGGAAGGGAGGAGGGAGCAGCAGGGTGGCCCCTCAGGAGCAGAACTGGTTTCAAGGACAGCTGGGTTGTCCAGGCTGCTGAGCTGAGGGGGCTGTGGCAGTGGGTGAGCCTTAACGGTGCTTTCAGAGGAGGGATTTGTAGTTCGTCGGTGTCTTCCTCAGACTCTGAGGCTCGTGGCTGTCATGGGGCCACAGATCTAAAGCAGTCTGTCCCTCTCCTCTGCCAGTGTTTCAGAAAGAGATTCCCCCTTGTAGTCTGATAAGGCATAGCACCCTTGATGGCACAGTGAGTGGCACAAGCCTGTATCCACGTACTTGGGAGGCTGAAGCAGAAGGATCACAAGTTGGAGGCCAGACGGGGGCAGTTTAGTGTGACCGTGTTTCCAAATAAAAGAAAAGCTGGGGGGTATGGAGCTCAGGGGTAGAGCCCCCACCGGGTTCCCTCCCCAGCACCTCACACAGAAGAGCAGTACTCTTAAAATAGCACAACCACAACACACACAATATACCTTTCCCCGGTTTGCATTAAATTAAATTAATCCTTCATGGAAAGTATGTGAGTGGAGGGAGGAGCCAGGCCAGTGTACGTAGTCTTTTCACTGACTTCAAAATGAGTAATGATTGGCTTCCAGAGAGACAGCTCCCAGTTTGCAGTATTCATTTTGAGGCATTCTTTTATAAAATAAATAATTTCAACCACTGTTCAGCTTGTTACAAATAACAGCCTGACAACTAAGGTGTTGCTCCCCTGTAAACCCCTGCTGTGCTTCTGCTGGGTTCTTCCCAAGCGCTTTGGGTGGTTTGTGTTCCATTGTCTTGGCTGGGATGGGTACTCCCGAAACTCCTGTTTTTTCTGCATTTCCATGGGACCCCAGGGGAGCTGACTGTAGGCTGAGGCTGGCAGCTGCCCTCTAGCACAGGATGCCAATCTTGTTGGCAGAGCTAGAGAAGCTGGTAGTGAGCAGGACATAGTGACACAGAAAACCCCTGCTTCTGTGGGTATTTACCCCCGGAGAGAAGAAATGATCCTGCGCCCCAAGGGCTGTGAAACCTCAAACCCCAGCTGCCACCTCCAGCCAGATTTCAGGCCCTCTGCTGAGTCATGTAATTCCAGCTCGACCTCCAGCTGAGAGCCGACCAGCACCCTGGGGACAGCAGCGTGGATGGCTGCAGAGGCTTATGTCCTCTGAAAACTGTTCCCAAGCTGTGGCTGGCTTTGCTACTCTTGATTTTTGCCAAAGGGGATAATCTCTGAACCTCTGGAGCCCCAAGCCTGTCTGTGCCTTTTGGATTTGGGGTGTGCTCCCGGGCTGTATACTGGCAGTTCCTTGTATGTCCAGGAGGGGATGCTCACCCACTACATGAGCGCTCAAAGCTATGGAAATCCTGCCGTGGAAGGTGTTTGCCTCACCAAATACCCAGGCAGGTTCCTTGGCTACTCATCAGCCTAGACTTTTCTCAGCTTCACATTTCTGGGGCAAATCCTGGAGAGTTTGCAAAGTTGTGTTTTAGATCTCAACTGAGTTTCATTGTCTATATAGAATTATTAAAAATCATTCTACAAAAATCCTCTCTTGCAAACAAAAAGCAAAAAGACTTGCATGGACGGAACATCTGAGCTGTCAATAAAAGCTGTCAGCAAAATTTGGTTTTGCTGGAACCCAGTGAGAAAAGAGTTTGAGGTCCTGGCCAGGCACTGTAGGCCCGGGGTGGGAGCCCAGAGGATCAGTGTGCTAGGTCTTTAATAGCCCATTTTATGTGTGTGGGAGGGTTGGGTAGGGTGAGTGGCGCCTGATGAATGTACCATTAAGGAGCCGAGTTCCATTTGGAATAATTCCCCTGTTGTGTCCCCAGCTCCTCCCCAGCTGCTCCCCAAGTGGGTCTCACTCCTCCGGGCCTCAGGACACATAGCTTGGCCTTCTGCCCCAGCTGCTCATGGAGTAGATCTTTTCACTGCCTCTTGCCAGGAGCAGACCAGGCTTTTAAGCAGATACAGTGCAAGCCCCCCTCTGTAGTAGCTGCCATGGAGAGCAGGGGTTGGGTAGTCTCTGCCCCAGCCATGGAGTGAGTTGCACTTAGGATGGTGTCAGTGAGGCACTGAGAATTTAGCCTTGTGATGCCATGTCTCCGACGATCTAAGGCTTCCCTTTGGCAGATTGCTGTTTATGTAACAGTGGGATGTGCTTTGTGAGGTGGGGCTCTCCAGAGGGTTGTGTATATGTGACTACTTGTTTCATAGGGTTTCATTTACATGCTATTCTGAACAAAAGGCAAAACAAAGTGGAGTGAAAAGCCTATCAGTGGTTGCAAGGGCAGGGAGTTGCAAGAGGAGTAATTGGGAGTGAGGGACCTTAGGTGATGGAAATGGCCTATCTCTCGGTCATGGTGGTGGTTACATACATGTCATTATCATAATCTATGAAACTGTACTATTTGGCTCTATGTAAATAATGCTTCAATTAAAAAAAGAAAAAGGACCAAGCTTACCCTAGGTCTAGAATTAATTTTTGGTGGTCTAAAGGAATTCCACCCTCCCTTTGTTTTCCTGGTACAGTCTGAGGACAGAGAGCATCACAGGTTCCCTTTGGCTCCGGCAGACAAGTGGTGCCCACTTGCTCCAGGTCTTTGATGAAGTCACCTAGCTCCAAGCTCCCACAGGCTGGCCTGGGTGATTGTGCCCTGGGATGTATGTTTCCTGGAGTCCCCTCTGCATGTAGCTTCTGAGTGTTATTCCTTTATGCATGTGAATGCTCACCAGCATGGACTTGGGCTACTCTCAGTCAGGCAATGTGTTAGGGAAAGACACAGAAGGCATTCACTGCCCTGCCTGCATGGAACTTCCGATCCACTGGAGAAGACAGAGCTGGAGTAAGCAATTAGAGTTGGATACGATTAGAGATGGTTAGAACTGGGTACCCCACTTAGTCTGAATAGCTAGGGAGAGTTATCTGAGTGGACCTGGGAGTCTGGGGGGAGAGATAGGGTCAGGGGGAGGAACAGCATGGCAGGGCAGACAAACCGAAGGTACTTGCATAGTAGCTGGAGCCTGGAGAGAAGGGAGTAAAGGTAGCCCAGTGTGTAGAGTTGGGCACTTGGCCATGGTGGGTCTCATGGTAAAGACTAGGGGCTTGGTTTTTGTTTCCTTTTGTAGGATTTTTTTTTTTTTTCTTTTTGTACCATGGATCAAGCTCAGTACTCTGCCTGCAAGGTAGGTTCAGTGGCACTGAACTAAATCCCTGGCCCTAGGATTTTTTAAACTTTATTTTTAAAAGTACAATTTAGGTTTATAGAAAAGAAAATGGAGAAGGTAGTATGGAAAGTTCCCATTTATCCAGGCACATGGTTTCTTCTGTTAACATTTTAACAAAAGTGTGGTGATTTGGTACAATTAATGAATAAATGCCGATACATTATGTTAACTGAAGTTCGTAGATTACTGTAGATTACCGAGATTTCTTTTCTTTTGAATGTCCTTTTTCTGTTCCAGGATATCCTCTAAGACACCACATCCAGGTTCTCTGTAGTCTCCTTGGGGGCTTCTTGGCTGTGGCAGCTCTTCAGACTTTCCTGTTGTGATACTTCTGCAGTTGTTTGGGAGGATGCCCCTTGTCTGATGTCATTTTCATGGTTAGACTGGGGTTGGGAGTTTAGGGGGAAGAGCACAGGGCGAAATACCACTTTGTCACATCACTGGGGGTCCTGACGGTCAGTGAGACTTACGACTGTTGGCATTGATCTTGGTTGCTTGGCTGAAGTGCCGTCTGTTCGGCCTCTCCCCTCGTTCCCCTTCCCCTCCTGCAGCCTCTGGGAGAAGGACTGTGTGCAGCCCCCCACCCCATCTGCCTCTGTTAGAGAAGAACAACTCCCTGAATTATTAACAGTTCTTTTGCATGGGTTTGTCTCTTTTTCCCCATTGATTAATTTTTTTCAGTCATTTATTTATGTCAGTATGGACTCATGGGCATTTATTTAAAGCTTAGGGCCATCATCTAGTACTACATTTTATTGTGCAGATTGCTGCAGATTTGGCCACTGACTCCTTTGGTTTTCTTTCAAGTCTGTCCAGAAGCCCCATGGCAGGGCTCTCTAGTGTGATCAGATTTGCATTTTTAAAAGATCTCACTGGCTCTATGACAAGGCAGGACAGGTTTCATGATTGATGGCCCCCATGCCCTGAGGTTCCAAGCTGGACAGGATGGGGGACAGCTGTGCGTCCATCACCTTAAGTGAAGCACAGCCTGCAGCTGCACTCTGTTCCTGCTGCTTTTAGTCATCAGGTGGTGCCCAGGATCCAAGGGTCCAAGTAAATCATATCTTTCCCCCTCCGATGGGTCCCTGGTGGTTTTCAAGGCAGGTGCAGCACCACTGCACTAAATCCCCAGCCCTCCTGGCTGTTTTCAGTGCAAGTTTCAACAATGCACAGATGGACTTTTCATCTGTCTGAAACAGAAATCACTGTTCCCCCAGCCTGGCCAGAATCTGGTCCTCATGATCATTCTGTTTGGTTCCCATTTCCAGCATGGCTTCTCGTGCTGGAGCTGGCTTTCTTCTTTGTGTCTTTACCAGGCACAGGTGGTTGGCCACAGTGTCCCCACATCTGTGGCTTTGTCTTCTCTCTTTGGTCTTGGAGGGGATCCGAGGTGCCCTGGGCACATCTTACTCGAATGACAGATGCACTGTTCTTACAAGCACATAGGGCGACTTCCCACAGCCTCCTGTTTCTCACGGCTGGCATGGTATGGCTGACACAATCCCACATTTCCAGGAAAATGGCTTTTCTCCAGGAGTTTCATGGCCCCCTTTCTCATGACTGTTGGTACTTATTAGATGGTGTGTCTGGGAAGGACACATGTGATTTGGGAGAGAGGAAAGGACCCACAGAGGGCTGTGCATTCTGCTGCTGAGACTAAGCTGAAGCAAGGAACTTAGCCTGGGAGAGAGACCATCCACTGCTATGGCCAGGCCCCAGCCTTCTCCAGCGTGGTCCCCTAACACTGCGATGTTCAGTAGATGAGCCAGTCCTGCCAGTCTGTTTGGGGATCTGTAGAGAAGTCACACAGAGAGTATGATAAGGACTTTCAGGAATGCAAGTCCAAAGCCTCTGCTCATTCCAAGACAGCTGCAGCTGACCTCATGGGCTTGTGTCGAAGAGCCTGGTGCATTGGTACCCAGGCCAGGTGACGTGGCAGCCCAAGCAGTGTCTTCTTGTCCAGAGCTGACCTCCCAGTCTCCCTGCTGGGGGACATTTGACCCTTAGGAGTTGGTAACTTGGAGATCTGGCCTAGTGCTGCCTGGATAGATCTGGAAGAAATGAGTTGGTGGTGGCAGTTGAGCTTCTTGCAGGGAGAAAGCTGCTTTGCTGCTGGTGGTGGTGGTCCAGGGAGTGACAGTCCTTGAACCCTGGCCCAGGGGAATGCTGTGGGCTTGGCTCACCAGGCTTTCTGGTGAGGTATCTTGTCCCCCTTGAGCATCGTGCTCTGACTAGCTCCCATCTCTCTACCAATTCTCCCCCAAGGTTTGAA
The DNA here is from genome assembly GCF_012274545.1 of Fukomys damarensis. Lineage (NCBI taxonomy): Eukaryota > Metazoa > Chordata > Mammalia > Rodentia > Bathyergidae > Fukomys > Fukomys damarensis. The sequence goes on along the minus strand of NW_022900920.1, from coordinate 15,888,741 downwards.
ATCTTTTCCTAGGCAGGAGAGGAAGAGCAGAGGCCTTCCCATGTTTCCCCCAAGCTGTGCAGATGAGCCCCTTGAAAAAAGCTGCGCGTCTTTGGATTTGCAGGTCTTTTGCTGGTGCCTAGCCTCAGCAGTTCATCTTGTATGCAGGGTCCTTTATTAATTTTTTGTATTCCTGTAATGAAATACCTGAGGCCTGCTAACTTTATAAGAAAAGAGGTTTATTCAGCTCATAGGTTTAGAGGGTGAAAGTCCGAACAACGTGGTGCGGGCTCTGTCATTCCCAGGCTCTTGCATTACATGGCAAGAGACAGGGAGTAGCCAGGTCTTTCTATGTCTGGTTTCTGTTCCTCTTCTTATAAAGCTGGGAGGATTCAGTAATGGGGACTCCAATCTAATGAACTTATCTAAACCTCATCACCAGCCAGAGTCTTCACCTCTTCACAGTCCCATTAAGTTTTCAGCCCCTTAAGGTCCATTAATACGTGGCTTTGCCAGTTACACTCCTGTATGTTTGAGGAGTGGGGTGGCACAAACCACATTCAAACTGGAGCCAGTCTGGGTGATCTTCTGCGTCTTGCCAAGGAAAGGTGTTGGGCTTTTGGGGCTGAGGGTCTCTGTGGGCTGGACCCTGTGCCTGGCAGATGAGGTATGATCTGGTACTGGGCTCTTGTCATTCTTCTACCCTACGATCTGCTTGTTCAAGAGATCCCAACATCACCTCCTGGTGAGATAGCTTGATCCCAGGCCGCTGCTCAGTCCCGAGTGTGGACCAGTGCTGCTGGGTGCCTGGTCCCGCTGGGTGTGTGTCCCAGGGGTTCTGTCTCACGGGTTCAGCCAGAGGCTGGGAGCAGAGGGATGCATTGCTTCACTTTCCAGGAGTCAAATGGAAAGTGACTTCCTCTTCTGGGTGGGAATAGGCGTGGGAGAGCATGGGGGCTCAGGATCCCAGCCTGGCAACTCATTTCTTCTCCCAGGAGGGGACTGGAATTGGAGCTGGCAGTGCAGTGGCCAATAGGGCTCTGGGCCCAGCTCAGTGGAGCACAGCTGGGGAAGCGGTGAAGCTTTAGTCTTGTGACCCCACCTGGGCCAGAGTCTCAAGGCCCCAGAGCAGTGTGGAAGGGAAGCCAACGCTGAGTGGGCTCAGCAAGAAGCAGATGGTGTAATGGGGATTGGAGGAACCAGGGGAAGGGTAGGGCTGGAAGGTTCTGGGACAGTGTGCGCCGCTTCATGGCCTGGATGGGGACAGCTGAGGCCAGAAACCCACCCTGCAACCCACCGTGGCTGCCCAGTAGCAGGTCTTGGTCTGGGTTGTGTACCTCAGGAGCCCTTGAGCTCTGTAGCCCTCAGACCTAGCAGGAGGAGTGGGAAGTGGGGTTGCCAGGAGAAGGCCGAGTCACTGAAAGCCCAAAGGAGGTGGAGAAATGCACCCGCAAACCAAAGGAGGATCAGAGGCAGGGTCCCAGGAAGGAGGAAGGACAGGATGTTCTTGCCAGAGCATACGTAGCCCTGGACTCCACAGGCCTAAATGTTTCTGCCTCTGTCTTGCAAGTCAGCTTCTAAAATCTGTTGGCTTCTGAGGCGAAGCCACAGGCTGCTGCTGTCAGGAGCGGGAAGGAAGTGATGAGTGCTTGCATCTAATGGTCCTGCTGTGCTCTCTGGTGCTTTCTTCTGCTTTGCTTGCACTCTTTGATCTATTTGTCCATCCATCTACTCAGCAGATACATCCAGGGTGAGTTCTGTGCTCTCTCCTGTGCGTGACGTGGTGCAGGAGAAGGAGCAGAGTTGGAGTGATGAGGCCATTGGCCCGTTTACGATCTGTAGGCTATTGGACAAGTTTCATGACTTCTCTGAGCTTCAGTGTATCATCTTTAAAATGTAGCTAGTAGTAACCACCTCCAAGGGATCATTGTGAAGAGTGAAATATATGTGCAGAAGTAGCTTTGTATTTGACAAGGAGTCATTTAATCAGTGTTGGCTCCCCAGACCTCCAGCAGTGCTGGGGTAGGGACTGGGGGGAGCAGACAGAGATGGCTGTTGTATAAGCAGACATAGTATAATGCAACATGCTAAACTCTCCAGTAGGGTTGAGAACAGGATCACCTAATTCTGCCTGGAGAGGTTGGAAAGTCTTCCCCGTGGAAGCAGCGTTTCCATTGGGTTTTGTAGCACAAGTAAGTGTTTAATGAGGGTGAAGGGGGCAAAGGTTCTTTGGGGACAGGGACTGCTCTGCCCCATCTCCGGGCTGTGGAGTGGCCCACAGATCAGGCAGCAGGTCAGGGAGAAGCTGGAGGGAAAGGCATCAAGGACATGTGCACCGTAGCACGTTAGCCCAGAGTGCTAGGCCGGGCCATGCATGCAGACTGTTGGGGTAGTGCTAGGACCCAAGAAGTGAAAGAAAACTCATGTCCTCTTTCCAGGGAGCGTTGGGGTGGGGTTTGGTTTTGAGAGATATCACGTGGCCAGGAGAGGTTGAATGGACAGGAGAGGCTGGAGGTCAGACTACATGGTCCAGGCAGGATCATTGGTGGCCTTGGGATAGAGAGGATCGGAATCTGGCTGGTGGCTCATTCACTCACCCGCTCATTCACAAATGTCTGTGGAGGAACTGCTCTGGGCTGGCCTGATGTCAGGTGCAGTGGTGACACTCTGACGCAGACATAGGTGACACCTTGAGAGTGACTCTCTAGAGACAGTGACTACGTGGCTGGTGTATAATTTGGCAGGAGCTGCCAGGACAAGTCACCCAGGGCCCTGGCTTGGCACTAGCATTTCTTCCCCATGGTGCCCAGGGCTGGGGCTCAGGGCAGAGGGTGCGACTTCCCCAGTGTTCCACCAGCATGGGGACCCAGCGTGTTCTTCTGGGCTCTGAGGCAAAGGATGTGTGACCCTTTGGGGATATTCCCACCTCACTTCCCACCTCTGTTTGTCTGATACTCATCTCATCTAGTGTCACTGTCAGGGGCTTCGCAGGACCCTTGTCCACCTTCCTCGGGTGTACACAGCAACTACGGACAATGAGCAAGAGCAGAGTAAAAAAAAATAAAAGGCACAGAAGGTTTCAGCTTTGGGCTGGGGATTTAGCTCATTGGCTGTGAGCCTGCCTCAAAAGTGCAAGGTCCTGAGTTCGATCCCCAGTGCCGCAAAAAGCAAACAAACAAAAAAAGATTTCACCTTTGATCTTGAAGCATTAAAATACACAAAGAAGCAAGCAAACAAAAAAGGGAAGTCTTCCAGGCTTGAGACCAGGACCTGCCCAGGGCTACTCTGCTTAACCACTGGGAGTTTCACATGATGGGGGTCCACACAGATACCTATGCTTATAATCGGCACTCGGCACAGCACACCCTTTACTAAGTGGATGTGTTGCTTTTCCATTTCATTAGATCCCTCCTTTCCATTCCATTCTGTTTGATTGGCCGCTCAATCAAGGACAGTATTCCCTGACACATGGAGTCAGCTTAATTCCAAGAGAGATGCTTGCTGCTAGGTTGGCATGTGGGACCTGCGGGGTTTCTGCCAGCAGAGACTGACATGTGTGCAGATAGACGTCATTGGGTGTGTGAGCCGGGCTGTCCTCCACCCTCCCTCCCTGTGAGCAGAACACTGTTTCAGGGCTGTCTGGCAGGACTCTGGATGGTACCTGTACCCTGCTGAACAAAGGAGTACAGAAGGGACAGGTCGGCGGCCTCCAGGCTGTGCTAGAATTGGGTTTCAGATTCTCCCTGGAGCTCACAGAATGGCAAGAGCTTTCTTACGCCTTAGGACAGCGGCTGACTGCAATCGAATACCCTGTGCCAACATCTCCTTACTGTCTACAACAGCCCCAGCACGCAGTATTTTGTATCCATTTTATAGGTGGGAATACTGAAGCCAGCACCTTGGCCAAGGCCACAAGCTCCAAGGGCCAAGCCAACATTTCGGGGAATCCTGCTGACCGAGATGCTCTGGGCTCAGTGTCCCAAAGATGCTGTGAGAATAAGAGGAGCAGGGACAGAGTCCTCCCCAGCCTAGAGGGATTTGTTATTCTTTCGCAAAACAGCTGCAGAGCTGTGTGTATTGATTACTTGCAGTGTGCCCAGCCCTTCTGTGCTAAGAGCTATCTCATTAAAACCCTATGACCTCCCTGTTGTGGAGGAGGCACTGTTGTTATTTCTACTGCACAGGTAACACCGAGGCACAGAGAACTGAGGAACTTCCCAGGGCCAATTTAGGGATTCAGGCTGTCACTGGGCAGAGTTCAAGGAGGTCCCAGAGCTGAGATAAGGAACTTACCCGTAGACTAGGTGTACAGAAAAATAATTTTCAGGACTAGTCAGTAAGAGGCACAGGAAGGGTTTTATTAGGATGGAATTCAAAAGTACACACTTAAAGAAGCAGAGTGTGGGTTTTAAGAGAGAGAGGCACATTATTTCCTGGAACTGGGAATGCTTATATTTCTTTTGAGGGGTTAGAGCCTCAGAAAAAGGTGGCCCACGCCACAGAAGGGCGTTTTACAGGTATGACCTCAGTTTAAATATTTTTTTTCATGTGGGTAATTTAAGCATTCTTTGAATTCTTTCAGCTTGTTTCTTCACCTTAGGATCAGGTTCCCACTGTACTTTCTCAAGCCAATTTATGGATTTTCAATATTCCTGAGGAGTTTGGGGTATGATAGGTCCGGAAGGAAAAGAGCCTAAATTAAGTAAGGGGATGTGATATGGGTTACCTTGGTAGCTTTAACTGGGCCTTGGTAGTTGTAGTCTCTAAAATACAATTTGTAGTTAGAATTTTCATTTCTGTTCTGCCTTTTATTTTTTTCTCTCCTACTTCAAAGTGAGTGAAACATTTCCTCTCTTGTCCATTAGTCTTTTTGACTTAGATGTGTGAGGAAGGGGCTAATTCAAATCCTGTTGTTGAGCACACAGTGTATTTTCCTCCCAAAACCACAAAGCAACCCGAGACCTGATCCTGGAGACAGTGAGAGGAGATCAGTGATGGGCATGTGAGGATTGGCCTGTGGAGGTTACTTCAGTGAGTTTCCTTAAGCTCTGGGCTCCGTTGGAAATGATTTTGCTTTCTGTCTTTCTCAAGTGTGTCTGTTTAAGTCCAGCTCTGTCCATCCACACATCCACCTATCCACTGAGATTCCTCTTGTGTCCTGCCAGGACAAGAGAGCACAACATGCTGGGGTCTGTTCCTCAGGCACGGCAGCTTCTACCCATTGGGATCTCAGGTAAAGCAGGGACCCTTCGTGTCTTTCTAGATTTTTTATTGTTTTGTTTTTTTTTTTTTTTGGTACGGGGGATCAAGGTCCTTGCGCTTGCAAGGCAGGCGGTGGAACCACTGAGCTAAATCCCTGGCCCCATGTCTTTCTAGTTTTGTAGCTTAAAGAGATAATGACAAATAGCAAATGAATCGAAGAAGGTAGCCCTGTGTGCTGGTAGGAAACTTGGTCAATGTGTGTGTCCAAGGAGTATGACAGAATTCAGTGGGATGAGGCAGTCTGGGGTCATGGAACAGTTGTTTTTACGTGCATAATTATGAAGGATCTGAGTATGTAAGGGGAAAATCCCCATCCTCAGACAGTTAGTGGTAGTTTGCAATCAGCCCCAGGCAGGCTAGGGGCAGAGGGAATTACAGACAAGGCCTCTGGCGTGGTTGTGGAAAGAAGGACTTATGTTTAGGGGTTGGTAGAACATATAAACACACGTGCATGTGCACACACACATATATACCCCGACACACTCATTCACTCTGCCCGCAGACAGTGTGCTATCAATAGATGTTCACAGCTGCTATTTCAGGCCCAGGGTCTGGATTTCTGTTCCTTCGTGGAGTCAGCAATTCCAGGCCTCAGCGCCTGGACCCCCAAATAGGGCAGCCAGTGTCAGGCTGTGTTGATGGCTTGGAAGGCCTGGAAAGAAATCTGCCCCAGAGCAGCCGAGGAGGGGCGGCCTAGTGAAGAGGCAGGGCAGGGCAGGGCAGTCACAGCACTGCTGGAACTGTGGGGTGAGGACCAAGAGGTTGGGGTTCCTGAATTCGCTGTTTCTGTGCTCCTTTGGGAAGCCTTTGCACCCCAGGGGACCTCCCTGGGGCCCTCCAGATGGGCAGGCTGCAACTCTCAACCTGTTTCTCCAGTCTGGCCAGAGAAACCAGCTTTGCCGTCCATTTTGGCAGCTGGGAAATCCCATTTCTGTTTACACCCCAGTGTTCTCCTTAAAAGGCCTTTTATTCCTAGTATAAAAGTAGCCTCTAAAACCAGTAAGTTTAAGCTTTAGAGGAACTCAGCCAGTGAACACATCAACATTTAATTCAAATCAAATGCAATATCAAAGCTCTTTTAATAAGAACCCAAACCTCTTCATAGTGCTTATGGAATTTTCTGTTCATCCTGAAAATAGTTCCCTGAGGAGAAAGATGACTTACACTGGCTGTGTG
>NW_022900920.1:15874905-15881938 GCF_012274545.1 Fukomys damarensis | reverse complement strand
TTTTTTTTTTTTTTTTTTTTTTTTTTTTTTTTTTTTTTTTTTGGTCCTGGGGATCGAACTCAGGTCCCTATGCTTGCAAGTCAGGTGGCAGAACCACTGAGCTAAATCCCCATATACTGGTTATATTTTTAATTCTAGACAGAAGCAATTACCTGGCAGAGGTGAGTCCATTGGTTCTCTCATTTTAGATTCAGGATGAAACTATTTCTAAGTCACAGCCTGAACTCTGGTGGCCAAATGCCTGCCTGGGCCACCCTGTTTGCTATGTCTATGATTTTTTTTTTTTTTGAGTCAGGGTCTTACTATGTAGTTGAGACTGACCTGGAATTCACTATGTAGCCCAGGCTGGTTTTGAATTCACTCAATCCTCCTGCCTCAGCCTCCCGAGTGCTGGGATTATAGGCGTGCGCCACCACGCCCAGCTGATTTTTTTTTTATGTTGTTGTTGTTGTTACCAGGGATCGAACTCGGGATCTCCCGCTTACCAAGCAGGCACTGTGTGCCTATGATTTTAAGCCAATTTGTAATATTAGTTAGTCTGGCAAAATTGTAAGAAAATTGTTTAGCACTCAAAATGTATCCACTCAATGAATCAAAGTTTTAATGGTTAGTAGCTGGGAAAAATGTTTGAGACTTCAATTTAAAAGAAGAAATGAAAATCAAGGAGATTATTTTATGTGTAAAAAAATGCAGACTTTAATGATAACCATATGTTAATACTTAGAGTGAACAGAAATTTGGGCCACATTTTTCTGCTGAAGTTTCAGGGTAATGCTTTCTGTATTTCACACTTCACTTTTGCGGCTCATGCAAAGGCACTTTTCTATAAACATTTGTGAACGTCTCTCTGTACTTCCATGTTCGTGTCCCTTCTTTTGAAGCCATCTTCCAAAATTACCCTGGTGTCTTCAGTTGCTCACAGGTCTGACTCTGCCAAGCACTGCTTTTCATTGTCTCCGGGTAGGTTTCCCAAGCAATTCATCAGGATCACTTTCATTGATTTTGTGACATCTTGCATTTTCTACCAGGCTTGCAGTTTTGCCTTTTTTTTTTTTTTTAGTGGTACTGAAGATTGAACCCAAGGCCTTCATACTGAGTTACATTCCCAGCCCTTCTTTATTTTTTATTTTGAAACATGGTTTTGCTAAGTTGCCCAGGTTGGGCTAGAACTCACCGTCTTCCTGGCTCAGACTCCCAGAGTGCTGAGATTAAAGATATGGGTTGCCAGGACCTGCTGGCTTTGCTTTTTTTTTTTTTTTTTTTTTTTGGTACAGCGATTGAACTCAGGACCTTGGACTTTGTTTTTCTCATTGAGTTTATTGGTACATTTTAGGTATACAGTACAGTTACATTCATCATTGGGATCTTGTACCTTTACATGACAGGTCTTGGTTCTCAATTTTTCCCCTTATCCCTGCCCTCCCTTCACCACCTCCTCCCTTCCCCATTTACAAACACTTTATTTCCATTTTTTCATTTTCTCATGTTTTTTTTTTCTTTTCCCTTATTGCCTTTCCCCTACCCTTCCCACTTCCCCTACATCTTTAGCCCTTTTCTTCCTATTTCACATTGTCAATTATATCATTAGGATCTTATGTACCATTATAGTTTTTCATAGGAAAATGAATACATATTGAGGATATACTCCTAAGTGAAATAAATAAGTCACATGTGTAAATACCAAGTAGTTTCTCTGGTGTGAAAAACTATAATAGGACCTTGCATTTTGCAAGGCAGGAGCAGCACGTGGCTTTGCCTTTATGTGTGTTCTGACAACCAGCATGTCTGATTGGGTGTAGGGTGTGGTGGTGCATGCCTTTAATTCCAGCACTCTTGGGAGGCCGAAGCAGGAGGATTATGAGGTTCTAGCCCAGACTGGGGAACTTTGTAACTTAGGGCCAGGGATGTAGCTGAATGTGAAGGCCCTGAGTTAAATTTCCAGTACTGCAAAAACAAAAACAAAGAGACTGATTGGAAAGACCCGTGAAGCCAAGAGGAGTATTTGAAGGATGACCAAGTCTATTAGAGGTTTTGTTGACAAACATACTCCTTAAAGCTGCCCATCCCTTTCCTATGTGTAACCTTGTTACCATGGAGACATAAATGGTGGGGGCTTCTGAATGCAGGCTGGGGCAGCTACACATACACTCCCCAGGAGCTTTGTAGTTTTCTGATGTTGCTGATTACTGGTAGCTCCCGATTCACTTGCTGAAGTGGCGGCATAAAATCGAACACTGAATTAGTGGAAGGACATTGTTGGAGACATCCATTGCATATGTACAGTTCCTGGCAGAAGACCTACAGAGGAGAACGTGTTAAGAAAGTCAGTCACAGGAAAAGTTGCTCACCCTTGCAGTGATCTTGTTTTGTTTTTGTTTAATCTGCTGGATTTTATAGATCATGGAATTGATCATCATTATTGCCTCTTTTTCTTTGGCTGCTGGGAAACTTCAAACCAGATTGGCTGCCTGGGCCAATGAGGGCTTAGGTAGATTCTTGTCAAGCAGCCTCCAGCTTTCATCTACCTTTTCTACTCACTTTTCCTTTAGCCCCTTTGGGTAGAAAGCTGACATCCTTTTGACATTAGGTAGGGTATATTTTGTAAAAGTTATCGCAAATAGTGTTGCCTACCATTTCCATCTCCAGGGAGCTGAATTAATTTGGTAGGAAAAGGAGGATTTATGAGAATCTTGTTAAAAGGCATGTATGGAATTTGTGTAACTGATTTCTTTTTCAAATGAGATATGATTTCTCCACACTTCTTTAACTTTTTGCACAGCTCTGGGATTTTCAAGGTCAGCCAGAATTCTTGCCTTCCTTCTTTGCCTCTTCCTTCCCTCCCTTCCTTCTTATAGCTATCAAAGATTGTATCAGAGATTTTCAGTTTTAAAATAAAAGTGAGTCTCATCTCTTTTTACTGATGCCTTTCCTTGCACATTTTGGATTACCTTCCCCGGGTATAAGAGTAAATTCCTGAACCTTGAGCTTCTATCTAGGTGAATTAAATAGATGCTTTCTCCTTCAATGGTAGCCTTGGAGCTGTTCATGCCTGCAGAAAACTTTGAAAGGTCCCGTGTGTGAATGTGGAGCAGGTGGTAAGAGAGGCATAGACAGATCAGCTCTTTTCAAGGAGAGAATGAGAAAACCTTCTGCAAAACATGAGTTTTGTCTGAGCTTGTGTTTAGCCCAGAAAAACCACTGACATTCCCTAGCGTGAATGTGAGATGTAATGCTGGTGTGTAAGAGATACAGAAAATACACATTCAGCAGAAATAAAGGAGCTCACCCTGTTACCTTTCTCTCTTCATTGTAAGATTGAAGACTTTCGCCATGCCCCAAGTCATCTTCAGTGAGTATGTATGGGACTCTGGCTATACATGGACACCATTCATGGCTTTAGCTTGTGCTTGGGCTAATTAGCAGCTCAGGAGGCCACTGTAGTGCTCCTAGAGTCTTGCTGCTATGGCCCTGGAGCCTGCCCTAAAATTGGAGGCCAAGGTGGGGTTATTTAAGTTTGTTTTTCTTTGGACATCAAAGGTGTTTCAAATGACTGGTCCTTCTTAACTATATCTCAGACCCTTGCACTTTTGTGGGATCCAAGAGCCTGCACCACAGGTTTATCTTTTGGTTACAGGGATTTGTCAGACTTGCAGATCTTTCTGGTATGTGCCAGTAAGCAACATGAGAGTGAACCCATCTGAATCTCCATGTCCAGGTGGCCGAGGCATAGAATAGATGAACTGTTGTATATTGGAGGGTAAATATTTTAGAAATGATGCTTTATTCTTTGATTTATCCAGGTCCCTAAAGTGTCTTGGAATATTATACAGACAAGTTGTGGTGGAGCCCATCCGTGTGGCTGTGGCATGCCTTCAGGACCCTAGACCGTATACTACATTCCAAAAGCCTGTAGAAGGCCGATTGAGGTCAGGGTCTCATTAGGGCTGGGCTTAGAAGTGGTGGGCACCACTGGTGTGATCTGAAGAGAACATGCTGTTCTGGAACATGGCCCTTACAGAGCAGCCAGAGTGGATTTAGGGTGCAGAGTGGGATGAGAAGGAAGGAGAAGCCAGCTGTGGGAAGCTGAGGGCAAAGAATAGCCTGTGTGGACTCTGGGCTAGGCCTCAGCCCTGGCCAGGCCTGGCCCAAGTGGGGGCTCCATCCTGGGGGACCTTCGTGGCCTTATCTAATGCCTGGTCTCCTCCCAAAGGCCCTGATTGCAAATACCATTCCACTGGGGAACAGGGCTTCAAAAGGTGAATCAGAGGGGGACCGTGAGCATTCGTATCATAGCACATGCCTTTTCTTCCTCATTTTCTTCTGCTTTGCTCACTTGCTTTCCTTCCTTCTTCCTAAGACAGGGTCTCACTATGCAGTTCAGGCTGGCCTTAATCACTGTATAGCCAAGGCTCGCCTCAAATTTATATCCTCCTGCCTCGGCCTCTCAAGTGCTGGGATTATAGGCATGCACCACTACACCCAGCTGCTTTGAATTTTCTGAAGGCTAAATAACCAAGTTTATTTTAAACTGTGTGTAAAGTTGGCATCAAAGACTTGTAATTGAGGTTCTGGGAGGCTCTTTTTATAGAAGAAATCACACAAACTTGTAAATATGTTTCCATCATATTTCTAGTTATATTGGTTTTAGTTGCACTGACTGACCTCAAAGGTGCCCACATTCTGTTTGTTTCTGCCCTGGTTCTTGGCCATGTTTTTAATTGGTGAGATGATGTCAGCTTCTCATTAAGTAACATGTCACTATGAAATAAATTTTTGGTTGTTGGGATTCTAAGTAAAAAGCCTTTGACTTTAATGATACTTTATTTCCTTTTAGCATTAAACTTAGGTTACCTTATACTTTCTCCTTTGCCACCTGAGGAAGTAGAGGCTCAGTATTATTAAGCACTTAAATCAAGGCCACTCAGCTAAGAAGGGAGAAATTAGGATTTGAACTCTGGTCTCATCTCTTTTTTTTTTTGGTACCGGGGATTGAACAGGCCAACAAACCGCTGAGCTAAATCCCTGGCCCTGAACTCTGGTCTCATTTCGAAACACTCTCATTTTTGCAGCAAAACTCCTATCTACTAAGGAGTAAGAACACTTTGACAGATCTGTGATTTTGCATATTACACAAAAAACAAAAGCCAGGAGACAAGGTCTAATTATAGTTCTTCTTTTTTCTCCTCCCATGTATTTTCCTAGTGCCAAGAGTGGCTCAAAGCCATTCCCTAGGTGCCCAGGGAAGAGGTCACATTCATGAAAATATGAACAGTCTAGATTATCGTTTTTGAGAGAGGGCTGTTTCCTGACACAGAAATGAACCTGCAGGTTCTAAGAATGGTGATAGGATGCATAGTTTGCCACCAAATGACACCAAGCCCTTGACAGTGAGCGATACCTTCCTAGGAGGTGTCTTCCAGAGTAGGTTTCATCATGCCACGTCCTGACAGTTACTCTCCCTGTGAGATTGACATAGTCATTACCTATTTTCATATAAATGCAGGAGTAAACCTTCTTAATGTTTCTGGAAAATTTCATGTCGGTAAGTCCTGGAAAATAATTTTGATAGTCTGGTATTTTGTTTGACACTGATACTAAATATGAATAGAGGAAAGTCAGCCCCCACAAAGCTCTAGACTATCCTAGCATTGCAAGTGGTGATCCCAGATGTGCTCATCTGTTAGAGTTCATATATGAGTGTCCCTCCAAGGCTTCATGCACCAATAGGGCTTTTGAAAGGCGATTGAGTCTTGGGGGCACTGCAGCTAAAAGTGATGTTAGCAAATGGGACGCGGTTGGAGGAAGCAAGTCATTGGGCTGGGACTAGCAAGGGTAGAGCGGCCTCCCTGGCTCCTCCCTTTGGGGCTGCTTCCTGGCCTCCATGACGTGAGCTTCTTTTCCTGTGCTATGTCCCCTGCCATGTGCAGTCTTGAAGCCAGCAGACCTTGGACTGAAACATGGGCCAAAATAAAACTTATTTAAATTTTGGGTGTTCAATATTGTGTCTCAGCAATGAGAAAGTAAGATACCATCCAAACATCCTTGGCCAGTTTTAGGACACATTCAGTGTATTGAAGGAAACTTTTAAATGCTTTGAGCAGCTTTTTTTGATTTGATTTTTCTTTTCGCCACAATTTAGATACATTTTAGGCCAACTGCCCATGGGTAAAGAAATAGAAGATATGAAAGTCTTCAATTTATCCATGGGAACTTCCGTTTGAATTCAGTTGTGAATTTATTCTTGGAGCTCAGAAAGAGGTTGTGCTGAATGCAGAACAGGAGGGAGGATCTAGTCCCCAAGTGTGCCCCCAAACTTCCTGAGCCCCTAAGGAGATGAATCCTCTGATTGCCCCCAGCGAGAAGGCCTCAGAACTCAAGTGTTGAGAGTTTCAGAGCCAGAGGTGGGCTACTTCCCTGTAGTGGATGTGTTTGGGTTGCAAGCAGGTCTGTGCTTAGAATGGGAGATAAGCCTATGCATTTGCAGGCTGACTTGGGCAGTGCAGCTTGCCTGGCCTTCCTGTTTATTTAGGGTGAAGGTGTGTGTAGGGTTTGTCTGTGTGGAAAACACTGGTGGCCAAAAGATGGTGTTGCAGACCCAGCGCCTATAGCCTGTCACGTGTCTCTTTCTTCCCAGCTTGCCCCAACCCCTTCAGAATTTGGGAGAACAAAGGTGGCATCCTTGGAGGCCTTGGCTGCCTGTGTGGCAGGAGGTAAACCAGGAGCCTACCCGTGGGACACACCTTAGCACCTTCGGAGCCTGGGGTGGTTGTGGAGCTAGAGGTGGGCAGGCCTGGCTTCTACTGTAGTCTGTTAACCTGCTCCTCCAACCGCCCAGGCTCTGGGACGGAAGAGACCATTTCCTTCTTCCTGGAGGGATGTACCCGCCGAAGGAGACACCCCCCCACACCTCACCCCTCCCAGTGGTCAGCTGCCCAAATCACAACACCTCTACTTCCTGGGGCCCCTGGCTTCCCACTCCAAAGCGTACAGTATTTGCATCTCAAAGCCACACAATGGGGGCGGTGGGGGTGGG
>NW_022900920.1:15856674-15874138 GCF_012274545.1 Fukomys damarensis | reverse complement strand
TGCCTGCGGCTAGCCTGCACGCCGGGGCGCAGCGAGGATGGGAGGGTCGCAGTCCCTGCAGCCAGCCCCATCCCTCGACTTGAACCAGGAGGTTTCCGAGGCCATGTAAGTGCAGCGCCCGGCCGCCTCAAGGCCCCTGGGGAGGAAGAGAGGCTGCCAGGCTTTGTTAGTGTGTTTCTCTTGATGCCCGTGCAGCCGGAGTTTGGACCGGCCTGGTCTTCAAGGAAGCCTTTCGTGGCTTTACCTGGTGGCCGCTGCTGCTAGCATTTTGTCCTAGGGCTGAAATGGGCATCTGGAAGCCCCGATACTGCTGGGAGCAGAAATAAGCCCCCTGAATCTGGTTTTGCTTGTTCAGCAGCGGAATGCGTGGTTGGGGGCGTCTTGCTCTATCAGCATCTTTTCTTCTTCATCCCCCTCCCCCAGTGGTATTTCCTGCAAAGGAACAGCCAGGAAGCAGTGAAAGCCTCCTAAGGAAGAGCTTTCCAGCGTGGCAGCTCCATGCCCAAGGAGACAGGCTAGTCTACAGGCTGCCACTGCATGGATGGGCAGCTGGTGGGTGCTGAGTCCAGGAAACCTGGGCATCACCCCTATACTCATTCTCTGGTGAACACTGAGAACAAGGCCGCTTGCTATTATTAGTAAAGACAGCCCAACAGCCTTGTCATTGGTGGAGGCAGCTTGACTATGCATGATCCAGGAATCTGATCTTTTCTCTAAACCACAGAGCTAATGCTCTTTACGCTGGATGAGTGTTTGCTGATTAGAATTTCCATTTCTGTTACAGTTGTGTCCATTACCTACCCAGACATGTTTGAGGGTAGGGCGTATTGGCTGGGTCTGCCTGCGGGGTCACATTTCAGCAAGCCAGGCTGTTGTCCCCAGTGGACTTTCCCAGCCCACTCTGAGGTCTGTTCTCTATTTCCCAAGAAATGAGCGTGTTTCAGAGAACATTTCTGGGGACTTGAGGGTGGAGGTAGCAAAGCTGTGGGTTCTTTGAAGTCTTTGATGTATACATTAAAAGATAGCAAGGACTGGCCCGTGTCTCCTAGTATGGATAGATGCCCACAGGGGGCTTCTCTTGGTCCCCACACCAGGGCTTCATTGAGGAGCTGGCACCTCTCAGTGATGCAATGCCGGGCTGAGCCACATGGTTTTCCAGGCTCCAGCTTTGAGCAGCGAATCATTTTTAGGAGCAGGTATGCACTCATGGATGTCTTCATTCCTGTCACTCAAGAATGTATCATCGTACAATGAAGTCGCTTGGCGTTTGAGGGGGTTTTTGTTTGTTTTGTTTGATGTGCGAGACTTGTACTCTGCTGCCCTGCCTCTCATTCAGGTGCAGCATACCGCTGTTAGGTGTGCGGACAAGCCTGCTGTCCTGCAGGACTTCAGCCTCACCAGGGAAGAACAATTGCGGCCAGTGTCTTAGAAGTCTCTAAACTGGAAGTCAGTTAATCAGTGACAGGCGCCAGCCCGATAGCTATTCCAATTCATACTTTCCAAAGCACTTAAGAGTCTCTGAAAGGTTAATGTGACCATCTGTTTGGGGAAATGTGCTCTTCAGCCATTGGAAATTCAGCCCACCAGTCCCTAATATCGCTGCCCTCCTTCCCAGTTCATAAATGGCCTGTGTTCTGTTGTCTGAGGACAGAGCCTGCCGAGATTCAGTTAGGAAGATGTTGCCTTTTAGGATAAACTTCCCTAAGCTTCTGCCCTGTGGAGATAGTGATGTCTGAAGTGCAACTTCCGGCCAAATGGCTGCCTTGGGATGGAAGCTGCTCATCAGATATTTTCACGGTTGCATTGGTTCATACGTACCTGCCTGTGGCTTTTCTCACAGGAACTGCTTACTTCAGAAATGTCTCTGAATATGACCTTTAAAATAGTATATTTACTCATTCACAAAATCCTTCCTTCTGACCCCTAACATTTTTGTTGTAAAACATCGGAAAGAGGAGAAATGTCTGGGATAATGCCATTCCTACCACCTATAACTGGGGCTTGTTTTCTGCTACAAATGTGGTCCTTTGCAGTCTAGAGGTTTTAAAAATGCATTAAGGGAGTACATCTTTTCTGCACAGGCACAAGTCTTTCATAATAGGTTGTATTTCCATGTACCTGAAAATGCATGCATGTGAATAATACAAGAGACGGCGTAAAGGCCCCTGGCGGCAAAGAGCTTCCATTGTAAGATGATGCCATTAGGGCTGCCCGAATGGAGCCAACAAGGGCTGCTCACCTGCTGACAGTTGGAGCCCCTGATGACGGGGAATCTAAGTGGATGCTTCTCCTTTTCACTGATAGAAGACCGGCTTACAGAGGACTGTGTGTAAGGGTAGAACCAAGTAGATTTGGAAGTGACTGAAGGATTTTTTTGTTTGTTTTAGCATTTCTTTCTTTCAGCTTTCTGAATGGGATGCCTTTGCACATCTTTTGTAGCCCAAGTGACAGCATCAGTCTATAGGCAGGCAGTGGGGTGGGGAGGAAGGAAGACAGGAGGAGCAGGAAGACATGTAGAAACTGCATGGTGGGGCAAGAAAGGAGGGTTCAAAGTCACCCTTGCTACTGCCAGGTGTTTCATAATCTGCAGCATCAGCTCTCTCTGAGGCCTGTTAGAAATGCAGATTCTCAGGCCCCACCCCAGACCAGATGAATCAGAATCTACATTTTGACCTGTAATTAGTAAAGATACCCAGGTGATGTGGAGCAGGTTGGAATTGGAGAATCCTTGAACTGGTTGTGTCTCCCCTCCATCCAGGTCCCTGAGAAACTGCTCTCCACTTTTTTAGCTGCCCCTTTCCTGCCTGGAAAAGAAATTCTGATGGCAACAGTAGCCACTTCAGACCAAAAATGGGTAACAGGGAGAGGAATAATTCCACAGTAGAAACCCTGATTTCATTTCATGTTTTCTTTTCTTTCTTTGGAGATTGAACCCAGTGGCTTCTTGCATGCTGGGTGAGCACCCTACTGCTGAGCTACAATCCGCAACCTTGGAAACCCTGATTTCTCAGCAGAGATGGGGAAACTAGCTCAAAAGGAACAGGAAGTACTTGAATCAATATGGTCTTTATCTATTGATTAGCCTGCTCTTCATCCTTCTTCCTAAGTAAACCTGGGGGCTTTGCTTCTAATAATTGAAGCAGCATTAGTAAATTGTCGTTTGTGTGGTTGGAGATCCTGTTCCAGAGTCTCTCCCAGCTTCCACCTTGTTACTATGCCTGGCCACGGAGAGCTGGGGGCCATTGTCATTTGAGAGCTGGTGGAGTAGTTCTGTTACAATGCAGACCGCTAGATGGTGCACATCTCTTTGGTGAACACATGCCTTGGCTCCACTAGATAAACTGGAATGTAGAAACCCTCTGTGGAGCCAAGTGGATGCAAACAGAGAGGCTAGAGGGAGTGAGAGAGAAATGAGGAAGAATGAAGCATCAGGCTCTGGTGATTGAGGCACTGCCAGAGGGTGGGGTAAAGAAAGCAGCGCGCACAAAGTGGGGGGTTTTATGTTGTGGGTATTGCAGTGAGTGATAGGATCCAGGACTGGTTCCTAGGTTTTTGTGTGTATCTAACAAAGAAATGGACATGGCGTGTGATGCTAAGGCAAAATCAGCGAATTTTATTAAGACACTAGTGTGTTCAGAGTGATTGGGCTTGGGCCTACTTCAGGCATGCGTGCTGGGGGTGTCCTGGGGCACCTGCCACTGGGGTCTTGTAGAACATGACTGAGGACAAGATTGACGGGGTGCTGAGTCAGGTCAGCTGCATCTTTTTCCAGAATTTGCTCCGTTATAATTGTATTTATGAGATGTAGTCTATAGGAATGGACCTTCAGGGAGCTCCAGAAGAATGGTTACTGCAGGTCCTGCGGGTCAGGCCTGGTATCCTTACTGTCCTGGTTTGGAAGTTTGGACTTTCCAGGGTAGGCTTAGGGGTCTGTTTTTAATCTCTGCCTCCACATAGTAAGCCACTAGGCTGGTGGGGAGGGATTGGTCCTGGAGCAGTGTTCAGGTTCACATGAGTGGAGGGGAGCATGGGAAACCTCCGTTGTACTATTTATATTACGGTGACTAAGAGAAAGGAGTAGCCTTGGCTGAGACCTAAAAACTGGATTAGGAGCTAGTGTGGGGGAAAGTTGATGAGTTTGAGCTGGGACTCAAGAAGTAGGTGGTGTCAGAAGCAGGTTACAGGGAGAATGGCCTAGACAGAAAAATCTTGGGCACCACCTTGCTAGGTGGAGTGGCTCGGAGCTCTCCACCTGACTGGTCATAGACCAGAAAATGGGGTTCTGTTTCCTTCCATTATTTGTGTGTTTCCTGACCACCTCTGCTTCAGCCTCTGAGCTGTGGACAGTCTGTGATTCTGATCTTACACACCTGCCTTGAAGTGTTTTTCAGAGGTGGGGCAATGCACCTGTGAATAGTCTTGAGCTGGTGAAAGGTACCGAATAACTATAAAAGCACAGATCTCTGTGCCTCAGAATTGCTCCTTTTAGTCATTCAGGAGACCGGAAAGACTGCTGGGTTCCAGCAGGAGTCTTTCTTTATCCCTATGTAACTGGGTCCTTTTTAAAGCCTGATTTCTTGCGATGACCCTTTAAGTCATTTACCTTAAAAGGCAGTATTCCTGGGCCTGGGCGTTAGCTCAGTGGTGCCACAAGGTCCTCATTTCAATCCCCAATACAAAACAACAACAAAAACAAAACAGTATTCCTAATGTAAACTACAGCCAGTTTCTGAGTTCCTGGGAGCAGATTTTGCTTTGGATGTCATTGTTGTTACAGAAGTTTTTTTCTCCCTAAAACTGAATAAGCTGAAAAGTTATCTGTTGAGTCGGAGGGGAGTGTGAGTTCCTAAGGCTTCCTGGGGGTCCCCGTTTCTCTGCCTTTATTCCTAGATAGCTCCAGCCTGACCCTGGATGCTGTGTTCAGATCCTTTAGGATTCTGGCACTTCTCCAGTTTCTGTGTGGGGCACTCTTAGAGGTATTCTCTACAGGTTGGCTGGGGGAAGGCTGAAAGCAAGAACATCGAGGCCTTCCAGGCAGCTCCCAGGCATCGGAGGGTCCTCTCTGCTGGGGCCTGGGGACAGGCTACTCCATGCTGATAGGATAGGTAGCTAGGACTCTGGTATTGGTTGAAGTGATTTTGCAGGCAACTGTTACATCAAGGTCAGGGGATTCTGGGTCAGTCTTCCTCTCAGCCCTTCCATTCCTGTCCTTGTGTTTCTTTCTCCTGTCTGCAGCCTTGTTTCTGTGGCTATATTGTTGGTTGCCTAGGAGACTGTTTTAGCCTGTACTATGATTGGCTGCTCTTGCCAGATGGATCACCAGAGCTAGGGCAGCTTTGAGGGTAAGCAAAAGATGTAGAACAATCCCATCCTTGCCCCTTAAGATTAACGATGTAGACTTAGGCATTATAAACAATTGCTCTGTGAAAACCAGTCGTTCATGGACTCTTGCCTTTGTTCCCAACGGGACAGGGGTGGAGGAGGCTAGTTGTGCGCAGACAGCTGAGTCAGAACTGCTCTCACACACCCATCCTGTGTCGGGTGTGATAGCTCGGATGACACTGGTTCTGTTTATATTTATGAACTCTTGTTAGCAGTTGTTTCTGGAGAGTAGGTGGGTGCTGTTTGCTGTTGCCAAATGTGGAAACAGAGCTAGATGTTGCAGCATCAGTGCCAGGAGAGAAAAGCTTTTTCACTTAGCCTTGCCGAGTAGACTTAGAATGAGTAGAAACTTTTGTGTTTTGTCTTTGTGTGCCAGGCATTTTCATTGTAGACATAGTATATCCATTAATACGGTGAGGTGAGTGAGTTAAGAGATAAGGAAATTGTGTCCTTGGATGGTTTAAATCAAGGAGTCAGCAAACTGTCTGTAAAGGGTCAGGTGGTAACTTTTTAGGTTCCGTGAACCTTAATGCTGTTTTATAGTACAAAAACAGTGATGGAGAACATGTAAATCTCTGTTCTAATAAAACTTCGTAGAAACCGGCAATAGGTTATGAAGGTGTTTGGTGTAGGGCTCAGACCCAGGTCGCCTATCCTCAAGCCTTTGGCCCAGGCAGCCCTTATTCCTCTGTGTTCTCTCCCAGGGAAAAACACGTCTCCTCTTTGCTCATGGATTTAAATAACAGTATGTGTTATTAGCACCCTCGTTTATATCCACGTTGTTAACGTCCTTGTCCAGCTTTGTGTCTCCTCTTGGGTTAAACTCAGACTTGCCATGTCCAGGGTAGAGCTCTAATAACCTTCCTTCTCGCAGAAGCAGCTCAGGGATAGACTGCCTGCCGGCCCTCCCCACCAGCACCCCCAGTTTCATCCTTAGCACTGCCAAAATAATACATAACAAAAATAGGAACAAACCCAAAAATGTGTATTCAGAATAACACAGCCTGAACCAGCTTCCTGTTCTAGCTTATGGCTCTTCATCCACCCAGGTAGTCAAACCAGGAACCTGCAGATCTAGTCTCATTTTCTCCTTTTCCCTCCCCTCCTATCTTTCCCCTCATTTCCTTTCTTTGCAGGAACTCTGTGGCTGTTGAGCACCTAGAAGGTGGCCAGTACAACCTAGAAACCAAGTTTTTAATTTTAATTAGTTTTTCAAATTTATATAGCATCACGTAGCCAGTGGCTGCTACACTGGCTGTCACAGCGTTATATTATTCTGTGTTTCAGTTTCATCCTACTTGGCACAACTTGTAATTACATGATTAACTTAACTGTTTCCCCTAGAGTGAGATAAGGGCAACATGAAGGCTTTTTACTTGTGTATGCTTCTATCCCTATCACAGAGCAGAGCCGTGGAGACATTGTAGATACCAATATATATCTGTTAAATGAAACAAATGAGTGGACATCTTACTAGCAAGAATCATAACCACATCTGTCCTGCACTGGGCCATGAGGAGGGCCCTGCAATCTGTCAGGTATGGCTTTGGCTGGATGCCTCGTTGGTTCTGTGGACTTGACGTGTGGCCACCAAGTCAGTGCGTTCCACACTCTACCTGCAGGGCACCATGGCATGCATCATAGCACCCTCCTGGTGCTGCTGATGAGAGAAAGTGAATCCCTGCCTGAATGCCTCTGCACTGAGCATCTCAGGAAAGATGGTACAGCTGAAGAGCCGGTCCCTTGGATAATTCTGGAGCCCCCGTCCTCACAAACCATGGCCCTGTGCTCTCCCCTTCTTCGCACTTCTCTCTCTGCCTCTGGACGTTTGGCTCTTCTTAGATGTCTGTTGGCTCTCAGACCTCTGTGCTTAGCTTCCCTTAATTCCTGTCCCTTCCCCAGCATCTTTTCTTCCCATCCCTGCGATCATTATCTTCCACCTTTGGAAGCTGCTGGCTGGCTAGACCAGGGACTAACCCAAGTGCCTCAGAGCCTTGTGAACAACACATTACCTTTGTTTCTACCTTTTTAGCTCTTACATGGGGAAGGTGTGTGGGCTGGGAAGCTGGGCCTGCTGTACAATGCTTCCCCTGTGGCTGTACAGTAAATCACGTCGTGGGAAGATAGACTTCCTGCAGGTTTGCACCTCATTTAGAAGGGCTTGTTTCTTCTGCATTGCTACCGTCACCTTTCTCCTGCTCTGTTCTTAAATGGAAGTGCATACAGATGGCTCTTACCTGTAGAATTAATGGCCTTAGTCATTGGACAGAGCAGGAAGGCCCAGGATAGAGGGATGGAGGTAGAGGGACAGCAGCAGTGTCTTTGTGGGCTGAGAACTCAGGCCAGCTTCTGGGCCCAGTTTCTACCAACATCCCAGCTTGTGAAGTTCTATATTCTAAGGATTTTGAATGAGGAACATCACCACCTTAGGAATCACCAAGGGCTTTTGCTTTTGTTTTATGGTTCTGGGGCCAACCTAGGGCCTCACGCTTGCTAAGCAAGCACTCTACCACTGGACTGTACCCCGAGCCCCTGTCACCAGCTGATGTCACAACTTGGTTGAGGGTTCTTTTGCACAGTTCTAATAGAACTCAGGAATTGGCAAAGATGATGTTAGCATCTCTGGGCTGTGAGTGCCAGTGCCTATCAGCCTTTAGTGTTTTGTATCCCTTCTTTGAGTGCCAGTACCTCAGCTCTTAGTGTTACAGCTCCTGGTGGCTCCCATCTATCTACACCTGTCAGCTTCTCAGCACCTGGGGTTTGCTGCCCCTTTGGCACCTTTCGCTTTCAGCAGCTTCTGCTTCTCTGGGCCATTCTTCTGGTCTCTGCAGGTTGTTGCCAATCTCTACTGCTGTTGAGCTCCACTATTCTGCTGCTTTTTGGAGTTCTACAGAGTTAATGGGCCCTAGTATTACTAGCTCTTTTTAGAACTTAGCTCATTGTACCAGAAGTAAGAATCACAAGTAGAGGGCCAGGAATGTAGCTCAGTGGTGCTGTGCCTGGTTTGATTCCTGGTATGGAGGAAAAAAAATCACAAGTACAGAATAGGATTACCCAAGCAAGGCTTTACTGGGACCTGGGCTGCAGCACAGGAAATTGTGCATGGGACGGAGGGCTTCTAGATTGACCTGAGGAGTGTGAGGAAGACCAGCTTCCATGAAGGAGGGGCGGCCTGCACATGCTGAGTTTCCTACATTTTGCAGACCTATTTTGGGACATTTGAAGCAGTGAGGTGGGGATCATCTGGTGGGTATGTGGAGGATCGTCTGGGATAGGTCCATGTTTCAGACCTGCTGTGGCCAAAGTCAGTATCTCCCAGAGTGGCTGTGGCGTGTCTAGGGCAGCCTCAGAGGTCAGGGCAAAAGCTCAGAGAACTGCTGGAGAAGTGGCTGCCTGATTGATGGCTTTGTCATCCTGCAGAAATGGCAGGGCTGAAGTTGAGTTTCCAGGGACAACAGTTGTGTGCCCATTGGGGTTGGAGGACCTAGGATGACAGCAGCAGGTTGGTCCCTCCCGTCATTGTGTGGTCAGATGCAGTCCTCTGCTGCTCCTGCAGCAGCAGCCTGGAACCAAAGAAAGCTAGCAAGGTTACGGGTCTAGCTGGGCTCCTGTCTGAGCTGCTGGAATGACTAAGGCCTAGAATGGCCTAGAGGGTGGACGCCAGATGCTATTGGATGTCCTGGAGCTAGTAGCCCCACGGCCACCTTTGTGGTGTGGGTGAGGGGGACTGGAGTGGTGGCTGCCAGCAGATCACGTGCCCTCTGGCTGTCAGAAGAAAAGCAGGGTCGGATTCCTTCTTCTCTCACCCAACAGAGGGCCCTTTCTTAATAGAAAGGTGTTTTAATCTTACAAGCACATCATTTGTGAAATATCACTTAGAATACTCCAGTTATCATTCACCATGGTCATTTTATTCAGCTGCTTTGAACTTGGAATTTAGATGGAGAAATATATATGGCAGGCTCAAGTCAGAGGCATCCTCCCAGAGCAATGAAGTAGCTGACATTGGAAATTCTTCCCCAGAGGAAATTTTTTGGATAGTTTATCTGGGTTCATCTTCTCTCTTGAATCGTAGCTCCTGTCTTAGCCCTAAAGGATCTTTTTCTTTGGAACTTTGTCTTCTTAGGGAGATCACTTGTAAGGGAGGTGGATATTGACTGTTAATCCTAAATGGGAATTGGCTGTAGCCCACTTAAGACAAAACTCATCCCTCCTGAAGCCCAGCAAGCCCGGTAGTGTCTAGACAGACCATGACTTACAGTGCTGAAACCTGTTGAGGCTAAATTGAAAGCCTTTGTGCTCCAACAGAGAGGCCCAGCTGTGGATGAGTTGGAACGTAGTCAAAGACCCAGGAACATGACTCTAGGCTTTTGGGAATCTTACTATGATGTTCTGGGTCCAGGTTACAGTAGGCTGTTGTTCAGAGATTGAAGCTGGATTTAGAACATGACCTGTCTGCTCTGGCTACCGCTGGGGGAAAAAATCAAGCAGGGAGAGAAGGTCTCTGAGTTGTCCATCTGATTGCTGCTGGTCACCTGGCAGGAGCTGAGTTTCCTTAGCAATCTAAACCCAAGCAAGTGCCACTTTTAATGTGAATCAGACCTGGAATATCAGGAGCAGTCCCATCAAAGGGGCCTCCAGGCAAGATCACTCCTCAGGGTCCTGGTGGAAGTTGCCAGTTGTTCATTGTTACATTAAAGGGAGGTGCCTGGAGTAGTCTGGAAATATTCTCCCCAAGGAAGAAAGCAGGTGAGGCTGGCTTCACTTTTGGGAAGACATCTGCATACATGTAGGTGCCAAACTCTTTTTCAAGGAGGTTCCTGTGGGTTTCTTTTTCTGAGTGGTCCTGGAACGCTTTCCTGGTGGGGTGCAGGGTTGCTGGGAGTGAGGCTTACCACTTACAGCCTTGATTTTTTAGGGGAGCAGTGCACAGAGAGTGAGCAGAGGCTGCTGGGGAGCTGAGGACGGGTGGGCAGAGGGTCTGCTGTCTGTCCCTTTGGCATTCCAGCCAGGGTTTGGGGAATGTAGAACTTTGACTTCTGTGCCAGTGATTGATGGAGTGGGTGTGCACTTAGCAGGCCAGTTCTTGTAACGGGGAATCTGGAACCCAAAGGGTTCCTGGACAGAGCTGCACCCAGAATTACCCTCTTCACTCATGGGCTTTGCCTGTGCCCTTACTGACGTGCCTTTGGTTACAAGTGGAGGAAAAGTGAAACTAATTTAAAAGAGGGAATGTGTCTCCTATGAGTGGCAGAAGGGATTATTACAGGGGTGATTTTGGAATGGTTTTAGAAAAATGGACCCTCCCCAAAGGAACTCTCAGGCATCAGGGCGTGTGGTGTTCAGAATCTCCTCCTTTAAGCTATCACAGCAAACGTACTGTAAGCTATCACAGCAAACGTACTGTAGGCCTCCAGGGCTGCCTTACCTGCTTGATCCCTCGTACAAGCTTCCAGCTGCTGGGGGAGTTTTGTGCCTCAGCCTCTGAGCTGTCTGCAAGTAGAGCCCAGCCGAAGAAGTGGGAACACTGAGAGGAGAGCAGGCTCCTGGCCATGGTCCATGAATGCCCTTCAGCAGCTCAGCTCACATCTCCTGCCCCGACTGGGTGCCAACCTGCACCTGGGGTGACTACTGGTGTTGGCATCTGCAGTGGGCATCTCCAGGTGCCAAGGCAGAGCTCCAGAGCTCTGACCTGAAGGACAGGGGGAAGGGCAAGGAAGAGTGTGGTCATGTGTGGCTGCGACGGTCTGGCAGTGTTTTCTGGAGCCTTGCTGCTGATGGTTCTGGCTCAGCAAAAATGAGCTCCGAGTAAGAAGTGGGGCTGGGGGAGGCCCAGGAAGGTGGTGCTCAGTGCACAGCTGCAGTGACATGAGGGCAGACAGGACCTCAGAGGCAAGAGGTGTTCGTTCCCCACATCCTTCCTGCCTTGTTGTTCTGATCACAGGTGAGGGAAAACCTGCCTGAGCCCGCTTTCTGGACCACACACATGAATGCTCACTCCCTCTCTAGCTCTCGCCCTCTGGCCCAATATGGAGCCATCCCCAGACCAGACCCTGGTGGCCACCAGCTACTTGCCCCCATGGAGAGGACAGTGGCTGGGTAGAGTGGGGGCTGTAGCCAGCACGGCTCTCTCTCCCGCTTGTCCTCCTCTGTGTCTGTGTCTGTTGTGTGTCCCATTCCCGTGCCAGTGGATGGCATGAGTATTTGTTCTCCTGTCCTGAGGTTCCTCATTTTCTCTTTGTTCTCCAACTGGTGCCACCCTCAGACCATAATCTGTGACCTGCATAGCTTCCCCGGGCCAGCGATGCAGGTGGCGTGGAGACTGAGGTTGTTCTCAATAAACTGACGCCCTGACAGAGAGGAGAATGCACCCAGCTAGCACTGAGCAGCCAGCCTGTCTGCACTGGCGGAGCAGTACCAAGCTTGTGCAGTTACCTGCTTAAAAACAGTTGTGGACAAGGGGATTGATCAGCTCTTGGCATTAGCACTCCTGCTTCCTCTCTGTTGCTCAGCGATTCTGTAGATGAGAGTGCCGAGGATGCCTGCTTATATTTGGGGATCCAGAGAAGAAAAGATGCATGAAATGTTCATAAATATTATGCTTGCATTTGCTTGACAGATAAAAATTATAGATATTTATGGTGTACAACATGTTTTGAAATCATTTTAGAATGGTTGAGTCAAATTAATGTGTCATCTCACACTTTATTGTGTAAGAGAACACTTAAAATCGACTCTAGCTGTCTTTCAGTGTACAATGCTTATATATGGTTATTAACTGTAGTCATCAAGTTGTACAGTGGATCTGTTGACCTTTTTCATAAGTGAAAATTTTCTGCCCTTTAATCCCCATCTCTCCTCCGTTCCCTCTCTCCAGCCCCTGGTAACCACTATTTTACTCTGTTTCTTTCTGGCTTATATACATAAGTGAAATTGTTGTGGGTTAAAAAAACACCCCAGTATAATTCCTGGTTAAGAAAAACACTGAGTGACAGATATGCTGTGGGAAGGATACACTAGCATCACCATTCTGAACTGTTCATAACTAGGAAACCTCTCATGCTGGGGAAGTAGAAACCTCAGAACCAGCTGCTTAGACAGGGATATTTCAGAGTATAGCTTCTGTTCTTCTCTTTGCTGCCTCCTGGGTTTGCTCATTACATTTTCCAAGCAAGACTCAATGTCCTATGAATTTCCTGGGTGGTGTTTTTCTCCTGACCCCAAATACAGTCACCCCTTTTAAAGTTCATGGTTGAAATACCTGGCATGGTAGGTAGAGGGGAATGAAAGGTGTGGTAGCAGGGTGTGGGGAGGTTGAGGGGTGAATGAATGCAGGCTTTTCTCAAAATGGTTATATTGCCCACTTCTCAGGGGCCCTGGGAAATCTCTCCATCATATCCCTAAGTGACGTGTAATTGGTAAAAAAATATTAGAAGACACAATTGGAGGAGTCAAGTGACAGAGAAAAGGTGTGGGTGGCTGCATGATGGCTGCAGATGGGGGACTGAGCCCCGTGTACCATGATGGGGTACAAGGGGAAGCACAGGGTCCACAGCCTCATCTGCAGGGAGCTCAGCGTCTACAAGGTATGATCCGAAAATACAGTGCATGTTTATGTTTTTAAAAATGTACGACAGTAAAAAAACACATTGTCATCAGTCCCCCTCAGAATACTCTTCCTCTCTTCAAAAACACATCCCATCGCCATTGCTGCTTTCTGAAGCAGTTCTGGACTCCCTCTTTCATGAGTGTCTTTAATTGTGTTGTCATGGCTGCCTTAGTGGCCTGAATCAATTCAGAATGTTTACTTTTCACGCTCATTTTGACTTTGAAATCCTGAGGACTTTCTGAATGGCTTCAGAAAGTGACTTGAACATAGGATACGTGTGTTTGAAGCGAGAGGGAGTATTTTGAGGGGGATTGATGGCAATGTGTGATTTACTGTAATAATTTTTTAAAAATGTAAGCATTCACCATATATTTTGATTACCCTTTGTATTGGGAGAGGCCAGTGCTAGGCACTTATGGTTATAGGAACCATGGAGCCTTCAGCATCCAATGATGAATACAGGACCAAGGGGCTGAATCGAGGAAGTGTCATTTCGGTCAAGCCAAGAAAGGTATCTGCAGGGCAGGAAGGGCATGCCAGGCAGAGGGAGCAAGGACAGGGCCTTGAGGGCTGGTGGAGGGTGTTTGTGCTGGCCTTGGTCTGAGCACTGCTCACAGGGGTGTGGGAATGGGAGGGATAAGGCCAGGAGGAAATGGCAGGGAACAAAGGTTGTGTAATTGCAGGAGCCTATGCTAGAGTTGTAAGGAGAGTCACAAGATCAGATTTGGAAAAGAGGGAGAAATGAGCTCACTTTTGCCTCTGACTTGCAGAGTGCTCTTGCGTTCACTTGGAGTTTCCACATTTGTAATATAGGTGTTTGGTCAGCCTCACTTCTTACTAGAATTGAGAGCTGGCCTTCGTGTTTCAGGATGGTCCTGGTAAATAACGTCAGCTCTTTTGCCCACTTACCAGCAGTGGCTGGGGATGTACAAGGCTGCCCAACAGGGGAGCTGCTGAGATAGGCTGGGCTGTGTTCTCTAGGGATCTGTGTGGGCATCTCATCCCAGCTCAGGAGAAACCGTAACGTCACGTTACTTAATGCCCTGTATGTAGACACAAAGTACATTTCTTCCCCCTGTGGAAAATGGTGTGCCTTGCAGGTAGCTGTGTGAACTGGAGGTGCAGAAAGAGAGAGACAGACCCTGGAAAGCCACATCTGTCTGTGATTAGTTACACAGTTAGCAAGCAAAGCAGACTAAAAAAAACTTCAGATAAAGCATTTCCCTTTTGGAAGGAGCAGTGGATGACTTTTTGACTGGATTTTGCCTTGAAACTGCAGTTTTTTCTTAACAATAATTTTAAAATTATGATTTTTTTGGTTTCCTTTTTTACCTAGGTTTATTTCTTCCATCCTATTTGAGTAGGACATGTGCGCTTATTTCTGGACATTTGTCTTGGTCTATTTAGGTCACTGAAGCCAAATACCATAAATTGAGCGGCTTATACAATACAATAGAAATGTGTTGCTCACAGTCCTGGAGGCTGGGAAGTCTGAGGTCCACACTAGATCCCTTGTTTAGTGAGGGCTTCCCTTCTGGCCCACAGATGGCACAGTTGCTGTGTCCTTGCATACTGGCAAGGAGTGAGGGGTCTCCATGGGGATTGCTTTTCTCAGGGCGTGAATTCCTCACGACCTGACCACCTAATCATCCCCCAGAGAATCAGCTTCCTAACACCATCATCACCCTGGAGTTTGCATTTCAGCGATTGAGTTTGGGAGAGAGGAGGGACAGCCTCAGACAAGCATCCATGGATAGTGCATAGCTAAGGGTTTGTCCGCTTGGATTCACTTACCTCCCTTCTTCTCTTTCCCTCCTTCTCACCCTGAGACATTTCTTCAATTCCTGGGATGAAAAATGATGTCCAAGGAGAAAGTGGAGGGCATTTGGGACCTCAGTGTTGAAATGATACTTAGGAGGATTTGGGTTATTTTCCATATCTGAGTATTTTTGCATTCTCCAGCAGAAATGCCTTTTCCTTGATCACTAGTGTCTTTATTGCTCAATTTCTATTTAAGTTTCCAGGATACTGACTGATGGCTCAGTGGGATTGTCATTAAGGACTCAGGCCTGGCATTGGCCATTTCCTCTGTGGTCTTGTTGATCCTGAGCAGCTGAGCCCCCTAAATGAATCCCCTCTGGTGCTGGCTTTTGAAAAAAAAAATGTGCCGTGGATATGGCAAGACTCAGAGCTTCTCCATCTTAATTTTAGGCCAAATTTGTCATCTTCTCCATTTGTACTAGAGCAAGCGCGCCTTTCACCCAGTAGTGTAAACCAAAGCTCAGGCCAAATGCTTCATCTTTTTCTTTTCTTATTTCTGATGATGGAGCAACACCTCCTGTGATTAAGACAATAGATAAGTCCCTAATTATTTTACTTAACTTATACAAAATTCATGCTGAGACCAGAAGCATGAATTTAAATAGCAAGCACATTGTGGTGATGGGTAACTTTGAGGCTTTGAAGGAACAGGCTTGAGAATGCCCGGGGCAGAGCCGGCCTTTCACATCTCTCATGTCGTGAGCATAAGCGAGAAGGCTGGAGCCTGCTTATAAATCATGGCTGAGAGGTGAGATGAAGAGAAACAGCCCGGTGACCACTGTCAGATTTATACTTTATTTCTTTTATCATGCATTTGAGTAGGTTGTCAGCAAGAAGGTCAGCTCTGGAAGACTATTTTAACTCAGCTGGGTTATTGCCACAAATCCTTAACTGTGAGACAGTGATGCTTGTTTGATGTGGGAAATCATATCTGTTCATTGGAACTTTGTTATATGTAATTGAAATCCGAGGATACTCATCAGCCTGTTATATTTAAACCACTGATTATGGCTCTGATGCTTTTGCTGCTGTTAAATCAGCTGGCATGTAAATGATTTCAGAATCTTTTGTTTCTTAGATAAAACTGTTTCCTGTGTAAATGATAGTGCAAGTAAAAACAAATGCTTGTTTTAGCTGAAACCACAAAAGGATAACCTGGAATCGGGATCGCTGTTCTCTCCTTGACACCTGTCACTTTAGCCTCCTCCGGTCTCGGGTCTAGCCACTTCCCACACCTCTCCATGTCCTCTTTCTTTTGGATGCAGTCAAGTATCTGCTTCTGTTCACTTCCTGACTCCTCATTTTTCCCAGCAAGACCCACATCAGGGTCATCACCACAGCCCACCTCTCACCTCCTGGCGGACTTCCTCCTCCCTTCCACTGTATTCTCCCAGATAGCCCAACACCCATTCCTTGTACTTTGCTGGCCTCCTTCCCACCTCTTGGCGTGCCTCCTCCTCTGCCTGGACGCTCTCCAGGCCCTCTTTGATGACTGGTCTTCTAGGGTGAAGGGAAGCACCCTCAGTGCTTACTGAAGCCTACAACAAACTATCAGCACTGCTTCTTTCTGGTCGGGGAGTTTTTCTCTGATTAGCTGTGAATTAATTCAGTAAATATTTGAGTGAAGTTTATTGCTTAATTTTACAATTCCTCGCTCACAACCACTTCAGCATTGTGGGCGTGTGTGTGTGTGTGTGTGTGTGTGTTGAGTGTGTGGGAAGAGCAAGAATATCACATTTTTTTTCCTCATCACTCTGCAAACTCATGAATTATTGGAACAGCTGTCCCCCAGGTACAGCAGGTTTTAGAGAAGATTAAAACAGGGCTGTGCTTTAGGTTTCTCTGATGTTGAGGTGGTGGATAGTCATTTTGATCGTAGAATTCTAACACTTTAAGATTTTAAGGATTATGGATTTTAAGGAAATCCCTTCTAAGTGCCCAGCACTGTACATGTTGTTTTCTGGCTGCGACCTCAGCTCCCAGAGTGGCCCCATGTGCAGTGCAGTCACCTCCTGTCTTCTGTCCACAGTGCAGACAAAGAACCTGAGGGCCAGGACTGTTATCACCTGCTCCAAGTTGCGCACAGTATGAACTTAAAACCAGATATGTTGATACACAGTTTTTTTTTTGTGGTAGTTATTGTGCTGTTTTCCCATGTAATTTATGTATTTTAGTCACAGAAGGTGCTTTTTAAGACTTTCATCAGGTCAGAATTTATAATAAGTGGGTCAAAGACTGAGATGATGATTTTCCTGCATATTTATGAGAGAACAGTGTGAAAATATTCTGCAGCAGGCAGTGCCTTAGAAAGAAGTGCTTTACACAAATATGGAGCATTACTCTTGAACTACAATTAGTGTGGTGTCTACAAGCCATTCTCTTCTGTTTTATCATGTGAAGAAGTTGGAAGAAAGGAATAGTGGATTTCAGTTCTCTTTCCTCTTTGTTTTATCAAAGTGTTGTTTATAGACCTTGGTAGAAAGTATGCTTCTAAAACTTTCTGAATTTCAGGCTTTTTGCTAAGGTATATTGGCCATTCCCCTTAAATCTAGGTTTGTACATTTTTTTCCCCTGAATAAAATCATGATTGAGACTTTCTGCAACACATAATAGAACACAGGTTGCCTTTTTTTTTTTTTTTTTTTTTTTTTT
>NW_022900920.1:15764820-15856513 GCF_012274545.1 Fukomys damarensis | reverse complement strand
TTTTTTTTTTTTTTTTTTTTTTTTTTAATCCCATAGCAGAATGAGCAGGAAGCAGTCTGGAAAATTCACCTGTCTGATGGTGGAGAGAATTTACTGAGCATCTTCTCTGAGCAGAGCCTTTAGAAAGACTAGCTTTAGATAAGTCAGATATAACAAAACCCACTCACAGAAGCGTGTTCTTGCTAAGTCGGGCAAAGCTTCAGTCACTGGTGGCCTCTTTCAGGTCCTTGTTGTCCTCAGTAGGGTGGTGACCACGGTGTGATGCTGAAACCACCAGCTGCCAGGCCCTCACCAAGAGCTCACTATGCTTTCTAGGCTGCTTGGGATTCTGCCGGCTGGTCTAAGTGCACCTGCAGTATGGATGTATGTGTTAAAGATAGTGACTCCTGTACTGAGTGAAACATCATAAAGATGTGTAGACAGGAATATTCCCGTGCCATGGTGCAGTCAGAGCGTGCCAATTCCCTTTCCCCTGGACTATTATCTGTATTAATCTTCAAGGCTTGGAAGTACTAGTTTAAGGGCAAATTTGTAAATAACAAATTATAAAGTCAACACACACACACACACACACACACACACAATAAAAAAATAAAGTCAAAACACTTGAACCTTAGTTGTTGGTGGCAACTTCCGGCTTCACAGTAGCAGGGTAGCCTCCTGTAGTGGATTGACTAATGGTCAACTTGTAACGCCCAGCTGGACTGAATCAGCGTGGTCTGGGCATCGAGGATCCACCTGAAGATTGTTACCAATAGCCATAAAAAGAGAACTGGGGAGGAAGATCTCGGCCTGTTGATTTTCTAGGAGAAGCTTGCTGTGGATGGTTTTCCTGATGTGAACTAGGCTGGTTTGGGTCGGAGGAGGAGCTTGGGAGCTCGCTGTTGCTGGTAATGGCTGCTGCTTTCATCAGGGGAGCTCTGAGCATCACTTCCCATGAGCATCACTTCCTGGCTCCAGTGTGGATACCTCAG
The DNA here is from genome assembly GCF_012274545.1 of Fukomys damarensis. Classification (NCBI taxonomy): domain Eukaryota; kingdom Metazoa; phylum Chordata; class Mammalia; order Rodentia; family Bathyergidae; genus Fukomys; species Fukomys damarensis. Next base: position 15,855,539 of record NW_022900920.1, on the reverse strand, counting down.
CTTGGTGGCACAAATCTTTCATCTCACAAGCATAGATTTTCTGGCTTCCACCACTGGCTTTTGGGCCTTCCAGGGGCAGATCCTCAATACAGTTGAGCACGAGACATTGCCATGGGCTCTAGGCCACTGATTAGACTTGAGGAGGACATTGCCTGGGACTCTAAGCCTTTAGCTGGAGTTGTGTGGGAAACTGCTGGGATCTAGGCCCTCAGTTGAATGTTTTGGGCTTCTAGTATGTGGTTAATCTCTTGTACTCCTTGCATTTGACTCTTTGGGTAATTATCGTAAAATAATCTTAAAAGTTCTGTTTCCTGTATTGAATGTATTCCCTTACCCAATCTTGTTGACTGTGACGTCTCCCAATGTGCCATTCCTCCTTTTTCCTGAATTCAGTGAGGGGGAAATGAGAGGACACGGTACAAGGGAACAGAGGCTCAAAACAGGTAGAGGCAGAGACAGATTCAAAGATACACAGTAAAATACAGAAAGACACATAGGTGAGAACACATAGACCAAAGAGCTTGGAGCCAAAACCCGTTGGCTGACACTTGAAAGAGGCAGTGCTGAGATCAGACATTCTCTCTATCGCCCCTGGACCTCCGGGGAGGCATTGCCCTTTGCCCAGATATAAATCAGTGAAAGTGCCAGAATTTGGGGCTGACCTGACTCACCCACAGAGGACACCTGGCTGATCCTGGAGATCTGAATGGCCCGCCAGTTTCCCCATGTCACTCCCTGCAGGTTCCAAGAACCTTTAAGGCATGATGGCACGGCATGGGCCTTCTAGACACCCACTCCCTGGCTGAAGGAGTTAATGGGCCAAAGAAAAGAGGGAGGGGAGTGAAGTGGGCATTGTGGTGGGAACCACTGGCCAGCCTGGCCAGCTGCCCCCGTGGGGTATATGTGCTCTGGTGAGGTGAGGATGCTCTGGGACATTGAGGGCATCCGAACAGAGTTTCCAGATTTGGAAATGTGGACTCCACCCTGTGCATGCACAGGAGCTTCTGTAACATAGGGAAGGACAACTGATGAGGGTTTTGATGAGACACGTTCTCCTTGTCTTGATTACCTGTTCTTATCCCCAGAACCCATAAGACTCAGGCTTCTTTGAGAGTGGGAGCTGATCTGTGGTTTATCAGCCCAGGTGTCTGAGTGTGATGGGCGGTAAGTCTTGCAGAGTGTGAGCTCAGGTGTACAGCTGTGGGGTCATTCCCTTTCCAAACTCATTTGGAGCCTCTGGCTGGCACCTCCATACCTGCTCATGCACCCACATTTTAGATCAGGACTCTTGGTTAGTGTGGACCTTGAGCTGTAGTGTAGGATGGGTGTTTCTCACTGCCTGGAGGAGCCCCAGGAGGGCCTACTGAGCCCCTGAGGTGAGGACTTGGAGGGGGCTGACTGGTGGGGATGTGTGCCATAGATTATGCAGTGGGGAAAGTTGCAAAGCCATTCTCCCTTTTCCATACTCTTTGTTGGCTCCTTTCCTTTATATTACCAGCTAGTCAGATCCTAGCTGGGATCCCGTTTGTTTTGTTCAGGACCTAGATGAGGTTTGAAAGACTGTAGGACACTGGGCAGGATCCTGGGCACCCTGTAGTGGGGTGTGCTGTCCCTGTGGGGGGGTCAGAATCTCCCCCTATATCAAGGCAGCCTTGTTGCTTCTGGTACCTTTGTTTAAATGTCCTTCTCTGAACTTTAAAATACAGCACATATATACTTCTGTGTTTGTGTGTGTGTGTGTGTGTGTGTGTGTGTGTGTGTGTGTGTGTTTCCTTTTTTTTTTCCTTTTCTTTCCAGTATTGAGGACTGAACCCCAGGCCTCTCCCCACTGAACTATATCCCCACCCCTTTTTAAATTTTGAAACAAGGTCTTGCCAAGTCAGTAAGTTTCATAGGCTGGACTTCTATTGCTTTATAGAGACCGTGGCTTATGTAATATTTACTCAAAGATTTTCATATTACCTAATATGGAATGAAATCCATAAGACACTGAGAAACTGTGTTTTTTTTCATTTTTATAGTTTCAATATTCTTTCAGATCAGTCTTGATTATATAAATCAGTTTTCTTATATTGAGGTCAAATTTTGTTTTGCCTACTAAATCTGTCAAAGACAGAAACATATGTTAGAGCAAATGATTCTCATATTTTGAACAGCACATCTTCCTGCATTTTTAACAGTGGTTGTTTAATCTGTTTTTAAGAGGAACAATTCAACACTGGCAGTTAGAATTCCAAGGTGTGATCCTCCTGCCTCAGCCTCCCACAATGCTGGGATTACAGCTGTGTGTTACCAATTGCATTTTGTGTGTGCATTTCTGTATGTACATATATACATATGTATATGTAAACATGCATTTGTATTTATGTGTATTTGCATGTTTGTTTAATTTTAGAATTGTAAATAGACAAATGCTACACATTCATTCCTTAGTTTGCTGGGGTTTTCCCTTCAGACTGCACATGTAAACCCATCCTCTCCTCCCACTTGGTCCATCCTGAGGCAGGTGCTGTTACTTGCCAGGTTATTGGGGAAGCCCTAGCAGTTGTCCAAACATTAGTGCTCTTCGAGTTCTTCCATCTTCTTTCATGCTTATTTGTCACATGATCTCTGTAGATGTTATCTGTGTACCTGTCTCCAGCCCTGCCTGTTAATGGATTTGGGTTCTGAAACCAGATACCAAACCTATTAGGCTAGTGAATAAAAGAAGCTTAACTAAGTGTGTTTCCAGAGAAGACCAAAAGAGCTCTTTTGTGAGAGATGTGGAGGACTTTAGTGTCAGCTCTATGCATATGACTTGGCTGGATAGAGAATTTATGTCTTCTCTGCTCCTGTTGTGTCTCAGGTGGGTGAGAATTCCTGCCTGCTTGTAAAGTGGCTTCTGACCAAGGAGGATGTTACTGTTTAAGAAAATAGAAAGACTTTTAATCATGGCCTTTTCTTACATCTTCCTGAATTCAGTGTGGTATATTCCTTTCTCTCTAGTTGCCATAAATATATATTTCCAGGTAGATGTTTTTAAAGAGTCTGAGTTTAAATGAAAGATCTAACTTAAGTTACTCAGGCAAGGAGTTCAGTTACAAAGATGAGATTTTGTGGATATGAGTGCATGAAGGCAAGAGAATAAAAGGGCAGCTCAAGTGTTGCTGCTGTTGTTGTTTTTCCCCTCCCAAGACTTGGTTCACAATCTGGCTTTTCTCCAGCAAGGCTTAATAGGGTCCTGGTACAGATCAGTGGAATCTTGAGCCTGGGGAGCCAACTCAGCATCATTCTGTATCCCTACAGTGGAGCCCTGAGTCACTAACACTTCATTTGTCTTTTGTGAGGTGCCTGGTGTTGCCACAAATAAACTAATTTCAACGCTAAGCATCAGTGGAGCGTTTCGGGGAGAGGGAACACACATTTATGTCTACATGAGCACAGTGCTGCACCCCAAGCCTCCTTTATTCCTGGGGTTCTGGCCTCTCCCTGGAGGCTGAGTTGTTTACCCTTCAGGAAGAGTGAGGTTGAGCTTCTGCTGTTCAGAGCCCCCTGCATTCTCCATGGTGCACTCAGTCCACAGACATCCTGGTGTGTAGTGACCACACTGTGAGTTCTCCAGATTGTCTTTCGTGGCCAACTCTGTAGCTGTGACCAAATAAAATAGAAGACTTGGCCAGCTTGCTAGGAAATCACATTCTTCCAAAGAGATAATGCCTGGAGGCCAGGAGCAGAATTGGAACCTCATTGATTGGACAAACAATCCAGGGGTCCAGGAGATCAAGTGTTTTGCCTAACCCTACATCACTTGTCCAGTAAGTGACATGGCTGGGAGGGATGATTCTTTGTTTGGGCTCCCTGCCACCGTGTTATCCTGGCTGCATCCTGGGGAAGTCTCTGCCCCATTCCATTGGGATATTTGTTTATTGAGATTCCCTTTCCTATACTAAATAAGACCCAAGACGGGTCAATTGAATGCTCTCTCTCTAGAAATCAAGAGTTGAATACTGGGAGACCCAAAAATGGTTGGAGGGCTAAAAAGCCCACATTCCTGTCTAAATCTGGGTCTCAGTATCCAGAGCCTTCTAGTAAATCCTTCTTTTGCCTTAGTTGTCCAGAGTCAAGTCTTCTTTCTTTGTGACAATAGTCAGTTTACTATTGGCTGTAACTAGGTCTCTTGGACACTGTCAGTGTGGACTCTTTCTTCTTGCCCCACCACCCTTATAAGCTGGAAGCAGCCCATGTAGTCATGGCCATGGCCCCTTTGAACCCTGCTGACATCTCAGCATAGCCCCGCAAATGATAGCTACCTGCCTCTGGAAATAGGAGCCCTCCTCATAAACCCAACAGGTACTCTGTGCTGGGGAGCTTGGCATGAATGTGCTGTCAACTGCCTTGATTTCCCTAGTCGTCCGTAGGTGTCAGTCTGGAAAATTCTAGCAGTGTGGCTTTTCAGAGCTGGCTTTGTGTTTCCAGAAGACAGGCTGCTTAGCAGACTGGTCAAGTTTTTGGCAGTGGTAGGGAGTAGGGGGGAAGGAGGGAAGGGAAGAGAAGAAGAGAGGAGAGGTGGGAAAGGAAAGCAAGAGAGAAGAGGGAGAAGAGGTGGGGGGAAACATGCTGGCTGGGATTCAGTGGAGTATTTTGATGAATAGAATCTAGTATGTAGCAGTTTCAAAAATATCCACTTACTCATAAATTCATCAGACTCTTACCCAGGCGTGTTGCTAGAAGCTCTCCCTCTCTTTTCAGGGATGGCAGGTGGTCTTTTAGCCTAGACCTGCTGGCTGATCTTCTCCAAGAGCTGTGGCCTTTGCCTAGGGTTAGTTTTCAAGGGGAAGGGAGGTGGGGGACAGAAAGAGGGACGTTCCGGGCTGACCTCAGGCAACTTCCAGACGTTGGCGCTCAGAGTGTGGGGCTCACATTATGAGAAGCCCCCATCTCCAGCATTTACTTTCTCTCCAATGGGTCGTTCCAGGTACCGCTGTCCAGTCTTGAGTCACTTTCATGTTGGGAATTGATCTAGAAATACACATCTGGAAGTATCCCCTTCCCTTTGAACAGTCCTTGAGAGCTATTTCTTGATAATCAGTAGCATTTGATTATAGGTAATTTTAGGTTGCCAGAGTGGCTGTTGAATTCAGAACAAAGGCTCCTATTTGGGGGCAGTGTTGAATGAAGACAGGTCCGGTTCTGAGGTACCCATAGCTATGGCTGCCCCAAATGAACCAGTAATCCTGGGTAACTCACTTCAGTTTTCTGTTTCCTCACCTGTTTAAAAAGATGAGATAAATGTATTATAATAGGACATTACCATCTCTAACTTTACTTCCACCTTCAAAGTTGAAAGAATGTATGATCTCTGCAGTTTATTATCCCACATTCTTAAATTATTTCAGTAAAACTTGAGCAAGGTGCAACCATTTAATGATTCATTTAAAAAATGATATAGTTACAGTACCTCTTTATTAAAAGACACCTGTTAGATACATACACATTTACAGACATATTTGTGTTTATAGATGGATAGATGTCTGTGGGTATTGATCTTAAACTGTTTTATTGTTGTTATTCAAATAAGTCAAAACTTGACAATATGTATACTAAGTCACAAATAGAAGAAAATGGGTGTTTTTTGGGTTGTTTTTCTAGCTACCTGACTCTTGCATTGTATGAAGCAGAGGTGTGCAGACTGTGCTGTGTTGGACTTCAGGGCTCTATGGGGGTTTTCTGAAATCAAAGAAACCCTTTAAACTGTACTCACACAGTTGGGGAGCCCTGTTGACTCTGGTTTCCATGGCTTGCACAGTCTGTCCATACTCATTTCTCTCTCCCCTGTCATCTTCACACATCCCACTGTGGTCTCAGGTCTCACCAGCGTATGTATTACTTTGTGGGGTTAGGTGGCTCTCCTGCCTCGCCTACCTTGGTTAAGAATATCTTGTGGTCACAGGACAAGCTGTACATCAGAACTTTACCTAATATGGTGCAACCAGGAGAGCCAGCCACGGGGATAAAGCTGCAGTTGCTCCTAAACCCTGGTGTTACAACTTAATCAAACAAAATGCAAACAACTTAATCGTTCTCCCTGATAGACTTTATCATAAGAACATATTATACATTGAGCTTTTTAGAAGTGTTTGGAAGCCACAGACATAGTGATGAGGGCACAGATTTTAGAGGCAGTTTGGATTTGAGCCCTGGTTCCCATCCTTTCCTTATCACATGGCCTTAGACACAGTCTCTCTAAGCCATAATTGTCTCATCTGTAAAATGGGCCTGCTCTCCAGCAGGCCAGAAATGTTTCAGGATTATGGGTAGCTATACAAATGGGCCTAGTCCAGGTCCTAATATATAACAAAATGTTCAACAGTCGGTAGCATGCTGAGGATTACTCACTGTACTTCATGTTTGGCCACATAAGAATATATATAATTGTGTATGCATAGTTGCTTCATATACATGTGAACATAGCATATGTCTACCAGGGAAATATATTTTCTCATAATTTAGAGATGTTTTAGCAGATTGTAGTGACAACATTTCTCTTTCTGATACATACTTGTGGCAAATTAAAATCATTTCCTTCCTTTTTCCATTTTTAAAATGTGGGGATCCTTAACAGAATAATTTCTTGTACTTTAGTTTCTCCTAATAGGAAAAAATAAAAATCTAACAGGCGATTGGAATTGAAGCTCCAAAAATGCTGCTTTGTTTTTATGGACAGACTCTTTGTAGGTGGCCTGCAGAAATTCTTGCCATTGGAAATGTTTTTAAGTCCCTGGGAAGCTGAGTAGGGAAAAAAGAGCTAATTCAAAAAGATACCAACCATCCACCTCCTCTAACTTGCTCTCTGTTCCTGGGAGGGGGCACAGGAATAAGAAAACAAGACAGGCAACACCGGAAGTGAATGCCATTCTGTAGTCCATGGTAGTCCGCACTATTCTGATGCAGAGACTGTTTCATGGAAAACAGGCAAGGAAGCACAACGGGGCTTGGTGTGCCGCTCCCTGTGCACCCTACACACCACCTCCCATGCAGGCTGGGTGGGGAGGGTGGTCTCTTGGAGCAGGTGTGCATCCTGGCAGCTGCTGCAGCAGAGACCTCATTGGAATTCAGCAGCAAGAACCCAAGAGCATCCGGCCCTCCCTATCCCTGTGTTGAGAAAGAGCAGCGCCCTTTGTGCTCCACAGACACGTGTTGTCAGTGCCCAGGGATGCAAAAGCCAGGGGCATAAGCATTCAGCCCTTCGCCTTGTATCTGAGCTTGAGCGGGGCAGCCTGGGGCCTCTGGACCCTGGAGAACAGGCTCATAGCATTTGTGGCCAGGGATGCAGCTTTTCTTGTTAAAACGAAAAAGATTTGGACTTGAGATATCAGTGAGGGCACTAGGGGTGGGGATTTGGGGGTAGAGGCTGTTCTTCAGTGGAGATGGATTTCGGCTCCTGGCAGATGTGTTCCCCCGTGGAATGGGCCCGGTGGTTGTGGACAATGGTGAGCAGCAGTGGAAACTCCAGTCTGCTAGCTCTTCAAGGAAGCACTGGAAAGAGGCAAGTTGGCTCTGTGTGTCTTGTAATCATTGCTCCTGATGCAGTAGTGCTGGGGGTGGGGAGGGGATGAGAAGTGAGAAGTGGCTGCCAGAGTTTTATCTTGGGCCCACCAAAATGATCTGGGTTCTTGTTCCTCTTTGCTGCTCAGCTGTGCAATCTCCTTGTGTTTTCCATACCTGTAAACAGACTACAAAACTTCAGGTACTTAGATCTGTTGTTGTCCAAGGAGCATGCCAGGATTGAAAATTGTCCCTGTAAACAAAAGCTTAAGCGCTCATTATTATTAATGCATGTCTAAAGAGTCGGCATGTCCCCTGCTGTGTTTGCCCGAATGAAGTATTTACTCATGAAATTTAATACTTGGTCCAATTGGATCCCATCAAAAGCAGCTCTGATGTTTCTGTTGATTTCTTCTGCTCCCTGGAGGACTTTGTGGCTGACTGGAGGAGCCAAGGTCCTTGCAGGGAGGGTTGAGGGGTGGTGATCACTGGCACTGATAAATTGAGCTGCCCAGAGAAAAATTGTAAAAACAATATTGATGTAGATGTTCTATAGGGAGCCCAGCAAACAGCTTCTTTCTCTGCTCCAGAGAAAATCCTGGAGGGATTGGTTTGGTTCCTGGTTCTTTCTGTCCGATGGCTGATAGTCTTTAGAAGATGGTGAGCTGTACCATGGTCACTGGTCCTTTGACCTTGTGGGAACTCAGCAGCATGAGCGTCTCTCAGCTTTGGGTGATGTGGGAGTGACACACGTGAAGCCCTGTGCCGCCCATCACTTTGTGCTCTGTCTTGCCTGCCGTGTCAGCCTCTGATTCCAGGCTTCACTGAATTGGCCTGCTGAGATCATTTGTGCCAAATGATACTGAAATTCCAAGTACCTGCCCATTTGGTGGTTTTACCACCTTACTGTGGATGAATCAGTTGGTACTTGGCATCTATTTAAACAACTCTGAGACAGGAACGAGCCTGCAGCTGCTGCTTCCATGCTCTTTCCCTGCAGGTGGGGTTGAGCACTGGCTCCATGGGCATCTTGAACTATGGGGAAGCTGCCTTCTGGCCTCAGGCAATAGTCTGTGGTCAATGGCTGGAGGAGCCTCCTCCTTCTGGCTTCAGGTGGAGCAGCCAGTGGAAACAGGTCGGGAGAAGGACGGGGTTTTGGCCCGTCTTCTACCTGTGAGTGTGGAGAGCTTCCTTGCAAGTGGATTTTCCTGAAGGTCAGCGAGGGTCGTGTTCATACCTGTGTGGGTGGCAGACTGCGCTTTGTGACTTGTCTGGCACAGCCTCCTCTGGCTGGCTTGCATTCATTCATCATTCACTGGCTTCATTTTAGGCTCGAGGATGCTGTGATCAACCAGGCTGGCTGCTCCTCTGGCATTTGCAATCCAGTGGAGAAGAAAGAAACAAGATTAGGAAGTGAATGAATCTTTGCTAACAACTTAAGAGAAATGCTATGCAGGAGGGAAGTGGAGAGGATGGTGGGGTAAAGTAGGAAGAGGGTGAATGGAAATGTTATTTTAAAAGTTAGGGACTCGAAGGGTGTCGAACACATAGACTACATCTGTATTTGTTTGACTGAATCAGTGAAAATAGCGGGTGCCGAAGTCCCCTGTGTGTATTTGCCACTGAGGTGATACGTGTGTGTGTGTTTGGAGTAGAGTTGAGCTCAAAGACTATACCATTTGGGCACAGCCAAGGGCAGTGGTAAGATTCAGCTTTGGGAATTACGCCACCAGATGATTTTTCTCCTGTGTTCTCCCAAACAGTTGAATCAGCCAGTGAGTCCAAATCCTTTCCCTGAGTCAGAGCCATGCCCTCCCTGCTCAACAGAATTTTCCTTTGGCCCATGTCTAACCTGTGTTTCTCTTCTCTCCTCCAGGAGTTCGGACTCTGAAGAAGCCTTTGAGACCCCAGAGTCAACAACCCCTGTTAAAGCTCCACCAGCCCCGCCCCTGCCACCCCCTGAAGTTATCCCAGAGCCTGAGGTCAGCGCCCCACCAGCTTCAGAAGAACCAGGTAACCAAGGGGCAGGAGCCCAGAGGAGCCTGTGGTGCCTCTTCCTGGAGCTCAGCTGGAAGCAGAGAGCCATCCCAGAGGACAGAGAGACGGGGGTCCCTTGGCTGTGGGGTGTTTCTTACATTTTGTGCCTATTCAGGAAGCAGGCAGGGTGGGTTGTGCTGGGTGTGTTCTTAGAAGTGTGTCTACTTGTTTTGCTCTAAGGGCCTTTTGCTTGAACGCTTGGATGGGTTTGAGGGCTATGTAACTGGGAAAGGAAGATTCCAACAGGGACTTAGATTCTGTGTTTGACACCTTGGTCCCACAAGAATGCTGGTTCTGGACAGCTTGTGTGACTCTGTCCTTATATTCCAAGAAAATAACTCCCACTGGCCCTAGGAGTGAAGAGAAGGGAGGAAATCACATCAGCCCCTACTGACTGATCCTCATCACTCTCATGTTAACTGATTTTTAAAAATCACTTTCCCACATCATTCCTCTTGTATGATTTAAAATACCACTAGATACCATGTGGATATGGGGAACTGAGGGGTGTGGAACAGATATCCCCACCGGAATCTCACATGGATGGTGTTCTGTGTGCTTCCCCTAGTTACACCAGGGGTTTGGCGATGGCACTGCCTCTGGTGCAAAGTCTGATATGAGGCCCAGGAGGAGATGCAGCCTGCTGGAAATGGTCCTTTAAACTGGTCAGACACAGGGATTGCTGTCCTTAGACCTGGACAGATCTGGGCCCACGTTTTTGAGGACCTGCTCTGAGTTTTCTCAGGCTCTGTCCCGACCCATGTAACAAGTCTGCAGAGCCAGCTCCCCAAGACCTTGCCTATGAGCAGCCCTTTGCAAGGGCCATCTCATTCCCAGTCTTGGCCCATCTTTCTGAGGGTTCTGTTCTTTCAGAGAAGCCAAGGATGGGGCTGGGACCTACAGGCATGGTCGTCCGCAGCCTGGCTTGAGGCAATGAGGGATGCAGGTGGGGGATGGAGTTGGCAGTGAGAGTAGGGGCAGACTGCAGGTGAGACTCCATTTGTCCCTTTATCCTGGCCAGGAGCCAAGCAGGCTGTACAATATAATTACATTTTGGCCTTGATGTTAGTTTTAGGAAAAAAAATGAGTGGAATTCATTTTCTCTGCCCTGGTTTTGAGCAGGCCAGTGATTGAGAAAGGATACACACCAGGGCTTTATTCCTAAACAGATAGGCTCCCTCATGCTGAGAAAAGACTGCCCGGTGTTTTCATCAGTGTGGATGCTTCGGCTGGTGTCTGGTGCATGAAGTTTTCGTATTCTCCCCTCTGACAGCTCCTCAGCCAGCAGCAGAGTCTGGATTCTGCTGAGTCAGTGTAGATGCTGGGCTCTGAGAGGATAACCATTATCCTGATTTTGATTAACTGGATGATCTGATTTTGTGGTGGAGAGGAGCCAGGAAGGCTGCTTACAATTCTTAGAGAGTCCTTTCCAGTCCCTCCTTTATTTTATATCATACTGCCTTATTAAAAACATATTTCCCATACTATTTTTACAAATTTGTCCACAGTTTTTAATGGAAAATAGCTGTTAGATAGCAAAACACATTGTAATCCTTAGGTTAGACATGTGAGAAAGGGCACATGTAGGGCAAGGCCATTTCTGTGACCCAGGGTGTATTCCCTGGCAAATGCCCTAACCACTCCTGGGAATTGTTTCCTACTTCTCTTTGTTGCTGTTTTTTTCCTTGCGCCTGACTTCCTTTTCAGCAGAACAGAGAACAATTTCTGTCCTTAAACACATGCACAGCTCCCATCTCTCTTAGATGGCAATTAATAGAAGAATGGGTATTATAGAGGCTTAAGAGATAACTCCCACCAGGGCAGGGGTTGGAGATGTGATTGCCGCTGAGTCACTGTCCCTTAGAGCCTTTGATTATGTCCACTGGAAACTGTGAATAGGGAAGACAGGGACTTTACGCTTTTCCTTGGAAAACTGCAATATGAAATCAACAATGTGAGAATTATACCATAAGAAGATGGAAGGTTGGAATCGTGTTTATTCAAAGCCCACCTGGGGTGCCGGGGCTAAAAGTCTATGTGACTTGCTGCCCGTGTTAGAAACTACCTCCCAGAAGTAGCATTCTGCAGATCTGCGCGCAGCATTGCAAAGGTGTGAGGAGGCAGCTACACTTGTTTGTGTCTGGGGCCATAGGAGAGGAAAGGTTTGTTCTGAGAACAATGGGAAAGAAAGGCAGGAGAGGAAATCTATTGTCTACTTTTCCTTTGCATAGTGCTTGGAACATTACTAAAACTGCTGAAGGAACCACACGAAATAATAGATAAGAACTTTGGCTGTGAATAAAGACATTTTTCCTCCTGGAAACCTACACTTTACAAAGCAGTCTTCTTGCTGTGTGTTGAGCCCTGTCATCATGTTTGTGCTCCCTGAGACAAAAGGACAGATACTGGATGCTTACCTTGTACCTGCCCCCATCTGGGGTGGGCCAGGGCTCAGTTCATCAGAGCCCAGTGTTCTTACCTTAAATGAAGAGAATGACGTGCGTCCTCTGAGATCTCTTCCTCTGACCTCCATGGTTCTATCCTGTGAGTGGACGCTTATGTATTATATATAGTGACTGTTATTATAACTCCAGAGTGGCTACTGCGGGACATAGTTCAGTGCCACATGGTTGTATAATAGCTCCCATTTATGCCTCTGCCTGTGTCAGGCCAGTGCCAGGACCTTTGCGTGTTTCATCTGCTGCCTGCGTCCCTTGCCTGTGGTCTTGCAGCAGGTTAGGGGCACTGGGGTTGGAGCTCAGCTCTCCACCTCGTCTGGCTCCTTTCAACTTGGAAACCAGGCTCAGGAAAAGGAGCAGTTGTGTTTGTGCTCCTGGCTACTGCTTGGTCCCACGTGGGTGCTCAGCTTGTTGTCATGTGCTTGCTGAGGTTCAGGCATGTGCAGGTGCAGCCTTGTACCACCTATTCTGAGAGCTGCAGCCCGGGGTGCACCCTGGGGCACAGGACCGGGGCAAGGGATTATCAGGTGGCAACAAGTAGGGGGTCAGTGGGCTGCTCAGTGATGTGGGAAGCCAAGGCAGGTTGCTTTTCTCCCCTGGGGATGAAGCTTGTGTGCTTACTCTTGGGAGGAGGCTGCCAAGCCTGGGGACAGGCCCTGTTGGAGTGTTGGTGGCAACTGGAACTGCCCCGTGTCTTGCATGCCTGCACCTTTCCTCGCTCCCCAGGAAGTAGTGGTCTTGAATGTGGATGGCTGTCTTCATATTGACTCAGGCAGGAGTTCAGTGCCAACTTAGTGATTTCTGTTTTCACCCGACCCACTGCCGGCAATCATGTTGCCATCCACACTGTCACTTGCTTTCCTCTGCTTTGAGGGAGCCACACAGAAGTGCTCCCCACAGAGACAGGAAGTCTTCTGGTATTCAGCCAGGAATCCTAGAGCCCAGCTAACCATCCTTGGGCAGGGTTGCAGGCAGTAGGTGGCACCATGGCATGTTCAAGAGGGGCCATGGCTGCTATGTCCTACTGTGTCCTGGGCTTGGTGCTTATGTGGCTGTCCCACTTCATCCTTTTAATAAGAATGCCTGGTTTACAGCTGAGGCTCAGGGAGGTCTAATAACAAGGCCACAGTCTGTTTTCGCTGCTGTAACAAAATTCCATAGACCAGGTGGCTTCCAAACAATAGAACTTTATTGCTTATGTTGCAGAGGCTGGAAGTTCAAAAATCAAGGCAGCTACGGGTTTGGTGTTTGTTGTCTGGTAAGGGGCAATGCTTGGCACATTCTTTCTTTGTCCTCTTATGGGAGAGGACCAAACAAGCTCTCTGGGGCCTCTTTTGGAAGGCCACTAATCCCATTCTTGGGGCTTTGCCTCCATGATGAAATCACCTCCCAAAACCACCCTGCCGTTAAATCACCTCAAGAGTAAGGATTTCAGTGTGAAAATTTGCAGGTGGGAGAACAGAGATATTCAGGCTGTAACACAGGGTGAACTGAGGGTCAGAGCTTCTCAGACACAGGTCTGTCTGCAGCAGTTCATTGGACCATCCTTAACTGGCTTCTTCCTGATGCATGATATGCCTGATACAGGTGGCCTGGTCTCTGGAACAGTCGGGGCAGCTGGGGTCTCTGATATACAGCCAAGCGTGAGGACCCCTCAGTGTCAGCTGGTGGTGGTGGATATCGCCTAGGCAGAGGCCAGCTCTGTACCCTGGGCCCTGGCCATTGAGCCAAGTATATGTGGGGCTCACTGCTGCCAGACCCAAACCCCTTTCACCCCAGGCTAGAGAGACAATGGGAAATCAGGGGCTGTGTAGACAGGTGAGGAAATATGAGACAGTAGTGACCTCATCTGTCCACAGTGGCCACACTACCCTGGAAACCTTAGATGGGGACACCAAGAACCACGCAGGGCCCTGGCCCCCTGGACACACATTTACTTCCCTTTGTGACCTTGCTGTGCACTATCTGTCTACAACTACCCAGTGTCCCCTGCCAGCTTAGCAAGCCACAGGTGTAGCTCAGGATGCTGGGGACCTAACAGACCACAGGGAAGTGGCTCAGCCCATTATCCCCAAGCAAGTAGGGGATCTGTTAATCCTGTCAGAGGCACCACTTGATGGTGATGATAATGGGACAACAATAGGATTGTGGGATTTGGTTCTTGGCATTGTGACAATGAGACACAGAAGGGTAAGGAACTTTGGGCAAGGGCACCAAGCCGACATAAGACAGAGCTGTTTGAGCCATTTCTTTCTTTCTTTCTTTTTTTTTTCCTGGTACCAGGGATCGAACTCAGGACCTTGTGCTTGTGAGGCAGGTGGTGGCACCACTGAGCTAAATCCCCAGCCCTGTTTGAACCATTTCTTGTCTGTTCCTGAACTCTTCAGTACCGTGTTCTCCAAATCGTAAGGTCATCCAGGTGGCCTCTTTATGCTGTCTTCAGCTTGTAAAGGAGGCCCTTTTTTTTTAGAATCTCATTTTTCTGCTCCTGATGACACTTGAAGGAGAGTGCAAAGGAATAAGCCCATTGACCATTTGAGAACACGGTATGGAGAGGGAGATGAGTGGCGCACCCTAGAGGCGAAGGAACCAAGCAGGGTAATGGGTAGAGCTGCAAAGCAGGACCGAGCAGGGATACTCACAGTGCTCTAGGTGGAGCTGGGCCCAGCCCAGGGCTGCTTGGGTTCCAGCTCTGTGGCCACCCCACAGTGGGACTGCCTGCCAAGCTGTGCACTGGGCCTTCACCCCTCTCAAAAAGCCTCTGAGACTGTCCCCATCCTAGCTAAGCCCATGTCATTTGGCTGCTCACAAGGTGTGCCATGCTGAAAACAATCACAGAGTTAACATGGTCATGAATAGTGTTACTAACGATGCCTGGTTCGGCCCTTGTCTCTCCATCCCTGGGAGTTGAGTGGAGGTTTGGGAACAGACGCTCCAGAGCCAGGCAGACACCCAGGAAACAGTGGAACTCACCACTTTCTAGGGCAGTCCTTCTGACTCCCTGAGGTCTCCCGGGGAACGAACACCCCCCAGTCTAGGGAGAGAATGTGGCCTTAGCAAACCTGCTGCTCTCGCTGGCCGGTGGGGCTTAGTTCCTTGAGCCTTGTTATCCTGCATTTGGGACCGCTTCCAAAGGAGAAAATGTACCACTGGTAGGCATCTACCTGTCACCTTGGAAGCCCTGACACTTCAGCCTCTGAGGTGGAGTCCCCATAGGAAGTTGGAGCTCAGCCTCAAGACATTTCTGGTCTGTCCAAGGTCACCCTCAAAACTCAAAACTGAAATGTTGCTCATTGGAGGGTTTAAGAACTGGGACAGGCCCAGATGGAATGCAGGTGAGGCGAGCCAGGCCAGCCCCAGGTTTCCCTGATCACAAGATCACCTGTGGCACCTGTTAAAATGAGAATCCTGAGCCTTAGCCCTGCTGAACTTCTCAGAAAGGGATGGATGGATAGACAGATAGTCTGGGGTTTTGACGAGTGGCTCGGGTGTGTCTTGGGAAATGTTGAATTTATCCTGGACTTTGGTTTGCCTACAGCTACCAGCAAAATGGCACTTGAAATCCAAGCTCTATAGCTCATTAGCTGACTTAAAATCCAGACTATTTCCAGAATAAACATTACTAATTGCTATAGATTGTAACTTATGTACTTAGAGGATGTACAATTATACTTCATATGTGTAAGGCCACTTGTCCTTGATTGGTAAGTTAACTGTCTCGAGCATGCCAGGGCCTGGTGAAGTACTATCCAGAGGGAGCACCCTGCCACCCAGAAAGGATCACCAGGCTGGCAGTGAGTGTCCCCAGTAAGACTAAGAAACATGGCCTTTGGACAAGGTAGGGTGACATCAGTTATTGCTTATTAGCTCTCTCCCTTTTTGTAAATCCCTCATGTTTCCAGACACATCTGCCTTTTCCTTAACTTGGGGGCTGTGTCACCACCCTTTGCTTATATTATGGGCTGAATTGTGTCCTCCTAAATCCACATGTCAAAGCCCTAACCCTCCAATATACTTGGAGGTAGGGCCTTTAAGGAGGTAATTAAGGCTGAATGGAGCCATAGGATGAAGCCCAAATCCAATAACACTGGTGCCCTCTAAGAAGAGGAAGAGATACCGGGGAGGTTTGTTCATATAGGAAGAAAGGCCATGTGAGGACGGAGAAGGCTCCCATCTGCAGGCTGGTGCAAGGGGCCTCAGGAGAGGTCAAACCTGACGCCTTGATCTTGGATTTTCTGTCTCTAAACCTGCGAGAAACACAGTTCTGTTGTGGAAACCCCCTGCTCTGTGGTGCTTGGTGGTGGCAGCCCAGGTGACTGATGATGAAACAAGTGGGGAGCCCCGAGCGTGCCTGTGCATGTGACAAGTCACAGGTGCTGACTTTGTCTTGTCTGCAGACTGGGCCAGGAACTTAGTTCCAGGGTGTATGTGGTGGTTTTCGAGCATGAGCCATGCCTAGGTCTGTGCTGAGGGATGCAGGGCGCAGAGGGCCTGCTGATGTGGATGTGTTGGTCTGGGGTCTTGTCCTTCCTTCCCTCAGTGTCCACGTCATACCTCACAGGGGCTGATACATAGGAGGCACCCTGGACTATTTGTGGAATGAGTGGTCTTCTTGCAGATACGTGTGGACATTTAGAAATACAGTGGGAACCCGGCTAGACTGTACTTGCTTCTGAAAATCAAGGCCTACAGATGGCAGTGACTTTTCACGCTGAAGGACCCTTCTAGCCCTGTGGTGGATCCATGGTTCAAGCCTCTCTGAGAACCACACAAAAGACCGAGTTTCAATCAGGTGCACTTTTATCCCTGGGGGATACATGACACTATCTGGACACAATTTTGTTTATCACAGCTGGGTGAGAGGTGCCACTAGTGTCATGTAGGTTGAGGTTAAGGATGGAGCGAAGCATGCTGCAGTGAACAAGCCATCCTGAAATGTTCATCAGGCCAAAGTTAAATCCTACAGCAAGATTAAGTCTCCTGGTCCATGATAATGTGATTAGGAAGTATCAGTTCTAAATAGGAAAGCTATGTTAAGTAAACGGGGTGCTTTTTCTTCTGGGGAAACAGTGAGCAGATGGCTAAGCCGAGTGACTTTTGCATGATTTGGGGAAAGCTCCGGTACTGACATTTGAAGGCTGCTGAGGCACGTACGAGTAGCAGCTTGAGAGAGGTTGGCGCTGGTGGGCCTGGCTTGGAAATGACAAATAGGCTGAGGACCCTTCTGCCTCCTGTCAAAGCCCACTGGAAAACCACCTTGTCCCCTCAGCATCTCTGGTCCTCTGTTCTGTATACCAGGTGTCTAGGGGTAACCACGGGTGGGAAGATGAGGTTGCTGGTGGTGGAAGGACAGAGTGCTTAAGGGTACAAGGTTCCCTAGGAAAGACAGAGTTGATTTCAGAAAGTGGAAGCATTGACACCTGTTCTTCTGAGGTGAGAAGGCACAGGAGTGTTTAGATGATGATGATGGAGAAGTTATTTGATGGAAAGAGCTAAATAAGAGGCTCTGAGGATCATGTGCTCCATATTTAGGATATGCACTTCTAGTAGGGGAGGGGTGGCACCAGGTAGGAGGAGAGGGAGAGATCTGAAACCAGGACTGGCTCAAAGGTGTGCTTTTGGACGATGCTCCTCACCTAAGAGGCATCTCTTGAGCCCATAAGAAAAAAATGAGACCATTCAGGGAGGAAGCAAAGGTAAATAAGACCAGTTCCCGAGCTCCAGAGGCTTGACTTTTCCTTGGGATGTAATCTCCCGCTTCATGAACCAAGATCTTTGTGAAGCTCCAAGAGAAAGGTCTGCTGTGAGCAAAGTTGGGTAGCATTGCTCGAAACCCTCACCACCTGGAGGATTGTTGGACAAGCACGGATGGCTCAGAAGAAATCTGTAGTAAGAAACCAGTTCAAGTTGAATTGAGCACTTCCCAGACTTTTGTTTGTTGGGATCAGAGAGAGGGCCACCAGACTGAGCAAATAAAAATGCAGAGCATCCAGTTAAATTTGTTTCTCAGGTAATAAGTTAACTGGGGTGTGAGATATACTTACACTGAAAACATCATTTGCTTATCTGAAATCCAGATTGAACTGGGCATCTTTTACTTATCTGGCGGTTTTATCATGGGGGAGGAAAAGTCAAGCTACACAGCGCCTGTCAATGAAACACACTTTGTGGGCATTGTCCACTTGTGTTGCTGCCACATTTTTCTGTTCCTTGTTATGCATTCTCCTGGTACTTGGACCTGTAAACACCTTAACAACATTTGCCCTGTTTTACCAAATGACACCGTTTTCAGTTTTCTGGAAAGTCATTTTCTAGCATCCTTGGCTGCTCAGAAAAACTGGGAACCCAGGAATGCATGAAAAGTGCCACCTGGTGCAGGCAGAGCCCAGAGTAGCCAAGCCAAGACCAGGGCTGGCTGGATCTTCCAGAAGCAGTGGGGTGGTGAGATCATGAGTGCTGTTTGGCCAACATTCCAAGAATGTGCAGCATGTTGGAAATAAAGAGCAGCCTCCTTGGCTAGCATTGGCTGAGGAGGTGGGAAAGCTGGAGAGAAGCCAGATAGAGAGGAGTGAGCTTTGATAAGAGGGAAGAACAGCAAGGTTGAATGAAGAGGATCCAGGTTTCGTCCAGAAGAGCAGGCAGCAAGACACGGTCAGCCCTGTTGCAGGCCTGCAGGCCTCCGTGTAATGGTTTCTCCTGTTCCTCCCAGGGGCTTGCGGAGTCAGGAGCAAGCTTGCCGGTGGTAGTAGCTAATGTGCGTTGAAGGCTGGCTATGCTTTGCTTGCCTTACTTCTTTGATTGCCCGTTCTCTTCTACCTCACTGCAGTGTCACTTGGTTTTTCTGTAACACACCAGGGTGCCTCTGCCCTGAGGCCTTTGTGTTTGCTGTTTCTTCTACCTGGGATATTTCACCCTCAGAAATCCTACTGGTTCTTGTATTTGCCTCATTTCATTTCTTTTCTTTTCTTTTTTTAGTACCAGGGATTGAACTTGGGTCCTTGTGCTTTTGAGGAAGGTGGTGGCACCACTGAGCTAAATCTCCAGCCCATTGCCTCATTTCTTGTCTTTGCTCAGATGGCCATCGCCTGCCTATCTTATTTAAAATTGCAGCCCTTCTGTCCTGGCTTTGTTTTTCTTTTCAGCACACACCTCCATTGGGCAGCTTGTATGTTCTATTGTTCAGTTGTTTATTCAATGTCTTCTCCCTGAAGACTGTGACTCTGGAAGGCAAAGATTCTGTTTACTTTGTTCATGTCAATGCGGAGTCCCCAGCATGACACCTGAAGCCAGTCACACATTTGGTAAATGTGTTTTTAACAAACTCTGAGCTTTTCCTTCGTCAACCCCCATGGCTCCCATTTTGTAGATAAGGGAACTGAGGTAAACCTGTCTGGGGCCGGAGCTAATAGAGATGGACTGGGATTGTCCCTAAGCAGGGTGCCCATTGTCGGGCCAGGTAGCCTGGGGACTGGAGTTTGTTAACCTTTGCTCTGGATGACAAATGCTCCCAGGTGACCTGTGTCCTCAAGTGACAGCTTTGTCTCCATTTCCTCAGGATGCAGCTCTGAGACGGTCCCGGTCCCCGATGGCCCACGTAGCAACTCTGTGGAAGGAAGTCCTTTCCGACCCCCACACTCCTCCTCTGCCGTCTTCGATGAAGACAAGCCGATAGCCAGCAGTGGGACGTACAACTTGGACTTTGATAACATTGAGCTGGTGGATAACTTTCAGAGCTTGGAGCCTCGTTCCTCAGACTGTAGGAGCCAGGACTGTAAGGTGAGCACACGCAGGAAGTCTACGGAGTCTGTGCCCCCCTCCAAGTCCACGCTGTCCCGCTCGCTCAGCCTTCAAGCCAGTGACTTTGACGGTGCTTCCTGCCCGGGCAGCCCCGAGGCTGTGGCCCTTGCCCCAGATGCCTGTAGCACAGGGTCCAACAGTGCTTCTAGTACTCTCAAGCGAACTAAAAAACCGAGGCCACCTTCCTTAAAAAAGAAACAGACACCCAAGAAGCCCACGGAAACCACCCCAGTGAAAGAGACCCAGCAAGAGCCAGCTGAGGAGAGTCCCATCCCCAGCGAGGAGCATCTGGAATCCGAGACAAAGACGGAGCCGGCCACGGCCGAGGGCTCTGGGTCTGTCCTCCCGGAGGAGACACCCCTGGAACCTGCCGCTGTGCCCAAAGCTGCCTCTCCTCCAGACTCAGACTGTGTGGAGGGAGCCTGTCCCTCAGCTTCCGGAGGTGGCAGGGTGCAGAACTCGCCTCCCATTGGGAGGAAGACGTTGCCTCTTACCACGGCCCCTGAGACAGTGGAGGTGACCCCTTTGGATAGTGGGGGGCAGGAGGACTCCCCAGCCAAAGGGCTCTCAGTGAGGCTGGAGTTTGACTATTCTGAGGACAAGGGTAGTTGGGACAACGAGCAGGAAAATCCCCCTCCTACCAAAAAGCTAGGCAAAAAGCAGGTTGCCAAAATGCCCCTGAGGAGGCCAAAGATGAAAAAGACCCCTGAGAAACTTGACAACACGCCTGCCTCACCTACCAGATCCCCCGCTGAACCCAGTGACATCCCTGTTGCTAAAGGTACCTACACCTTTGATATTGACAAGTGGGATGACCCTGATTTTAACCCTTTTTCTTCCACCTCAAAAATGCAGGAATCTCCCAAATTGCCCCAGCAGTCATATACCTTTGACCCAGACACCTGTGATGAGTCTCTTGACCCCTTTAAGACCTCCTCTAAGACCCCCAGCTCACCTTCTAAGTCCCCAGCCTCGTTTGAGATTCCAGCCAGTATTGAAGCCAATGGAGTGGATGGGGATGGGCTGAACAAGCCTGCCAAGAAGAAGAAGACGCCCCTGAAGACGTAAGTGCAGGGCTGGAGGCAGGGAGGGTGGAGGTGGGGTGCATGGTGCTGTTCCTCCTCGGTCTTATGTCTGGATGACCTTCAGCTGCCCTAACCTCACCGCTCTTGGAATGACGCCATGTTTGCGGCCTTTTCACCAGACAGGCAAGGTACATGTTTTCCTTCCTCTTGCTGCCACACTGCTGGCATTTTGCCATTCACAAACCCCTTTGGGGAAAAGAGTCCTTGATCATTTGCCTTAATAAGTCAGTGGTCACTCTGGGAGGCTGAGGCAGGAGGATTACAAGTTTGAACCCAGCCCGGGTAACTTAGAAACTTAGTGAGAATTTGTCTTAAAATAAATAAAAAAGGGATGGTTGTGTATCTCATTGAGAAGGCCTTGTGTTCAATCTCTAGTCCCAAAAAGACCCAAAAAGTCAGTAGTCTAAAGCTTTACTTTTAGCCAGGGACTTGACATGCAACTCCAGGGGGATGTGGGAGGCCTTGTAGAAAGGTAATAGTCATGAGAGATCTGGCCAACCACCCATTTGTGATTGGGCTTTTCTCCACATTGAAGCCAGGAGATACAGCCTATAAAATATGGTTAAAATTTATAGCATTAGTTTCTGCCCATTCATGAGACTTTAGCCCAGGAATCTAACACAGGAGGTCCATGAGAGAGGAATGTGAACCAGTCCTGAGAAATGGGCTGTTTGTATCTTTCCCTCTCTCTGCTTATCATTTGCAGGCAAGAGTTTATAGGCCCTAAAAGTCAAAACAAAGCACAACAAAAATGAAAACAAACAAAACAATGGAACCTAAAGCCAGAAGCAGAACTTATAATCCCGAGGAGCCATTAATAAATGAGTCTGTTATTCACAATCACTTGTCAAGTGCATAGCCCTTAAATATTCAGTTCAGGTCTCCAGCTCTCCAGCATGCATTCCATGATCCAGCTGTAACTAGGATGATGAAGGACTGTTACTAGGACTCTGGGCCATGTGCAGTATGGTTGACCATTGTGGACTTTCTCTCATGGGAAACATTGACTATAATTTAGCAAGGTTGAGGAAACTAGTCTCCCAGGAGCCTTGCAACTGAACAGGTCCCCATGCTGGCCCCTGTAGGCCTACTTGGCATGATCAAGGCTGGGGGGGTGGCATTTACCTCCCATTCTGGGTTCCCTCAAGCATTGGCCTTCTGAGACTAGCCTAGTACTTCCTGAGAAGTGGTTCTAGAGTACGCTTGGGTTATACTAACTGTGTGGCTGGGAGACCATCAGGCCAAAAAATGTGGACTTCTCTTAGATCAGTTCCTCAGTAGGCCCTTCCTGGAAATGCCATAGGATCCTATTGGAAATCTAATTTTAAGATTAACTACAAGTCATTGTCTACTTGTAAAGCTTCTGCCTCTGTTCTTTGGAATAAGAGTCAACTTGTAGTTAGCATCTCCTTCCCTGAGATTGCCTGCTTATGTTCTGTCTCTAGCCACTTTCTTTTGTGATCATCAGAGCTAATGAAGGTCAAGGAAGCTAACCCCACATCTCATGATCTTACCCTAGTGCAGATGCACTGTTATTTTGAAAGCCTGGGTGACAAAGATCTTAGGGTACCCACACCATTTGAATGATCAGAACGTGGACAAGAAGCTGTTGTCCAAAGATCCCTTTCCAAAAGGCTGGGATATTGCTACCCTATAGCATAATCTTCATTGGGTAATGGTCACATCCTGACTTGCTAGGAACCAGTTGTCTGTAGATCTATCTTTTTTGTCAGTTCCTCTGTCTGTCTCTCTTTTCTTTGTCTTCTTGTCTTAGGATGGTTGAAGATGTGATGTCTGTGTGTTCTCTGTTGTAAGTACATTTAATGCAATCTGCCTCTTACACCAAATGTGCTTTGCCCCTGCCCTTTGTTTTGGCTTGCAAATCCTTTTTTCTTCATCATGGCTGCTTCAATGTACTTCTGTGTTGGGCTTGTGAATGATGGGGCACAGGGCTCCCTGTTAGCAGAGGTTATTTCTGTGTTTCATAGTGATTGTAATGTGTGAGAATGCTTGGCTATGAAAACATCATTATTCAACATCTGCCTGCTTGTTGAGAATGGAACTATTTTTCCTCTTCCATATTGGTTATCTTCATGTGAAACCATACATTGTTTTAACCCTTGATTCCATTCTTTCATTTTAAAATGGGCTGGCAGGCGATTGCTTTTAGTGGTTCCATGGCTTCACAGAAACCGTCCAATGAAAGCCCGGGCAGAGACTGCCATTGCTAACATATGCAGCACAACCATTTGGGCCATTCCAAATTGAGGCTTGCATGAGGCCCTTGAAATATGGAGTTGGCTCCAAATGGAGCTTGTGGCTGAGAGCCTTCGCCATGCTGCCCTGGGCTATGTCCTCGGTCACTTAAATCCAGGCTGGATGTTGGCATGCCTTGTCTGTCACCTGCAGGTCTCCCGCCAGGCATCAGTGTAGCCGATCACCTGTGTGCCTCTGCCACCCTGCCTCCCCTGGCCAGGGAGGGATCTTGTGGGCAGTGATCAGGGTGCCAAAATCAAGTGCCCTCTTCCTGTCCTTCAAAGGGAAGCCGGCCTGGCCCGGGTGTCTGGCAGTCCCAGGGTAGGGTGGAGTTTCTCAGACTCTTTTCTGCCCTAAACATTTCTGTAGTATTTTCAAACCATTTTGCAGCTACACAATACCCAGCTATATATTTATATGCATGAATAAATATAAGCTTGAAGCTGTGGTCTTACTCTTCTTATATGGTAAATGCCATAAATAACCATTTTATATATGGTATTGTTCTTCATGATTAAATGCCATTGTTGGAATGTTCTGTTTGGAAGAACACAAAGGAAGGAGTGTGGGTGCCCAGTTGCTTTGCCCATTTAACATGGAATGCATGGGAGGGTGGTGGGAGCTAAGGTGAGAGACCTCTGTCCCCAAAGTCCTTGCTTTGCAGGGAGTTGGATCATATGAGGGACAGGATAGAGACCAGCAGGCAGGGGAGAGAGCCTGCATTCTGACTTGGAGATGACTTGTGACTGTCTGTTGGACTCAGCAGTGCCATTTCTGCTAAAAGCCACTCCTTTTTCCTGAGGTCTGCCTCCTTGACCCTTCACAGATTTTAGCTGATGTCCTTCCTCCCCTCACATGGTCTACATGAAGGAGAAAGAAAGAAAAGAATCATTAATCTTGACTGTTAACCATGGTTAGGAAAAGACATAGCTGGCCCTGTGTTTGGTGGGAGTCCTCACCAGAATCCTGCAGTGCTCCAGAATCCAGTAAGCTCGAAGTTGGTGTGAATAGGAAGGATTCCACAAATTTGATTTATGCATAGGGTCCTTCAGCTGTTCATTAAGTGTTGTATGGCCCTCGCCCGTGTGAAAATTGGATCCTGTTAATTAGTGTCACGAGTTTAGAACCAACCCCTCCCCCAGCCTTAGTTGGTGCAGACATTCCTGGAAGAATCCAGATACGTTAATCTGTTCACTAAAGTTTGCTTTGTAAAATCAGAGCATTTAGTTAAATTTAGCTTCATTTTTTTTCCAGTCAGTGCTCCAAATGGCATCTCTTTAAAGATACCCAGCTTGATGGATCTTTCCTTTGTGGGGAAAAATAATATCTACTAAAAAGTCAGAATAAATTGGTATGGACGTCTTTGATTGGAGTGGGCAGAGAGGAGGGTGGCCTGGGCAGATAGCTTGGCAGAGGCGGTGGCTTCCACCTGCTCTATATTGCTTGGGATGTTCCGTAGCTCTGTTTGTTGTGTTTACATTTTCCATTTTGTTTCCAGTGACACATTTAGGGTGAAAAAGTCGCCAAAACGGTCTCCTCTCTCTGATCCACCTTCTCAGGTACAATGTTCCTTTGATCTTTATGATTTTACTGTCACCCAAAGAGTATTACCCCAGGCAGCTGAGCTTTCCTTTCTGCTTTTCATGGGCATGTTTCCAAGGTCCTCTTGCTCCTACATGGGGAGGTCCCTTGTTTTGGTCAAGATTGTTTTGATCCCTTCACTTTGGCCGAGACCAGGGTGTATCGTGAGAGTAGGAAGAAGTTCAGGGAAAATGATAGTTGGATTCTGCAGGAGGAACTGTTCTGATCCATTCTATCCACTTGCTGAGAACTTTTGTAGCTCTTAAGTTGAAAAATTCTTTTGAGATCAATGAATGCAGAGTAAGAAAATGTAAAAACTGAATGTGTGTCAGAAGCACTAGATTATGACCCTAACATCAGGGTAGGAAGGTGAGAGAACCTGACCCCACAAAGAAGTGGCTGCTTGGGTTGTTTATTTATATGAGTCCCTGTTTCTCTTAATAGTTCTTCATCAAGTACATGCCATTTCTTCTGCTCTCTTTATAGACTGAGGAAGGTTGCTATCAAACAGGTTTGCCATACCATTCCTGGGTCATAAAACAAGCAGACTTCTTCCATCTCACTAAATCAAATCAGCTAAGTCCCAGCCCCAAGAATTGGCCCTGTCCAGAGATCAGAAGGCCCTGGACCTGGACCTCTGAACAGGGTGTCCAGTCACAGCTCTGCTTCCTCATTCCTGAGTTCCACCCTGCCCTGCTCAGCTCCATCCTTTCCTGTGGGGTGGCACTATGACTCCCTTTCTCCCAGACTTCCAGGGACTGGCATGTGGAGTGTTAGGGGATATTGATGATGCTGACCCCCAATCTTTCATATGAGCATTACACAGTAGTTGTTGGAATGAAGTTAGCAGAAATGTCTCAGATAACTAAAATATAAAATCCTGATTAAAAAAACAAAGAAAAAAACCATGATCACTCCTTGAAACAAACCATCAGAAGGAGATTCATAAAGGAAAGAATGTGTTTTCCTGAGGGTCACCTGGAGCCAAGTCCAAGCAGAACAGGTAGAGGATTTTGATGGGGACCTCTCCTGGTGAAGGGGCTTCAGACTACTGGGTGAGTGTGATTTCTGACCACTACACTGAATAAAAGAGAAGACTGCCTCTCTGCTGCTTGCAGGACCCTACTCCAGCTGCAACACCAGAAACACCACCAGTCATCTCTGCAGTGGTCCACGCAACAGATGAGGAAAAGCTGGCAGTCACCAGTCAGAAGTGGACATGCATGACTGTGGACTTGGAGGCTGACAAACAGGACTTCCCACAGCCCTCAGACCTGTCCACCTTTGTAAATGAGACCAAATTCAGTTCACCCACGGAGGGTAAGCAACTTGGTGGGCAGCTGGACCCCCACCACCCTGCCTTGGAGAATATTGCCCCTGGGGAGCAAAAGGCCAGGAAAGGTACTTCTCAGCCAGGTAACTGTTACTGTTACCCGGTGACCATCTGCATGCCCCCCAGTGCCCTTGAAGCTAAGGCTGTGCTTTAAAATAGCCTAAGACTTGAAGCAGTCCCTTGACCCCACAGTGCCTGCTAAGAAGTAGCCCAGCCCTCTCTAATCCAGGTGTTTTTTTTTTGTTGTTGTTGTTTTTTTTTTTGGGGGGGTACCGGGGATTGAACTCGGATCCTTGCCCTTGCAGGGCAGGCCACCAAACCACTGAGCTAAATCCTCGGCCCTCTAATCCAGGTTTTGAGGGCTCACTTCCATTTGCCTATTCTTGGCTGTATGACTTAATGTCCCTTCCATGATTTGGGGGGAAAAGGCTTAAATGAAGCGTTGTTCCCATCAAATGCTCAGTATAGTTCAGTGCACCTGGGAGTACCTAGGTACCATCATTTTTATAGCCCCTACGGAATGGTGAAACAACACAGGTATACCTTTTAATCAAATCCAAACCAGAGGTTCACCCCAGGCTTACTGAGCTACATACCCACTCCTTTTACTTTTTTTTTTTTAAAGATAGGGTCTCACTAAGTCTTAAGTTGCCCAGGCTGTGCTTGACCTGGAATTCTCCTGCCTCAGCCTCCCAGTACTGGGATGACAGGCATATGCCATCATGCTCGACCATGCAATTCAGTGTTTACCCTGGAAGTTCTTTCGTGGTCAGTCCTCTTAGTGGTTTGCTTGGTGTCCGCAGTGCATTTGTGTTGAGTGTAGTTCATAATAGAAATAGATGTTTCAGGTTTTGGGATGTTCATTTTCTCTCCATACTAAGCTGTTGTCCTTTGTGTGACCCCGAAAAGATGATTCGAATATATACATTTGGACTTTTTGGAATCTGTTTCTATAAAATACATCTGTTCGATTAGCTGCCATTTGGCCCTCCGGCTTAGAGTTTGGGAGGTCTCAAAGTTACCATCTCACTGTAGTCCAGTGATGGCAAAACTTTCAGAGCTTTCAGTGATACACACAGCCAGCTGTGTCCTGTGTGTCCCAAGTCTGCTGCCACTATTCTAGCCTGACACCGCGGGCCCCAGGCCCCAGGCTCAGCCTTCCTTCAACCCTTTTTTCCCTCTGCTCACACCTGAGTCGTAAGCCTCTCTCAAATGAACAACTTTTTCCCTGGGGCACCCCTTGCCAGTCTGTGGCCACTGCCTGCCCTGCATCCGCCTCCCTGTTTTCCACCCTCTCCTATCTCAGACTTTTCCTAGATGTCCACTCCCTGCTCTGCTTTCCTCCACTGCTTGTCTGGCCCAACCTGGGGCACTTACAACTGCACGGTGAAGACGTGTGTGCTTTTCTTTTTTCCCAAGTAGCTTCCTGTAGGCAGGAGCTCTCGTGCCTGTCTGTGTCCCCCCACAGCACCCTGAATATCAGGGGCTAAAGATTGTTCTGAGATGAAGGAAATACAAGGTCAACTCAGTCGATGTGATCTTTGTAACATGTATCACCTGGATGAGGTGTGAGGGGACCTCAAGGGGAGATGTCTTACGACCCAGAAGCAGCAGATGCCATTATGGCATAAACGTTAACCTTGCCATTTCTACAGTGCCTGTGGTTTTTAACTGGCTCACATCCTTTGAGCTGTACAAGAATCTTCTAGCATAAGCAAAAATTATTTCAAAACCCATCTAGGATTGGCACTGTGGATGAGAATAAAATAACATGATCTAGGAGTGTGTCTGTGGTTTGGTTTTATTAGAAATCAGATGCATGGACATCTTCCCTTAGAAATAAAGACCTGAGTACTTGTTTAAGCTAGTGAGTACCTTATTCAGTGCCACCATCTATTTGTTCACCTTTGCTGTTGTCCCAAAACAAATGCTTCACAAGCTCAGTGTTCAACAAACACGTGCGTATGTAAGTTTGAAGCATGATCCTCTTAACTCCGCCTCATAGAAGACAATGTTGAAGGTTTGGGAGTCGCAACTATAATTTTGGCTGTTATGTGATTAAAAACCCATCATTACACTTATAGTTTCAGGAAGTGTTGATCTGCTTCATCCTCCTCAGGGTTGTAGGCACTGGCTGCAGGTCCCTCTGTCCGATCATCCCCCCATTACTTTATTAAGTTAAATTCAGCAGTGACACACACACACACACACACACACACACACACACGCCGATGCGACGTCTGAATGAATCAGAACAGGCCTGCAGCTGTGATCTGAGACTTTCTTACACAGAAGTCACCAGCCACAGGGAAATGAAATGTTGAGCTACAAATAATAATTACTGTTTGCACCCATCTTCACTCTTAATACTGATTCAATAGGTGAGGAGAGGAACACAGTAACTGTCACTGGCTCAGCATGTTCCTTGAGTTGGGCGAGCCTCTCATACACATGATTTCATTTCTTCCTCCCAGCACTGTGATGATTTTCTCCTTGCTTTAAGAAAGGAGGAATACAGGCTTGGTGCTGTTAAGCGACTTGCTCAGTGTCGTGCGGCTGATCCATGGAGATCTGGATCTGTTTGACTTAACTGTGCACTTTCCCACTCTGCTGTTCATGTGAGCACTGACCACGCTTCCTGCCTTCATCTGCAGGATTTGCTTTCTCATCTGGGTGCCCAAGAGCGGTGTTGAAGAGCTTCATGTTGTCTATAATATTTCAAAATCCCCGATGAAAATAGTTTACAGAGATGCCCAGGTGATTACAGTAGCATGCTTGAGCTCTACTACATTAACTCTGATGATCTCCACCAACTGAAAACTCAGATTGACAGGTAGAAATGCGCAGCCTCGTTTAATCAGTGCCCTAATCCCATGCAGTCTTTTCAAACGTGGCCCTGTGACCCCTTGGGAGGAAAGGGCCTGTCTAGCCCCTGAGAACTCACTTGCCTCTGGTCCGGGAGGCCCTCACAGAGCAGTTGTTTTTAGATTCATAAGTCTGGATGACCCTTTGCCAGTCACGGAGTTCCCTACTCCCCTGTACACTGCCAAACCACCTTCTTCCCTCATTCTAGCAGAGCGGAAGGTGTCCTTGGGAGCCTAATCCATTTTTAATGGTTGCCACCATTGCTACCACATGCATCATCAGACATTGAGAAGGGACAGTGAGGCTGTCAGGACCGCTGCCTCTTTCCTTTCCAGAAGGCTCTCTTCTTTTGCTGTTATGACATCACTTACACAGTGGACCCTTGACTTATGAACTGTTCATTCCCAGGGTCTGGTGGTAGCTCAAGTCAGTCAATTGAAAGTTCAGGCTCCTCTACACAACCTTCAAAGTCTCTCTCCTGTATACAGGCAGATATCAGTGTTCTTAGAGAATCATTGCCCCAGGATTTCTCATTCAACCCCACACAGGAAAGGATATTGTAATGCTTTTTCCAGAACTCTTTTAAGGGTTCGTTCGGTCTATATCTGAGACCATCTGGAAGCACAAACAGCCAGCATTCAGGTCATATATAACTCAAGATTTTGGCCCTAAGTTAAAATTAAAATCCCGGTTGTAACCCAGGTTGTTAATATGTCAAGCTGATTATAATTTGAGTGCCCACTGTATTAAAAGTTCCAGAAATATTATCAATGAGCAATAATAGCAGTGAGCAAAATGTAAAGGATCCCTTACATTTATATAACCCATTGAATAGACTTGATTTTACACTATTTCATCTTATCCAAAAATGTGGCTGTTTGAGCTCCATTTTTAGGTGAGTCAGTTGTCACAGAGTAGTCAGGTGAGTTGGTTTCCCTGATCCTGGAAATGAAGATCCTCTGGCTTCTGATTATGGCTCGTTTTAGTCCCCCAGCAAAGCTCCAGCAATTAGAGCCAGGCAAACATCAGTCAGGCTGTCTCCCTGTGCAGTGCCCTCATAGAAAATAATTACTAGAAGCAGCCCGTGGATATCAGAGCACACATTAAAAATCACTTTGGGCCTCTTCAACTTGAAGCAGCCACAAACTTTAGCAAGTGAGCTTCCCTTGAAGTTGTAGAGATAATGTCCCTCTTGGTGCCATTGATATAACGCTCCCTGGTCTGCCACTTGCATGGGGCTTGTGTGAAAAGGATGCCGAAATTGAACACACTTTATTCCTACCCTGTATAAGGCTTAGTATTCACAGAAGATGAGTGAGATTTCATAAAGCCAATTTCAATAAGGTGTTTTCTTTTTTGGTACTGGGGATCAAACTCGGGACCTTGCACTTACAAGGCAGGTGGTGTGGCACCACTGAGCTAAATCTCCAGCCTAATAAGATGTTTTCTTAAAATAGCAGAGACCGCCCTGATGATGGGGAGAGGCATTTAATTTCCTTCCATCCTATCCAGGCTGTTGTGTAAATTATAAACGAGGACCCCACATGCATATGGTTAGAAATGGCAGGGCATCTTCTGAAGGAGCATCTCTGGGTGCCTATCATGAGGGTGAGGTTCCCAGGCAGAGGGTGGGTCTCCTAGAGCCAGGCCATTACAGATCAGTATTACTTGGGGAACAGAGAACCCCCCTGAAGGGAAAACGGGGAACACTGGGCAGTAGGAAGAGAAACCCCCTTGGCAGGTTGGAGAGGAGGCAGGTGAGTGAGCTTGGTGACCTGAAACACCCAGATCTGGCTGCCGGGGGAGTGGGCCAGGTGCTCAAGTGGGGTGCCCTACTGTGGTGATCAGAGCCGGGGCCATAGGTCCCTGAAGAAGCTCTTTTTTTTTTTTTTTTTTTTTTTTTTTTTTTGTACTGGTGTTTGAACTTGGGACCTTGCACATGCTAGGCAGGCAGTGGAACCACTGAGCTAAATCTCCATCCCTCCCTCACCCCCACTGAAGAAGCTCCTGGTAGCCCCTTGTTTATTGGTGCATCCTATTGCTCTGTGCCATTTTAGGGGGAGGTCCTGAGAGATTCCTTTTAAATAATTTAGGGTTGTACAATACTTTGGCAATACTAACGCTGTTATCTTTTCCACTTTGACAGTCTCTAACAGGACAGTAAAATGGTACGCTGGGGTCTCATACACACAAAATGTTAGAGCCGCAGAGGCCCAAGAGCTCACCTTGCCCATCACTCCTCCCCCTCCCACACCTGCCCTCACTTTAAGATGAAGAGGGCCGAGTCTTCATAAGCCGTCGCTTTTCTGGGTGCTGAATTGGCACAGGCTTGCATGACAGTTGGAGGTGTTCCTTCCAGACTCATCTCAGTAGCCTGTGCTTCGTGCTCCTGTCTCTGCACAACTCCAGGTGTAAACATCTGGGAGGGAGGGTGTCCTGGTCGTTCAGCCACAAAGCAAGCTTCAGCTTTGTCCTCTTAGATTTTAATAGTCCTCATTTGAAAATTGATTTGGGCTGGCCCTTTAGACACTGGTAGAACACTGGGAAATGTCCAGGTGACTGCAAAGCCTCTTACAGGCAACATTGGAGGAAAAGTATTTGTCCTTTTCTTGCTTTGCGGTGGAGCTAGAACTGAATTTGCAGGGAGGGACAAGAACAGGTCCAGCTCCAAGATGTCTTCAGGGAGTATCCTTCCACATGCTGCACATAAGAGTTACAGGAGACCAGCACCAAAGTGCACACACTCTGATCAGAAAATGGCGCACAGTGCTCAGATTTGCCCATAGCCACCACTGCTTCACTTCTTTGGGACTCCTCAGATGCCCTAAAGGCAGAGTCCCTGCCAGCAAGTAATTGACAGAATAACTGGAAACAGCTGGGCAGCTGCATCACAAGTCCCCTGTCATTCCTCAAATCTTTTCCATTTTTGTCTCTGGCACTGATCTCACTTTGTGTTTCTTTGCAGAGTTGGATTACAGAAACTCCTATGAGATTGAATATATGGAAAAAATTGGCTCCTCCTTACCTGTAAGTTCTTCCTGCTCTGCACTTTGCTGTGACAGACAGGCAGGAAAGTGTACCAGTACACAGACTGAAATCAGTTTCCTGGATAGAGTGTGGGTTCTGTCATCTCTTGGTGTGTCCCTCAGAGTGTCTGCTTCTTCCTAAGGTCACCAACCTAGTTGTGGACACCATATATGTAATACCAAGGGAAAGACATTTTACTGATGAAGTGGAACATTCATATAATTTGATATTATTGATTTAATGGGGCCAGAACCACCAGGGGCCGCTTCTTATGCACATACCTGCTGACCAGTGCGTCAGCAAGCCTCACACATGGCTTTCATGAAGAGTTTACCCTGCCCAGGATCCACACAGCCATCCAGAAAGCTTGTGATGGTGCAGAGCAGCATGCCTGCAGCCACAGCAATGGGGTCTTCTGTAGTCACCCCAGAGTGCAGAGGTCTTTGTGGATCTTCTCATCACTAAGAAATGCCAGTCCTTGTTTCCAGGCTCAGTACATGTGGCCATAGGGGGTTTGGTCTTGGTCCCTACTCTGCCCACTGGTCTGTCCACTCCCCCACTTAGCTTCTAATTTCAGAGCCCTGTGCACCAGTGTGGCTCTGCTCCTCTGCTGGCTCTGAAGACACCTGGATCCATAGGCTCTTAACCTCAGCGCACATACCAAGTTCTCTTCTCATACCCTTCTTGCCCATGCCCACTGAGAGGAACCCTTGTCCTTTCAGGCTAAGCCCATTGCTCTGTCCTCCTTCCCCATGCTCATCCCTGGGTCACTAAGCTGGTCTCCCCCACTTGACTGTGGGCAACCCCAAGCCAGGAGCCTGCCTTAGTCCTCCATTTATCCTCAGTGGCCAGCACAGTGTCTGACCCACAGTGTCAGTAAACATTGGTGCCCGAGCAGGGTCGGCTACACATCCAGTTCTTTCCTCCCACACATCGCCACCTGTACCAGTTGCACATTCCCCACCATGTATTTTCCTCCCTCCCCATCTCCTAGCCAGGCCCTGCTTTCTCCTCTCTTCCTGATCACTTGAGAGAAGTGAAAGCTTTTCCCTGATGAGTTGTTTGATCCCTACTGGAGAGTGCTCTGATTTTCATCTCAGAGGCATGTTCAGGCTGACTATGCCAAGCTGATGTGTGCCTTTGATCCCTGCAGCAGGATGATGACGCCCCGAAGAAACAGGCCTTGTACCTTATGTTCGACACGTCTCAGGAGAGCCCCATCAAGTCTCCCCCAGTCCGGATGTCAGACTCCCCAACGCCGTGTTCAGGGTATGGCTACCATGATGAGAGAGTTACTGGTCAGGCCAGACACCTCAAAGCCCCTGAGCACTTTCCCACTGTTAGCCTGACTCCATTCCCTTTCATGTATTGAGACAGCCTGATTTCTGTCTCTGTCCACGTGCACACAGATGGTTTTGTCACGGGGCTCTTTGTACTAAGGTGAAAGCCTTTAACAGCTGACTTGACCCCCGTTGCACCCCCAGTTTATACACTTTCTGTCATTTGTCCATTGGAGGATAGCACGGCACACCATTCAGAACCTGGGTCACCACATCATTCCTTAATGGTTAATGTGAGTTACTTGACCCCCCTCATGCTTCAGTTTCTCCAGTTGTCAAGCGAGAGTAATAGACTAACCTCAGAGGTAATTAAGAAAATAATAGGAGGCTGTTAGTCCAAAGCTTCCCCTAGCTGTGCAGTGGGCACAGGGTACCCGGGGTCCAGAGAGCTGATGTGTGGGAAGCACTCATCAGAGTTCCCATCACATTTGCAGTGCTTGATAAATGTATGTTACTAGTATGGATGGTGGTTTTTTTCCTTTGTCACAGTTCATGCTGTGAGCAGTTCAGTGTTGATTGGGCAAATATTGGCATTGCTCTTAGGGTTTGGACTGCCTGCCTGCCTGCCTGCTCCTTCCATTACGGAAGACTGGAAGTTCTTGGTTTGACTCCTCAAACTTATTGAATCTGCCCAGGGGCTGAGTTGATAATGTTGTTACAGCAGTAATGTGGCCATATGAAAGGCACTGTGTTGAGTATTGTACATAATACAGCATACTTAATCTTCTCAAAGGTACATTGCCTTTATCTTACAGCCTGAAAAATGGCTCCAGTTACTTTCCCCAGAGTGCATAACTAGCAGTGGGCTATTTGCTTAACACCAGATCTTGTGCCCCTTAGCCAATGGCATCTGTGCTCTGTCCCTCCTGTGTCAGTTAGTGCTAGGTGGGGACTGGGCTGCACCTTCCCTCTGACTGCCCAGCTGAGAGGCTGCATGGCCACGGAAGACCTGGCCCATGTCCCCCTGAGGACATAGCCCCAGAAGTCCAGAACTCTTGGGCTGTTGCTTCAGTTATAGATTCCTGGTTGATTCCAATGAGAACATGCTGAAGATGCCCTTTGTTTCCTCAGGTCAAGTTTTGAGGAGACTGAAGCCCTTGTGAATGCTGCAGCAAAAGTCCAGCATCCTGTCACACGAGGGCTGGCCACCAGCCAAGAGCCACACTTGCAAGTGCCAGAGAAATCCTCCCAGAAAGACCTGGAGGCCATGGCCTTGGGGACCCCTTCAGAGGCAATTGAAATTGTAAGTGGAGCTGTAAATCCCCGGGGATGAGACCAGGGCCTGACAGTGCCATCACCACCACCTGGCACTTGCTGTGGGGCCCATCCTGGCTCCCAGGGTACAGAAACCAGCCTCCGGGCCCCCACATCATCACGATGAGGGAAAGGTCCTCCCTTCCCACCAGGATGGCTTGGCAGTTCTCACCTAAATGCTTTTGTTTGCACCTAGAATTATTTGTTTCCCATTTGTCCCCTCTTGGGACTGGACTGTTTCTTTGGAGCCATTACCAGGCAGTACTTTGCCTCTCCAGCCTGTCTAGCACAGGCAGAGAATAGCAGAGTGGGGTCACCTCTTCTTAAGAACTCAGGTGGTTTTCCTGGGTAACTCTCATTTGTAGACCAGGAATTTTACCTCTCCTTTCCCAGCTCTCCCAGTGCCTTGCAGAGCCAACAGACCTGAGTTGAAGGTTTCACCCACCCAACTCCCTGCATGTTACATGTGTCCATCAGTCATCTGCGGTCTCCTTGGAGTATGTGATGCACATGTGAGGATTTTCCACCCTTATTTTAATTTCTTTGATCTGTGTCCTAGCGGATCTCCAATCAGGTGTGGAGGCATTGATTTAGTGTGTTACCTTTGTTGTTCTATCTTAGAAGACTTCATTTATCTCATGTAGTAAATATTTATTGTGAACCTACCATGTGCTTGGCAGTTGGGTGCTGAATTGGAGAATGGAAACGTAATGGCGAAAAGAGGGTCTAGACATGAATCCATCATCTTGCAAACAAATGCCACGAAGGACTTATGGTTTACCATCTACCAAATTGGCCTCTGATTTGGAAGTCTACCCAAAGACACTTTTTTTGTTTGAAATCATCTTTCTATTATTTAGAAAATGACTTTTACCAAAACCTTACTTCCTTTGATGTTTATACCTGGAGCTATTTTCTTGATGCATTTCATTATGTTTTGCAAAATTATCAACTAGCTTGTTTCCCACCTATTGCTAGGGAGCAAGGGTGGCCTGCCGGTGGGGAGGGCACCTAGTACTGTGTTTGCGGGAGGGGATGGGGCCTCCCGATCTCCAGTGTTCATTGTCGGCAAGTGGGAATTCGTCCAGATGGCAGCTGGAGTGCTGCAGCTAATTGATAACTCTCTTTAGTCTTAAGGCAGAATATGCAGCAGATGCATGCATGATCCTTGTCTGGAATCAGTATCACTCTCTGCTCTCCTCTATTTTTCTCCTGTGACCTCCTCTCTGCCGGCCTCCAGACAGCTCCTGAGGGCGCCTTTGCCTCTGCTGATGCCCTCCTCAGCAGGCTGGCCCATCCTGCCTCTCTCTGTGGTGCGCTTGACTATCTGGAACCCGACTTAGCAGAAAAGAACCCCCCAGTATTTGCTCAGAAACTTCAGGTTTGTAGCCCATGTGTGACCTTTTGGGAATTTGTCAAAACCTCAGTAGAGAATGAATCCCCAGGCCCCAAATAACCTGAGGCAGTTTGTAATGAGGAAATGCTGAGGATGTTCCAGATGAAATATCTTCCCCTCAAACACTAATTTATGTGGTGTACTTTATCCAGGATGCTGAAACTGTATAAATTGTACAGTTACATATTGAATGAACCATTTCTCTTTCAGTTTGGAACTTTGGCTAAACAGTCACTACTCAGTTGTACTGATAGCCCCAAAAGCAGTTTCTTTGATTTATTCACAAAACCAAAAATATGAGGTCACCACGGAGCCAGGCTGTTTATATATTCGTGCAACCTCAGCTTCCCATTGAGATAACATCTGGACTCAGCCTTGCATCTGGAAGCAAAATTATTATCTACTCTGTGCTTTAAATTTGACAACTTAATTCGATATCCCCTAGACTTGGAAGTTTGGGGTACACCAAGAGGGTCTTTTGAGAGATGCACATCCATTTGTGTAAAGTGTTAGCCAACTTTAAGAAAAACAAAAGGAAAGAAATCAAAGAATACAGTACAGTAAAATCTTTGATCCGGTTTTGAAAATCACTTTCTGTTGTACTGCATGATACTTCTTGACAGATATTCAAAAGAGCAGTTTGGCAAAAAGCAAATTAACACACTTATTTCATGATCTGCTGAGGTGATCACTGTGAAGAAAGCTGGGCATGTGTTTTCCCCCAAGTACCCGTCGTGACACATTTATGTGGCACATTCATTTCCGGGATGTGGAAAACATTGCATCTGTCTTGGTGCATTTCCCCTACGGCCTGCTCACACCCCACCCCTCGGGCAGGAGGAGTTAGAGTTTGCCATCATGCGGATAGAAGCCCTGAAGCTAGCCAGGCAGATTGCCCTGGCTTCCCGCAACCGCCAGGACACCAAGGTACCGGTTTGCCGCTGCAGTGCACTGCCTCCTGGGAATGCTGTGTGTGCCACTGTGGTCCAGGGAAGCTTTGCTAACCATCGGCCAGGCAGGCGTGGTGGGTGTCCTGCAGAGTGTGCCTTCCAAAAACACTAAAAGTGTAACTCTTGCACAAACATGCATATGTAAGCTCTGCTTAATTGAAGAATGAGAAAACTGGCAGATGGCAGTGCTGGCTAAGTGGAGAACTGGAGAAGCTGAAGTACAGACTTAAGGTGACAAAATCAGATGGAATACTGACTCATCAAGACTAAGAAATCATT
Organism: Fukomys damarensis; assembly: GCF_012274545.1. Taxonomy (NCBI): domain Eukaryota; kingdom Metazoa; phylum Chordata; class Mammalia; order Rodentia; family Bathyergidae; genus Fukomys; species Fukomys damarensis. Next base: position 15,818,356 of record NW_022900920.1, on the reverse strand, counting down.
GCCTTTGAGGCTATCTTTTTTTTTTTTCTATAAATATTACTTGTTTCTCTGTAAACAAAAATAATTTGCAACTTTTCTGTTTTCTGCAAGTTCATATCTAACTTCACTGAGAATCAGTAGTAATTAGTCAGTGAAAGCAACACTTGCCCTGAGTCGTTACACAGTCCTTTGGTGCGGGGCAGCTGGTAAACATTGAGGGTTTGCAGGACACATCTGGCCTGGGTCACAGCTGCCTGCCTGGCACTGCTGTGCCAGTGCAGCCTCACGCAGTATGCAGAGAAATGGTGCAGTGTTGTCTTAGGAAACTTATCTTCCTCCTCCATCTCCTCTTTCTCCTCCTCTTCTTTCCCCTCTCACCTTTTTCCTCCTTTTTTCTTGGTACTTGGAATCAAACTTGGAAGCTTGTACTGGCAGTGGCACCACTGAGCTACATCCCTGGCTCTCCCCCACTTATTTAAAAACAGAAAAGGGCATTAGGTCATTTGGCCTGTGGGCCAGTTTGTCAGTCCCTGCTTTGCCAGTGGAGTGTGGCATTAACAAGGCATGCCTGAGGGCATCTTTCTACCTGGCTCCCAGGTTTGGGGTCATTTTTCTTCACACTTTGAGTGGGGTGCTGATCATAAAATCGTGTTGCCCTCAGGCTGCTGGCGACCTGTAGTCTCCTAGCAGTGGCCTCTTTTCTATCCCTCACCCCACCCCTGAGTCCGGCAGTCCCGTGAACTTGGTGTGTCAGACCTAGGAAGAACCCTGCTTGTGTTGTGTGAGCCTCAGCTTTTCCACCTTGGAGATGTGGCTCACCAGTGACTGCTGGTTGCGTGAGGACTTCAGATGACATGTGAAGAGCTACCCTATGCCTGGCACACGGTTGGTGTGCAATAAAAAGAAGGTGCTTTTCTTGTTAGCTAACAGTTTACCTCTGCCTCTTAGCTGATCAGATTCTCATGACACTTCCGGGGGCAGATTGAGGTCCACCTATACAGATGAGGAAATCAAGCCTCTTAAAGGTATTTCACCAGCCTCAAACTAGAATTCCAGTCTCTAAACGGGGCCCTGCAAGTCTTTTTCACATAATATCTCATCCACGGAAGAACCTCAGTACTTAGTGCGGGAGTAGGGTTTCCAGCTGCTACTCTGCCCCAAGGGCCCATACATGTGGTCTTCTTGGTTGTAGCCCAGAGAGACCCCTCCTGGAGACAGGAGGTGGCCACATTGTGGGCTTCCAGACTGGGAACTATAGGACTCCAGGTAAGAATGTAAACACAGATCAGTTATGTCATGGTTGCCAAACCATAAAATTGGGTTGAACTTCCATGAAAATGAGAACTTTAGAAAACATTACACAGTGAGGATACCCCACCCCACCCCCACAAGCACATACACGGTTTATCTCCTCCTGTCTTTGCAGTGCATACCTGAAAAGAAGTCTGACGCAGAACAGAGCATGTTCCCCTGAGTAATTCCAGTTGGGCAGGAAATGTTCTGGAGTCTCCTGCCTCCTTCCTCTAAGAGCATGCTAGAGGTGGTCCTCAGCAAACAGGCAGATAGAGTTGATGACCCGTCAGTTACAACCTGTTCTCAGAGCATGTGTCCCAATTTTGATTTAGGAAATTGTGTCACATGGAGCCACTGAGTGTGGGCCCAACATGCAGCCCAAACCACCTCCTTATGTATTTCAGAATTGCATGCTAGAAGGAATATTCTGTTTTAGTAGAACTGTCTTGGAGTATAAGGAACATCTTTTCTCTACCATAGGAATTTGTATTGCTTTTGGAAAATATGTTATCTGATAACTCTGGCCCATGGGAAATAGATGTTCTTTCTGTAGCTAGCCAGCCTGAGGGAAATTCTTGGACCTTAGTGCAAGTAGGTCCCTGTAGGATCCTTACTCACATAGATTCTTGATGGCCCCTCACTGTGTCGGAAAGTGCTGATCTATAGCACAAGCAGCTGGGTGTCTGATTTGCTCTTCTTCCTGCTGCTGCATTTCAGCTGCAGGTGACAGAGCTCTGTCTGGTGGTGCTAACACAAAAATGAAAACACTTGGAATAAGGATGTCCTATTGAGAGGATGAACATTGGCAGGAACTGGGGGGTATTGGGTTATTTCTTAGAGCACCTTCACCTATCATTTCTCTTTAACTTGACAGAGTTGAGTTAGCCTTTGAGGAACTCCAGTGAGGCTTCCTTTTCACCGATCAAGTCATTAGAAATAAGAGGTCCCTAGGAGCTGGGGTGTGAGGATGCAACCTCATTGTTAGTTTCCTCCTACATTCTTCTGGCCAAACTTGGTTTCTCCCCCTGGGGTGAATTTGACCAGGGTTTCTGGAAGGCTGCACAGCATTATCAGGTTGGACAGAATCTGAATGTCAGGACTATATGGCTTTCCAAGGGGTGCAAAGCACAGGGCCCTTGTTCTGATCTGTGTGTGACCTCTGGTTGTGATGTTGGAGCTGCTGGGCTTTCCAGGCACCTGCTATGTAGACTGAAGGATGATGTTCTATGATGGTAGGTTTAGAGTGGGGGCTATCAGCACCATGGGGCGTGGGCGCGGTATGACTCCTGTTCTCTAATTCTTCCAAGCTTCCTGGCTTGGACAAGCAGGAACCTGAATTTTACATCAGCTGGAGCAGGAGCTGGGTTGAGGGATCACTTGTATTGTTGGCGAACAGCCTGGCATTGTGTTGTTTCTTCCTCTGACCCTATGAAAGACACACCAGCCACACCCTCCCACCACCATTTCACAGTCGGACCAAAGAGGGAGACAAGTCTGAAAGCCATGAGAACAGTCTGAAGAGCAGTAAGAAAGGAGTAGCATGGAGGCCTCAGTTCATTTGCCAGTTTTGAGAATGTATAGTCACCTGGAGCCTGTGTTTAAGGATTGGGTGGTTGTTCCCATGTGGCTCCAATACCCTCTGAAAACCAGTCCACACTCCATGGGCTTAGCTTAGTCTGCCACGGTCACTGTCTGTTTATGACTCCAGGTCCTCACCCCAAGTGGCCTCTCCTTCATGGCTATTCCAGACTTGGGTCTGTACTCATTTCCTCCACAACTGGCTTATGACTGCTCTGGGACAGGGATCCTGGGACCACCCAAGCCCCCAAGGTCTTAGAACAAGAAAGACCATAAAGAGGACTGTGAGCCAGGGTGAGTGACAGGATAGCCCCTGGCTGCAAGGCCAGCAGGAGGCCAGGCTTAATGCTTGTCCATCTGAAGGGATCCCAGTGGCCCAAGGGTTCTCGCAAAGCCCAGGACTTAAGGAGTGGATTGAAAATTGAAGTTGGTTGCAGAGACCCTTGCCTTCTGGCCTGTGACCATTTTTACATTTCAGTTTGATTCTAGTGGCTGGGGGTGGAGGGGCTCATTAAAGTAGCAAGTAGAAAGTTATGTGAGAAACAAAGCTCAGTCTAAAAATAAATGATCTAAAAATATCAGTGAGAGACAAACCTTTTACTTTCAGTTGAAAGTATTTCTTAGTTGTAGGGAGAAATCAGACTGTGTGATGAATTTCATTAATATGTGAATACTAGATAAGAGCATTAATTTAAATGGGTCTTGAAGTCATTTGTTCTTTTATGGAAAACACCAGGTGGCCACCATGAACAGTGACCATAAAGCAGTCTGTAGGGTAGCATTCCTTTTCATTTGCCTAGAAAGATCATTGTTTTATTCCTTTTTCCCATTCATTTCCTTGTTTTAAAAAGCTTAAAGATCATTAATTTTTTCATTGGTGATATTTAGCTCCTGCCCAGTATGATAAAGTTAGTTTTAATTAAATTAATTTTCTCTTGCCCTTAAAGGAGCCAGTTTATTTTGGGTCAGAGTTGAATATTGTTTTGAGAGACCTCTATACCCAATCTCTCAGATCCTCAGTTTCTTTGTCTTCAGAACGACCAGGCTGAGTTTGATGGCTCTTGTATTATTTTCATTTTGAAGTTCTGTTTTTCTGATTCTTTAAAAGAACACATTTTAAAATAATAGGAACAGGCTTTTCTTTTTTAAGTCTTTTTCAGGATCGTTTATGAACTTCCTCCTAAGTACAAGTATCAAATCTTGATCTTGAGGTATAATTTCCAGTTACCCTGTGATAGAAGAAGTGTGGACACCTTTTCAGGAAGCAGCGATGAGCCTTGTGGAGCCTTGTGGCCTGTGGGTGCCCTTTCTTCTGACAGCCCAGCCTTTCTGCTGCCCCTGACTAGTCGCTTGTGCTTTGGTCGAATATCCTGTTAATGGAGGTATCTTGAGGGGTCCTAACACCCCGTTTGACATGTGAGTGAGTCTCTGCAATCTGGGGTCTGTTCCCAGGGCTGACAGCTGGTCATGTGACACTACTTCAGGGGAAGCCCAAAGACTGAAGGCCAGGTGGGGTCAGCGAAATCAGAGCAAAAGGAATTCTCTTTCAGGACAACCTAGATGATGGATGTTGCATGTATACAACTAACTGGGCCTAACTCAGTAATCTCCAGTCCTATCCATTAAACTTGACCCCGAGCTTCCCAAGCTGTTTACTTTCATAAGGATATCGTCCTTGGTGCTGTAGTAAGGTAAGCACAGTGATTCTTGTGATCACAGAGACAGTCTGCTTGTGTGCCTGCTGTTTGCTCCTTCCCTTTGCTGCTGGCTCTTTAATCCTACCTGCTGCATTTTATCAGTCTCCATCTTCTGTCCCCAAATCTCTGTCTATTATACCGTGGTGTTCTGTTCACCACTCAATTTAGTCTTATAATTTCCCAAGGAAGGAACAGTTCTCACTCCGTCTGTTAGACCACTGTCACCTCCCATTGAAGTAGATTTGTAACCAGGGTGCAGGTCACCTTGGCAGCTGTGACTGCACCATGAGGTTAATGAATAGGACTGAGAGTACAGTTGTTTTGTTTCTGTTGTGGTAGAATTAGGCTGACAAACCTGGCCAATACGATTGATGATGCTCCTAACATTGCTTTTCAACTGTGCTGCAAATTGCTGGGCGTTTTCTACTAAGAACAATTGTAGGCTGCTCCTGAGCTCTCTGAGGCTAGTATCTATCTGTCACTGGCAGGAGGCTAGCAAGCCTCTCAGTCGTTTGGGTGGGGCAGGGTTGTAACACTTGTTGCAGGTCTAATCCGCAAATGTGGATATGGAGATTGACCCAGTATTCAGTTTTCTCATTGAGGTAACAGCCTTAGTGACAACCTAACTCTAATATCCCTAATATCCAGAATCTAGAGCTTGCTGAAGTTGACAACTACAGCAGGCCTGAAGTTTTATGTGAATCACATCTTTTCAAATGGATCCTTTCAAACAAATGCCCCTTTACATTGAAATGTGTCCAGTCTTACAAAAGCGATCAAATCTGTGGTTATTCAAAGCCAGGCAAACGTAGACTAGAATTCAGTATCATTTGCCAGCAAGATTTTCATTGGGAAATGGGAGCCCGCTGGATCATAACCTTGGTCCTTATGAGCAATGCCAAAGTGGCTCGGCGTCTGATAAATGGCAGTGATAAGCGGGAGCTGCACACACTTGACTCCCAGGGCTCCCAAGTTGCCCAGGCTTCTCCACTATCAGTGCCTCCATCTGCCTGCACAGGTGCAGAATGATGGATTTCCATCGATCGTACCTGCCATTGCCCTGTTCATTAGTCTTTGTATCTTCTCATACTTTGGAAGTTTTTTGTTTCAAAACCATGTAACTGAGGATGAGTGCATTTCACAGCAGGATGAATAGAGTCCTCTTTGTTATATGGTGAATGTTAACTGGAGGTTTTTGTTTTGTTTTTATTTTTGTTTTCTAAATGAAAACTCATTTCACAGAGAGAGGCTGCTCACCCACCAGATGTCTCCATCTCCAAAACAGCCCTGTACTCCCACATCGGGACCTCCGAGGTGGAGAAGCCTGCAAGCCTTCTGTTCCAGCAGCCAGACCTGGACTCTGCACTCCAGGTTGCCAGAGCCGAGGTACTGTGGCTTGTGGCATAGAGAAGGACCACTCTGGCTGCCCTGGGAAGGATATGGTGCCTGTCACTTGTAAATAAGTCTGTATATATATCCACAAAGCCAATGTCTTTGGAGGCACTTCCCTCTGGACTCTTGAGACAAAGATGTGTGCCTCACCGGGGGTTCTGATCTAGACACCATGTTAACAGAGGTGAATGGCTTTGCTTGTTGTATAGCAAAAAGCATACACCTTCCCAGTGGGCATTGGGAGTCTGATCTCTGGTTTGTTTCTGTCTTTTGCTCTGTAAGTTCTCTGAATGTCATTAGGGTTTGTTCTAGAACGTTTCAATGTATTTATTTGACATCTCCTTGATCTGGTCAAATTTGAATTCACTCATTTGGAATCAATCTTTCTCTTCTCCCCGATGCTAGGTCCTCACCAAGGAGAGAGAGGTCTCAGAGTGGAAAGACAAATACGAAGAAAGCAGGCGGGAAGTGATGGAAATGAGGTCAGTTGTGGGACTCGGCCTTCCTGGTCCCTGGGGGATGCTGACCTGTGGCCTGACAGTGATTGCTATTGGTGGGGTCCCCAAATAGTGTCTTCCTTTGGAGAAGTCCTGTTTTCTTTATTTTACAAGGGTAATATTTTTATAAGAGTACTTTAAGTACATCAGTGTTATTAAAACAGTCTGCACATTGGTTAAGGAATGCAATATAATAGAGGTTAACCGAGAGTGGTTTTCCATATCCAGACTGAAACCCTGCAGCTGTGTTATTTTTCAGCCTTTTAACAAACTTTTTTTGCTGGTGATTTAGCTCAGTGGTTCTGCCGCCTGCTTCTCAAGCGCAAGGTCCCTAATTCAATCCCCCATACCAAAAAAATAAAAATAAATTAAAAAATTTTTTTAACTTTTTTTTTTTTTTTTTTTTGGTAGTGAGTGGCTCTGGTTTTTCACCTGCACTGAAAAGTACAGGACATAGTGAGAAGGCCCCTCTGCCTCCCTGGAGAACCCAGAAGTGCTGTTTACTAACTGATAGTAGGGTTTCAGATGTCATCAGCCAGTGTAGCGGCACTGGCATTAGATGGGCCCTGCAGCCTCTGGAGCCAGGCCAAATAAAAATCACACTGTTTTCTAGTTGTTTTGGGCTTGGTACTTAACTCTGTGCCTCACTTTCCTCATCTAAAAATAAGGGTAAATACCTGCCTCAAAACTAGGGCCATAAAGTTGTGAACCGAGGGCCTACAGTCTGACGCCTGGGTTACTTCTTAGCTCTCTACTTTGAAACCCTGGGATCCTGGGGAAGTTTCTGGTTCTTCATGTTCCAGGATCTTCATCAGTGATGCCAGGCACAGTGAGAGTACCATCTTTTGGGGTCACTGTGAGGATGAGCTGGAAATACAGTGTACTAAAGCACTTTTAGATCCTGGTAGCCTCACTGTTCTAAAAGACACAAACCTGTGCCATAATTCTGTGACTCTTGCATGCAACGTTTTGCTTAATCACAAAAAGCATAAGGATCCTTCTGTGTAGGATTGAAAAAGGACCAAGAGGCCTCTGTCACGGGTACCTTCTTGTCCAGGTTGAGGCACTGATCTTGGGATGAAGTTCAAGAAACCAGGGGCAGATGCCCAGTAACTGTGAAGCCTTCAGGCTGCAGAATACCTCTGCATTAATTGTCCCCTTTAACCTCATTGAGTGCCCCCCAGAGAGCCCCAGGTCATAGTCAAGGCTCATCCTGCACCAGGTAGTAAGCGGAGCCCTCAGCACCTGCAAATGACTTTCCAGAATCACACCCCCGCCCCAGGCAGATCAGCAGGACCCAGGCCGCTGGCCCTGAGTCTTTGTGGATCCTGGATCTTTGGCCATTAGCATCTGTTGGTTCTCTTGGGGAACCATGATCCGTCATTTGGTAATGCAGATGAAACTGCATCTTTTTCCAATATTTCTTCTAGAAATTGACTTTGGCGGGAGGGCTGCTCACACCACTCTGCTTTCACTTGAGAGTAGCTAAGAAGCAGGCTTATGAGAAGGGATCTTAGGTTTCTGTGCAGCTGCTATTTGTTGAAACTCCCCAAGAAGTGCTCTTTTAAACCCATCTCCTGCTCCAAAAACACAAGTGAATAAGAAGCTCCTTGGGCCTTGAGGAGCTTCTCTTCCAGTGGAGAACACAGGGCTCATGTGCTACGAGGCCAGATGTAGGAGAGGCTTTAAAAGAACACACAGAGGAAATGTTAAAGTGAAGGAGAAAGCATTTGGAGGAGAGAGCATTTGAGAAAGACCTCGAGAAACTGACTCTGAGGGGTGAAATTAGAGAGGGGCTGTGAACAACATGGATAAGGGTGTAGGGGTGAGAAAGTCAGGGCCCACAAGAAATCATTTGTTCTCACTGAGCCACCGCGTTCCTGAGATGGCTGGGAGGTGGGGAGATTGAGGGAGATCGGGCCCTGGCTGCAGAAAGCTTCGGTCAGTGGGCTGAAGGTTTGGCAGTGATGGGCAGTGGAGAGGCAAAAGGGTTTGTTTGGGTGGGGGAGCAGTGTGTTTAGAAGCTCTCAGGGGTGTGCAGGGACAGTGCAGTGTGAGGGGTGGTCACACAGTTTACATCCAGCTCTTGGGCCCCCGTGGGCAAGTAAGCCTTGGTCCAACACTCTCCCTGTCTCTTCCAGGAAGATCGTAGCTGAGTATGAGAAGACGATCGCACAGATGATAGGTGGGTACCCTGAATTGGTTGCTTCTACCCTGCCGTGAGACTCCCCTACCCAGGGAGGCCTTCGCGAGCATGAAATCCTCAGGAGGAGCGAGAGCAGCTTGGCAAGTGGCTCTGCTCCTGGGTGGGGAGCGGGGACTTGTTGGAACACCTGTCAGGATGTGGCTTAGCATCCTAATGCCTGTGGGGAGCATGGCGGCCACCTCCATAGGCACTATTTGACCCAGACAGGAACTGTCCACCTCGTGGGAAAAGAGATTGAAGTTTGCTCCTGGGATGTTCGGAGGCTTTGGCTTTTGCACATGGAAGAAAATAGGAGTCAAATTCATCAACCCTATTTTAGTTTGGATTCAAGCGACAAAACTGTCACATTTAGCCATTGCCCAGGTGTCCAAGGCAAGGACGGTAGAACCTGTGGCGATTGCCTACCCCCTGCTCTTTCCTTTTGTGATTGTCCTGACCCCATTAACCAATCCAAGCACTCTTTCTTCCTGAGACTGGACACTGCCTCAAAATCAGTCTTAACAAGGCACCCCGCAGCTAGCACTGCAAATTGCTGATAAAAGAAGGCCTCTGGTTATAAGTTAAAAACTGAACCTTCATTTTCTCTTCTACACCATCTTCTCTTTCTTTTTTAATAATGCGAAAAGATCTTTTAGGAGCACCGAGCCCAAGTTTTTACATTAATGATCACTGTTCCGAAGTGATACTATGACTTGGATCATGATCTTTATCTTTCTAGCTATTTAATTTCAGGTTCATGATAATCAGTTTTTTAAAAAAATCTATTTCCCTTAAGGGTTTATGGAGTAGAAACTCCCAAAGCACCGTGGCTATGTTTGAGTTTGACATTCTGCTAGCAAATAAGCTCTCTCCCAAATATTTGGCTTTATGAGTCACATTTCCCCGCTAGCTTGTCCCAAGGTAAATGGAACAGTAACCTCAGTGATGGTGAAGAGGCCATGGAGTGCCTTCCGAAGGAGTTGTTTTTTTTGGTTCTGTTTTGTTTGTGTTTCTGGAGGTACTGGAGATTGAACCCAGGGCCTCTCTGTGCTGCACACACCCCTATCGCTTCAATTTTTTAGTTTGAGACAGTCTCACTTAAATTGCCCAGGCTGGCCTTCCGTTGGGAATCCTTCTGCCTCAGCCTCCAGAATAGCCAGGAGCATAGGATGCACTGTTGCAGCAGGCTCAGAAGAGCTTTAACTATGTTGATTATAATCAAGGCCATTTTGTCCTGAGCTCCACAAAAGCCCAGTTGGTTGTGTCAGCCTCACTGTATGCTTTCTATCATATGAAATGTGTTAAATTAGTTTGAGAGTTTGTGAATACATATAGATGAGATAAAAACATTTTAAAACTCTGGGAGTTGCAAATGCTGGTAAAAGTGATGAGGATAAAGGATTTACAATACTATCTTGGTTCACCAGAGCTTCTGTTTGCAAACAATTAGGTTTGAAAACAAAAGTGTGCAGCAGAATTTTGCTTCCTTTCACAAAATCCATGTGAGGTGACAAACAAGGCCACACCCCTCCTCACCCACCATCTTCCCCAAAGTCGTAAAATAAATTAAGTTTGTAAACCAAGGTACACTGTTGGAGTTGAGCAGACCTTTGGCCTCCTGGAGGCTTGGACGGGAGAATATCGGTTAGCTTACCACAGCTCTTCTGGAAACATCTGAGCAACATGCTTAGAATCCCGCCCGCAGGGATGGTGCACTGGCACATGTCGGAATGGGGATTGCGGGGCAAGAGCTTTGCTCCCAAGAGACGGCTTCCCATGCTTTGCCAGCTTTTCATGCGTAGCTGGCAGATTTGATACAAGTAGACGCTTGAGAGCTAAACAGCGTGAGAAGTGAGAACCTCTTTAGTTAGCATGAGTGGCCAGTCCTTGTGTGGTGGAACAGTTACTAGGCTTTGAGGCTTTCCTCACAGAATATTTGCAGGAGAGAGCAGTCGGGATGTTTTCAGTCTGAGACAACGTCAAGAGCGTGCACAGTGCCATTCCAGCTTGACCCTTGAGAGAACGACAGCTTTCCCTTTCCGCTGACTCCAGGGCTTATGGCCACATAAGCTACCTCCCTCCGAGCACACCTGGTGTGTTAGGCCAGAGGTTCCCTCTCCAGGTGCTGTAGATTCAGCCCTCTCCAGAGTCTAGCTCGGAGTAGGTGATCTCTCTCTCTCTCTCTGCCCCCCATCCTCTTTCCCTGTCCTTTTTGTTGACCACTTTCCCGAGCTTTTCTCATCAGACAGCGGCACGTCCATGGCTGTTGCTATTACAGGTCGTTCATTAAAGCGACTGTACATGTCCTCACAGAACACAGCAGGGGCCTCAGGCATGACTGGGACCGGCTGGAGCTGAGGGTGGACTTACCTTTTTTATAGGCAGATGTCAGTTGCAACACACCCATGAGCCTCGTCTGGGTTTCATTTTTCCCTCTCCCATTTTCACTCACCTAACCAGTGTCCCTCATGGTAGGGGAAACTGAGGCCCTGCAAACAGAACCATGCAGGACCAGAGTGAACATAAGCATCCTGAAATTGGCATGAAAGCAGCCCCCCTGGCTGGCTTCTTCTGACTCTGTGGCTCTGTATAGTTTCCCAGATGCTCCCCACACGTATGGCACTGGTCCTGCTGTCATTGTTCCTTCTCATTAAATGTGTCTTATCAGATTCAAATACTGGCTATTTAGAATTTAGGAAAAAAGAGTTCTGTGCTTTCTGCATTCCAGGTTGTGCAACTGATTTTTTTCTGCTTTCCTAACAACTGCCCTGATTATCTGTTTTGCTTCCATTTTCTGTTGCTTCTTGCCCTTTGCTTGCAAAACAAACAGGCAAGCCTGGTAAGTAAATGCTTTTCCCCTAATTTTCCCCATTGCAACCCCTGTTTGTGTTTTGTTTTTCTTGTTTTTGCTTAGATGTATTTGCTGCATTCCCCACATAATTTAACAGTGTTTTGCTGAAAAGGCCAGAGAAGCCTTCTGTGGCATTGTTCTGTTGTTGAGTGCAGCCCTTTGCTGGTCTAAGGCTGATTTCCTGATGTGAAGAACCTGACTGCACTGGTCATGTATAGAAAGATTTGCACACCATTCTCATCACCTCAGTCTCCCGGGAACTGGGCAGTCCTATTTTTGAAAGGGTTTGGTGGGGAAGGAAACCTGAGGCAGGAGACGTCTTGGATGCAGGAAATCAGATGTACTACGTTTGATAACTGGCTCCTTTCCCCTCACTGGGTGAAATGTGTACGTGGTGGTGGCAGATCAGTGGAGATTATGCTGGGAACTAAGGAAGCACCTAAGATGCAAAGAATAAAAGCAGGCATTTGCTTACTAATAAGACATGGAAATGGCCTTTTTAAGGAGCTTGGGTGGAGCAAGCAGCTTGCCGGAGACTGTTCTCTGTGTTAAACATCCCATCCCCCACTGTTGCACAGGTTTCGGGGAGATTCACAGGGTTCATCATGGACTGGTGCTGATGATAGTGGGTCCCTGGTACCAGGCTCTTTTTAGGTATTGAGGGTTGTGTATACAGTCTCATTTAATCTTCCCCAGGTGAGACAGAAATAGCGTTATCCCTGACTTCAGGTGAAGAGACTGAGACTCAGTGTTCAAATCTCCTGCCCAAGGTCACACAGGCGGAAAGCACCAAGAGCCAGGATTCAAACCCGGGCGATGAGATTTAGGAACCTCCTGACCATTACCCTGTGTGGCTCCAGGCTGTAAAGTGGTAGGAGCCCTGTGGTCACAGAGGCAGGGATGGAGGGACATCAGGCATCTTCTCGGCCACCAGCATCTTCATCGTGAAGGAGTAATTCCAGGTTCAGGTTCCTGGCCCCAGACAGTCGGGGTGTGATGCACAGGCTGTGCACCAGCCTTGCAGCTGACTTGAACGCACACTCACTCGTGACCTATATTTGGGCCCCTAGAGGTGAGGACTTTCAAGCAGTTTCAATTTAGCAATTGTGCCCATTCTGGTTGTGACCCCACCCAGCAAGATAGCAAGATGTCCGAGGATCAGGGAAAAGAACCAGGCCAAATTTCCCTTCTGTTACAGGAGTTAGTGTTATCACGGGAGCCCTGGGTAAAAATGTGGTCATGATCAGGGCTTTGGGTTTGGGCTTGGGTTCTGCTGCTTCCTCATTGAACAGTGACTCTTATTTCACCGTCCATAAAAGAAAACAAGAAAGTCTCCACCTAGATTATTATATAAGGTTTACCTGCTTATTCATTGTGTAGACTATGTAGAGGTATCACTGGGGCACAGACATTCTTCATGCCTGGGACAGAGCAGTGGGTAAAACAAGGAATTCAGCAGACAAACATAAATCCAGACCCTGGTGCCTGCCCTTGAGTGTGTGTACAGGGGAGAGTGGGTAGCCAGCACAGGCACACACACACAAGCATGTGCACGCACAAGCTTCGTATAGTGGTACAGAGGGGCTCCTGCTCCAGTGAGAAGAAAGGACTAGAGACTGTAGAGGGATCGCATTCCATATCTTCCTGGAGTGACAAGGGATCAGAGTTTTGAGTGAATGGGGTAGCTCTGCAGCTGCCTGGGTATAAAGGCCATCGGGGTAAAGCAGAGGGGCCAGGGAGGATATAGAGCAGACTGTGTGGAGGAGGAGTCTAGACTTAAGTCCTAGCACAGGGGTAAGCACTTTGGGTTTTCTGAGCAGGAGTGAGGTGGCCTGGTTTGCACTTCAGGAAGTTCATCTGCTGCTGGGTAGTGGGTGAGAGCATTCACTGAGCAGAGCTGTTAGCACAGAGCTTGGTATAGGAAAGTTGGTGTGCTATGGCCGTCATGGTCACCAAAGCAGAATCAGTACTCCATACTGGACCTACAGCCATGCATCACTGGAGTCCGAGCTTGCCGCATCAAAGAAGCTTTCAGTGTGAAATGGGATTTAGGGGAGAAAGTTTTGTGAGCTGTCTGTTTATGGGATGTTTTAAGGGTAAAGAAATCTTTTTCTCTTCCAGAGACTGTCTGTCTTGCTAACCCTTAGAGGCCCTAACCCCTCTAGCCTAGCTCACAGCACCACGAAAATGCAGTAGTGATGTCTTTATCTGCTGGATGTGTTTGCTGTCAGGGAAAATAGAGTCACTGGGGTCTCCAGTAGATTTATAAGAGGCTTGATCAGTTTAAAGGATGACGACTAATTTCCACCTGTACAGGATCAGGTCGGGGATGCTAGGGCCATAGGTTTTGTCCCTTTAGAGAGCATCTGTAAGGGCTCTGGGGAGTGGGTCCATTCCAGGGGGAAGCCAGGGCTTGAGATGCACCTACTGTTTGGGCTGAGTTGCATCTGAGGCCTTGGCTGGCCCCAGGGACTCTGTGTGGATTTCTGGTGCCATCATTTGGCTCTTTCTCTCTCCTGCCAGAGGATGAACAGAGAGAGAAGTCAGTGTCCCACCAAACAGTGCAGCAGCTGGTCCTGGAGAAGGAGCAGGCCCTGGCCGACCTGAACTCTGTGGAGAAATCTCTGGCTGACCTTTTCAGGAGATACGAGAAGATGAAGGAAGTCCTAGAAGGTTTCCGCAAGGTGTGTCTGCATTAGTGGGCAAAGCAGGAGGCTGGATGTGTGTGGTAGAAAGGTGGGAGCTCTTTGGAAGAGTCTAGTGGGGACTCCAGGTCCATCTTGAGCTGACTGTGAGGAGAGGGTCCTCGAAGGCTCGGGAGGGAGTCATATTTGTCCTTCTGGAGTCCTACCTGCGTCCTAGAGTTTGTGGGGTTCCTGATACTCCTGGGCACTTCTTGTGAGCCTGATCCCTGTCCTCTGTCATGTCAGAATGAAGAGGTGCTGAAGAAATGTGCACAGGAGTATCTGTCCCGAGTGAAGAAAGAGGAGCAGAGGTACCAGGCCCTGAAGGTGCACGCAGAGGAGAAACTGGACAGGTAACGCATCCCTTACCCAGCTGGGAGTCCAGTGGTTTCTGCCATGCTTTGGAAAGGGCAGCCGATCCATGTGCATTTCTTGGTATGACCCGTGCTAAGCGTACACTTTCAGTTAGTATCCACTGCGATAAAGGAGGCACATATGTTGTAATGTTTAGGGTACCCAGAGCACTCCACCTTGTGGGAATTGGGGACGGAGGTCTTACCAAGTGCCTATGGGTGGGTCGTGGTTGATGGGATTGGAGCCAGTGCCTTCTCCTGCCCAGAGTTGAGAAGAGGGAGATAGAAGGCACCTGTGGTAATCTGTGACAAAGGATGATCATTTTGAGCCTTCTGTTCCCACAGGGCCAACGCTGAGATTGCCCAGGTTCGAGGCAAGGCCCAGCAGGAGCAAGCTGCCTACCAAGCCAGCCTGCGGAAGGAGCAGCTGCGAGTGGATGCTCTGGAAAGAACACTGGAGCAAAAGGTGACAGGACAAGAATAGGGGCTCCTGTGGGTGGGGCTTGGGCTGTCCTGCCACTGGCCGGGCCAGCAGATCAAGAGAGGTGGAGCTAAGAAGCAGCGCCAGCACAACCGTGGGACTTCTGGACAGGTTCAGTCTTCATGAGCATACCCATATCTCCCTCTGGAGGGTCCAGTTTAACACCAGCCCTGAGGTGGGCTTCCTTTCTTCTTTTTCTGAAATCCTCTGGGTATTTACTTCCTTTTTTCATTCCTCTTCAATATTCATTCATTTGTACAGTATTTGTTAAGCACCTGTAGTGTGCCAGGCAGGCGTAGTACTTGATTTGAACCTCTGCGTCCAGGGTGCCTGTGAGGGAGTGGATGGGCTGATGCAGAAAATGGATTGTGTCAGGGCCAGAAGGGCCGAGATAGCCTCTTGTTCCACAGACAGGAGGCAAATTCCTGAGGTCACTCATCTTGTCCTGATTTCCATCTGACTCAGCCACTGTGTACCCCACTCCCTGGGTGTCCAGATGAGGAGCTCCACCAGATCAGGAGTGCTCTAAGAGCACTGAGCCAGAGAGGCTGAGTCTGTCTGTGGGGCCAGCCCCACTCTGCTGTGTTTCTTTAATGGGGGAGGTTTCTAGACAGGTAGCCTCCTTCCAGTTTACTGCTGTGCCTTAGGGTTCCCCTGGTCATCAGAGCTCAGCAGCCTGGGGTAGTGGTACATTTTGTCCATGTAGGCATCGATGGGCACTTGGCATTGGTAGGCAGGTGAGCCTCAGCCTGTCTGCCAGGTGGTTTCTGCTACCCAGGAAACACCCCGAGGTTCCAGCCTGGCCTAGAGAGGCATCTTGGCCAACAGCAGTGACCTCTCCTCTGGTCATAGACTTATGTCTCAGTTATTTAGATGATATCAGGGATAGAGCCCTTGGGAATTAAGAAGTTTGCCTCCTCACCCCACTTTGTCATCCATATTGCTGTGGGCAGCACTTGTCCTTCACCTGAGTTTCTAGGTTCCCTTCAGCTCTGCAAACATTTTAGATGTGAATTTCCCCGAAGTCCAAGTCATTCCCCACTTGTCATTGTGTCAACTACTGTGTTCCTCGTTCTCCAGAATCCAAATAGCTGGGAAACGCATGGTAAAGATCACTGTTTTCATTCTACCTTTTCACCTTAGGATGAAAAAGGCTAATGGTTACCAGGCAATTTAATAGCTGAATTGCATTTTAAAAGGCGAGAGCCTAGGTCTTGCCAAATATGCCAGTTATGTTGAGCTGAGCTCCTTCACGGGGTAGTTTGCTTGGTAGTGGCTGATGATGTCAGGATCCTGAGCTTGGAAATCCTCCAGGCTTCAATATCTAATGGGTCTGCTCATGCTTCTCATAGGAGTCACCTTGCATTTCGTTTAATAAGTATAATAATAAAGCTATAGAGTCACCAGATCAACTTGAGTTTGCATTCCAGGCTGGCCACATCTGACTGGCTGTGTGACCCTAAGTAAAATGCTCCATCTTTCTGAGCCTTGGTATCCTCACTGAAAAAATGGGGTTTTTAGTGGCTTCCTTTAAATGTCTACCATGAGAACCCAGACTGTCTAGCATGATGACTGGCACATAGCAGGCGCTCTGATAAGATAAGCAATCATCATCAGCAGCCCAGCAAGGCAGTAGTGGGACTGAAAGTGACTTTAAGATTCATGGTCAGGACCGATCCCATTCAGAGCCTTGTCTCCCAGCAGGCCCTCTGAAGCATGACCTCAGAGTGTACATTCTACACAGGAAGTAGGTTAGTTGGTAGTATGTAGACTAAGCTTTCCCCTCTACTATAAAAGGCTTGTTTCCCTGCCTGGCTCCATGACGCCGGGCACCAGGAGTCCTACCCTCGAAACAGAACTCGTGGCTCTGACCTGGAACATGTCCCAGAAAGTCCCGAGGTTTCCAGGGAAGAGCCTCAGTACCGCCCCAGGGACAGGTTTTTGCTAAAGAGTCACCTCCTATGGAGACCTTGAGGAAATGCAGGCTGCAGAGTGTACCCAGGATGCCAGAAAGACTTGTCCCCTTGGAGAGAGCCATTGGCAACTGCTGTGTAGTTAAAGCAGGCCAGCCTGGGGCCTCGGTGTCTAGCTCACTGAGTCATGTCCGCATGAGGAGAACATGTCACTGGATCCCCTGTCACACAGCCTGGGAAATAACTGCTACACAAACATGGGATTGGTTGCCCTTGATTGGTCTTCAAAGGGTGTGCAAGGGCGCGTGAGGAACATTTTCAAGCTACCTTGCATCTACTATGCCTATTTCACGACACCCATTTCCATGGCAGCACCTACAGGGTATCTCCCAGATAATGCAGTGTCCCTAACCAAATAGGATTGCCTGACCCTTCTTGTGCAGTTTCCCCAGAAACCCCAGACCATCATTATCCCAGAGCTTGTCGTTCATAGGTGAGTAGAGAACAAGAACTGTACTGGGTACCCCTGTCCTGTGCGCTGGTCACTCTCCTGGGGACTTTGTATTTCTGGCCACATTTACTTGTCAGACAGCTAGAGATGTGTGCTAGAGCAGGTGGTGGGGTCCCAAGTCCTTTCCCTCTCTGCTTTAGACCACTTTAGGGGGACCACGAGGCGGGGCAGACCTCATCCCCGCAAAGTTCTCAGTGCCTCTTCCTCCTTGTCTTCACTTTCAGAATAAAGAGATAGAAGAGCTCACCAAGATTTGCGATGAACTGATTGCCAAAATGGGGAAAAGCTAACTCTGAACCAAATGCTTGGACTTGACTGTTGCGTGCAATATGACCACTGGCACACTGCCGTCCCTGGGGTTACACGGACAGGTTCTGTTTTCACTTTTCGTATGCACTACTGTATTTTCTTTCTAAATAATGTTTGATTTGATTGTATGCAGTACTGAGGAGACTATCAGGATTTCTTGCTATTGGTTTGCATTTTCCTAGTATAATTCATAGCAAGTTGACCTCAGAGTTCCTGTATCAGGGAGATTGTCTGATTCTCTAATAAAAGACAAATTGCTGATCTTGGCCTTGCCCTTTGTACACGAATTCCCAGGGTGAGCAGCTTTTGATTTAATATGAACATGTACAGCGTGCATAGGGACTCTTGCCTTAAGGAGTGTAAACTTGATCTGCATTTGCTGATTTGTTTTAAAGAATGCATGTTTCAAGTAAAATCTTCTATTGTAAATAAATTTTTTTCCTTTGGATCTTGGCAATGAGTGTGGTTGTGATTTATTTTCTAGGAAGGGTTGAGTCTTTTCTTGCTTTTGTTAAAGAATATCAGATTTGGCCTTTTGCTCTTTGGCTCGTTTGTCTGGGCTCACTTCTTTGTCTGTTGTTTTAAATAACATTGCCTTCATTATTGTGGTGGAGTTTCTAAATGAAGCTAATGAGAAATATTGACTTGCAGCTTTAATTAAGGGGATGCATTGGATTAGCTTAGGTTTCCTTTTTATAAAGTGCCTGTAGGAGACAAAATCTGTTTCTTTTTATTGGGCCAAAGAAGTAATGGGCTGTTGCTGTTTCAGTTCAGTCCCTTAATGTGTGAGGATCCATCTTGAAATGTTGTCCCTTCCCTTCTAGCCATTCCAGGGGGAGGCAGGTAATTAAGGCGCTTAGCCAGTGCCTGCTGTAAACGCCTTCCGTGCTCTGGTCTTGCTCAGGGACCTCACGTGAAGGGTGGGTGAATGCAGGGACTGAAAGTCAGAAAGGTGTACATGTGGGTTTTTCCCCCCAGGGTTTCCATAACAAATCACCCCAGTGTAATAGCAGTGTAACAGCAGGAATGTTTTCTTAGAGTTCAGGTTGAAATTATTGGAGAAGTGGGTTCTCTCTGGAGACTGCGAAGGAGAATCTGCCGCCTGCCTTTCTCCGCTTCCGGTGGTTGCCACCGGCCTTGGCATTCCGCAGCTTGTATATGCCACCTTCCTTCCCTGCCTGTCTCCCCATGGCCTTCTCCTCTGCCTTTGTTCAATTCTCCCTCTCCTTTCTTACATGAATACCCACGATTGGACTTAGCGCCCGTTCCAGATCTTGAATGGTCTCATCTGCATATCCCCAATTACCAGAGGCCCTGTTTCCAGATAAGGTCACATTCACAGGTAGCAGGATTGGAGTCTGGATGCTTCTTCATGGGGGACACATGGGTGCCAGTGGGTACGTAGTAGAGGTTTTGATCAGACAGAGCACCTCTGAGCCCCTAATGGCCTTCAGCTCAGCTCCCTCTTCCTGGCCCAGCCCCAGTGGCTGTGGCCTCCTCCACTGACTGGGCAGACCTTAGGCAGCCTTAGTCATGGGGCGTAGGGTAGGGTAGGGGTTGCCTTTGTGACTTAGAAGGTGGATGAAGGTCAGGTGACCCAGTCGGCACCGAGAGAAGTAGCTGTGGGCGTGCGTGGCCTCTGAGAGTGTTTCATTTCTGCTGCACTTGGGCTCCTCCAGCCACGCAGGCCTCTGGTCCCACCATCACCCTCACTGACAGGCACCTGAGCCAGAGCAAGGGACCACCCTCCCTCCCTCTGGCCAGCACCCTTTGCTCACTCACCCGTGCTCAGCCTTCTCTGTCCTGCCCCAGGTTCTGGCCTCCACTGCTCTCTTAGAAGCTTTTATTTTTATTCAAATAAAACATTTTCATTGCTTATAAAAAGTCAGAACTGTAGGTAAGAGGATGTGATGGTTGATGGATTGTGCCAATTGGAATAAGAGAAACTCCACTAAATTGGCTCAGCACTTCCACAGCCTAGGGCGGCTGGTCACCTGGACGGCGTAAGGGGAAATGAAGAAGGAAGGCTCGCCTCTGTTTTTCTGGAGGAGCTCCAGTCTTGGCCTGCTCCTTGGACGTCGTGCAGGCTCTTCAGCTTCTGGCACAGGTCCTTCGGGCTTCCGTGGGACGCTTCAGCCGTCTACCGCACACCGATAAGGACTCCCAGCAGACGCCGCGCCAGGGAGCTCCGGAACGTCTTCCGGATCCTTCAGTCTGCAGCGTGCAGCCGGACCCTCTGGGCTCTTCCACACCTGACTGTGGGTGGCCACTGTAAGCCCGTCTTGTAAATTCTTACCTACTTGTGTATCTTGTATTACATCTGTTTCTCTAGTAGGCTCTGATTGGGAGAGCCACTCATCATCTCGAGATCGAGAAGCTTTTGATGCTTTTTGTACTTTTGTTTACCTTTTTTTCTTCATCTATGAAATGTATTATTTCAAGATCATTTGGAGTTCTGCAGTGGCAGGGTACACAGCCATCTGCAGGCATCCTGTGTGCCATTTGTTAACGTTTTCCCCACCTAGTCCAGCAATCTGACACTTACAGCTGTTCCAGCGAAAACGACCACGCTACGAAAATGTTCACATTAAGAGTACTTCAGTAGCTGACGACAGAAAGGGCGAGCTCACACTCCCATCTCCCTTGGTCCGGATCAAGCAGGGAAACCTAGTTTTTAAAGGGAAAAACCACGCAGTGGTGTATCACGATCGCATCTTTGAGCAGGCACAGGGGTACAGAAGCAGATTGCAAGTTAATAGTAAAATTCAATTTTGGGATCCGGCAGGAAATTCCTATCTTTATGGTTTAGGGCTGCAGTATAACATGTCCTGTCCTTTGTTCTTAACCACAAGGTAAGTTAATGTGCTGGTTAATTTATCACTTTGAACAAGCAGTGTGGGGAGGAAAAAGGATAAAAGTTCAGGCTCAGGCTGTTGGGGGCATTTCTGTTTAACTCACTTCACTGACCATCAAGTTATAGAGTAAATTGTGTGTAGGGAGGGAATTTGCAGTCCTGGGGACCAAGCCCAGGGCACTCTACCACTGAGCTATATCCTCAGCCCTTTCTTAGTTTTATTTTGAGACAAAGTCTTGCTAAATTGCACGGTTGGCCTCCAGTTTGTGCTTCTCCTGCCTCAGCCTCCTGAGTAGCTGGGATTACAGGCATACACCACCATACCCAGTTCAAAAACATTATTTTGGTAAAATTATTTGTATTTAGGTAGACACGTTCCAAATGTCAACAAAAATAGCTGCAAGTTTTATTCTTTTTGCAATAAGAGTGATATTCAGTTAACAATTAGTTTATATAAGCTGCATCAAACAACTACAGATAAGGGCTGGGGGTGTATGTAGCTCAGTGGCACCCCACCTGCCTGGCAAGCACAAGGTCCTGAGTTTGAGCCCTGGTTCCACACACACACACACACACACAAAAAAAGAAAAGAAACAACTACAGATGAAAAAGAGACCATCCCTACATACCCTGTATATAACCTGTCTGTGCATCAGCAGGAACCTGCTGAAAATTTCCACACTAGTTACATCCCCCATACTGTACCAGGCCGTGGCTATTGAATATACCACCAGGGAAAGCTATCTAAAGACATGCTCAGTGATACATGAAGCATACCACACCCCCCAAAAAAGACTGTACAGGTTAAAGGCAAGCTGTATCCAGTCTTACAGTTCAATATTCTCTTTAAAATGATTGAATTTTATACAGGATGTTATATTACAGACACAAAAAAACCCTAGAATCAGCTTATCTTCACCTTCCTCCTAGCTTTCTACAGCCTTTGCAAGTTTTAAAAAAATATGTCAGGCTTTCCTTTAGCTCAAGAATATCTGTTTTGGATTTCTCCTTCAGCCCGTGTTTAGTTATTCTTTTCTCAGGGAGGCACAGCCACTCAGTGCCAGTCAACTCTCACTTGCCTGGGCGCTCTCTGGAGCCCAGTGTGCTGCAAACTGACCAGTTTTATATCGGTAAATACAGCCATTCATTTTAAATGGCTCCATTGCAACCATTGTATCCAAGCCCCCCTGGTCCCCTTGGGAACGGGGAACATTGTATGGCTTTCCACGTGTTGCTGTCATTGTGCTGTGTGAGTGCCCTTGTGTACATTTATGAATCTTTTCCTTTGGCCAATCCTGCAAGTGGTTCGCCTGGCTTACAGGTGTTGCTGCCTTAACCCAACACCACTGGGAACACCGGCTTCCTTGCAAATTGAGTTTACTACTTGCAGTGAGGCAGGACACACGCCAGGGGGAGCCCTGAGGCTGTGTAGGAAGGGGTTCTTGGGAAGGTATTACAGGATTTGGACCAGCAGTAGGTGGTTTCGGGGGAGGGGTTAATGCTTTGCTCCATATTGGAAACTGTCTGGGAGGGACCGGGCAGTTTTAAGACTGGCCTCTCACTGAGTTGTTAGATCCACACTTAGCAAGGTCAAGCTGCAGTTGCGAAGGATGCAAGATCAAGAGGTGCTTGGCCCTTTCTGCGTTTTCCATAATGTGCACGTTCTGTCTGTGTTCTGACCTTGCTTGTGGTGTGGTCTTGTTTGTCTTGATCCACCACAGCCCTAGTGCTCGGCCTATGCTTGTGTTCTGTGGCAGTGTTTACGGTCAAGGCCTGGCTGTGAATTCCCCACCGACTTCTGGAGTTCAGATACTGTCTTGTTCTCAAAGGACATGCGAGAGCCCAGCTGATGCCTTGAAGAGCTGCACTTCCCTTGGTGCTGGGGATGGAACCCAGGGTCCCCTGCGTGCTAGGCAAGTACTCTGTTCCTGAGCCACACCCCAGCCCAGATATGCACGTTTTTAATTTGGGAAGCTTGCTGCTGGTGCTGTACCTGTAGGGAGCCTCTCTCCCTCAGTGAATTATTCCCTCTGAGGTACCTGAGTCGTCTTTGCTCGGTGACCACAGCCAGGAATTCTGCTCTTTCCCCCATCCTCCGTCAGCGTGCTTCACTGGGGTGATGGAGGGCTCTTTCCATTCATGACATTCACCCTGGAATCCTTTAAGGGCTGAGTCAGGGTCAACCAGAGGTATGATGTGTGCCCCTCTCCACAAGAGGTTAGGACGAGATGACCATGTCCTCTTCCTTCACTTCCCAGGGTGTTTTGGCAGGAAGTGGGAAGGAAAGCCACTGCCAGCAACTGCACCTGGTGAGGAGCTCTGCCACCTCTGGCTGTGTGATCTGGGTAGGTCACTTAACCTCTCTGGGCCCAAGTGCTCATGTCTGTACTTTCCCATAGGTGCTCTTGGGAGGAAGGCCTGGCTTCCAGATCCATAAGGGTTGAGATAGGCCTCTTTTCCTTCTCTGTCACGTACACACTTGCTCTTGAGGTGGCTACCAAGGACTGTTTATGTCATTTTGTTTTGCTGATCAGTACAAAGAGCAAGAGGATGAGGCACTTAGGCCCTGTCCAGAGATCCCCAGCAGCTTAGAGATTCTCTGCATCTCAGGAACTGCAGTTTGCAACGACAGCTAAGCCCATGACTTAAAAATGATACTTTCTGAGGAACGTGGGGGGTGGCAGGAGGGAGGTGCTCCCTGATGACTGCTGGTAAGAGATATGCCCTGTCCACAAGGGCAGGATAGGGTGGGATCATGGGTGATTTCTATTAAAGTCTGGGACTCTATCCCTTGGGTGTGAGATCTTAGGGGCCCGAGGCAGAGCCAAGGAGCAGCTCCTCAAGGCATCATCGGATCTTAACTTCCACCAGGTGTTAACAAGCCAGTAACCTTAGCAAAACATCAGACTTGAGGATCAATGGAACAGATTGGAAGATGCAGAAACAATCCCATACACACTCAGCCACCTCGTCTTTGACAAAGGAGCCAAACACCCTCACTGGAAACCTTTATTTAATACATGGTGCTGGAAAAACTGGATTTCCACATGCTGAAGATTAAAACAAGAACCCTATCTTTCACCAGGCACAAATCTAAAACTTAAATAGGTCAAAGACCTGAACATTAAAACAGAAACATTAACTGTGCCAAAAGATAGATTAGGTAGAACTCTTGAAGACATTGGTGTAGGCAGACTTTATAAACAAAACTCCACCTGCACAGGGAACTATCAATCAATAACAGATCTCATCATCTTACTAAAGAGCTTTTGTGCAGCAAGAGAAACCACCAATGGAGTGAAGAGATAACCCAGTGTGGAAAAAAATTTTGCTAGCTTTCCCTCAGACAGAGGACTACTATCTAGAATATATAAAGAAATTTAAAAAGAATCAGACTGGGGATGAGGATTTAGCTCAGTGGCGCTGTACCTGCCTCACAGCCACAAGGTCCTGAGTTCGATTCCTAGTACTGAAAAAAAAAAAAGACCCCCCCGCAAATGTAAAGACTCAATCCAAAAATGGGCATCTGAAATGAATAGACACTTCTCAGATGAGGAAGTCGAATCAGCAAATAAATACAGGGAAACATGTTCAACATCGTTGGTCATTTGAGGGATGCAAATTAAATCAGTGTTGGGATTCCAGCTCCAGAAAGAATGGCTATCATCAAGAAATCAATGAGTAACATACGCTGGTGGGACTGTGGAGAAGAAGAAACCATTCTCCACTTTCGGTGGGAGTGTAGACTGGTGCAACCACTGTAGAAATCAGTGTGGAGTTTCCTTTAAAAACTAAAGCTAGAGTTTCCACTTGGCCCAGCTATTCCCTTTCTTGTTATCTTCCTGAAAGAATTAAAAGCACCCTACCACAGCAATATGTGCACACCCATGTTTGTAGCAGCACAGTTAGAAACAGCCCAAATGCCCATCAACTGATGAGTGGCTAAAGAAGATGTGGGTTTTTTATACAATGGAGTACTACTCTGAGGTAAAGAAAGATAAACTTGAGACAGTCACAGTTAAGTGGATGCACCTTGAGACCACACTCGAGGGCAAAAACATCAGACACACATGCTTAAATACCAAATTACTTCTCTGGTGTGAGAAACAAAGTCTAAATGAGGACCAAAATGTATAACAGATATTGTGAAATAGGAAGATGTTCAACTAGGTAGAGGAAATAAGGGTGGCGGGGTGGGGGAGAGGAAAGGAGGGTGAGGAAAGTGAAGATGAAAACAAAGCTTTTGTAAATAAGGTGAAGAGGGGTTCAAGGGAGGGTATGGGAATTGGATAAAAAAGATACATTATGTACAGGTACAAATTCGCTGTGATGAATATGATATGTATAACTAAAATGTACCAGTAAACAATAATAATAATAATAATAATAATAATAATAGAAAAAAGCCAGTAACCTAGTACTTGGGAGGCTGAGGCAGGAGGCTTGTGAGTTTGAGGCCAGCCTGGGCTACACAGTGAGTTCGGTCTGACCTGGACTACATAGCAAGATCCTGCCTCAAAAAACTAAAGAACAAAACAACAGAGGAGGTAACAGGAACAGTAAAAGCTGCCTGCATTATTGGCAGCTGTTCCTTTCACTTAATCCTTGGCGCTGGTAAGATTCTGAAGTTTCTTTTTCTTTTTGGAAGTATGAACCCCAAATATAGTTAAGAATTTCTGCATCTTCGAACATTGTCATATTCTTATTATTATGGTTTAAAAAAGCAACAAAATTGGTTATCTGTTACGGTTTAGATCGAGGTGGTCCCCGAAGACCCCAGGTGCTCATAGGCAGGGTGTTTGGAGGGCATTTGCTTTATGAGCGTATGCTGAGGGGGCTGATGGGAGGAGAGGCCTGGTTGGAAGAAGTAGAAGAGGCAGGTCAGAGGGGGTGTGACCCCAAGGGTTTATCTCCCATTCTGGCTCCGCCGTCTCCACTCTCTGCTCCCTAGCCACCATGACATGAGCAGCTTTCCTCCGCCCAGACCCTTCTACCATGCTGTTTCTGTGTTTAAGCTTGGCAAACGAGGACTGAAACTTGAAACCGTGAGCCAGAATAAACCTTTCCTCCTTTAAGTTGCAGGTATTGGGTACAGCCGGGCGGAAAGGTGACTAAGAAGACACCATCATAGCTATTTGTAAGTGTACAATATTATTAGTTATATGTAGCAGTATCGAGGATTTTCTCATCACTGAAATTCTGTATCCACTGAGCAACACTGCCCTTCTCTCTTCCCTTAAGGCTCTGATACCTACCCATTTCCTTCCTCCTGTTTGGTACGCTGGCCGCTCCTCCTGAATCGCCTACACTATGTGTGTTGAAGGTGTACAGAAGCACCTCAGGCTTTCTGCATTGTTTTTTCCTTTTCTTCTTTTTGATAGTTTCAGATGATTTGTCTTCTACTTCACCTATTGTTCTGCTTGATCACGAAGGCTGCTGCATTCCTCTAATGAATTTTTGATGCATTTAGTATATTCTTCAGTCTTAGAATTTCTTCTTCTTTCTTTTTTACAGTTGTCCGTCTTCACTGATATTTTTGTTTTGTCCATGTAACATTTTTCTGATTTTGTTTAGTTGTGTTCTCTTGTAGCACACTGAGGATTATTTTTAATTCTTTTTCAGTTAACTAACTCATCAATCCCCATTTCTTTTCTTTTGTTTTGTTTTTTGGTACCTGGGATGGAACTCGGGTCCTTGTGCTTGCGAGGCAGGCCACCGAACCACTGAGCTAAATCCTTGGCCCTAATCCCCATTTCTTTATGGCCAGTTTTTGGAGGTTTATTCTTCAGACTAGGCTATGTTTCCTTGTTTCTTCATGTGGTTTCTTACTTTTCTTTGTTGCTACTTGTTCATCCAAGCAAACAGCCACCTCTCCCAGACTTGATATATAGAAACCTTTACCAGTGGACCTGGCTAATGATTTTGGGAGCCTCACAAATCTTTTTTGGGGATGTATCTTCTCTGGGTGTGAGCATATCATTTTCCGATTAGAAAGGGTTCCCAGGTCCTTTTCAGGAGCTTGCAATCTCCTGTTCCCTGCTGCCTGTATGTAGTACTGCAGCTGCTCTGCTGCTACAGCAAGACACTGAGCCCTCTTCTGTGCCAAGCAAGCCGAAGGGATCCAAAACATGCCGATTTTGTATCAGGTCACCAAGTCCGGCGAGACAGGAAGCGGTCCCTCGGGAGTCTTCCCCTGAGCTGGAATGCTGGATGTATATTCCCCCTTCTCCTTCCCTCCCAGAGGGCTGGACCACTGGACATCCTTCACATGCTGAGCACTACCAGCTGAGAGCTTTCAGGAAAGCATGCTAGAGCTATTCCCAGGTATGTATATGTGTTATCTTTGCCTTTGGCTCTTAGCTCAGCTCCTGAGAGTTCTGTGAGGTATGTATGTGTTGAGGACTCTGAGTGTGGGCTGCAGGCCCTGGATCCCAGAGCTCACACACTGCAGAAAGTGATGGATTCTGTCAAGGTCAGGGTTTCTGTTGAAGAGACGGTGGGCCCTGACGCCTGGGATGCTTCCCCATCACGGCCACTAGGGGGAGCCTAAGACCTTGTTCTCAGCAGGTTGCTCTACAAGTGGCACCCAGAGGGCAGGTGGGATGTCAAGAGGGTCCCAAGTAATGATGCATTTCAGACTTCTTAATTGAAATCTTACACGAGGTCCTATGTTCCAGGGGCAATTAGTGGAGAAATTTTGGGAAGGGAAAGGGAAGAAGCATAGAGGGCAGATCTGTCTACTTGTATATAGATGTCTGCTGAGGTACGCGCGCACGCACGCACGTACACACACACATACGTACAAGATGGCCTTGGCACTGGGCTGGGGGGAAGCAACAGCCCCGACTCAATAAGGGGAGTGGAGCTCACTGTGATGCTTGAGGAAACCAGAGACACAAGATGAGAGATGAGTGTTTGCGTCTGCATGGCCGTCTTCGTGAGCTCCGGCCCTCTGCTGAGGAGGAGGCCTGGCTGCAGGGCCTGCACCTCCAGCCGCTGACGTCTAACGCAAGGCTGGCTGACTGCCATCTGTCCTTGCATCACAAAACATAGCGTCCCCACTGAGTCTCACCAATGTGGGAGGAAACATGTAATGCAACATTAAGTGAACAACCAGGTAAAAAAATGAGTAAGAACTCATTTAAATAAATAAATACACATACATGTGCGTGTACAACATATTGATTTGCTATTAATGATAATTAACTTCGGTCTTAGAACTCAAATTATTTTTGATACCAGGGATTGAAGTCAGGACCTTCCGCTTGTGAGGCAGGTGGCAGCACCACTGAGCTAAATCCCTGGCGCCTCGAGTTATTTTTATTGTCAAAATATTTTGTCTCTGAATTTTTGCCCATAAATGTGTTGCATTTTTTAAAGAAAAAAATCCAACAATACTTTTCACATGTGAGAGAGGACGCAGAGCCTGGCTCAGGACAGGCTCTGTGCCTGGCCCTGCAGCTTCTGTGGCCCCTGCAGCAGCTGTGGGGGACCTGCACCCTTCCTGCTGCACCCTTTGCTCGGGGGAGGGTGGGCAGGCCCAGAACTAGGGCTTCTAACTGCCTTCCCTAAAACAAAGCCGCTGTCGCTGGCCCCTTCTCCCTCCAGTTCTCCCCGCAGCACGTCTCTCCCAACCTCTGCTGACCTCTCCCGACGTGCTGAGAGCTGGGCACGGTGGCTCTCTTTGGACCTCTCCTCAAATCTGATCGTGGCACCTGTTGCTGCTGCTTCTACTAAGCACAAAACCCTGAGCAAAAGCCGCTCTCCAGCTGAGTGGCAGCCACTAGGGTCACTCTATGGTGCACTTGCTCCCATTTCACTCTGAATCCCCCAGTCCAGTATATAACTGGCGACATTGCTCTGAATCAAAATGCGGAGGCTACTTGTGCATCAGTTTCTCCTAATGCACAAGCACACGTGAATGTAGTCAAAGACAAGGACACCTCAGTTGGGTACGAACACCAGACTGTGACATCCCCCTGACTCGCATGAATGGGCCTGTGAACACGCAAAGCTCATCCATATGCAAGAGCAGAGAGGTGGTTAAGTAATGCATCCAATGAACCAACTTTTGACACATTTGTTGAGCACTTCTCAGGGCCATATTTGACCTTCAGGCTTCTGGGTTGCAGAGATGGGTAAGTCACTCACAAAACCCTCCTACAGTAATCAACTGCTCTGCACAAAGAATGTGGGCTTCTGGAAAGGCAGAATTTGAGGCCTGAGGAAGGAGGAAAGTTCAGAGGTGTCTTACAAAGCTCTGAATACATGTATACAGTGCTTGAGAGAAACTACGAAGAAGCCCGTGAAAGCCGGTCCTGGGGTACCATGAGCTGCCTGATTTCACATTCCTGTTCCTACGACTCAGGCTCTCTGCAAGTCCCAGGGCAGTGGGCCAGGCTTCTGATAAACCGGGATTCCTGGTGGACCTGACTGATGTGACCACCACCTCCCCATCCTTGAGTTTGGGGCAGGGGCTTTGCAGAAAAAATTGCTGAGGATGCTACACGCTTCCACCTGTGTGTGGACCCCTGGCATGGAACTTCTTGTTCCTCGTTAGGCAGTCCTTAGCTCCTGAAGACAGCAGGCGAAAAATCACTCGCTAACTCGTTAGGTCATAGGCTTTAATAATGTCAAACGATCTTTATTTAAATTTGTTTTTCAAAATATTTCTGGAAAGCTAGAAATAGAACACCTTTGGATGCCAGATCTAGGAGGAATCTGAGAACCTTCCAGTCTTGTCTCACAGCTGAGGTGTGAGGTTTCGGGGGTGATCTTCACGGAGGCCCTTGGAGAGGCCACACTTCCAGGTCGCCCAGGTGCTGAAAGGGCACGTGGTGCTCTGGGGAACAGGAATGGCACTGCCCCTGTGGAGGGAGGTGGGGAGGAAGTGTGTGGTCTCTGTGAGAATCTGTGGTTCACAAGGTGGCCTGTGTTTACCCTGGGGTGGGGGTGGGGGTGGGGTTTTTGCCTTCAACACAGCCTCCAGCTTGTGCTAAAACCAGAACCTGGAACAGAAAGTGCTCGGAACCTTCCCTGCTGTTTCCATGGTGCCCACAACAACCCTAGGAAACCAAAGATAAGAGCCCCACCAAAGCACCTTGGTCCACAAGGAAAAAAGGTAAGCTCTAAATGTCATGAGAGCTTTCAGGATTCAGGCTTAGAAGTGACCAGCCTCCGGCTCTCCTGTAATTCAGAGACCAGTGAGTGGCATGAGTGTTATTCCATTCCACACACTTCCCCTGTGAACACTTCCACAATGGGCAAGAGGGCATCAGGACTACAAGTAGGACTGGTTCATTTCATCTGCTTTCAAGCCCAACAGGGGTGCCTAGTGTCAAGTACTGCTTGAACTTGCCTCCTTCAGGTCGGCTGGAAAAAGAAGGCTCAGGACTCTTGGTTGGGGAGCAGGGAGGTCTGGGAGTAAGGAACGAGCCCAAGCAGCTCCTGTGCACTGAGAGGGGCTTAGAAACTGACTCTCAATACTCATGCCCCTGCTGGGGTGAAGAGAGAGCAAATACATTTCCAGGCAACTAAAATACCCTGGACTTCAAGATAAGCTAGTAAAAGTAAAGCTCTTGGGTATCAAGACAAAGGAAGCAGGGAGTAGCTGAGGGTGAACCCCAGCATTG
This sequence comes from Fukomys damarensis, assembly GCF_012274545.1. Taxonomy (NCBI): domain Eukaryota; kingdom Metazoa; phylum Chordata; class Mammalia; order Rodentia; family Bathyergidae; genus Fukomys; species Fukomys damarensis. The sequence goes on along the minus strand of NW_022900920.1, from coordinate 15,788,147 downwards.
TTCTCTCTACTGAGGTGAATCCCACAGACATGAGGGAATCCTAGCCAGGTCTGCCTTAGCACGGGGCACTGTTCCCTCTTCTCAGATCCCTAAGTCACACTGAGGCCTTGAGAGTTTATAGCCAAGGCAGTGGGAAGCTGGGGAAGGATTTTAAGCTGGGGAGTTGAGGCCATTCTGACTCCTAAGGGGAGAAGGGATCAGAGAAGCATCTGTGTGCTTCCTGGGGAATGGTGGGAATCCAACCCCGAAGGAAGTAGGGATGGGACCCAGAGCTCTGTGTGCACTGAACAAGTGCTCCACCGCTAAGCAATGTGTGCCCCCGCCAGGACTGATCTGATATGCAAGTTCTAAAATTAGAGACGGTCAAAGTAAGTACACATTTAACATACTTTCATACCCAGTTAAATAATTTGTGTAATACAAACAACATGAAAAAGATGTTACACCGGGGAGAATATTCATAGCGCATATAGCAGACAACAGCATGGTGTACCTAGAACCGAATAGAGAGGGATCCTGAGGATTGCTGAGGGAACTGCAGCTGCCCAGCAGAAGGTGGGAAGAGTTCATGATTCGATATCTTGCAGAAAAAAATTAAAAGGCAAAACATATATAAAACAGCGTTCAGCCCTGCTGGTGGCTATGGGGGTCAAATTAAAGTAACAGTCCGAAGCTATCACTCACCACATTGGCAAAAATACATGTAATGGCAATGCGTAGTACTTGAGGTGGTGTGGGCCAAGCACTTAAAAGCTGCCAGGGCTGGGGATTGTAGTTCAGTGGTAATGTTTGCCTAGCATGTGCAAGGGCTCTGGGTTTGATCCCCAGCAATGGAAAAAATATTCAGTGCTGCGAAGGCAAACTGCTCCTACTTTTGGGAAGTTGAGGCAGCATTACCTATTTGAACTAAATATTTATACTTCTGACATAATCCCACTTTGAAGAATAAAAGCAGTAACATACAAAGACACACACGCACACAGAGGTATTAGGTACAGATGTAGGTAACACACATACGCAATATCCAAACTGCCTTAATTGTGTGTGTGTGTGTGTGTGTGTGTGTGTGTGTGTGTTGGTGTCTATAAAAATAAAACACAAGAAACAACCTGAATGACTATGGATAAGTATGATAAATAATGATGCTTCCACAGTATGAAATAATTATGTATATATTTTCCTTTTTCTTCACCTGTCTTTGTATTGGTTCACTTGTAATGAGCCCATATAAATTACTTTTGCAATTTAAATAGAGAAGAAACTCCTGTCTGCCCAGGTGAAATTAAAATTCCATAGGGTAGGGTCATGTGCATTTCCCTCACTACCCTATCTCATGAGGAAGTGACTCTTCTCGGCATGATGTAACTGCACAGAAAACACTTGGTGAATGAATCGCCTCCCCTGCTGTGGCTGTCATGCAGGTGGGGCACAGTTCAGGAGCAAGACCCTGAGGCAGTGGAGATTCTTGATCAACATGGACTTCTGCTGGTTTTTCCTACTTACCCTTTCCTTCCCTTTTGTCCGTCTCTCAGTGCTGCTCCAGGGATCCATCCAGCCCCCATCAAACTCTTTTTTTTGGGGGGTACTGGGGATCAAACTCCGGACCTTGCACTCGCCAGGCAGGCACAACACCCCTGAGCTACATTCCTGGCTTAACTAAGTCTTGCTGGGAGAGTTAATCTGATGTCTGCTATGCTAGGCCAGTGGGGCTCACCTGTTAAGGGCTTGACTTACACAAACCACACAAAGACTGAATGTGTAGGAGCTGGTTCATCCCAGTGGCAGTGGATGGCAATGCTGGTACATGTACTAGATCCCAGCAGTGACCACCTGCCCTTCCCCAAGGAGAGTTCCCCAGTTCTCCCTGGGGTTTTGGGGTCACCTTCTTCCCACCAGGACCCTCCACTCAATCCCAACCTCCTCCATGTTCATATTTTTTGGCATATTGTCACTCAGATTAGTTTCTATTGCTTGCAGTAAAACTGCCCGAGGTGTGTTCAGAAACAGCTGGAGAATCCTTCTGTTGGTCTTTCCAGACCTGTGCAAAGGTGACCACAAGTCCACTGAGTCCAGAATGGTTCTGGTGTTTACCTTGTTGTTTGAACCCAATTTTAAAAATGTAGATTCTTAGACCAATCTTCTCCATAGTATTTTGAAGACACTTTTCAGAAATTAATTGCAAATTTCAACTTTCACTCTTGTCTTCCAGGTGATCATCTTTTCCCCACTGTGTAATCTCCACTATTATTTGTGAAAATGTTGAATGCGGTAAGTTATCAGCTTTACAGGAAAGCAGGCAATGGAGAGGAGGCGCTTTGGGTCACAGCGCAAGGGACTGGGCCCACACTATTGAGGGCTTCAAGCTTCACTGGCTGACTCTGTTGGAAAGAGCATGTCCAGGAAGTACATGCAGGAAACAGGGCAGCCCACTGCCTGACCCTGCAGCAGGACTACATCCAGACTCCCATTCCAGTTTTCAGTCACCCCCCATAGAGTAGACAATAGACTATAAGGAACCCCCCCAAACTTTATTATATCCTTTTAATAACTCTAAAACCAAAATGGTGCCATCACCACCAACATCAACCTCACCATCACGACCGTCACCACCATTGTCATAATCATCGCCATCATCATGTTTATCAGAATTCCCATTTTACACAGAGTGGGAGGCTCAGAAGGTTACGTAACTTGCCCAAAGTTGCACAAGTAGCTAAATTACAAAAACAAGATTTGAGCTGAGATCCTCTATTCCATTGCCCATGGTTGCCCTACCACTCTGCTGGTGCCCAAGTTAGAATTAATGCCACTCATTCCTGTGGACCTCTTGTGGTGATTTTTCCTTGCTAGATTTCTTGGAGTTATCAGTCTGGGATTTATATCCATGCTGAGTATTCTCCTGCTTCCTTAACAAAATTTGGTAAATTCGTTTGAGGCCCTAAGAAATTTTCTAAGTAAAATTCCCTTCCCCGTGATATTCAAAGTAGCAAATATTCATAGTAGCACTGTTTACAATAGATGGAAGGCAGACAACCCAAGTGTATCACCTGATGAATAGATAACATGTGGTATGTCTATACAAAGTAAATTATTCTGCTTTAAAAAGGAGTGAAATACTGATACATCAATGAACCTCGAAAGCATTTCGCTAAGTGAAAGAAGCCAGACACAAGAGACCACATATTTTGTAATTGAACAGATATACAATATCCAGAATAGTCAGATCTATAGTCAGGAGACAGATTAGTGGTTTCCAAGAACTGGGGAGAGGGGAATGGGGAGCAATAGTTTAATGGATACAGGGTTTCTGTTTGGGATTATGAAAATGTTCTGGAACTAGATGGTGGCGATGGTTACATAACATTATAAATAAGGTAAACACCACTACTAACTAGTACACTATTGCGTGAATAAATTGGTGAATTGTATGTGTTGTGTATCTTACCAACAAAAAACCCTGCCCGAGATCTCTGCAATGTAGCATCTCTGAGTGACATGCGGAATCCTTAAAGAATAGTACTTGAGGAATAATACATTTGCGGACTCTTTGGAGCTAACTGCAAAGAAGCAATGTTTCTCCTTGAACTTTTTCCTCATGCACTTCCTGTTCCAGATTCTAAATTCTAAATTACTTTGTAGCATGAGATCCCTAGTGCATGAAATATAGCATCCTTATGTGGAGAAGATGCCCATGAGAGATATTAGCCATGTCTTGATTTTCTTTCTGCTGTACGATTTGAAAAATCTGACATCTATGTGAAGTTAAAAGATTTTCTCTCTTCCTTTGAATACTCAACAGCCCAAGACTCGGCTGGAGCGCCGGATTGTTGGCTCAACGAACCGGTGGCGTTTCCCCAAAGAGCCTTTTTCAGGGGACCTGCTGGCACTTTCCCAGATGTGCAAGGCTTTGAGCATAGACCTCGACGACGCTCTGAAACATCCAGACAGGTAGGGAGACTCCAAAGCCCGTGCCAGGAAATGGCACACCAGGGTAGACTGTGTTCCTGGGAGGGAGGGAGTCTGATGGATGGGCCACTCCACTTGAATAGAGGGGCTGTAACTTCCACATCTTCCAGGAAGAGTCCCTCTGGGGCCATCTTTAGGCATGGGAGGGGTCAAAAGGAGAGTACTTCTGAGAATGTCTGTGGGTAGTGATCAAAGAGCAGAGAGAATGTAACAATGCTTTGCCTTGTTTTTCTTTTGCATTGAGAACTTGAGTCCCTCACTGGGTTTCTACATTTATCATCCATAGACCAGATGATTTATTGACAAAACTTAGTGGCTAAGTGTTTGGAAACCTCTTACAAATTCCCATTTCTGCCCAATCAAAGGATCCTCCTCGATCTCATAGTATCCTTTGCAGCAGGCTAGATCATCACTTTTCCATATTTTTTCTTTCTTACCTGTCCTGGAGGATGCCGAGTGGGATCCTGTTGCAGAAGGAATTCTTCATTTTCTTGCCATTGTTGTTGCTGCCCTCTGAGGTGGCAATATCGGCCTCGAGCTCATGGTCAAGTCTACCTGGGCTTGGGCTGCAACCCTGGGACAGCATCTGGCGTGGAAGAGCTGCTTGCTTCATGTTTTCTGAGTGAGTGGCCAACTCTTCCCTCCCTACTTGCTGGCCTTCCGTGCTCCATTGCCCAGTTCCTTAGCATCAGGCCAGGAGAGGAAGCTGAAACAGGAGCTGGGCCTCAGAGTCGGGGCAAAGGGATCTAGAAAACCGAGGAGAGGTGTTGAAGACAGTGGTAGTTGGCTCTGGGCATCGGGACCATTAAAAGCAGACTGCCAGGCAAGGTTGGAATCCCTGCCCCTCTACATGCTCATTCTGCAGCCTTTATGCAGTAGCTAAATCTCTTTGAATCTCAGTGTTCTCATCCGAGATGACTGTAATAGCACCTCCCTTGAAGAGTCATCTTGTAGATTAAATCAGATTGGAAGTGCTCAGATTGTTTCTTATAAACAATACATGCTCAATGAACAGAGCAATCATCTTTGTTGCCTGAATAGCAGTTTTAGTCACTGATCCTGGTGATTTCACTAGGACATATCAGCCGAGTCCTCTGCCAGCCAAAAGCCCCACACTTCCCTCTGTCCCTTATACCATTCCCCTAATCAAAGTACCTTGCCTCTAGGGCAACAGATGCTGGGGAACTGGATATTGTCATCGTAGAAGAAACTTTACAAATCTGCCTCTCTTTTTAACTGGGCAGCACAAACCAGCAGGCCCTAGTCCAGCTGCTTACTCTGCACCCAGTGTAGCTGATGTAGGCTCAGTACTTCTGAGCTCTGCCCCCTGAGCCCTCTCCTTCCCATTCTCCTCTGACAGTGGGCTATCCTGGGCGTGTGGTGCTTGTGGTGGTGGCAGAAAAATCACAGGGCCAATCCAGGTCAAGGGATGAAAAATAGACCCCAGCTCTTCATCGAGAGGAACTTGGCAGCCGTAAGATAACAGGTGTGGATGCAGGGACTGGGAGAATAGAATTGAGGCCAATGGTACAGTGTATCACAGTGAGGTTTTTAATAAAGGGGGGAACAGGTTTTTAATAAAGATTGCAGCTCTTTGTCTTCACTATAGGATTTTATTCCATGTGATTGTGGGAAACTTCCTGGAGAACACAGTAAAGATTTCTTTTTTTTTTTTTTTGTATTTATTTTTTACATTGACAGATAAATTATTTAATTCAAGTAATACAATAAAAGACTATGACTGGTAATGCTTTGTACCTTCAAACATCTGGCAACTGCCAGATGTCAGCACTAAGTCCAGTGATGCTCTGGAGCTGTATCAAGCAATACATGCACGTCCCTGCAAAGCGCCCAGAGCTCTTTGGCTGTCTCCACCTGCAAACCTTGTTCCAGTAGTTGATGCTGTAATTATTGCTTCTTCCACTTGGAGGTGCTGTCTGCTTTGGCAGGAGTTGGGCCAATTTACCCTTTAGTAGTCAGCGAAGTCTCACAGTGGAAAGGTCTGTCATAATGGCTTATGCAGATCAGTATTCTGGTTGTGGCCCAGCTGACTGCCTCATCTCATGTCTGTGCATCTCCATGACACACCGAACTCTTAGGCCAGTGACAGGCACACAGCACAGGCAGCTACAGGCTGTGGCTCTCCTAGCCCTATTCTCCTTCAAGGATCAGACCTGCAGAGCAAACAAGAGACCAAATGTCAGCCAAGTGCACACTTGGTGCAAGGCATCCCAGACATTCATCCTTCAACTCTGCCCAATCACCTCTCCTTTACGGAGGAAAGCCTGAGATCAGAAGGCTGGCCCAGGGTCACATGACAGAAAACAGAAAGCGTGGGCTCCAGTCCCAGGTGGGTGTGATTCTTCCAAAAGCCCTGTGTGCAGCTTGCTTTAGGAGGCCATATGTGCATGAGAAACTTAACGGAGTTCCCTTGTGCTTCTTCCTTTCTCCATCGTGGGCCATGGCTTGGGAGAAGATGCTCTCAGCCTGAGAGCACACTGTCAATATCCCTACCTGCCTCATCATCACAGGCCATTTAGCCCCCAGAAGAATGGAGAGAAGCCATTTGTGCCATTCATTTTTCCAGTGCCTTGAAACAAGTCCCAGCCCCCAGTGTACAGAGCCTGCCCGGTAAATAGCAAATCTTGAAAAGGAGCCATCACATGCAGGAGGCAGTGTGGCCACTTCCGTTGTCTGGCATCTGGGGTGCAGCTGGTGACAGGGATGTTTGTGAGGTGGCTGAGCTCATGCACACTGCCCCATGTTTTCCAAACCTCATTGCCCCTTGAGATCATAATCTGAACTCTTGACCCCACTCAGTTCTCCCCAGACATGTCACCCAAGCCACCAGATGGCTTGAGGAGGATGAGAGGGCTGCTGGGCCCGATGTTAAGTAAATAGTTCACTCCTAGCACCTTCCTGAGGCTGAGTCAGTTGTAGCCGTCTCCGACCTTGGAAAGGGCAGCACGTAACCAATATTATTCCAGACACAGGCCCCCACCCCCGCCACCTCTATGCACCTGGCCCATGAGGGCTCCTGGGACATTGAGCAACAACGTGCCCAAGTGAACACTGAATTACCTAGACCACATGTGGTCGTCAAGTCCCTTGGCTGGTTGGCTTTCCTGGGATGACTATCTTCAAAATGTCAATATGTGACTCCACTTTGGTTTCATTTCCTTGCTCAACATGCTGAGTACATACTGTGTGAAAAAGCACCTATATTGTCATCCATTCATTCAACGGAACTTTTCCTGAGCACCTGCATGATGGCTTGCGCTGGGTCCATGGTTACAAACAATGCTCTCTTTGTCATGAAGGGACTCACGAATAAACAGTAGTTTCCACATTTCCACAGGGGTAATGGGGGAGGCTGGCCCAGCCCTCCCAGAGAAAGCAACAGTGAAACTTCTCCTGAAGAGCGATAGGAACCAGCCAAGGGGAAGGGCAGTGGGAGGGCAGGATGGCTCTCTTGCACCCGGAGCAGGCTGAGGCTGTAGAAAAGTGCTGGAGCTGGGAGTGGGAAGAATGAAGCTACAGAGTTAGGCAGGGCTTGTTAGATGTACCAAGACATGCCGAGACATTTGGGCTTCCTGCAGGGACACTGGGGAGACCGTGGAGAACCCTCTGCAGAAGAGAGACAAGACCGGCTCTGCGCTCTGTGCGGGGGGGGGGGTTGTGGGGGGGCATATGCTTCCAAGCAGAGGAGGGCTGGAAGCCAGAGACCAGTGGTGACTGGGGAGAGGAGATGGTGGTTTGGACAAAGATCACAGGAATGAAGGCAAAGACACATGGACAAATCTGTGCACACATTTGAGGATATTTCATCAGATGGTATAAAGTGATCAGATGTGACATTTAGTAGGCTGTCTTGGGCACCTCAGGGCTGTAGAATCATTTCCCTGGTAGAGGAACAGGGTAGCATTCAGGCAGTGGTTTTTGGACACATTGAGACTGGAGACTGTATGACTTCTAAATGAAATTGTTGGGGAGTTAATGTCTTAGAAATGGGCAGAACACTGTTGTTTTTCCCAGCAGATGTTCATTGAGTGCCTACTGTGCACCACTGTTTTCCACTCTCCCCAAAGGGAAGTGTCCTTCGGGCAGCATGATGGTGCCTCACGTCCCTCCTTGACAAGGCCTACCCACTAACTGGAAACAGGAATCAGTGTTTGGGGCCAGCCACGAGGCAGCCTACAATTGGTCAAATCCACAGACAACCTGAGGGAGGCAGCCTACAATTGGCTGAGCTATGAGAGGTTGCTTAATGGACAGCTGTAGGAAAGCACGTATTAGAATGCTGTATGTCTCAGGGGAGGAAAAAGTGTCAGTATTAACTCCTGGGTTTTTCTGTTTGTATTTTTCTTGAGGTTATGCATTTCAAAAATTCAGAAGCTTTTCTCTGAGAATTTCAACAACCAGGCCACCCAAAGTTGGGAACCAGGTGAGTTTGTCACTAGTGGATGAAACCAGAATGTGGCTGACCAGTCATGATCTGGACATCCATGTCTGCACTTATCCAAGAGAACTTTTCTGAGGTAGAACCAAGAATAAGAATTGATTTATTCAGCTAGAAAAAGTTCACTGAGCCTCATGAGGAGCGAGGACAGGTTAGTTTCTCTCTCTCTCTCCTCCTCCTCCTCCTCCTCCTCTTCCTCCTCTCTCCCTCTCTCCTCCTCCCTCCCTTCCCTTTCTCTTTCAGTTCTTTCTCCTCTCCTTTGTATCCTTCCTCTTCCTCCTCCTGTTCCTCCTTCTTTCTTCCTCCTTTTTGGTGGTGGTGCTGGGCCCTGAACCCAGGGCCTCATACATGTAAGGCACATGTGCCACTGAGCTACATCTCCAGCCAAACGTCAGTTCCTTGAAGGAGCTTCTCTTTGGGATAAAACCACCTACCAATGGGTGCCTGAGACTAGAACCAGACTCTTTTCGGAGGAGAGACTAATACATTTCTTCTCACTTGTCAATTTTGATTGAATCAGAGAAGTAGCCTGAGATCATCTCCTGGCTGGGAAAGGGGTTCTGGGACTGATTAGTGATGTCTACTATGCATTTTGGCCATCCTGAAAGTGGAAATTGGTGTCCAGGGAGCGAATGAGTTTGAATGAGCAAGGTCTACTACTGCTTATGATTACCCTACTCATGTGGGATTTTTTTTTTCTAACCCAGCATAACCAGTCCACTGGGTTTGAGATAAGAACCACAGTTTGAGATAAGAACCCAGGTTCTGAACCCTGGCACCAAACAATATCATATACAATTGGTGAATAACAATAATAGTAACAACCAGAAGAAACATCCCCAAGATCACACAGCCAAACTATTGGCAAAGCTAAGAAATAACTAGATTGGGGTAGTGGCTCTCTAGGTCCTGTCAGACATTGAGATTTAAGGCTCAGGGAGATCAGCCTTCATGGCACTCCCTTCCCCCAGCTCTGTAGTAACAGAGCAGCTGAGCCACGAAGAGCTCTCTTGCCCCCACCTCTGGTGCCTTCCCTGGCCTGGCACCCCTGGATCCTCCACCTGCCCTCCTATCCAAGTCCCTTTGTTGGTCTTCTATGCCATCCTCAAGTTAGACTGCCTCATGTAAAGCCTGTCTACAGTCTGAAGAGGGCCTTTTCCACACTGTCATCTTACTTCACACCTTCTGATGAATAATGGAATTCCTTGGGATGAGAGTAAAGCTCTGGAGACTTCTGCTTTCTCTTGTGGCCCTTTACTGGGTGGCACTTTGTGATTGCCTTTCAGATGATTAATATTTAGGTACTAATAGCCCCAAAGTCCTCTACAGGGAACCAGGAGTGGTTCTGCTCCCCATTTGACAATGCCTTGGACATTCTTGGTTGTCACAGCAGTGCCACAAGCATCCATCCAGTAGCTAGAGGCCAAGGATGCTGCTAAGTAACCCCAGGGCACAGGAGAGTCCCCTACCACAGAGAATGATCCGACCCAAAATAGCAGCACCTAATTCAAAATTACCATAGTAGAGGAAGGTAAAGTGAAGTCCCAAGAGCATCCCCAAAAGGTTTCCTGCAAGACCTTTTCTAGTTCCCCAAGTTGGAGGACAGCTTGGATGCCCCTGAAGTCTTCCGGCTTTGTCCGCAGCTCTCTGGGATGCTTGTCACTTCCTCCACAAGACTGCTGACAGTGCCCTCCTCAGTGCCAGTGAACTTCTTGAGGCCCACACTGTACTGACACTTAGGGAAGCCACCTTGCTCACCTCATCTGCTTATAACCTGCATTTGAATGAAGGAGTATGCAGGAGGGGAAGTTAAGGTGACTTTGTGTAGGGATGTTACAGAATCACTGCTCCTCCTCATTTTCTCCTCAGATGTGATTCTTGAATGCCTAGGCTCCAAGTGGGAACTCCATCAACCCCAGCTTTTTCAATCTGAGACCTTGGCCAAACTTTACCTGGCAGCCCTGATACAGAGCACAAATCGCTCCCTGGGAGAAATGAACAAGACTCTGCAAGGTAATTTCCCAGTGGACCCCGGGCAGGAGCCACAAGCACCCTCAGGTTATGAGACCCCAGCGTGGCAGTGGTTATCTATTTTGAGGCTATGGTCCCTCGGGCAGTGAGGGAGCCAGGTTTCATGCTGTGGGTTCATTGTGTGTTTTGTCTCTGTTTCCTTGGCTTTAAGTGGGGATAAAGCTCTTCTCCTGTGGCTTTGACACCTAGAGGGGGTAATGGGTGGAGCGTTCCGGGACATTGCCTGGCACCCGTGGGCGCTCTGTGCGACTTAGGTATTTAGCCTTGGAACAACCAAGTCTTACCTGGTCAGATAAGACACAGAGACTCTAGTTACACCTCAGAGAAGAGAACATGGGCTAGGTTCAGTCTTTCGAAGAACTTTCTGGAAGGAAGGCATTGTTCCGAAATCTGTGGTTTCTTTGGTCTAAATGTGTGCATCTTCCCTTCCTTTTCTTTTCTTATTCCTTAGCTTCAGACATTTGTCTTTTTCTTTTTTAAAAACCTCCTTCTTAAATACTAATCCTCCCAAGCCTCTTCTGACTATTTTCCATGCCCTTTCCATCTACATTGTGAACTTCTTCTTTAGGGAACAGATTAACACTACCTCAGCTGAATCACAGGGTGCCGTGAATAACCCACGGTCCCCAGAGCTAACCAGACCGCTGGTCAGGATGGGACCACATTCCTAGGACCTGGCAGCAAAGCCCTGTTTTTCTGGAGTCAGGCAGGCAGCCAGAGCTCCCACTCCCCTTGCTCCCCTCCTTAAGCCTGGAGCATGCTCCATGGCCTGCTGGAGTCTGACCACGGAGCCTCTGACCTAACCTTTCCTGGCAGAGCTGGCAGGAATAACTCTCTTTCCTGAAGAACAGCAATAACCTTGGCTCTTGCTAGTGGTCTTCTTTGCCTTCCTTAGCATTTGTCCCAGCACCCTTAAAAGCAGGCCTGGACTCTTCCATCTCTCCTGTGCTCAGGTCAATGAAAGACAATGAGTACATTGGAAAGCCAGAGGGTTTGGGAGGGGAAACAGTCACTGCTAATATTATCCCCTTGTACAGGTCTAGGGTGATGTCATTAAAAAGAAAAGATTTGATTCAAAGCTTCCCCGTTCATGGCTGGCCCTGGCTGGAAATGCCAGCAAAGAGCCAGTAAGGAGGCCTGAGTGCCTTTGATTGTCAGAACTTTTCAGGGTCTCCCCAAGCACCATGAACTGCTCAGGACCCGGGTCTTGTGTCTCCAGGATTTTCTATGCAAAGAGGTACAGTCCTTTATGTGCCTGTAACAGCAGAGCGTATCTTTCAAGGATGGCTTGTAGACCCATCTCACAATTGTGGCTTTTGTGTTCTTAAGGACATTTGTGTGCTCTCTTGGAGTTGGCTGCAGAGGAGGTTTCTGGACAATTGCTGGAGAGCTGGGCTCTGTGGAGACCCACAGGTTCTTGCCACTGCATGGTTTCTTTCCACCAAATGCTGAGGTGCAGTGACACCCTGAGCAGGACACGCTCATCCTCTAGAATGGAAACCAAAAGGAATAGCAATCTTATTAAACATGAACCAACCACCTTGGTTTTGAAAGACCTCGGGAATGCATGAGCCAATGATTACTTTCCAACCTGATTTGGGGGTTTTACTTAACTGGAAGGGAAGGTGAATTTCTGTCCTCCACTTACTCTGGCCTAGTTGATACTTCTCCTTCCTTCTGTCAACAAATGTTGAGTGCTCAGTTTTTGCCAGTTTAGGTGTCTACCATCTGTATAGGCAAAACAAGCAAATCCAACATGATGATAAAACTTAATGGGTAGCATGATCCAAAGCAATAGTAGCCACCACCTCCTGTGGGCCAGTGTGCTAGGCACTCACAAGTACCATCTCATTTACTTCCTCCAGTGGGGGTGAATGACTGGCAGGAATGTGCAGGCAGGAGGCTGGGCGGTAATGCTCAAGAGGGAAGTGATCCCGAGCTTGAAACAAGACCTCGCACTTACTAGGTGCTTAATAAATCTTTGTTGAACGGGGACCTGAACAGGGCCAAGTGCCAGAGGATAGTAAAGGTTAGGCTCAGAAAGAGGGATCTTTAGTGTCTCTTTCTTCTGCAGTGTGACATCCATCCTGGTTCCACATTTGTGTCATTTTTCAAAACCTGGGACCTTGAGCTCACTGGTGATGGAATCTACTCATTTCATCAATTCAGCCAGTATTAACTTAGCACCAATATGGAGGATCCTGGGATTGAGCCACCAGTAAACCATCAATGTGCCTGCCCCCGCAGCCATGTGGTGCAACAGCACGCCATGATAAGGTTGGCTTATGTAGAAGAGAAATCAGATAGCAGGGAGATGGTTCTGCCTTACATACAGGATCAGGGAAGGCCTCTCTGAGAAAAGGGCACATAGCTAGGCCCCTGATGAAGGAAGAGGCATGGAGTGAGCCACTGGGGGAGAAGCGCTGAGAAGGAAGGTTTTGGATAGAATGAACAGAGCAGTGAGAAGGGGTAGGGCCTTGAAGGTCTTGGAGCTATGGATGGGGCTTTGGTTTGTATACCAAGGACTTGGGATGCTACCAGAAACTCGAGAGCCACGTTGTAGAATGACTCCAAGACCATGGGGTTGGCTAGTGACAGCTTGGGCTGGCCCATTCCATCCTCCTGGAAATGCTTGGTGGCAGGAGTCCCCAGTTTGGATATCTGTGGGGCTAAGTGCCAAGAGCCAATGGGTGGAAGCCTGAGCCCCACATCCGTCCTTCAGCAGATGATCACTGTGCCTCCCTCGGTACCTGCCCTGCCCGGGGTGCTCAGGTTCAGGAATGGCTGGGGCCCTTCTTTGCCCGCAAAGTGCTCGCACTTAACTAAAGAAAGATGGGTGAGGAAGGGAGTGAAAGAGAGAACCAGTAACAAATATTTAAAGTGCAACATAAGCGTCCATTAGTAAGTTTTACAATGCACAGTGGCTTTGGAAGATCACTAGGGGAAGCTGCGTGAAGAGAACACAGGAACTCTCTGTACTACTTTCAAAACTTTTTGTTAGTTTTAACTATTTAAAAATATGTAGTTATCTTGCACATGCACCCACTGAATAAACCAAGTATGATGTGGTCGTGTCATGATCAAGGTGGTGTGAAGCACACCTCCCGCTGCACTTTCACTGTGATCATTACCTCCATCGTTATCTGATTTCTTTCACTAGTTCACTCACCTGGGAAGACCAAAGAAAAATCCCCCTTCAAGAAGATGATTGTTTCTTTGAGGATCAATGATCCATCTGTCACCAGAGTTGGTAATGTAACACATTATGCCTTTATGTTCTAAGAAAGCCATTGAGCAAGCAGTCTGCCCAGAGTCAAAACAGTAAACCAGCAACAAAACACCACGAATAAGTGGTACACTTTCCTGACCAAAAATGCTGAACACTACAGATGAACAAGGGTCAAGAGGTCTTGGGACAACTTGGAAAAGTGGGAAATAGAATGCTACTAAAGAGAGGCGCTGTCAGGGAGTAAAGGACAAGAAGGATGCAGGACGAAAAGGAAGCAGGTTGCTACGGTGTGGCAGAAACAGAGCTGCCCTTCCCTAGCTCACACGGGCCCAGCGAAGCCCTCAGGACCACCCTTGATGCCAGACAGCCATGACCTGCCCTGTCCCATCGAGGACCCACGGTGGCTGCTGTCCAGTAGCAGAAGGCCCCCTCAGGGTGCTCTATGGGCCACAGGTTTGTGTGTGGAATGTAAATGGTGTGACATCACGTGATGATGCAGGTCTATGACTTGCTAGGGCAGAAGATAATGCACTTATGTGCTGGCTCAGCTTGTTTTCCACGTGCGATGCCACGGTGATGCTGTCTTGGACCACGTAGGACTTGGAAGAGGCCGAGACTACCCGGCCCTCAGCCAAGGCAGGCCAGTTCACAAATGATCAAGTTATCTTGGCTCTTCCCAGGAGATCTGGAACTTTACTAAAGTGCCCAGACTCCTAGGAAAATCTTCTGTGAGCTATGTCACGTCCAGAGAAGGAAATGTACCTATCTGCACACTACATTTTGCACATATTTGGGCAGTCACATTCTTGCTCAGGGACAGGCCCCAGGTTAGAAGAGACCCCTGGGATGTCTCACCCTTCAGGTGACTGCAAGGTGCAGACTCTGAGCAAGGAATTCAGCTTTCTTTAGCTCACCTCCTCCAAGCAGCTGGAAACCCAGGTCACCAAACACCCTAGTGGTATCTGCACTCAGGTCAGAGCAGGTGCCTCTTCTCCAAGGGTGTCCCTATAGGGAACGGGAAAAGGGACGTTACCAGAAGCCCCTGCCGTGGCACCTGCTCTCCCGTGAGCCCAGGCAACACAAAGCTAATTAAAGAATAAAGACAGGAAAGGAGACTTAGAGGAAACGCTGGAGCTTGGGACCGATCTATGCTGCTCTAGGCAACAAAGACAAAGGCCCCCAAGTGCATTCAATACTTACTGAGTACAAGTGTGAGAAGGAATAGGGAGCAGGGTGTGCTTCGAAGACATCTAGTGAAATACTGCTGATCACCTGGCCTGATGGCGCCAGGCAGGGCTGTCAGGGAGTAAGCACTGCTTACCTTGCTTGGATAGACAAACCAGTACTGGGACCAGGTGCAATTAGCAAGCAACTCGCTGGGTCAGTGAGAAGCCATAATTCAGGGGAAAGGCTTTTAATTGGGGTCACGCTGATCTCAGCTGCACCTAACTCAGCAGGGCCGGCCACTTCACAGACCAGGGTGTAGGCCTCAGTGGCAGGCACTGGGGGAGGGCTCTACGCGCCCACCCTGCCATCTGACATGCCCATTTGCATCGTGGAGGGCTTCAGTCTGACTCCTGATATAAAGCATTTTAGCCAAATTAGGGAAAGCAGGTAGCATGTGCCACTTACATCCCACTAGTACTGGGCAGGGATGTCTGCTACATGTCCCTGTCTGCCCAGCTGTATGGTAGGGAGGCCATGGGTGGTGTCCCCATGTAGAGCCCCTGCTGACGGCTCTCCCTCGGCTGCTGCCTCCTCAGCCTTCGCTACGGCCCTGAGGAGCCTCTACATAAGCGAAGCAGAGATAAACACGGACGACGCAGTGGCGGTGCTGGCTTCAGCTAACATCCTCCAGTTCAGCAGCCTGTTTCAAAAGTAAGGAGGCAGGAGGGACCAAGCCAGCCCGGGGAAAACCAGAAGGGTCCTGCCTGGCCCATTACATGGAACATCCCTCTGCCCTGGGCTAAGACTACTTTGGGTTCCTTTGTGCAAAGCATGACTTTGAACCTGGAAAGGACAAGGCACTAACCCCCGCTAATGCATTAGGCACTCGGTAACAGCTCCCTTGCTCTCCTGAACCTGTAACAGGCTGGTTTTAGCCACAGGGTTCTTGACTCACAGGAATGAACTACCAGAGGGGGAGGGAGTATTCTGCGGCTGGGAGAGACTTTGCAGGCCTGCAGTTGACTTACCACTCTGGCGCCCTCAAGCCAGGCTTGATTATCCACTTCCCCTGTGTTCATTTTTGGATTAAAAAGTATCTCTCCACTGAGCACACACACACAGACACATTAGAAGAAAAGCTGATTTTCCTATGGAAAATTTCTCCATGGCTCATTTTATATCCTGCCTTGTTTTTTATTGTGAACAGTATTTTCATTGTTCTGAATGTTACACAAGATTGTTGTAAATCTTCGGGAAGAGAGAAAGTACCAATCCCACTGCCCACTTTGGGGGCTTTTCTCTGGGCATTCAGGGCCTGCTTCCTCAGCCGCCCCCCTTGTAGGAGAGCAATCCAGGGCAAGGGGGACCAGGCGGTCTTTGAAGAGGACTGACACTGAATGTTACAGCCTCCTCATCCTGACAGATTACCTGGCCCTGGATAACGAGAGAGTTCATGGACTCCGACACTTGAGAGCGCAGTAAGCTCATCTTAGCACTTCTGCCTGCATCCAAGCAGCCGCAGTGATGCAGCCTGGGGGATGGGAACGCCTCTCCCAGGTGAATTAGCGTATGAGATGCAGTGAGCCGCCCCTTATACTCCATGCACCTCAGCGGTCTCCACTGTAAGGTGCAGCTCACGGTATTGTCCTGCCCACTTCCTGGGACTTTGAAGGTAGGGGGAAGGGCTGTCAGCACAAAGGACTTTGAGGTGAAGTATTTGCAAGTCCTAAATGAACATTTTGCACTATGTAGGATTAGTTTCAAGTTAAACTGATACTTATGATAGGAAAAACCATTTCTTAGAACCTTCTCTCTTTGGTTACCCATAATATTCCTTCATGGTGTCAACATTTGTGAATGGGTAAGTGAGTCAAATAGGAAATCCTAAATGGAGTTCCTCTTTCTGGAATATGTGCTCATTTTTTGCCTGGGCTCTTTCAGGAAAGTGTGCTGAGTACACTAATGTCCTGATTCCTGAGGCAGTTCAGTATGGAGGGGACATTTAGGGCAGGAATGGCCTGCCTGTCTTGTTCCATGTCCTTAAGTCTCATATTCCTCACCTGAGTGAATAAATGTCCCATCCTAGCCAAAAGAGGACATCACCTGTGCTGTGAGAGCAGAGGCAGGACCTCTCCAGGGCATCATGCAGGATATAATTCACTCTTAGAGTTCACATAGCTACATTGGACCCTACAAAGATTTCTGAGCCAGTGCCTCGTTTCTGGGGGCACTTGAGATTACTCAGGCTGGGTCATTGACCTGGAGCTCCTTGGAGCCTTGTTGGGACTGCAGATACGCCAAGAACTGAGAACTGAAGGTGCTCAGAAGCCTGGATTCATTTGTGGAGGACACACCCAGAGGCCCGGTGCATCAGCAGTCAGAGCTGTGAAGCTGGGTGGTTGTGCAAGATGCAAGATGAACAGCTGTTGGCAGAGCCAGCTTGTGTAGGGTCTGGGAGCCGTCTGAGGAATCTGGCCCCATCCACGGTGATGGGGGGAAAGTTCTGGGTTTTCTGAGATTCCCCATGCCCCTTCCATTGTATACATCACTCATCTGCAGTTCAGTATAGCCTGATGACTTACAGTAACTACTGAATCACAGCTTTCTTAGGTCATTGCTGAGAAGCTATTTCCTGTATTATCCAGGAAGTTATGTCTGAACCATATACTGGGAGGGCAACTTCCATCTTGAAGCAGGGCCTCCAGCCACTTCTATCTCTCAACCTCCGCTGCCCTGCCTTGATCCAGATTAGACACTTCATCTAATTTTTAGAACTTTATCCCTAGCTTATTTGTGGATGAGCCAAGAATGGCAGGTCCTTCATTTTCCTTCCTTGTCCTCTATTCTGAATGCCAGAGAAGGAAAGGCTCTAGCAACATTGAACCAAATCTGTCATCCCACTGATGTGCACACCCAGGCCTTCCTGCAGCAGATGGGACCTGCCCCAGATGCGGCAGATAATCGTTGTGGAACTGGTATTGTAGGTTAGAGGCCGGGCGGGCCTGCACACCACTGGCCTGGGTTTGTCCTATCTTTGAAACGTTGATGGTTTCGTTGTCAGGAGTGTGGCAGCATATTCTGCTACACCCTTCCGTGTGTGTGTGTGTAAACAAAAGTGCCCTATGTCACTCCAAAAGCCTCAAAACATCAGGTTCTGAATGAGACCTCAAAGGCCTTCTCAGCTGAGCTCCTAGTCAGTGCCAAATTGCTCAGATGACTGCTCAGATTCCAGTCGCACATACCTGAGGCACCTGTCTTTCAGGGACAGAGAACGTGTGTGTGAGCCCCACCAGGTGCTGTTCTTTGACTCTCGTAGCACTGTCTACACTGGCACTTGGGCAGGAGTTACAGCTGGGATCGTGGTTGTCCTGTGTGTGGCCCAGAATGGCTGGAGTAGAAGACGAGTCAGGAGTTAAAATGAGCCTGGGTTGTGCAGAACTCTGGAGGCCCTCTAAGCAGATTCTGCTTGATTCAGTCAGCAGAGGACAGAGCCTGGAGCTTGGAGAGGCAGTGGCATGAGCCCTTCAGGCCGAAGCATGAAGGATGCAGCAGAGATGTGGAGGCAGGGAGACCTGCTGAGGCCAGGCTGGGGGATTTGGAGGGTCTAAACTACTGTAGTCAGAGGAGGGGGGACGAAGTAGCAGGGACAGGCCCAAGAAGCAATGAAGATGACAACTAATGGGACTCAGCATCTTAGGAACCAAAATGCTCACAAGCTGACAGCAGGGCCTGGCCTTTACCCCACACAAGGTCCCCCTAACTCAAGACCATTTTCTATAGTAGATATAATAGGTCTCATGGTGGTAAGTGACAGTCTTAAGGCCTTGACTGTATTATTTATTCATTTATTCTTACCTTGCTTAGTACACATTTCAAGCAGCTTAAGCCAATGAATGAACTAAAACAGCAAGGCATCAGATTGTTTGAAAAAGAAGAATGAAGGAGAAAACAAGGATGGAGAAACTAAAACTTACATACTGTAATACTCTGGCTATAGGTGGGTCCCACATTCAGCTCTGAGATTCCTGGCAATTAAGTGGTAAGGGGAAATTTGATCAGTGTTCTGAAAAAGTAAAATTAAAAATCAGAGAAATAGATGACTTAGGAGGAGAAGCATAGCTACCATTGCTATTAAAACCACAAGTGTCTGCATGAAGGGACTCCAAGAAATATGTCTATCAATATCCTTGACAATATCCATAGAGAGCACGAGGCGATAAATCTTGTAATTTTCTTTCCTGTTTTTGGCAAAGGCTTTACTCCAAATGCAACTCAGTAAAAGCCATTCTGTAGGTGTGGAGTTGGAGATGGTTAGGAGTCTCCCAGCTCACTGCTAGTCTGACCTCACTGAAGAATACACTTTAGAATGTGGGCGAGTTACTCGATGTAAGTCTTTGTCTATGAACATGTGTATCTCAAGTGGGTGTAGGATAAGTTAAGTTATTCACCTCTGAGCAATAAGGAGTCAAAATTGTCCTGCAATGTGAGATCCTTGTGGCTATCCTTGGGTGCCCTGTTCAATAAATTGATCATTCTTTAAAAACATTTTGTTGAAAAGACACTAGTATCCGTTATGAAAGTGGAAACACTGAAACTTCCTCAGCTTCTGCCTAGGCCCCCTTCCCGTCTCCAGCTCATTTCCTTCTTGGTTTTTCCCTCTCTCACTGCTTTTACTGCATTTCTATCCTTGAAGTTCCTCAAAATTTGGACCTGCTCCTGCGTTGGGGCCTTTGGATGTGCTGTCTTTCCTTGGAATGCTGGCCTCACTATCACTGGCCTGGTCTATTCTTTGACCTACATTTTCAGGTTTTAAATGTCACTTTCCTGATATCTGACTACTTTTAAGCATACTAGGTTAGATTTCTTCTTTTCTGCATTCCCATGGAACCTTGTGCTTTAACTTTTAACCCTTAACATGGCAGTAATAATGTGGTAATCTGTCCAAACATTGACTTAACAATGTGTGTCACCCCGCCTCTGGGTTATCTTTTTTTTTTGGTACTGGGGATCGAACTCAAGACCTTGTGCTTGCAAGTCAAGTGGTGGAACCATTGAGCTAAATCCCTGGCCCCCATTTTTGTTTCTGTACAACAAAATCCTCATTGGTTCTGGGCATATAGTACATGCTCAGTAAATAGATTCTTTAATGGCTAAATGAGCAAAATAAACAAGGCTTAGGCATAGGAAAGGTTAGAGACTTTTATCAAAAAGTTGCTCTTTGGATTTATTTGTGCATGGAGAGGAGGAACAAGACAGAGGACCCTCTAGCAGCACCAAAATTGTCTGTGCAGGAAGAAAACCGATGAGCATCTTAGCTAAGATTTAAGCTGAATTAGGCACTTTTAGGCTCTTTTACTCTGAGCATTAATACTGCTCCTTGGTGTTGTCTATGTTTTTATTGGTATATTTTAGATATACATAATGATAACATTCATCGTAGTGTAACTATGCATGATATATCTTGCTTCTTTGCACTCTCTTCCCCTCCTTTCAACCCCTCTTCCCCTCCTTATTTACAAAAGCGTTGTTTCCATTTCTTCCTTCTATTCTATTTTTTTATCCCTTCTTCCTTTGCCCCTCCCACTTCCTTGTTCCCATTCTCATTTGAACATTTTCTTCCCATTTCCAATTTCTATTTATATACATTTTAGTCCTTATTTACACTTTCAGTTTCTCACACCAGAGAAATAATAGAGTATTTAAACATGTGTGTCTGATTTATTTCACTTAAGTGTACAGTCTCAGGGTGCATGCATTTAGCTAGAAGTATCTGAAGCTCATCCTTCTTTAAGGCAGCATGCTACTCTAGTATAAAAAAACCTCAGACCAGAATCTTGAGCCAGGAATGTAGCTCAGCAGCACAGCGCCTACCTGGCAAGCGCAAGGTCCTGAGCTTGATCTTCAGGACCAAAACCAAAAACCAAAAACCACATCTTCTTTATCAGTTCATCAGTTGATGAGCATTTGGGCTGTTTCCAAGATTTAGCTATTACAAACTATGTCCCTATAAGCATGGGTGTGCATTATCACTGTGGTATGATTCTTTTTTTGTGTGTGTGTGAATTTTTTTTTCAGCTTTAATTGAGTTTATTGGTACATTTTAGGGATACAGTACAGTTACATTCATTGTTGGGATCTTGTACCTCCACATGACAAGTCTTTATTCTCATTTTTTCCCCTTACCACTGCCCTCCCTTCACCCCCTCCTCCCCTCCCCATCTACAAATACTTTATTTACATCTTTTCATTATCTCACATTTTTTTCTTTTCCCTTATTAGCCTTCCCCTACTCATCCCACCTTCCCTACACCTTTAGCTCCTTTCTTCCCTTTTTAATTCTTTTGAGAAGATACCCATAAGAGGAATAGCTGGGTCAAATGGAACTCCTAATTTTAGATTTTGAGGAATCTTCACATTGATTTCCACAGTGATTGCACCAGTCTATAGTGCCACCAACAGTGGGAAAGGGTTTCTTTTTCCCCATAGTCCTGCCAGGACTATTGGTTGATTTCTTGATAATAGCCATTCTTTCAGGAGTGAGGTGGAATCTCAGTGCTGTTTTAATTTGCAACTCTCTAATAACCAGTGATGTTGAACAGTTTTTTCATATATTTATTTGCCATTTCTAATTCTTCATCTGAGAATTGCCTATTCATTTCACATGCCAATTTTGGGATTGGGTTTTTAACTTCGACGGGGGGCTGTTTCTTTGTTTTGTTTTAGTTCTTCATAGATTCTAGATATTAGTCCTTTGAGAAACAGCTGGTAAGTTTTTTTTCCAACACTGTGGGCTGTCTCTTCACTCTGTCAGTGGTTTCTTTTGCTATGCAAAAGTTTTTTTTAATAAGGTGAGTTCCCAGTTATTGATTCTTTGTAATGTTTCTGTGCAGTTGGGGTTTTGTTGATATAGTCTTTGTCTATAGCAATGTCTTCAAGAGTACTACCTCTTCTATCTTCCAGTAGAACTAGTGTTTCTATTTTAATATTTAGATCTTTGATCTATTTCAATTTTAGTTTAGTGCATGGTGAAAGCTATGGGGTTAGTTTTAGTCTCCAGCATGTGAAAAGCCAGTTTTTCCAGCACCGTTTGTTAAAGAGACTTATCTTTTTTCCAGTGAAAGTGTTTGACTTCTTTGTCAAAAATAAGGTGGTTGAGTGTGTTTGGCATTGTATCTTCTAATCTGTTTCATTGATCTGTTTTATTCCCTAGTACCATGCTGTTTTTTATCACAGTAGCTTTGTTGTATAACTTCAAGTCAGGAATTGTGATGCCCCCCTGCCTTGCCTTTGTTGCCCAGAATTGCTTTTCCTATTCTAGGTGTCTTCTGGTTCCAAATGAATGTTAGGATTATTTTCTCTAATTCTGTGAGATATGCTATTGGTATTTTGATTGAGATTGCATTAAATCTAGGTAACAATTTTGGAAGTATATTTCACTATATTGGTTCTTCCTACCCAAGAACAAGGGATATCTTTCCATTTTTCTCTTATCCTCTTTAATCTCCTTTCTCAGAGTACTGTAGTTTTCAATGTAAAGGTCTTCTTTGTTAGATTGATTCCTCGATATTTCATCTTTTGCATGTTATTGTGAAAGGTTTTGTTTCCCTAATTTCTCTCTCAGTGAGTTTGTTATTTGTGCACAGGAATACTATTGATTTTTTTCAGTGTTGCCTTTGTATCTGGCTATACTACTGAATTTGGTTTTTAAATCTAGAAGTCTTTTGGTGGAGTTTTTGGGGTCTTCTGTGTAGAGTATCATGTCATCCACAAATAATGATAATTTAATTTCTTCCCTTCTTATCCTTATTCCTTTTATTTCTTTTGCTGTCTAATTGCTCTGGCTAATGCATCCAGAACTATATTGAACAAAAGTGATGACAGTGGACATCCTTGTCTTGTTCCTGATTTTGAAAGTTTTCAGTTTTTTTTTCCCATTTAATAAGATGTTGACTGTCATAGATGGCTTTGATCAGATTGAGATAAAGAATATCTATTCCAATTTTCTGTAGAGTTTTTATTATGAATAAGTGTTGAACTTTGTCAAATGTTTTTTCTGCATCTAATGAGATGATCATTTTTTTTTGTCCTTGGCTCTCTTAATATGGTATATTGCATTTATTGATTTGCATGTATTGAATCATCCTTGCATCCTTGGGATGAATCCTACTTGGATTCTTTTTGATGATTTGTTATATTCTGTTTGCCGGTATCTTTTGATGATTTTGTGTCTATGTTCATTAGGGAGATTGGCCTGCAGTTCTCCTTTTTGGTTGGATACTGCTCTGGTTTTGCTATCAGGGATATGCTTGCTTCTAGGAATGAACTTGGAAGTATTGCTTCCTTTTCAGTTTCATTAAAGAGTTTGAGAAGTAGCATCATATCTTCTCTAAATTTCTTGTAGAATTTATCAGTGAATCTGTCAGGGCCTGTCCTTTGCTTTGTTGGTAGGTTTTTGGTTTTTTTTTTTTTTTTTTT
>NW_022900920.1:15746544-15764688 GCF_012274545.1 Fukomys damarensis | reverse complement strand
TTTTTTTTTTTTTTTTTTTTTGGTACTGGGGATTGAACTCAGGCCCTTGTGCTTGTGAGGCAGGCAGTGGAACCACTGAGCCAAATCCCTGGCCTGGTAGGTTTTTAATTATGTCTTCAATTACATTGACTTATATTTGTTTATTTTGAATTTTTATATCTTCTTGATTCAGCTTTGATAATTCATATGTACCTAGGGATCTGTCCATTTCTTCTGTGTTTTCCATTTTACTAGAATATAGGTTCTTAAAGTAGGTATTTATGATCTTCTAGATTTCTGCAGGATCTGTTGTGATTTCACCCTTTTCATTCCTAATAGCATAGATTTGAGTCTTTCTTTCCTTTTTGATAAGATTGGCTAAGTGTTTGTCAATTTTATTTAATCTTTCAAAGAACCAACTCTTTGATTCATTGATTCTTTGTATTAGTTTCTTGGTCTCAATTGTATTAATTTCTGCTATGATCTTTATAAGTTCTTCCCTCATACATGCGTTGGGCTTAACTTGCTCTTCTTTTTCTAGAAGACTGAGGTTCAACATTAGCTTGTTTATTCAAGATTGGTCTGTTTTTTTGTTTTTTGTTTTTTGTATGGTGGATTGAACTTGGATCCTTGCGCTTGCATGGCAGGTGGTAGAACCATTGAGCTAAATCCCTGGGCTTTGGTCTGTTTTTTTAATATAGGAATTTACTGCTGTAAATTTCCTTCATAGGACTACTTTCATTGTGTCTCATAAATTTCAGTATGTTGTATTGGCATTATTGTTTAATTGTAGAGACTTTCTAGTTTCTTCTTTAATTTCATCTGTGACGCATTGGTTGTTCAAGAGAGTATTATTTAATTTCTATGTGTTCAGAAGTTTTTGTGATTTCTTTTCCCATTGATTTCCAATTTAATTGCATTATGATCTGATAATATGAAAGGAATAATTTAAATTCCTTTGCATTTACTTAAGCATGTTCTATGATCTAGTATGTGGTCTATTTTAAAGAATATCCATGTGCAGCTGAGAAGAATGTGAATTTTAATGTTGTGGGATGGAACACTGTAGATATCTACTAAGTCCATTTGTTCAAAAGTTTGTTTCAATTCTGATATTTCTTCGTTGATTTTTTGTACAGTTGGTCTATTTGTGAGAATGAGGTGTTGAGGTCCCTCATTATGCTTGTATTAGTACTTATTTAATTTTTCATGTCTGTTAATATTTATTTTATATAGTTGGGCATGCTGATATGTGGCGCATATATATTAATGGCTGTTTTCTCTTCCTCTTGGATTGTTCCTTTTACTAGGATAAAGTGACCTTCTTTGTCTCTGTTAGTCTTGGCTTGAAATCTGTTTTGTTGCAAATAGAATAGCTGCCTCTACTTTTTTTCTGGGTTTCTATCATGTGAAATATTGTTTTCCATTTTTTTACTTTCAGTCTGTGAATTTATTTTTGAATTAAATGTGTTTCTTGTATGCAGAATATTGTTGGATCTTGCTTCTTGATCTATTCTGCTAGTCTGTTTCTTTTGATTGGTGAGTTGAGAACTTTTACACTGATGGTTATAGCTGATATGCATTGACTTATCTTTGTCATGTTGTTTTCCTATTGTTGGTTCCCTTTTACTCCTTTCTGTTTAATTACTTTCCTTGCCTGGTGGATTCACTCTGTTGGGCTTCTTGAAGTTATAGTTCTCATTATCTCTTTCTAGAATGTCTTGGAGTGCTGATTTGGTGGCCATGAATTTCTTTGGGTGTTCTTTGTCATGGAAGTATCTTCTTTCTCCATCAACTTTGAAAGATAGTTTTGTAGAGTATATCAATCTGTGATGGGGGTTATTTATTTTTAGAGCTTGAAATACTTCACTCCAAGCTCTCCTTGACCTGAGGGTTTGTTGAGAAGTCTGCTGTGATTCTGATGGGCTTTCCTTTATAGGTAATTTGCTTCTTTCCTCTAACAGTTTTTAATATTCTGTTCTTGTGTTGAATTTCTGGAATCCTGACTATTATATGTCTTGGTATAGATTTTTTTTCATGGCTAATTGGAGTTTTATATGCCTCACTTATCTGTATGTCAAATTCTTTTTCCATGCTTTGGAAGTTTTCTGCCATTACTTTGTGAACATGTTTTTTATGTTGTTTGTGCTATCTCCTGCTTTTTCACTGACTCCAATCAACCTTATGTTCTTCTTTGCATCATCTAGCTGTTGGTTTGATTTTTCATAATCCTTTGCCATTTTTAAGAGATCCTTCTTTTCATAATCACTAACTGCAATCCTACCTTCTAGAGCTGATATTCTGTCCTCGCACTGGCTCATTCTGCTGCATGTAGTTTCAGTGGAATTTTAAATCTCTTGGATATCTATTTGAATCTGTTTTATGGATTCCATTTCTTTCCTGTGTTGAGTGTTCAAGGTTTTCATCATTTTACTAAGTTTCTCTACTTTTAAAAATCTGTATATGCTTAAGAGTCACTAACCATGTCTTTTGTTATGGTTACCATCTGTCTAGTTATCTGAGAAATTATTTCTGATTTGATTTTTTTCTAAAGCCTCATTCATCTACTTTGTTACTTCCACTGTTATCTCTTCAGAGAGTCCATGTGGGTGGCTTTTGAATTATTGTACCTCATTGCCCCCTGGGATTTTCTTTGGTGAGGTGGGATTTTCTTTGCATCTTGCTTAAGTGTCTTGTCATTTTCATTTTTTAAAGTTTAATCCCTGGGTTGAAGCTTGTAAATTTCTTAAAGTACATAGCTTTATTGCTAGTATTTAGAACTCTTACTAAATGACTACTTCTCATTTATTCTAGGTGTAGCTGGCTTTTGGATTTTGAGTCTGTTATAAGAACCTATCTTTTCAAATTATTGGGGATGAGAGTTGCTGCCAAGTTGGGCTAGCCCCTGGTTCTTCAACACTGGGCTATAGTATTTTTTATGACCCTTAGGAAATCTCAGTCCTGGCATTCCAGGAAGAACAACTGATTCAAACAATTATGAACAATTCAAACAATTATGAATTACTTGGCTTAAGTAGTATGATCAGCAGTAACAATAGCATCAAACACAGCCTAGAAAATTACAAACTGTGGTAACTATTAATTTGCCATCTTTTACTATATGAACTATATTTGTGGTTATATATCAAAATCTATAACAAACCAGAAAATTATATAGAGTCAGTATGTCCTCAATATGGCAATTTTACCCTCAAGAGAGAAAATTTAAAAGGAGTTAGGGGGAAAATAGAGAAATAGAAGAAGAACAAGAAATTAGAAGCAAGGAGGACAAAGGAAGATTATGCTAACTTTGCGAAGCTGGTGAAGAAGACAGGAGGGAGAGAAGAAATTTAAAAAAAAAAGAACAGAACAACAATAAAAGCAGAAAAATGTTCACATTCATATAAAAAGACAGGAAAAAAGAAAACAGTAAAAGAAGGAAAATATGTCACTTCAGGGCATGTCACTGCTGCTAGTGGTAGACAGAATTGGCAGACAGAATCTAGGTTGATGTTGAATAACCCCAGTGAGCCTGCACCTTTAGTTCCACTGAATTTCAGGCTGGTTTCTGCCTGCAAGTCTAGAACTAGAATTGTTCAGCCTGCAACACTCTATGTGCCTCTTGATGACTTAAATTCAGCTCCTTGACCTCTGGTAGACTTGAACTCGGTTCCACCTCATTCTAACACTGGAACTGCTAGATGGAGCCACCTGTAGCTGCTCTGAGTTCCAAGCTCAGTTAGCACCTCTCCAAGATGGCTACTGGCTGGCTATCACACTCTCTGGGGGAATGTCTGAACTTGAATAATTCACCAGCTGCTGCAGTGTGCTGTGTCCACTAATCTGTTCCACTAATCTGGTGTGTTTCTCTGTAGGCTCCTTTGGGGTTGACAGTAGTCACCATGCATTTGTAGGTTCAAGCTACCCCTTTCACACAGTGAGTCAGGGCTCAGGGAAAAAGCACCATTTGCCACCTTCTCCATCTGCATTAAAATCTCTCTCTTTGCTTTCCCCATAGGCTTCTATTCTCACTTCAGATCCTTGCTGGGGACCCGCTTCCCTCCTTCTTCTCTTTCTCACATTTCTATATTCCAGTTTGGACACCAAATCTTGGAGAAGCTATTTCTCTGCTGTTCACTCTGCCATCTTGGAAATTCTCAAGTCTAATTTATTGTCTTCTGAAGGATTTGATCTCTGGCCTTATCTCTCTTAGTCTCATCTCTTTGTAACAGGACTGCTGGTTTTTCCTCTGAACAAATATCTATATCCCTAAAATGAGACTTCCTTCCTTGTGAGAGATCTCTGCTGCCATCCTGGACCTGTATGAAATCCTCTGGGTCCCCTTCTCTAAAAGCAACAGGAGGCCTCCAGGATCACCAGTTCTTTTCTCTACAGGTGTGTGGACATGATGATAAAAGCACTCACATCAAGCACCATCAAGAGCTTCTACCTGGCTGGCTGCAGGGTGAGAACACATAGCTTTTGGGGCATGGGGAGTGAGGGAGGGTTGGGAGAGCTTGAAGAGCATTTCTGATTCTGAGATTGTTACCTTCCAGTTCCAGTTCCAAATAATTTATTCAAAGGCACCAGTTTAAAGGTAGAATGATATAATTTTACTAAGTGAACACATTTGTTTTTAAGAAATTTGTTTCTGGGCCGGGGATTTAGCTCAGTGATCCTGCTGCCTGCCTTGAAAGTGCAATGTCTTGAATTTAATCCCCGATACCCCCCAAACAAAATCTGGGTTTTTTTCCCCTTTTTCTTTAAAAAGTTGAATTAATAGCAAAAAAGGTAGAGGGGAAAATTTAGGATTGGGAGCTGAAGGGTAAGCTTTCCCATCACTGAGATACAATACCCAATACCCACAACTTAAAGGAGTAGAGATTTAATTTAGTTCACTGTCTAGAGATTCGGTACATGATTGATTGACTGGCTCCATGATAGAATCTCATGGCAAAAGGATGTGATGGAGCAAATCTCCTTAGTGCACGGCAGCCAGGAAGTAGGGCAAGAGTGCCAGAGAAATGAGTCAGAGACCATATATAGAACCTGAGGTCAGACTGCCATGGCCCACCTGGACATATGGGGGAGCATGCTTTATTAATGTGCTAAGTATTTCTTAGTCAAATGAAGTTGACATGTCAGGATTAATAGTCAGCCAGTAGGGCCTGCCTTACCAGAGCACAAAAACCTTTCAGGATATTCTGCTGGAACCATGAGACCTTGTCCTACCTGGGACCAGTATGTCAGCGTTGAGAACAAAGGATACATTTAGCCCTCAATATCAGAAAAGAGGAAAGGAACAAACTGCTCAGGGTGACCAGCTGCCAAGGAGAAGCGCCTCTAAACTCTAATACCTCTGGCCTCCTGATTCCAGCTCCCTTCTCAGGGCCACTTTTGACTTAGAAACACTTATACCGTGAGTCAGACTTGTGTAAGGGAAGCATTTGATTTGTGCACTGCCAACATGTCAGGAAGGTACTTATCAGCACATCTAAGAATATTTTAAAGGCCTGCTTGCCAAAATGCCAAAATATTGTCCTCACCTTTTCTCCATGGTTTTAGAAAGTCACTCTAAGTGATATCTTTACGTTCTGGTTAGCACCCACCTCCACTCTGAAGACATGAAATGTGTACTAAAACCTCTCAAATCCCTATCTTCTGAGAGCCTTTTCCACTGTCCCTGTCCTTTAATTTTTGCTTCTAAAATGTGTGTATATGACACTCAGAGCTCCAAGTGGACTTCCCTTCCCAGGCCCTTTCAGATCTGGTTTCTGACCTCAGCCCAGGGATTTCAGTGTGCAGGGCCTGTGGTCAGGCAACCTGTGTGTGTGTCCAGCTCAGCTGCTTACTAGTGTGTGACTACAAGAAAAGCTAGAACCTGGCGGCCTTGGTCCATCCAGTAAAATGGTAGTAACATGGAGCTGCCCTCCTAGGGTTGCAATGAGGATTGGTTTAAATCACCCAAGTGCAATACCCTGAGCATAGTAAATGCCCACTGCTGTAATTTGCGTGTTTTGTACAAAGGGAACATATATCCAGCAGACTTTCACAAGTGTGTGTCTGTAGCATCAGTGTAAACCAGCAGAGGGTGCTGAGAGTCAGGATTCCTTCATTAAGGGGCTTGTTTTGCCTTCTCAGTACAAAGAAGAGCGGCTCACCAAGGCCTGTGAGAAGTGGCTGGAAATGAACTTGGTCCCTCTGCTGGGGACACAGCTCCACCTCCGCTATATCCCACAGGATCTGCTCCACAAGGTGCTGAAGTCCCCCAGGTCAGAGTTGGTTTTGGGCATGCTGGCCCTGGGATGGGCAAGGGAGGAAGCCAGGGAAGGAAATGCTTCAGTGGGGACGGTACCCACACCCCTATTGGACCTGCCCATGCCACCATCACCCAGGATTCCAAACTTTCTGCTCTCCCAGATAGCCTGGCCTCAGGAGGGAGCTGACACTCAGGGTACCATGGTATATTCAGGGTGCAATTTAGGCTCATGCTGTAAGGTAGGGACTTTCTGAGCACCAGGTGACACATGACCTGCCTGGATGAGAAAAGTTAAAGACCTGAGTAAATTTTATACAAGTCCTGATAACAATAATATACATTCTGGAAAATTTGAAAAACAGGGAAAAGCAGAAAAGAAGAAGAGGAAGAAGAAGAAAAAGAAGAAAAAAACCTCTTGCATTAAATCACTTTATATCTCTGGCACTGACTCCTCTGTTGAATGGTTCTCTATCAAGGTATCTGACTGCCTGCTTGGACTTTCTGACAAGGCTAAAACCTAACTCTCAGTGTCCCCTGCCCTTTACTGTATCCCCATCCACCCCACCGATCATCGACTGTATGTTCAAGCTGCAGCCTAGAGAGCCCTCTGGGTACCATTTTGACTTCACCTTGACCACAAGACCAGTTCTGCTTCTAGACTAAATTCATGCCTATGGGCCTCTCTCTATGGTCACCAGCCAAGGCCAAACCCCCATCATTTCTCATTTGGATGCTGCAGGGCTCTTTGATTCAGTGTCTTCCTTCTTGCCTTGACCCCACATCTGCTCCTCCATCTCACACACCAAGAAGCAGCCAAATGGGCCCTCTTTAGTCTGTCTGCTGAGCTCCTTCCCCTAACACTGCCTGCTCCTTCTCTTCCCTGCCAGTAGTTCATAGAACCATTCTTAGTTCTTAACTTTTATATTATTTCCAGTGTTTTACCAATATAAATAGCACTTTGGTGAATATCCATCAAGTTACATTTTTCTTTATCCAAGATGATTTTCCTGCATTGCATTTCTGAAAGTGAAATTACCAAGAGAATGGGACTTTCTGTTTGTTATTAGTCGGTTTTTTTTTTAATTGTTTTGGTACCAGGGATTGTACTTGGGACCTTGAGCTTGCAAGGCAGGTGGTGGAACCACTGAGCTAAATCCCCGACCCTGTTTGTTATTAGTCTTTAAGAATACTTTATTTGAAAATGATTTCAAACTTAAAGAAAAAAGAGCAATAGAAGAATATCTGTGCAGATGCTTTTCAACTTACAGTGGACTTACATCTCAATTTTAAACCATTTGTAATTTGAAAATGCATCGAGTACCTCTAACCACCCCACCATCACAGGCTCACGACACAGTACACAAGAAGGCATCAGTTGTTCCCTTTCCGAGTCACGTGGCTGACTGGGCGCGGTGGCTCACTGCCACTGCCTAATGTCACAAGAGAACCCATCACTAGGCCACAAAGAGACCAAAACTCAAAATCAGAAGAACAATTTCTACTGAATGCATAGAACTTTCATAACATCATAAAAATGAAAAGCTATAACTCACACCATCACAAGTTGGGACCAGTTGTATGCCCTTTACACCGAGTCACCCTATTTAATTTCTGCCCCATTTACTTTATTATTGGTATCTATATTCATATCTACCAACACCCATATTTTTTTTCTAAACAATTTGAGAATAAGTTGCATATATCATGTTCCTTTACCCCCAAATATTTCAGCATTTATTTCCTAGGAGAATGAATTTAATTCAACCACAGAGTGATGATCACTGACAAGAAATTTATCATTGGGCTGGGGATTTAGCTCAGTGGCACCACACCTGCCTGGCAAGTGCAAGGTCCTGAGTTTGATCCTGGTACTGGAAAAAAAAAAATCATCATTGAAGAATAATTTTGTGTCATTGAATGAGTATTATCTTCAGTAGCACTTCGCCCCTCCAATGCAGAAGTCAGTTTAGGGTCACATATTGCATATAGTTGCTAAGTCTCTTTGGGAATCTTGAAAATGTTCTTGCTCCCCATTGCCAAGTTTCCAAGGTTGTGTTCCTTTTGAATGAATTTCCAAAGTGAAGACTGAATTCTACTAAAAATCTTAGTAGTATATTAGAAAGTAAGTGTTTACTCATCCTTATGTTCTGGAAAGTGTTCTTTCTGTTTCCGTAAATTAGATTTGGGAGGATTTATTCTGTTCCAGATCATTAACCCATTCCATGGGTTTGAATTTGCCAAGTGGCACGCAATGCCCTTACATTTGCAGAAACCTGAGGTTGGCAGGACAGCAGCCGGGAGCTGAGGGAGACCACCTTATTTAAGTCTTCAGGAGGCTGGGGATATAGCTCAGTGGTGGAGTGCTTGCCTAACATGTTGAAGGCCCTAGCATGTTTGAGGAGGAGGTTGGAGTGGGGGGTAAAGATGAAGGACAAAGACAAGGAAGAGGAGGAGGGAGAAGGGAAAATAAGACAACCCCCTCAGAAGCCCTGGACCCAGGGCTCTAGCACTCCCCAGGGGCATTCTGCTCTGGTCCCCTCTGCTTTTCCCACTCATGCACCCCCCACCCTCTACTCCACCCTCCAGCGGAGCAAAGACTGTGAAATCGT
Source organism: Fukomys damarensis (assembly GCF_012274545.1). Taxonomy (NCBI): domain Eukaryota; kingdom Metazoa; phylum Chordata; class Mammalia; order Rodentia; family Bathyergidae; genus Fukomys; species Fukomys damarensis. The sequence continues at coordinate 15,755,841 of NW_022900920.1, read as the reverse complement.
TGAAGAACAACTAATCATGGCATCTCTTAGACTTTTTTTCATAGCATTGTCCTCTTCTTGGAAAGGCTGAGTTATCCCATCCTGGTAGCATTTAATCAAAAAGAGAAAAAAAAATCTGACCACAACCAGAACATTGGTGACAGTACAGGCCTGACAAAATGCACACTGAGTAGGAAAAGAGGTCAGGAGCATGACGTGTCAAATGTCTAGACTTGCCAGCCTGGGCAGACATGACTGAGGTGGAACAGCCCTGCCCCTCAGCCTCCCCAGGCCGTGTCTGCACAGACCATCCAGCGCTGTCCTGCTGAGGAGGGCAGAGTTCTGTGTGGCCTCAGGCCTGTCACAGGCCCCGGAGTGGGCAAGGGAAGGATGACAGGGCCCACAGTCTGCAGACTCACCATATAATCTTTTGTTGATCTCCAGGGGCTGCCTATTTTACAGGGCAACTGGTAGAAACTGAACCAGGTTTGGGGACCTCAATGAGGATGCCTGAGGTCCAGCCTAGTGGCTAATGGGTTTGGTGCCATGACTTACACTTGGTTAAAAATGAACGTGCTTTCACGGAGTACTTCTTGGTGTGAGCTGTGCTATGTATGCTGTCCCCTTTAGTCCTCATAGCCTCACGGAGTAGGTACAACCGTTATCCCTTATATAAGAAGGCTAGTGAAGCTGTACATGGTGATGCATACCTGTAATTCCAGCTCCCTAGGAGGCTGAGGCAGGAAGATTGCAAGTTTGAGCCTATTCCAGGCAACTTTCCAAGACTGGATTTTAAAACAAAAAGGGCTGGGGATATGGATCAAGTGAAGGTCCTAGATTCAATCCCCAGTACAAAAAAAAAAGCTAATAAAGGGCTGGGTGGGCCTTTACAGGCTGCAGGATCCCCCACTGTTACCCTCTTCCTTGTTCATTGTGGCAGCTGAGGAGTCCAGGCACCTGGAAGAGCTCAGTGAGGCCTGGGGTATCCTGAGAAGTCTTAGTCCCAGAGTGGGAAGAGTGGTGACACCAAACCATAGTCAGGGATAGAGCATCCTTTGGCCCCACTTAGCTGCTCCTTCAGCTGCCCACTGTCACCTGACACTCAACTTGTGACCACAGGTGTTTGGAACAGCTATTTCTTAGCAGATGCATAACTTCTGGGCCATTCACCCTTTCCGATCTGACCTCATCTCTTTGGGGGGTTTTGCTTTCCATTTTGTAAACAACCTAGGGTAAGACATACACAGTTTTCCTGACCTCCTGCACCTCTGGTTTTAATTTATTTGTCTAGGCATTTGGTGTTTGGTTAATTTTCTCCTTAGAGGTCACCGCCAGGTTACTCTCTTCTCGCAACTCGAATTCATGAAAACTTCATTTCAAACTCTACTTCCCTTGTTCTTTGTAGGTTTCAGAGAATGGAGACCTCAGAACACTATCTAGCTCCCCTCTACTTTGCAACAGACATCCTATGTCCCTGATCCCAGTTCTTCCGGCTTCTTGTCTGTGGTTCAGTGAGTCTCAAGGTCTCAGGAGTTCCCTATGAAAAGCCATCCTGTCCTCCTTGTCATCTCTGATCTGAGCTTTACCTACAGGGTAGGACAATAAGTATCTCACACTAGCATTTGGAACATCAGTAGGCACCTACCTATCTCAATAATTGTTACTAAAGTCAGTGTTTGTAGTGAACAACATTGATACCTACTAGTTATTGAGCACCTGTTGTATACAGAACACTCCAAGTGGGTTATCTAGCCTGAACCATTCCCATAGCAACTCAGTGGGCTAGGTACTGTCACTTGCACTTTTTGCCTGTGAAAGGAGGTTACAGGGAAAGAAATGATTAGCTGAAGACCCCCACTATGCAGCCGGAGAGTTGGGAATGGACCTGGGTCAGAGTGGCCTCAAAACAGTGGTCGTTACCGGCCTACTGGTGGGCTATGCACAGGGCCTTTTTTTCCCTTGACGGTCAAGATCAATAATATTAATATAGGCATGGCTTTCTCTATATTCAGAAGGGGGCTTTTATTGTTTAAATATAAGTTTCTTAACAATAAAATAAAAAGGATAATGTCTTCTGAAAGGCATTTCTTCTCTGAAGAGCAAATACCATTTACACTGCAAGGACTACCAGCAAACACGCGTGACACAGCCTCGTTATTCACCTCTGTTGGACGCAGGCTTGTGTGCCATGAGATATGTCTGGAGTGAGGCCATCACAGCTCTTGGGTGCAGGAAATGTGTTTGGATGCTGCTGTGTGGTTTTGTGCTGCTGGAGCTAAAAAGACCTTGGGGTACTGATACTGGTCTAACAGCAGAAAGCTTTAATTCAGTAGTTGTCCTTCCTATATAAAACCAGGATTTCAAGTCATGGAGTCCTGATTCCTCCCCAAGCCACTGCTAGCCCCTCTTTGGTAAGATCTCAGAGAACCCACCGGGCTCGAGGACCTCAGTATGTAGTCTGCTCTGGAAGTCACGCAGCTTCCCCAGACCCAGATGACAAAGCTTTCTGTGAGGATATTGCACCCAGAGGCTCTGCAGAATCTCCTTTCTGCCTCGCTGTCGTTGCCCAGTCACTGACCAACTTGATCTTGTCTGGCCAGATGCGAGCCTGTGCATCTGTAGGTGGTCTGAAAGCCAAATCAGGGGAACAAGACTGTTCTACTCTGTCCAGAAATAGCGTGAGAAGTGGGTGGATGACATTTCCATTGCTCTTTAGAGTCACGATTTAGCTTGAGTTCCGCCCACCATGACCCCTTAACGTGGTGAATGAAGAGACTGTGACATATTTTACAGCCCGGGTGCCATGTTCATGTCCAGGAACTAAAAATATCAATGAGTTTAGGAAACACTGAAAATGGCTCTTTATGTAATCATGTCAGCAGAGGCTGCTGGAGAAACTGCTAGAGAAGCTGCTTGTCCTTGCTGTATAGAGCTGATGTTACAGAGCACAGCAGCCGCTTGTTGGCATCATGAGTTCAGGACTCCTGCTGCTGTAATTGTAGAGTGAGAGTGGGCTCTGGAGCCGGGACAGGGCCTTGCCACTTACAAGGAAGCCCTGCCAATTGCTGAGCACATTGCCATGTTCCAGGCACTGTACCAAGCACATTGTTTATGTGTGGTCAGCAGAATAATGACCCCAAAGATACCCAACTTCTCTCTGCAGAACCTGTGACTATGTTAGGTTGTATAGCAAAGGGGATTGAAATTACGGATTGCATCTAATCAGCTGGCTTCAAGATGGAAGATTATCCTAGATTATTAAAGGTAAACCCAATATAATCATGAGTCCTTTAAAGCTGAAAAGTGAGGTAGAAAAGTCAGAACCAGAGTGAGACTGGAGGATGCTGTAATGCTGGCTTGGAGATCAAGGAAGGGGCCATGAGCCAAGGAATGTGGGCTCTTTCCAGAGGTTGCGCAATGCCAGGAAATTATTCTCCAGAGGGAACTAGGCCTGCTCAGACCTCCATTGAAACCCGGTAAGAACCATTTTGTATTTCTGGCCACCAGAACTCTAAGAGAATAAACTTTTATTGTTTGAAGCCACTCAGTTTGTCTTGGTTTGGGCCGATAGGAAGCTCTTATAATGTCACCTCCTTTGGTCTTCAACACTCTCCCCTGAGCAACTGTTATTACTGTTTTTTCACAGATGAGAAAATTGCAGATGCTGAGCAGTTTAGCAACAGAGGAGAGGTTACTGACCCATGTCCAGGTCCTAGCCCAGAACTGTGTGACACTGGATAAATTATTCCCATTCAGCCAGCAATCAGGGGCAGGATTGGGTGTAGCGAATGAGGCACTTGCTTTGGGTACAAAATTTAAGAAAGGCGATGAAAAAACTCGGGTGTTAAGATAAATTATATTTTTGTGCAATACTTCCAAATAAAATTTAAAAAGCCATAATGAACAAAATTTTAAACAAATTTCCACATGTATTAAAGTAAATTTAATACCCAGAGTTTGCAGGATTATAAGAGGGACTAAAGTTTAAAATCCACACAAAACATCTTGTGCACCCCAAGCATTTAGATCTCATTAAATGGTGACATTGTTTATGGGAGCACAGTGCAGGGGGCGTGTTTCAAAGCACAGAGCTCAGTGTCAGGCTGCTGAAGTTTAAGTCCCAGCTCTGCCTCTTACCAGGCACCAGGCGAGGGACCCTAATTGAGTCCTTTAACTTCTCCTGGTCTGAGCCACCTACAGACTCCCAGTGTTGTCGCTTCACTGCTGAACTCACATGAAATGGTGTGGCTTGTTTGTGTATCCTAAAATTTCTTCTCTACTTTTTATTTTTACCAGGTTGTTTACATTTAGTGAGTTCCATCTTCTGAAAACCTTACTCTTGTGGGTCTACTTGCAACTGAACAGAAATATCCAGGTGATTCCAGTCAATGAGACTGTGCTGACCTATTTCAACAGGTAATAGGATTTGGTTGTGGGTGATGAAATGCACCTACCCTGGGGTTTTGTTATTGTTGCTCATAATATCACAGGACAAGCATCCGTGATATAACTTTCATAACGTCATACAGAAGGCACAGAATACAAATTCTTTTAGATCATAGGGTACCTTTGCACCACTACACTATTTGGAAAAGTAAATAGCACATGTTATGATATGAGATGATAGAGTGTTTCTGGGAACTTGTGTGTCCAGTAATAGACATGATTCAAAACCTACTCCTTTTATTCAGGAAAATTATCGTACTACACCAACCTGAAAAGCTTCACTTTTTAGTGTACTTAAATCAGACCAATTCATTCCCATGTACATTTCACAACACATACAATTTTTGGTTTTCTGGAGAAAAAAAAAACCATGCAACTATACAAAGGTTTCATAGCATTTTCCCCATTTCTTATATTCCCTAAACTTATAAAATCTAAAATTCATGTTTCAGCTTTTAAGTGAAAAGTGACAATAGAGCCACTGTAAAATATGCATTGCTAAGTATGATAACTCTGGTAAGCACTTCCTACTCACTATCTTAGTTTATCTGCATAACCAAAAAAAAAACCATGCAACTATACAAAGGTTTCATAGCATTTTCCCCATTTCTTATATTCCCTAAACTTATAAAATCTAAAATTCATGTTTCAGCTTTTAAGTGAAAAGTGACAATAGAGCCACTGTAAAATATGCATTGCTAAGTATGATAACTCTGGTAAGCACTTCCTACTCACTATCTTAGTTTATCTGCATAACCCTTAGCAGTGGACATTATTATTCCCACGTTACACATGGAAAAAGTGACACTGAAATATCTTGTCAGAGATCATACAAAGCGATAAAGGAGCTGACTCGAATGCAGATCTGCCATAGCCCAGGATGCTTTGGTGCCCATTCTTAGAGCAGCAGAGTGTGTTGTTTTCCTCTCTGGTGTCCATGCCAGCAGTTCAGTGGTAGCTCCCCAGGTATGAAGTTAGAAAGATCCTGAGGCTGTCTCTAGATTTGGTGTTGTTGTTAGTCAGGGGCTTCTAAAATTACTTTGATGGGCATTTTCTTTCTGTTCCTCTTTTTCCCTCCACTAGTGAGTGCTTTCTAAACTACCCTCTTAGGGCTGGGGATTTAGCTCAGTGCTGTAGCTGCCTGCCTCGAAAGCATAAGGTCCTGAGTTCGATCCCCAGTACCCCCCAAAAAAAGCCTAAACTACTCTCTTAGCAAGATCTGTTGTAGCAACCTAGGGGTGGGGCATTATGCAGTGAAGGTAATTGCTGGGGTCCATTTTTTGTCACCTTAGCTTCTTCTGTCAGTCACTCTATCACTGTGACAGAATACTTGAGATTATAAACTTTTATTTTGGCTCATGGCTCAGAGGTTTCAGTCCGTGGTTGGTCGGGTGTGTTGCCTTCGGGCCTGTTTTGGGGTAGAATTTTACAGTGGGAATGCATAGTAGAGTGAAACTGCTCACCTCATGGTGGTAGGGAAGCAAAGAAAGGAAGGGGCTCCTATCAAAGACGCACACTAATGACCCAACATCTTCCCATTAGCCCTACCTCCTCAAGGTTCCACCACTTCCCAGGAGCACCACTGGCCGGGTACCACATGGGCCCTTTGGGGACATTTCAAATCCAAACTATAACGTTTCTGTCAAAACTTTTGGAATAATGCTTACATCATCCAAGCTGGCTGACAAATACAGTGACCCTAAAGCCACAGACAGTCCCAGGTGGCTCTCAGAGAGTCCTCTCTACACAGGAAGTCACTGGTAGCATTACCGTCATCATCTGGCTCATGTTTCTGTTCCCCATACGAACAGGAAGGGGGCCCTCCAAGTATGATGAGGCACATTCAAGGAAGTAGAGACATACTGTTTCTTTTGCATTTGTAAATTTAGCACATGAATATGTCTTCACATATTAATCAGTGGATTGAACCATTTAAGCCAAGTTTCATTAACACTGTTTTGAAGCATTTAATCCATTCTTGGAACATCTTGGCACCATGTTAACCAAAAAGCCTGTTTTTCTGATGTGTTATTTGGGGAAAGCGGTGTTCAGAGCCAGAATTACATGTAGTGTGCTTAGTGTGTGTATAATTTTGAACCCAAATGTTTGAGCCCCTCCACCCACCTCTTTTAATAGCTCATGAGACAGTCTTTCCAATGAGTCACGCACACCAGGGGGACTTGCCACTTGGCTGCAGGTCAGCTCTCATCCTGAAAGTCCTCAGCACCAGGAGATAGGAAACAAACTCGTGTGGGGTGATTCATAAGTGTTGTGTTTTTGGTGTGAGAGAAACATGTGGGAAGGAGGGAGTTGAGCTCTGCAGCCCCCTCCACCCAGGTTAGGCTATGTGCCCTTCATAGCAGCCCCCAGGACTCCTCCCCAGAGCATGATGCACATGGGCCCTGCTCCTCCTTAGAGCTTTCCATGTTTCTCTGGAATCTACATGGACTCAGTTCTGACCCCCAAGCTTCCTATCTCTACATGACATTTCCTCAAGCCCCCCCCCCGCCCCCCGATCCTGCACAACTTGTCTTGCGGGAAACCATGTGCTTGTATCTAAGTCATCTCATACCCTGGCCTAAGCAAAAGTGATGATATCTTAGCAAAGGACCTGAGTCCTTGCAGTTGCATGGGCTTTCCACACAGCCAGCCACCAGCTGGAGTCAGTTCCTCCTCTGTGCCATCTGCCCTCTACAGTAAGCTTGGGTTGGAATAGGAGAAAGATGGAAATCCTTACCTGCAATCACCCAAGGGTCTTTTCTGCTCATGACCTCTCAGCCTGAAGGACCACATAGCTCATTTTTAGAACTATGAATGGTTCTCTTCCTATCCTGGATCACTCTTCTGTCCCAGAGCAGTGGCACCTCTAAGATGACCCTCTGTCAGGGGCCTCCACCTCCCAAATGTACTCCTTCACTGAGGTATGAGCCTTCTCTGTGCCTGCCTAAACCACCTCAGTCTGCCCTGCTTCCTTTTCTCAGTCTGTCTCTGGTGAGGGCCTCCCTGAAGAGCCTCTGATGAAGTCCTTCGTTCAAGTCATGTCCCATCTTCCTAGTTGCATCACAGAAGCTTAAAGACAGGGTTTATGATCTTGCATCTTGCCCTCAACTTGCCTGGCATCTTGCTGGACATAGAATAGTTTATTGAATGATAAAGTTCTGTTAACTATTTTTACGTAAATCAGTTTTTCTCAGAGAAGTGGGTCTTAATATGCTGGTACAAAATTCAGAAGACATGATATTTGTAGCAACTTGAAGTAGTAGGAATGGCAGGCAAGTTTCCATTTTTATGGATGGGTAGTTTGTCTTGTGCACTGGGCCAAGACAGATTCTAAGTTTTTCTGCAGGCTCGGTGAGAACGTGTGGTGGGTTAGTGCATCTACTCTGGACATGGGATAGGGACTGGTGGCCCCATGCTCCATATTTTTCCTCCTTCCTGATTGTCCCAAGGGCTGACCAGACTCCGTGTAGGACTTGGAGCTTTGGGCCTAGTGGGGCTGGTATCTGGAAGATTCAGGCTCCCAGAAGGCACCTCTGTTCCTGGCAGTGGTGGCAGGACCCTGTCAGCTGAGGTCAGAACTAGGTCACCATGCATGTTGAGCTGCAAAGACCAATGAGGCCCAGGGAGTGGCTAATCAAGGAAGATTCATAGGAAGACATAGCAGAGCATTTAAAGGTGGGAGGCAGGACACAGGTTTGGGAATGAGAACTGAGGCGGGTGACTGGCAGTGTTTAAAGTTGCAAGTATTGATGAAATAATTTAAATGACAGAATGATCTATAAGCCATCTCCTAGGGAGGAGGAAAAGCAGGCAAAGTAGACATTCTGAGGCTGTCACCTCACAGGGATCTCCAAAGTGGGGCTGTCATAGTATGGCAACAGTGGGTCAAGCTATAGAAATAGAAATGATGGATAGCAAGGGCTTGTGAGTCTACTAGGACTGAGGGGCTGTACCTGTGGGACTGGCTTGGCCATCCTGGCATCGGGAAAGAGGGCTGGGAAGAGTAATTGACTAAAATGGCTCAGATAACCTCTTCCTCACCTGTCCAAGCAGCATCCTAAGACAAGCTAGGAGAAAAGAAAGACATATGTCCAAGCCTTTTCTACTCCTGTTTTTTTCTTTCATTGATTGTTTTCAATCTTTTGTTCATCCCGAAAATATTTATTGAATATGTCCTGTGTATCACTTCTCAGCCTTTTGGCTAAGATCAAGTGACTATGTGCTGCATGCCCGGGAAACTAATAGAAACTTTCTCTACTCAGCCAGAAGTATCAGAACATCTCCTTCAAGCTCTTTTTCCCATTCTTTTAATACCGTCTCATTATGTAGTCATTTTGTAGCCTGAGCTGTCCTTGAACTCACAATGTAACCAGGGCTGAGTTAGAATTTAGGAACCTCCTGCCTCAGCCTCTGGGTACTGGGATTATGGCCATGTGTCACTAGGACCGGCTTCAAACTTGTTTTTATTGCTGTCTAAATTCATCATTGGAAGAATGGAACATGGATACCCAGGCACATTTGTGTACACACACTGGCATGTGTACAACACATAGGCACACACAAATGCGGACATACTTGTACACACATAAGTGTGTGTGCAGTTCTGTCTGTCTCTCTCTGTCTCCCCTTGGAAACCTACATCCTGTCTTCCTGGCAGTGGTTAGTTTAGAAAAACAAATAGGCTGTCCAGAATTAATTTTAACATCTACTTGTAGGAAAAAATATGTAAGCAAAGCCATGCTTTCATCCAAAGAGAAAAGTCATCATTTCATTCCACGTAGAAGTCTGAAAAGTTCAGGAAAATTGAAAATTTCTCAACTGGAGAAGATCCAACAGAGACAAATTTTAAACTTTTTAAAGCATATATATATA
>NW_022900920.1:15710816-15746244 GCF_012274545.1 Fukomys damarensis | reverse complement strand
TATATATTATGAAAATATAACATGTGCAGAAATATTGCACAAAATGTAAATGAACAGCTAAATGAATTTCCATAAAATCAATGCAGCTGTATAACCAGTAGCCAGACCAAAGAAGAGGAGAACAGCCTTCCAAGGTCTCCAAGCAGTTGCTGCTCACCTACTCCAAAAATATTTTTAGTATATGTGCTGCCAAAGTAAGCACATATTCCCAAAATAATATCCTGACTTCATTAACTGTAGATATATCTTACCTACTTTTCAACTTTATATAAAATAGTCCCATGGTACACACTTTTAAAATGTCTAACATTTTAAACTGAACAGTTTATCTGTAAATCAATCCAAGTGCTTATAGGTAGCAATAACTTGCTCAATCTTATGGAATATTTCATTATATCAATATGTAATTTTCATGAATTGAAAATTTTTAAAATTATAAAGATGCCAGTTCTCCCTAATATAAGGATGCCAGATTCAGAGATTCATTGTCTTCTCAGTCAAGTTATCAGCAAGATTTGATGGGAGTGAGAGGTAGAAATTGGTGTTGATTTTAATGTATGTATATGAAAATCCAAAGGACCAAGAAAGGCCAAGATAATGTGCAGAAAAATGAAGTTGGTGGACTTGCATGATTAGGTATCAAGATTTATAAAGATCAGTAATTAAGAAAGTGTAGTATCAATTCAAAGATAGATTATAGGATGGCATAAAGATCCCAGAAATGATCTCCCAATTTCTGTGGCTGTCTGGTTTATAACAAAGCTAACACCACACAGTAGTGGGAAAAGAACAGTACGCAATAAGGAGCAATTGTGCATACTTAGGCCAAAATAGAGATCATAATCATGACCCTTACTTCACACCTTAGGAAATGCTTCTGGGTACATTACAGACCTAAATGAAAAGTAAAACAATAAAGCTTCTAGAAGAAAGCAGGAAAATATCCTCTTGGAGGTGTACTGTACAGGCAAAGATTTCTTAAATACCACTAAATATAAAAGACAAACTACTTTATAATTTAAAACTTTAGTTCAGGGCTGGGGATGTAGCTCAGTGGCGCTGTGCCTGCCTTGCATGCACAAGGTCCCGAGTTCCGTTCCTGGCACTGGAAAAAACAAAAACAGAAACAAAAAAACTTTAGTTCAATAAAAGACCACAAAGAAAATGAGAAATATGTAAGGAGTTGCTCAACTTCACTCATAGGACAATATAAATTAAAAGAGAATAGGCAAATTTGTCCTGCTATCCACACATCAGACAGACAAAAGATTGAAAATACCACCTCTCAGAAAGGACACAGAAGAGACAAAATTTTTATTGTTGAACAGAGTTGCTGGTTGAGCACTTGGTATTTTACAAAATGTTTGGTAATAGTTATTACAGTTGGCTTTATTTATTCCTTATGACATAAAAATTTTACTCCTAAATTTAAACCCAATAGAAACACATAATTACTTCTATAAAGATATGTACAGGGCCGGGGATTTAGTTCAGTGGTTCGGTGGCCTGCCTTGCAAGTACAAGGACCCGAGTTCAATCCCCGGTACCACACACACACACACACACACACACACATACACACACACACACGCACAAAAGATATGTATACAACATCAGAATAGTGTTCACTATTTTGTTTTTTAATTTTCATTATTTCCTTATGTTTACTTTCTTTAAGTATTAACTGATACTTTCTTTTCTAATTTCTTGAGATGAATATTATATTTAGATAATTGACTTCTAGACCCTCTTCTTTTCTAATTAGGGTTATAAATTTCCCACACGTTGATGTGATATGCATGTTGCCAGTATCAGTATTTTGCCATCATGGAGTGGAAAGAGTGGCTGTGAGAAGGGCCAGTGTGGATCCAAGATCATTCATTCATTCCTCTGATCCACTGGCTGGGGAGGAAGATGAGAGATGGGAGAAGCAACCCACTGCAGTTGGAAACCCATGATACACGCACACAAAAAATGGCATTTGAGGCAGGGATTTTATTTTGGATTAAAGTGCATTAAGATAGATCAACTCACTTATTGAGAGCTCACAGCTATGGTTTTGGGGTTTTTTTTGTTTTTTTTTTTTTAACACTTGATCTTAGCCAACAGGTTGAGAAGCGATTGTGATTTTTTTTTTTCCCCTCCTAGGGCCTGAGTGTTTTTTTTTTAATTCAATTTAATTTATTGGTACATTCTAGGTAGACAGTACAGTTACATTCATTACGGGGATCTTGTACCTTTACATGCCAGGTCTTGGTTCTCATTTTTTCCCCTTGTCCCCACCCTCCTTTCACCCTCCCCTCCCCTCCCCCCTTCAAACACTTTAATTCCAATTTTACATTTTCTGATATTTTTTTCCTTTTCCCTTATTCCCCCTTCCCTATCCTTCTCACTGTCCCTACACCTTTGGTCCTTTTCTTCCTATTTGCTGATTGTCCCATTAGGATCTTGAGTACTATTTTAGTTTTTCACACCAGAGAAACTATTCGGTATTCGCATATGTGTGACTTATTTATTTCACTTAGAAGTATATCCTCAAAATATACCCATTTAACTATGAATGAATCTACTTTCTCATTCTTTATGGCTGAGTAGTATTCCATTTTATAGAAAAACTACATCATCTTTATCCAGTTTCCAATTGATGGGCAGATGGACTGTTTCCAAGTTTTAGCTATTACAAACTGTGCCACTATAAAGATGGGTGAGCATATATCACTGTGGTATGAAGTGATTTTTTTTTTAAATGTCACCTTACTGGAATCATCTACTGTGCATACTTCGCTCATGTCTCCCAGAGGAAATGCTCAGGGAGTATCTCTTTCTCCCTAGAGTATAACACAGATGGCCATTTTATGGGCTTTCTAGTATCTCATACACATGTTTATAAGATACCTCACTTGTTTATTTATTTAAAACATATACTGTGATCATTTGTTGGTAAGCATGGCTCCCATACTGGCCATTTGTAGAAGGGACTCCCAGTGCCTGATACAGTGTTTAATAGCTGTTCACTAAGTATTGAAAGAATGATCCTTTGCATGTTCTTCAGTGGTGACTTTAACTTCTGAAATGTTTCACTTTAACTCTGAAAACTACTCTGCGGTGGATGTCACCCACACACTACAAGAAGGATCATAATAACTTTTTGTTCAACTGTTTGGTATTAATTGGGAACAAGTATTAAGCTTGCAAGGCTCTCAGAGCCTTACAAGAAGTGCATAGAGCAGGAAATGATTATTTGATTTTGTCCTAGCCTTAGGCATGACAGTGTGTTTTGTATTCAATTGGAACTCTGTTCTTGAAGCCTGAAAATGAGTCTTTGGTTTGTATATGAGCTTTGAATATGTTCAAATTGGGAGGTTAGCTGGGATCTAACCTCTGGCTTCTTATCCCTGTGGGTCTTCTTGATGTCTAGGACAGGGCTGGATTTGAGTGATCTCTGAAAGGGTAAAGAATCTAACCCACAATTCAATGTATTTGACCATAATAATTAGAAGCAGAAAAAATGAGTCTAGCTCCAAAACCCTTTCCTCTGGAGAACAGGGGAAAACTACTCTTATGATTATGTAAGTTGGGGTGAGTGGCAGTTTAGAAGCTGTAGAACAACAAAACATGTTCATTCCATGCCGGTTCTTAAATTGCTTACTTTGTTAAATCAAAGGAGATTGAAGGTGGAGGATTGCTTACAGATCAACTGGTGTTGGCCTTTCATTCTGCAATTAACTGAGGCACCTAAATGGTAAATGACTTGCTCGGGCTCCTCTGCAAATTGGCTATGGTTCTAGAGTCTCCTGATATATCATTTTATTCTGAGATACCACAGTTGGGGCAAATCATACCAATTTATAATTCTAGTCCTTGGCTTGTTAATTACTTAATGGGCCCCTGTCCCATACTATAAGGGCAAATTTGGGCAATGAGCTTACAACCTCATTGGAAAGAAGTCACTGAAAGCAGACAGTGAAACTGAATCCCATACAATACCGACTCCAAGAATCTACTAACATCTCCAGCTGAATTTCCTCTTTCCTGTGCCCGATTCCAGTCTGAGGCACCCTTTACAGAGCCAATGATGGAAGGCTCCAGGAAGCTTTCCCTGATGGCCTCTGGGACACTGGAAGGATTCCTTCTCCAAACTTCTCTTTGCAGAGAACAACAGTGTGTGCCAGCTGTGTGGGGGTGCACTGGCTTGACAAACCCAATAGCATCTTCCCCACCCTCTTCCCCACCCCTTCCCACACGTTATGCCAAGGGGAACCACCTAGGAGAGCTGCCTGGTCATGCCCTGTACCCCAGGTGCCCTGTGCCAACTGATTTCTCGAGGGAAATGGTCTGTGTTGTTGTATCCCCAGGGTGGGCAGAAGCCATTTGCACTTGCAATTTTTTTCCATTAAATTGGTACATTTTAGATACACAGTACAGTTACATTATCATTGTTATTTTGTACCTTTTTTTGGTAGCAGGGATCGAACTCGGGACCTTGTTCTTGCAAGGCAGGCGCCGGAACCACTGAGCTAAATCCCAGCCCTGGGATCTTGTACCTTTTCATGGTGTATCTTGGTTCTTATTTTTTCCCCATTCCCCTGCCCTCCCTTTGCACTTGCAATTAATGAATGGCATTTGCAGATGTAGCCTGAGAGTCACCCTTGGTGTGACAATGCTGATCCCTTCACTGGAACATGCATTTTGAAATATGTTATGAGTCATGGACATTAGCACCATTAAATTGTTCTCTCTTAAACTTGCTCCACCAAGTTCTGTGCTAGAAGGTTAGTATATTCTCGGACAAGAAGATTTCTTTCATGTGTTTTGGTTGGCCTGAGTCCTGTCTTGCTCTGGCCAACACTACTCTGTTCTCCTCCAGCTTGGTCCTCCAGAACATGAGTCTCCCTTGGTCCCAAGTGTTATCAGTATTCAAGTATACTCGAGCCCCTAAGTACTATCAGTTTCTAGTCCTTTCCAATTCTCCACTTCCCCTTGTTGTGTCTTTTCTTCCCATAATACTGAGAGCAGCAAACACATTTTCATCAGTAAAGAAATGGAAGGAACACAGGAAGTCTGGATGTAGACAGTTCTTAAAAAGGGCAGCTGTGATTATAATTAGATAGGATCCTAGTGATTCCTCCCCAGTTTCCCCTTGGGGCAAGGGTCAGAACCACCCTGGCAAGCAAAATGACATTGGATTAGGCCATAACAAATGACCAGTAGGCCTTGCCTGACAAATACACATGGCCAAAACAGACAGAACCACAAGGGCACAGGGATGTTCATATACCTCATGCACCAGGGCTGGCACTACTGGAATTCCTAGAAATCAAATTATGGGTAAATAGAAAGATGGAAAGAAAGGCTAGAAAGTTGACAGGGACCAAATTGTCCATCCATTCAATTCATCCAAAATATTGCAAGCTAAGTGCCAGACACTACTAAGTGAGAACGCATAGAGCAAGCACAAATCTCCACCTTCTGGAGCTTGAATCTAGAAAGCAGAGTAAGAAAACACAGAAGGTGCTTGTTGGAAGAGGTCAGTCCAGGTCTGAAATCTGCTTCTGCAATTTAATGCATCTAAGATTTTAGGGCAGCAACTTCTCTATTGTGCGTGGATATAACCACACCTACTTGGCGGGCCAGATGGATAGGACAGCTCTGACTTGAGGACAGGGACCTGTGCAGCCCCTGCCAGGAGGAACTAACATTTAGGAGTTGATGATGAGGTGGAGCCAGTAAGAACTGTTTCGTTTACCACACTTTGGAGCCAAAAGAACCATTTCCCAGTTCCTTGGCTCCGGAACGTGCCCGGTCATCTGCACTGAGCGACATCTTGACAAGAAGTCATGTTGTCTTCTTGTGGTGAGTCAGTGCCCCCAAATGTATACTTTTTAAATTTTTTGCCTTAAAATCTAATGTTTCAAATATTGTTCAAGGAAGCTAAGTCGATTCATAACCCTAATCTTTTTAAATTGTAGTAAAATATATATTACATAAAATTTACCATTGTAGTCATATATATGTTTGTATGGTTCAGTGGAATTAAGTATATACACATGGTTTTGCATTCTTCTTCAGAACTTTCTCATCATACTAACTGAAACTCTGTACTCATTAAATTCTAAGTACTGGTCCAGGGATTTAGCTCAGTGGTTTCACCACCTGCCTTACAAGCACAAGGGCCTCGAGTTCAATCCCCAGTATCAAAAAAAAAAAATTCTAGCTACCCAATCTCCTTTTATGCAGCCCATGCCTTGGGTAATTTAGAGGGTGACAATAATGGTGAATGCCACCAGGAACAATCCCATGCTCCTGACCCGCCTGAGTTCAGGGCACTTTGGAATGAAAGCACGGCGATGGTTCTGACAAGGTACTGAGGATTCCTGGGTTCCAGAAGCTGTACTAAGCACTCCAAAAGCAATGACACTTCAGCTTCTCCCGTGTACCCAAGAAGGTACATGTGGCTACTGTCCCAACGTGACAGAGGAGAGTGAAGCCCAGAGAGGTGGAGTCGCATGCTTGATGGGCGATTGTAGCAGAGCCAGATCTTGATGTGTCTTACTCCGGCCTGGTTGGGCAATGAGCTGACTCATGCCTCCTCCAGATCCGCCATAATAGAGGCCATCCTTGCTACTTTCCCAAGGGGTCACAGAGTCCAAATATCTATTTTTAACAAAGCTCTTCCCAAATCCTCTGTCCAGAGAGGTTTTGGCTGTGGTCCTTCAGATCCAAGGGCTCCTTGAACGTAGGATCAGGGCCTGGATTCTACTCTCCCAGCAGCTCTCCCACTCCAAGCAGAGAAGCAGAACTGGTGCTGTGTGGCTCCTGGGAAGGAGGAAACATTGCCCCTTTCCTGGTCTGGCAGCATCTGATTGTGTGTAAGCTGCATCTCCAGCCGGTGCTTATCCTCAGGGGCACCCCTGATCTGGGGAAGCCCTCACCCCAGTGCTGGCTCATCCTGCAGAGCACTCATCAAGGCTGGGGTGAACTGTGTCAGCTTGGTTCTTTCTTCCCTCCTCGACACCTGCCACCACCCATAATGCCTCCTCAGATTTCCTATTAAATGATGAAAGAGGCAGAGAAGGAGGTGGCATCCAGTAGGTAGGAAGGACACAGCAAGTGTTATTTGTGATATTAAGACATCTGTTGTTAGAATACTTGCACTGCCCACACTTGCCCCAACTCCTCCTGTCCTGAGTGATGGAGGACTGGTTCCAAGATCAATAGCCCCACACACCACAATATCAACCGTCCTTTCTGTATGCTTCCTCAGTCCCCTCCAGAGACAGGCACATAGCAGCTTTTAATAAATACTCATCCGGTGGAACCAGAATGCATTCTCTTTATGCCCATCTCCTCTCTCACAACTCCATAGCACCCCTGACCCAGCAACTGGGACCACTGATTTGAAGAGGCTGAAGAATCCCAGGAAGTCCAAGAGCTCCTAGAAACTAATGGTGCTGGGTGGGTTGGCAGAGGTGGGACTCAGGCCAATGCACATCTGGTCCAGCTGGGACAGGAGTGATTTGGACTCTTGATTCATGAAAAAATAATCTGAAAGTCCCCTAGGCTGGTCTTGTGCAGGATCTGCCTTCCTTGCCTCCAGGAATGACTTTGCATTTCCAGAGGGACTTGGAAAGAGTATTCCCCATTGTCCCCATTTATGAAGATGACCATTTTATGAAGCAAATTATCTCAAAACAAGGAGGCCAGATAGGTGTCTGTATATGCATGGCCTTTAGAGGGCAATGCAATTTTTCCAATCATATCTGACCTTCAGCCTATGTGGAAATTATGTGGGGTTAGCATGACCCTAACTGTAGCAGAACTGAGAGTGAAGCCAGACAGTGAAACTAGCTGTCCACCCCTCCACCTTTCTTTTCCTTATGATACTATGAGAAAACTTTTAAAGAGCCTGATTTGACCACTTATTGCAAGGGTATCACCTGTAGAGGAGGAGTCAGATGTCCAGGGTTTAAATTCTGACTGATCCAGTGATACCTGTCATGTCTGCCTCACAGGAAATTTGTGAGACTCAAGGGAGAAAATATGGATTGGAATCCTTGGCAAATAACATGTATTCCCATCAGTCATACTATACAAATTTTTCTGGCACCATATTTATCTGTGCATAGTGGGTGATATGCAGGGGCATATAATCACTCATCTCATTACAGTCCTTGTAATATCTTTGACTTTATAAATGTCATTAAGTTGCCCCCCTCAAGATACCCAAGCACCATCTACTTCTGCTGTGATACCACTGGTCTCTATGGCATGGCTTTCCATGGCCCTAGTTCACTAATGAAAGGAGTTTTATTTTTTTTTCTTCCTTTCTTTTTTTTTTTGTGTGTGTGTGTGTGTGTGGTACCGGGGATTGAACTCAGGCCCTTGTGCTTGCAAGGCAGGCAGCAGAAACACTGTGCCAAATCCCCGGCCTGAAAGGAGCTTTCTGAAGGCCTTCTATTTTTCTTTGTGCCTCCGCTAAGCTTTTCCAAGGAGTGTTGCTTTCTGGACCGGGATATAGGACACTGCTGGATTCCTCTCTTCCTTTGCTTACGTCTGCACAACATCACCAGTGGTAAGTGCCACCCATGTGACTACATGTATGAGAAAATGTTTGGAGACCTGCCCTACCCTTCCACTACTCCCCAGAAGCTCCACCAGGTAGTTCAAAAGGAATCAGCTGAGATCTAGTTTGTGGCCTGCAGGAACACCACAGAGGATTCACTTCTAGGTCACTTGTTAGGCAGAAAATTAAATTAATTGAACGATTTGTCCCTGTCATTCATATTCTTCAAGTTCTTCTCTGGAAAAGGAAATCTGGATTTTTCTGTATTATAGATAGTATTCATCAACCAGATATTGGTTCTTTGGAAATGGTTGGTGAACGTTCTGCTCCAACTTTACTGCCTGTTTTTCAATGTGTAGCTAAGCCTGGCTCTGGCCTTCACACAGATCCCTGGGCTGCATGTAATCACATATCATAACATTCAACCTCTCTTTGGTCTCCAGTGTATTCCAGTTAATGATAATTATCCCAGCTTCCATTTCACATCACCTTTTATTGTGCATACGCGAAACAAATATAAAGCAAAGTGCAGGACCATGAGAAGAATTTACTGCAATTTATTGGATTCTGATTTGGCTGGATTTATGTGGTATGATGGACTTGAACATGCTTTCAATTCCCCTTTACTGCATATATGGGAACAATTTCCTGTAAACTAATATGATGTTTCCTTTCACGGTAACTATCAGGGACAAATTCTTTGATTGAATACATCTGAGAGACAAGTTGTTCAACTGCTCTGAAAACTCTAGGTCTGTGCCCTAGAGCCAGGCTTGTGTTCTCCTAACACCCTATCCTGGGCACAGAAGAGGGCAGCAGTGACTTGGAAGAGGAGTGGAATATTAGGGAATGTGTTGTGGGCAGGCTAAGAGGCCTTTGCTGAGATCTTTGCATGTGAAAGAACATTTTCAAAGCCATTTCTACTATCCCAAGTAGCCCTCCAACTCAGGGATGGTTGATGGAGCCCAGGGATTTTGTCCAAGTTGCCCATAGACACTCTAGTAACACTGAAAATCCCATTCCAAACCTTTTTGGCAGGATTACAGCCAGGGGCTGTGAGTATTTGGGCAGGAGGATCTGTACCTTAAGCACACCGTATGGATTCCCAGTGGGTCTGGGAAGGGAGATCTATAGGAAAGTGTGGGAAGAAAAATATAAAGAGACAGACTTTAACTGAACCAAGGCACAGCCTAAATATCTTTCCTTTTTCTTCCTAATATTTTTTGGCAATATTATCAGAATGGAAAGTGTGCGGTTGTTGATTGGTCAAAGCTGAACTCTGACAGCCTCTGACGGCTTCAGCTTTAACAGAGTTCCCCAGGTACCCTCCAGAGTTTGCTGGGAAGTGCTGGTTTTTTTGTTTGTTTGTTTGTTTGTTTGTTTTGTTTTGTTTTGTTGTTTTTTCAGAACTGTTGGTATTATATTTATTTTAAAATAATTGAAATTAAACTTAAAAGTATGGTATGCTTTTCAGATTTTCTACTGAAGTTGAAATAACCCTCCAATTTAGAGTACATTTGCTCATTCCTTTGGAAGTTTATTTATGTGAATTTAAAAGAGAATTAATTTGAAGTATGAAAGAAATTGACTCGTATACAACCATGGCAGCTCTGAGATGTCTTATTCCATTCTATCAATCAAATCTCAAACCTACCTTTTGTCTTCCAAGGCCTCTGACGTCTTCGTTTTACTTTCAGCAAGTGAGACTTTTTGCGGTTTTGTTATGAATAAAACTGTAAATATGTCTGTCCCCTTTCTGCTTCTCCCAAGTCAAGGATCTGGAGAAATTAAGGAACATTAACTTCTTCCCCACGTCCTGGCTCATCCGGGTCACAGCCAACCATTACCATTCGGTGAGTCGACTCTGAAAGGAAACAATTATCCAAATCCATTGCCTCTCTGACTGCTTTTTCTGGAGATGTGGCTCACATTTGATTCCTTTGGGCCTTTTTGAGGTCAGGACCTATCTGGATCCTCCTTCAGGGGAAGCAAGGAAAGCTGATCCTGAGAAGGGGAAGAGGGAGAGGTCCAGCCTTATAACCCAGATGTTTAGGGCATCTTCTTGTTGGTCTGGAGAACTGAATGGGTGAGGCGCTCCCTCCCCCCACCAAACGGAGTCCCTGCCAGACACAATGTATCATGTGCTTACTAGTGAAACGTTTTGAAATGCAGAGAGATAAAGAAAATACTCTCAGACCCACCACTCAAAGAAAGCGCTGTTATCATCTCATTGTATATATTAACTTTTAATTTAAAAAATATATAAAATAGCCAATTAATTTTCTTCTTTTTTATTTTTTTGGTACCGGGGATCGAACTCGGGTGCTTGCGCTTGTGAAGCAGCCGGAACCACTGAGCTAAATCCCCGGCCCTAAATTTACTTCTTAACACCATTTTTAATGGCTGTGAACTCTTCCACAAAGAGGATGTGACAGCCAGTTCTACTCTGTCATTCAAAAAATACGAAACATGTTTACTTTTTTAAAAAGTATTACAGTAAAAGACGTTGCCAAAAATGTTAGGATTACATGTTCAAAGCTAGAGGGAGTGTCTTGAGTGTCTCTAGAGAGCTTATTGGCAGTGTGTCTTTAACCATAATAAAATCTGTAATTTAAACAGTGTGTTTTATGATCACCTCTCCTTGATCGAACGTTTACAATTTTTGCCAAATAAAAACATCATGATGTGTCCCCATCCACCTTACTCACTGGATCTGACACAGTACAACTTCCGGCTCCTCCCCAAAGTCAAGATGACCATGAAAGCCATACGTTTTGAATCAGTTCAGAATATCGAAGCAGCCATGACCGTACAACTAAAGACACTCACAAAAGAGGACTTCCAGAACTTCTGAAAGCAGCGAGAGGGATGGGATACATGTGTTCAAAGCGAGAGGAAGTCTTTTGAGGGGGATTAATGGCAATGTATCTTTTACTAAATTGTTAAAAATTTAAACAGTTGCTATATTTTTTGTCACACCTCCCAGGATGTTTCTAATTGTTTACTTTTAAAATTGACATTAAGGGGAACATATTTTCACGTGATTGTCTATTTTACTACACTTTGAAGTATTTTTTATAGAAAATTCTTAGCAGTAGAAATGCTGGCACTAAAAGGAATGTGTGTTTTTGTTCTTAATACATATTAACAAATGTGAGAACCAACTTATTCTTTCCCCAGAAATAAATGAGCACCCCTCACTTTGTACATCCTAAACCGTGTAGAGCATTTTAATTTCAAATGACTTTTGTTAATCAAGAAAGGAACAACAGCATCTCATTTTGTCACACATTTCCTTTATTATAGTAAACATGAATATTTTTCCATGCAGCATGTTCTCCTTTGTGAATTGTCTATGCAAGCTATCATACTTCTTAAGTGTTTCCAATCATGCATTTTTGAGATGAAACAGGACAGTGTTTGAGTTCTGCAGATGCATGAGTCACTTGTTAACATTCATCAAGCTTAACAAACACCTATTGTACTGTGTCATCCAGCGCTCCCAGCTCAGGGCTTCCTGCACATTAGACAATGAATCCCTGGAACTGTGCTTCTCTGCAGCACAACTCAGAACTACGCTATAACAGAACAGCGAAGGGACAGCCTTTGTGGCTGACACCGCAGAAAGTCCTCCAACTCCCTCTTCCGGCCTTCTGACCCTGCCCACCTCCTTTCTTTTGCCCCCTGATGCCGCTACCATCCTGCCAGTATCTGCTCCCTCCACTCCCAGCCTTCACCATGAAGCCTGCTGTATGGGGCCTTGCTTGTTCTTGACTTATGACTGTATTCTTTCTTTGCCTCATGATTGGTCATGATTGTATTCCCCTAGTAGAACTTTTCAGGTACTTTTCTTTGCTCCTTTCTACGTGTTTTGAAAGCACTGAGCACGGTACCTGGTACATAGTAGGTTTTCAATAAATGCTTGTTGATCAGATGAACAGCTGAATGTAGGATCTGGAGAGCAACCTCTCCTCCCAGTACTATGGGGGAGGGGATTCAGGGGCCAACCCTGGGAGATTACAAGAGGGACTTCCTTCTATGCCTTGGGTTATTGGTAAGCTGTGTGCGTTTCCCTTTTAGCTGGAGAATGGAGGAGACATGATCCGCCTGAAAGATCTACTCACCCAGGGAGTGAGGTTTGGGCTGCTCTTTAACAAGGTACTGAAAATGACCCAAACAAAGGGAAAAACTCTCTCCCATTTCTTCTGTGCCTGATGAAGAGTGCCTGTGGGGCAACCCATGATCACTCTTCACTGTGATACTCACAAGACATGTGTTTGGGACAGGCCGTTCTATAGTCTAATGTGTGTGCCCCAGATTTTCTCATCAACTCTTCTAGTTTTCTCAGGATGAAAAGTAAAACCAGGAAAGACCTGGGAAAACTATGATGGTTCAATCACCATATTCCTCACAAACATCAACAGCTCCTAACTGGCTTGATGAGCCTCTGCTCCATATGCAGGGTGAAGGTTTCAGAAGGAGTTCATTCTGGGCAGCTCTTCTGCTGGATCTGAGACTCAAACAGCAGTGGATCATAGACGGAGCTCCAGTGCAGAGCATCTCAGCATTCAGTCCTGGGGAGTGTCTGGGCTTGGTGGCTGTCTTAGATCCCTTATGATAGGCACAATTCTCCAAGACATTGATGCTCTCTTTAACTTCTTTGAAGGCACCCAACACAGTGCTAATCTCAAAACAATTCGTGTTTGAGGGCTCAGGATCCTGAATCTATCATTTGAGAGACTGTGTGGGTCAGCCCTCTAGGTGCAGAAATGCATCTCAGTAGGTAGACTATACAGTGTGGGACCAGGGTTTGTTGCACATACCGTGAATATGAAGAGTCTCTTAGGCCTATCAAATTGAAACAAAGTTCTGTGAAAGGTCTGCAGACCACACGTCATCTAAGAATATGCCTAACTCATTCTTTTCCTCAAGGACGAATATGCAGAGTAAATAATATTGCCACTACTAAGTATCAACTCCTAACTATACTGTTAGTAGTAGTGTCCTAACCTGCTATATTAGTCAGTTTTCCTATCACTGGAACATAATACTCAATACCACGACTTAAAAGAAGAGAGGTGTAATTTAGCTCATGTTTTAGGGAGGCTCCATCCAAGGCAAGCTCCAAGGCAAAAACTTCATGGTAGAACAGTGTGGTGGAGAAAATGCTGACTTCATGGCAGTCAGGAACAGTGCCAGAGAGGAACAGGTGAGGGACCAGATATACTTACTACCCAAAGTCATGTCTCTGTGACTCATCCAGACACCCAGGAGCATGCTTTATTAATCCTCTAGGCTAGTGATGGAGAATTTTTTAAAGACTGAGAGCCCAAACTGCAACCCAAATCCACTTATTTATCACAAACTGCCAACACTGCAATTAAACTTGAATACTGAGGTTTTAGTTTAGAAAAAAACAAACTTACACATTATCATCTTTTATCTTAAAAGAAAAACACAATAACAGAGCTTTCGATGATGTAACGGCTTTTTTATTGAAAGATAAAAATTTGCACTTGGAGTGCTTTTGCACAATTAATGTGATATTTGCTGTTGTGTGCAGGAGGATAGGTTGTCAAACCTGTGCTCACAGTTCGTTAGTTTGTATCAGATTTGATACAATTCAAAGCTGAAAACAGCTGCTCAGAAGCATAAGATGATTCAAACAAAGTAAGAAAAGCAATCCCAAGTGCATTCTTTGACTTAAAAGTACCTGGCAGAGAACTCCACACTTCAAGGATTTCATTTTCAGCACTACCTACTGTGCTGTCCTTTGTCATCCTTCACATGCTATCCTGTCTATCTTCTCAAGGGTTGCACAAAGGTCATAGAATGTTTTTTCCAGATAGAGCTTTCTTGAAATTCCAATAACTTGATTTCTAGATTTCTAAAATCTAACCAGTTTAAGCAGGAAAGATCAAGTTCCTCAAATCTGGCTTTATCTGAAGAAGAAAGAAAGAACAAGGTTGGTTCCATCTTTCGGAAGTGTAAAAATTGGTTAATAAAATTCTCTTTTGCAGCTGCTGCAATGCTAGCGAACTCCTTGTAGATTTCCTGATGGCCTGTAGGATTGTCTGCAAATGTTGCAGAATTTTCTAAATGTATTTTTAGATTTGGAAAATATTTCAGATGCCCACTTTCAACGTCTCTTTCAAAAACTTGTTTACTCTCAAATATTTTGATATCACAAAAATCCTTTCTGTAGTTTTCCCTACACCTTATAGGTTTTTTGTTCAGTATATTGAAGAGTAGTGTAAAATCTGTAGAGCAAACAAAAAAAAAAAAACCATGAGGTTGCTAAGCCAGGCCATATCGGTGAGCTGTGGATAGTCCTGCCCCTTTGCATTCATAGGCATCCTAATTTCATCCAAGCAGGCTACAAATCTCTCAAGGATTTGTCTTCTGCTCAGCCACCGGACATTATTAAAGAAATTAGTTAAGAATTATATAAAGAATTATGCTGGGTCTGAACCTCATCAAATAGTACTTGAAACTGTCAAAAATATATTCTAGAGGACAAGCCATGATGTAATTCACCATTTTTGTGACATCTTTGAGGATATTGTCTAATCTTTTTTCTGTTTTTTCTGGCACAAAGAGCTTCTTGGTATATCATACAATGAAACTGAATGACTGGATGTTTTGCTTCTTTAACAAAGCATTGTGTGAAGCCAGTTGTTACCCCACCATGCGAGATGATCCATCTCTAGTAACTGAAACCACTTTTTCTGGTCTTATGTCTGTGACAAAAAAAAAAAAAAAAGAAAGAAAAAGAAAGAAAGAAAGAAAATCATCACAGCTGTGTAGATGTCTGTCCCTTGTTCTTCAAGGCAAAGACACTAGTTTCACCAGCTCTTCTATCCTCATGTCATCAACAGCGTAGTGCAAAATTACTGCTAGCCTTGAGTGATTATTTATATCTGTGCTTTCATCCGAGCACATGGAGTAACTGGCTGCCTTTTGTAAGTCAGTGGTGAGCTGCTGCGCTTGCCATGCACAGGACGTGGTCTTTAACGGTATTTCTGCTAAGTGGCATCTCAGAGATGTGCTGCATAATTTTATCCTTGTTTGAGAAATCATGAAAAAGGGAATCACTCCCAGACAACATGGCCATTTTGATAAAATCCCCTACAGAGAGGGGCCATGTTTTGCTATGCACAGTGAAATTTGAAAACTGGCAGCTGACAGATGATTTGTTTTAGAAAGATGCAAAAGCTAAGATAGTGGGGATTGTATTTTCTCAGTTTCCCTTCAGATGCTTTCCTTTCAGTTTCACCAAATTCAGCAACAGTTTTGTGCCTATTGCCAAAATATCATCTGACCCTTGATGTGTGACCCACAACACTTTCACTATGCAAAATACATAACACTTTCTCATTGCATTCAATAACTCCCCATGACTCTTTCCAGGCCTCTTAGAATGACTTTCCACTATCTGTTTTCAGTTGCACTTTTCTTGCTGTCATGTGTTGGTGTTCAAGAGTCTAGAAAAACACAGAATGTTTAAAAAAATGAAGCACTCAATACAGATCTATTTCGATACTAAAAATAGTTAGCACTATTAGGTAACACTAAAGAATTGAATATTCCCTGCATCAGCAATCTATGGCAGGGATTCGCTGGGCTTCCTCTTGAATTTGCTGACCAACAGTACAAGGGGTCAATGGCCCACTGACCACCAGCTTTTGGCTTGCTCTGAAAACAGCAACTGAGTACATTTTCTACCTTATGGGGGCTTCTGCTAAAATCACAGCCAGTTCAAACAAATATATATATCCTTGCTCTTGTTTTCATAAATTCTTCACAAACAAGGAAATATGACTCTCCAGATTCACATGTGCCCAGGGGGACAGCACACCATTAAAAAAATCTCAGTATCCTAATTAGAACATCTCTTTGCTAACTCTTAGATATTAAATTTCACTTTTTCATAAGAAAACTCAAAGCTAAAATCTTGTGTTAATAAAAATGAATGTATTAAAATGCACAGCCAGTACAAGCGTGTGTGTGTGTGTGTGTGCGTGCACACGTGTGTGTGTGTATTATATCCTTGGCTGCACACCAACTGGACACAAAATCTTGGAGGAGTCACAGCTCGTGAGTCGTGTCATGACATCATCATCTGGTGCTGCTACTCCTTTCCAAGCATGTACATGGCCCCTGTGTGTGCTGTTATTGGGCGCTTGGCTGCTGGGCTGATGCTGGGTGACTTGGCTCGTGTGCTGACAGAGAGGGCTCTGCATGCCCACTGCAGCATTTGGTGCCATAGATTTGCCAGCACTGTGCTAGGCATTTCTTGGTCCACTAAAGTTGACAAATCAGGATCAAGGGTCACACCTGCCAAAAATTGAAGTCACTACAACTTTGCTTTTCCTACAGTTTCTAGGATAAGATGGTTATTGCATCTTCTCTTTTAAATCAGTTATCAAATGAATCACTTTTATCGTCAGTAGAATTTGTTTTGCTATGTTCTATTCAATCTAAATACTGAGGAGTTTTCCTCTTCACTTTGTTGTTTCTATTTTCCAATGCAGGAATATACCACTCATTCAAAGATGGTTTCTATATATGGGTTCTTCTTTGAGTTAAAAGTGTGTGTGTGTGTGTGTGCGTGCACACACGTGTGTGTGTATTATATCCTTGGCTGCACACCAACTGGACACAAAATCTTGGAGGAGTCACAGCTCGTGAGTCGTGTCATGACATCATCATCTGGTGCTGCTACTCCTTTCCAAGCATGTACATGGCCCCTGTGTGTGCTGTTATTGGGCGCTTGGCTGCTGGGCTGATGCTGGGTGACTTGGCTCGTGTGCTGACAGAGAGGGCTCTGCATGCCCACTGCAGCATTTGGTGCCATAGATTTGCCAGCACTGTGCTAGGCATTTCTTGGTCCACTAAAGTTGACAAATCAGGATCAAGGGTCACACCTGCCAAAAATTGAAGTCACTACAACTTTGCTTTTCCTACAGTTTCTAGGATAAGATGGTTATTGCATCTTCTCTTTTAAATCAGTTATCAAATGAATCACTTTTATCGTCAGTAGAATTTGTTTTGCTATGTTCTATTCAATCTAAATACTGAGGAGTTTTCCTCTTCACTTTGTTGTTTCTATTTTCCAATGCAGGAATATACCACTCATTCAAAGATGGTTTCTATATATGGGTTCTTCTTTGAGTTAAAAGGAACCAAACATGACACTACCTCTTACAGTTTTTACATGCAGGTAAGAAGGACGGAACAAAGAAAAAGTATGTCTCTGAAACAGATATTTAGATTCAATTAACTCTTTGAGTTAATAACTGATTAATAATCAATTCGTAATTTGTAAGAACTGTGTTATAAGTGCTATTTACACATATATGTGCTGTCATTTCACTTTTACAACCACCATTGGAGGTAGGCATTGGTAGCTGATAAGGACCTCAACACCGAGTGACTTTGTGTTCATGAGGCCTCTATGGATAAACAGTGGTTTAATTCCAGTCTTATGACTTCACATCTGGCACCCAATTAATCTTGTTTGTATAGATGGGTGACATTTTGTAGATGGTCATTCTTCTATGGAGGCAATGCATAGTGCCCACATGTTAGACAAGGGGTGAGCCTCTTTAGAGTGATATAACAGGGTGGTGGATGGGACACTTGAGAAGTCAGAAGTGTGGATGACTTCAGGGCAGCAATGGAGTTGCTGTCAGACTGCCTGGCAAACTGCATGACCTCGGCAGATTCCATGAACATGTCCTCTTTGCAATGGGGACAGTAACAGGACCCACTTCACTGGGTGATTGTGAGAATTAATCCTGTCTGTTTCTGCAAAAGGTTTGAAACAGGCCTGACACAGAAACACTATATGCTTGCTTTTTGTTTCATCTTCGTTTGGTGCTGAGGATTAACCCCATGACCTTGTGCATGTTTCTGCTCTACCACTGACCCGTGGCCCAAGGCTAACGCTATCATGTTGGCTGATGGTGGTGATATTGCTGACAATCTCACTGACAGCTATGATGAAGAATCGTTGTGCTCCACTTAAAATTTTCTTAGAAGTCTCTCTTCTGCAAACTGTGGTCTCCCTGGGAAACCATATGGTATTCATCTTTTTTAGGACCATGGCCATCCTCTGTACCTGAAACCTAAGGGAGCTTTCAAAACTGTTGAATGGGTAAACGAATGCATAACCAAGTGATGAAACCTGAGTTTTAGTTCCAGCTTTGTCACTACCTTCAAAGGGGCAAAAGAGAATTAATATGTGTTATGCGCATGTACAAACTCCCCTCAACAAATATAATCATTATGTATTTCCACTGCCTTCTAATGCACCCCAGAACAAGCCATTTATTTTCCTTGGGCCTCCATGCTTGGTTGCCTGTCATTCAGGTGTCCCCCACAGAATAGGTTTTACTGTATGAGAGAGAGGAATTACATAATAGTATTTATCAAAAAGCGCATGTACACTTTGAGTTGACATTTTTGTCCTAGCAACGAAATGAAAGTGAGGCTTGACTTGATGTTTTCCTGGGTTGGCCAAACCCCAGTCCACTAGCTGTTGACCGTGTGCAGTAAAATCTCAAATGGAAGTGGACTCAGCGGTGGCCCTCAGGAAGTGATGGCATTAGGGAAATAGCCTCTTGCTGCCTGTGCACAGGAGACAGAAAGGACTGTGCCAGGTGCTGGGTTTTATTAACTCTGGGCACCCCAGCCGCAGTTCCCGTTGGGGTGGATCACCACTCTCTTTGCAGAGAATAAGACACACAGACTTGGAGTCTCCCTCTGCAATCTGTGAGCGCAGCACTGTCAGCCTGAGAGCAGAGCGCCTGGTGAAGTACGAGATCAGAGCCCATGCCCTGGTGAATGGTAGGTGGCAGGAGTTCAGTACCAACCAGATCACACAGAAGTTTGGGTTCGTCAAGCCACACTGCAAAAGCCATGTAAGCATTCATCTTTGTCTCTGTCTTTTCTTTT
This sequence comes from Fukomys damarensis, assembly GCF_012274545.1. Classification (NCBI taxonomy): domain Eukaryota; kingdom Metazoa; phylum Chordata; class Mammalia; order Rodentia; family Bathyergidae; genus Fukomys; species Fukomys damarensis. The sequence continues at coordinate 15,726,722 of NW_022900920.1, read as the reverse complement.
CTTTTTTCCTTTTTTGTTCCTTTTCTCCCTCAGTTCCTTTTGAGAACCCCTGGATTCAAATTGCAAAGAGGAGCTTGCTCAGTTTCTTAAGGATTATTATGGCTTTGAAATGTACTAAAAAGAAACTTTCTAGAATGAAAAACTGGGATATTGATAACTATAACCCAAATTATACTGCCTAATGAGATACACATCTGATCCATTTTATAAATGTCAAAGGGGTGTGTGTGTGTGTGTGTGTGCGTGTGTGTGTGTGTGTGTGTTTTAGCGGGCTTACTGAGGTATATTTTGCTACCAGCACCTCCATCGACACCTGTAGGAAACCCATCACTTCCCTTCAGTCCATGGCCTGGGCCACCTGCCCTGCCTCAGTTCATCAAGGAAGACTGAGCATAATGACCTTAGGGTTGGCACCAGCACCCAGGCAGATTCATACCAGGCCTGGCTTCTCACAGCCAAATCCCAAAATGGCCAGAGAGCCCAGGAGAAACTCTGGGCTGTGAGTTCAAGGATGTCTAGGGCCTTCCTAGGTGCCCTGCAGGGAAAGGGACTGTACCATAGACCAGTGAGCCCTTCTCAGCCTTGACACCTGGGCCCTGAAACACTCCTGCTGGATCATCTCCCAGATCACCAGAGCAAGTGCTTTCTGGAGAGGCCTGGGTTACTATGTTCTTGAGTGTTCACAGCTTACTTCTTCTGATGTCAGAAGTCGAAATAGCAGTTTCCTTGGGGAAGTGAGGGGAGAGACTGGGATAAGCCCAAGAAGGACAGTGAAGGCGTCTTCTAAGGGCTGGAAATGGCCTTCACTGTGTTCTGGTGGTGTCTGTCTCCTGTGAAGATGCTCAAACTGCACCCTTGACATTTGTGTTCCTTATTGTATTGAAATTATGCCTCATTTTTAAAAAGTTTATTTAATAACCCCCATAGGCAAGTCTGAAGTACGACCAGGGTTGAGAACCACCAAGACATAACTTGTGTTCTCAACTTACAAGTCCCATCGGTTTTGTTTTGCATTTTAGGTCTTGAAAGTCCAAAGTGTGGGCGTTCCAATCTATGCAAGCTTTGTAATTATCTTCCCAGTATCCTGACAGTTTTCAGAAGAATCTATGGGATGTTCTCCTACCAATCTGCATAAAAGGAAATAAAATGACATCAAAAGAAGAACTGCACGGTTACTGTACTAGTTAACAATGGTCTTATTAGAAATTTTGTCCACATTTTGTCTCGCTTGAAGAGGGAAGGTGCCACAGCCACGAGTCCACTGGCCATCCTTGACCCCAAAGCACCCTGAGCCCAGCCCCTCGGGAGGTTGTAGGTGACAACACCTGCAAATCAACAGGCTCCATCTGGGAGCTTCAGTATTTCCCTTCTGCTACAGCTGCACCTGGTACACAGAACCACACCCCCAGCTATTGCCCCTGGCAGCTGTGACAGCCAGAACAAGAGGTAAGAAGGGAAGGAAGCAACTGTAAGGCACAGAGTGACTTATTTTATCTATCATCCCACTTAGGCACTGGACACACACACAGTGCTCAACCTCCCAGAGGCAGGGCTATTTCTATGTCTGCCCCTGGGAGAGTGAGGTGTGTGTGTTCATACAAGGCTTTTTGCAGTGTCCTAGCTGTGGACCTGTCGGTTTCCATTCCCCACATGGCCCACTGGAAAGAGGTGGGATCTCACCTGTCATCTGTGCAAACGACATGTGAGTCATGGCTCTGCTACAGGCCAGCTGCCTGTGCTGGTCTTGGGACATCTCACTGGATTCTGACCGGGGAAGTGGGAAGCTGTGAGCGTGGTCTCGCTGAGGAGGTGGCCTGGAAGAGAGCCTGGAAACATAAGCAGTGTCCTTGGGGAGGAGGAGTGGGAAATGGACACAAAGTGAGGGCCACACAGCTGAGAGAAAGTTGTTTCCAGCCGCAGGGCTCCTGGACTGAATGTGCATCAGAATCAACCTGGAGTTCATGCAAATGCAGGCCCTGGGCCAAGCCCACAGAGACTGAGTGTGCAGTCTGAGAAACACACAGGAGTGTGCACTTTACCTGGCTTCCCAAGGGATCCTGATGCAGAAAGTCTGGGGCTCACACCCAGAAAGGACCCTGATGTGAAAACGGATTCCACAGCAGGGCTTCTGTCTGTGCCACACACATCCAGTCACTGTTCTCACCCAGTGCCGAAAACTCAGCCACAAACCTGTGAGTCTATTTCACCACAGCTGAAATAGCTGATTGAGAACAACAATAGCAACAAGAAAAAGAAAAAGAAATTTCCTAGACTGTTGAATAAACAAAACCTCAAATAATGAGTCATCTTCTGCAGGTGAACTATTTTCTGTATTTCTGAAAATTCACCCCTTTCCACTAGAGGGCGGGCTCTATCTCAAAAATGGGAACTACTGTAGGTTTCCAAAGGCTGAAATCTGAAATCTGAAGAACTCATCTCCCTGCCAGGGTTTTCCTTGCTTAGGTTTGAAAGTGAAACCCATACATCCCAAGTGGGGTTGTATATTCAGTGTACACAGCCCCTGGTATATGTCTTGAAACAAAAAAATTTTAAGATCTTTAGAAGCTCTTCTTACAAGTGAGAGATTCTTAGACTAGAATTTTAGACCCACAGTCCGTGCCCAAGCAGTGGTCACAAGCACTGAACAAGGTAATGACTTATCTGCCATGTTCCTAACTTCTTTCTGTCTGCTTTTCCCATCACTCACCTCCTGGCCAACCTCCCACCTCCTTTTCGCTAGCCGAGTTGACCCAGAATCCCCTCTGTGCACAGCAGCACTTGAGTTACAGTTGGATTGACCTGAGTTTGAGTCCTAGCTGTGCCTCAGGTCCTTCTCCTCCTTGGGGCCTTTAGCCTGTTATGCAACCTAAGGAGGTTGGACTGATGCAGAATATGATGCAGGAGATGAAATATGAAAATATTTTATCTCCCAACCTGTTAGATGTCTGATATGGCAAGCTTGTGTTCTCTAAAAATCAAAGAAAGAATTTTAGGAACAATGAGAGCTCCTGAGAGGCAGGAGGGGTCCCGAATGGATAGCCAGAGAGCCCACTTTACAAGGGAGTTTTATAGAGCCAAACACACGTGGGTACAACATAGGTTACAGCTATGATCACCCAATAAGGTTATTAATACAGTTGCTTAGGTAATAGTGGTCCAATCGGGAAACAAGTCATGTAACTAGTATGGATGGAAAGAACAAAGACTTCTTCCAGGAGATAATGGGTGTGGAGGTGACTGGGGTGACTGATGTCTATCTAGACTTCATTAGGCCTGGTGTTTGTCCTTTTAGAAAGTATGCATTTAGTCTTTATCTTGAGGCCTGATCTCCGGCAAATGTGTCTCTGGCCACAGTGATGATGTATTTTTACCTTTGCCTTGACTCTCTCGAGGGCCTAGCCCTATCTGACTACCTGTAATAGTTCTAACTAACTTAGCTGTCTGTAATAGGACCAGGGGCTCTCTGCAGGCCTTTCTAGCTGCAGGCCTCAGATCCTCTGATTCTGTGGGTGAAGAGCAAAAGTGAGTGGTTCAGCCTGTGAACCAGGAAGAGGTAGCCCAAGGGGAGTGAACTGATTCATTTTCTGACGAACTGGGTTCATCAGAATGAGAATGCTTTAAGGAGAGTAAGAAAGACACTTCTGTGCTCCCCACTTTTTGGAGGTTTTTACATCCTGGAGACCACTGTGTCTTACGAGGAGAAAGGATGTTCTTGCCCTTGAAAGCCTAGGATGGGAAGGAGAGTGCTGGGCTTACAAGTTCTTTGGGAGAGGGGTGGGTCTTTAGGGGCCACGGGGAGTTCCAGATTGCCCCCACTTTAAAAAGATCTGGAGGCAGCCCTAGCCAAGACAACTTTCTGTGATGATGGAAATGACCCATACTGCCTGGCCAATATGGTAACCTCTAGCCAGGTAAGGCCATTAAGTGATTGAAATGTGACCAGTGCAACAGAGAAATTGTTTTTTTTAATTTAGTTCATCTTATTGTATCTAAATTTAAATAGTTGTAAGTGCAAGGAAAAGGAACAGGACAGCACAGTGCTCACCATGGAACAAGGACTGGTCCTTTCTGATTCTGCAGGCTGTCCAAGATCTGACCTCTCAGCCTCTCCCCATGTCTTGGACGAGTGGAACATCAGTGGCCAGGCTGAGAACTCTGGACATTTCAAATCTCTGTCTATACCACTGGGATAAGGCCACCTCCTAGGGCCAGGGAGAAGCTGTGCTGGAGAAAAGAAGGTTCCAAGGCCAGGGAAGTGGAGTTCAGCTCTGTATTGATGGTACCATCCTTACTCTGCTCCTTCTACTTGTGCTACTTGAATTCAAATACATTGAAATTACATATGATTTAAAACTTTATTCTGTCACACTAGCCACATTGCAAGTGCTCAGTGGCCACACATGACCGCGGCTTCCATATGGGAAGGGCAGATAAAAGACTAGAAGCCATCACTTCTCCTTGTAACTTTGAGCTTCATGAATTTGAATGAGTCATTTAACCTCTGTGTGCTCATTGCTGGACTTGATTCTTTCCACAGATCATTGAAAGCTACAGCAGGGCACCAAGTTTCAAGTTAGGGTTGCAAAGGTGAGCAAAAGACAGCCTCTGCCATCAGGGAGCCAAAGTTCAGGGAAGGACAGTTGTTAATGGAATGATTACATTAAAAGATGCAGAGCTTTGAGAGTGTAAAGCAAAGAAATTTGAACTAGACCCTCGTAGGGAGTTTGAAGCCCATTGAGGGCCCTTCCCAGGGAAAATAATGCTTAAGCCAAGATCTGAAGTGGAAGAGGGAATTAGGACAGCCGTAGGTGAGGATGTAAAGAACTCAAAACCCTTACACTCTGCTGGTGAGAATGTGAGATAGTGCTGCTACTTTGAAAAACTGGTGGTTCCAGGGTAGAAGGAAAGAAATATATAGGTAGAAGACAAGGCAAACCCTGAGTTTAACATTGTACTTTAAAGAAAAACTGCAGTTTCAGAATACAAATTATCCAAGTGCCTTTTTCCCTTCCAGAAAACCTACTCCAAAGAAATCCCTAAGGGTCTCGAGGAGACAACAAGCCTATAAATTGGGTCTTGGGCTCATGTTTTTCACCTATACTTTGCTTTTCCTCCCACAGACTTCCCTCTTCAAGGAAGCAACCCATTAAGTGAGCAGCAGACCTGTAAACTTCAAGCACAGTCAAATGGTGCTTAGCCCACCAAATGGGTAGCCTGACAGTAGGAGTGCATATCCTAGCTCACTCATCTTAAAGATGCCCCTAAGAGCACATAAAAATTCCTAACCCCCGACCACAATGCAGCCAGCTCATTCTAGGAGCACTCACACTGTGCTGTGTACTTCTTTCTGCTTAATTCATGTCCATAGGCCTCTCACTGAGGTGCCTTGAGAATTCATTTTATGTGATAGGAGTCCACCAATCTACAACCTACCCTGTGGGTGGGATGAGTTGAAGCCACCATCTCCTCTTTGGGGAACCTCCCCAAACTCCTCTGGTGACAGTTCCTCAAATAATTAAACATAGAATTGCCTTGCAATCCAGCAATTCACACTTAGGTAGGTACCTGAAGGGAATGAAAACAGGTCCACTCAGAAACTTGTATGTGAATGTTCATAGTAGCAATACTTATAAGAGCCAAAATGTACAAACAATCAAACGTCCATTAAAGGATAAATGGTTGCACAAAATGTGTTCTATCCATACAGTACAATGGAGTAGCATTCCACCTTAAACATAAATAATGGTATGCAAGGCCTGGGTTTGGTCTCCAGGACAAAAAAAAAAAAAAAAAACAGAGAAGAGAAGAAGAAAGGAAAGGAGAGGAAAGAGGAAGAGAGAGGAGGGGAGAGAAGAGGAGGAAAGAGGAGGGGAGAGGAGAGGAGACTGTTTCATGAAACATGGATGAGCTCTGGGAATATTAAACTAAATGAAAGAAATTGGTCACAAAAACCATATATGATTCCATTATAAGAAATATTCAGAGGAGTCCAGGGATTTAGTTCAGTGGTTCTGCTGCCTGCCTTTCAAGTGCAAGGTCCCGAGTTTGATCCCTGGTAAAAAAAAAAAAAAAAATCCAGAGGAAGTATATCTACAGGCTGAAAGATTAGAGGTTGTGTTCAGGTCTGAAGGAGACAGGGAAGGGGCAAGAGCTAAAGGGCACAGGGTTTCTGTTTGATGTGATGAAAATGTTATAAATTATGATAATGGTCTCATAATTCTGAATATGCTGATGACCACTGATCCATACACTTGAATGGGTGAGCTGCATGATATGTGAATTCTACTTTAATGAAGCTATTGATGGGAGGAAAAGAATGTGGGTGCTAGGGAGAGGGTTCCAGCCCAGAGGACAACACATGCAGGAGAAGTTGGTGCCTTCCAAGCACAAACCAGAAGGTCCACCTGGCCAGAGCCAACAAGGTCCTTGGCTGGAGATGCAGGAGAATAGGACCTCAGAGGCCCTGGTGGACATTATTAGAGTCTGTTCTATGTCCTCTTGAGTCTGAGCTGACCCTGGGCTTGCTTTGTCCTCTGGAAGTCCTGTGACTGCACAAGGCCTACTTGAGGCTGAGAGGCCACGTGGAGGAGAACCAAGTACCCCAGCCCAACCCCTGCTCCATCTGCCAGATGTGTGAACCAGACCATCTGGAACTTCCATCGCAGGCTCCGCCCATGAAATACGCCCTCTGAAGTGATTTCCAAGAAACCCCAAGACCGACTTCTGCCAATGCTCAGATTTGTAAGAGATAATTCATTGTTGTTTTAAGTCACTAAGTTTTGGGGTAGTTACCTAGCAGGAGATAATCGAAATACACACTCCCCCTTTTTAAAAATGGGATCTCACAGTATTGCCTGGGCTGGTCTCAAGGGATCTTCCTGCCTCAGGCTCCTAAGAGGCTGGAACTACAGGTGCGAACTACTATGCCTGGCGGAAATACATACCCTTTTGATTCAGCAAACTCACTTTGGGAATTATATTAATAAAAACAAAATCCAGAGAAGAGCCAAGGATTTATTTACAATGACGTTCCTTGCAGCATTGTTTATAGGACGCAACACCAGCATGATTTTGTCACTGTACTTTTATTGGTTGGTCATGGTTTTGTCCCACCTCATGCCCACCTTGTAATTTTCCACTGGGCCTTATAGTTTTGTCCCACTTTGTACCCACCTCACCTCATGGCCTTGCAGTATAAAACACCTTTGAAAAGTGGGGTGGGCAGGAAGGCCATTTTCCGATCCCCCTCTGTCTCTCTTAGAAGCTATCTTTCTCTGAATAATTTTTTCTTACTCTTAAAAAAAAAGTTATTATTGAAGTACTCTTAGCGTTATTGTGTCCAGAATATAGTATAATGTTAGTTGGAAAAAGAAAACAATTTTTAGAGCATGTAAATATGAACCATTTAGACATGCATTTTCATGTGAAATGTATGTGTCCCAAGGCTTGAGCAACTTCAATTAGAAATTGTAAAATTGCTTTCTAAATTGGACCTGACTTCTGTTCCTATCTGCACTGAGGAGTTTTTGTGCTTCTTTAAGGCCCAGTCATTTCCTGCCAGCCTAACCACTGCCGCCATTGGTGAAGAAGGCCCTCCCCCTGATGCATGTAATTCAGACGTGAGTGAAAGCAAAAGTGGCTTCAGCGTTTATTTCACATCTCAGAATCTCTTGGTTTCTCAGCCTCCCAGAGACATTTTTCCCTAACCCATTTCTCATCCAACCAAAGGGGCCTGATTGCTCTTGGGCTCTGTGGGGGAGAGGGAAGCTCACAGTGCATCATCATGAATAGCAGCCAGAAGCTAGGCTTGGGAATTTGGATGTGAAGGCAGCTGGGAGGAGGGCCTGTCATGAGTGTACCAGAAAGGGCCCAGAGAGGCTGAGCACAGTGATTAACTTTTCTTTAATCTCTGCCTCCCTGAACAGCGCAGCAATTGCCTGCTTCCCCCAACAAGCTCGGCATGAGTCACTTGATGTCTTACTAGAGGCGGGGTATGTTTTATTTTAGGCAGGTGCAAGTGCTCATTCGCCTGCCCTTAAGGCACCCAGGAAATACATAACACCTGCTGGCACCTCCAACAGCAACTCAAGGTGGGATCAACTGTCCCTTAGTTCAAACAAATGGAGGTTAACCTGAGTAGGTTTTTTGGCTGGTTGGGTGCCAAAGAGATAACTCTCCATTTCTTTCCCCTTTTCCCGGCTGTTGGATCAAGGATACAGGGCATATCCCTGGGTAACAGGAGGGTTATTAACTCATGGGTTAATTGAGGAAATCATTGACCAAACCACATGTGAGTGTGCTGGGCAAGCAACCCTTGGAGTGCCATAAAGGCTGGCACAGAGAGGAAAAAGTGGACCCTGCTGTGCCTGCCTGGCTCTTTCTTCTAATGTGGGTCACTTCTTGAACTGGGACAGCCTGCAGGTGCTCCTTTTGTGCTTAAACAAACACTAAGCTCCTACCCCTTGGAAGAAGGCAGCAGGAACAAAGTCCTGCCTGGCATGTTGGAGGAGCAGCACACATAAAGGAAGAGGGTGGCAGGCTTTTCTGAGCTGCTGTGCTTTGCCCTCCTCTATTGTACGATCTGTAAAGTTAAGTTAGGAATGGAGAGCTCTGCAGTCTATCCTTGCTTCTTCACCACTTTCTAGCTAGATGACTCTTAGCAAATTGCCTAATTTCTCTGAGCCTCAGTTTCTCATCCTTGCAGAGCCATTGTGAAGACAGAATGAGGGGACACCTGGGGAGGGGTGGTAGGCAGAACAATGCCCCAAAGATATCGGAGTCCTAATTCCTGGAGCCTGAGACTTACTTTACATAACAGATGGGACTTTGTAGATGTAATTAAGTTAGGAACCTTGAGATGGGAAGATTATTTTGGAGTATCTAGGTGGGCCTGACATACTCACAGGGCTTTTTATAAGAGGGAGGCTGGGGATCAGAGAGGTAGAAGGCAATAAGACAGTAGAAGCAGACCCTGCAATGATGTGGCCACAGCTAGGTACAGAGAGCATTCCCTAGAAGCTATGAGATAGCAAGACACATATTCTCCCCTAGAGACTTCATAAAGAATCAGCCCAGCCAATATCTTGACTTTAGAAAATGGGTTTTTCTAAAACACCAAGCTTGGGGGTAATTTGTTATAGCTGCCACGGGTAACTAATACAGTGATGAGTAAAGTGCTGTGAAAATGGAAGGATTTGCTGTCATGTAGCTGAGTTAATCGTATAGAGAAGAGAAAAGGGCCAGGTGTGCCAGGTGAGCCAGCAAGTCTGAATCAGCCTGCAGGTGTCAATTAATGTATGAGCTCATTTGCAGGGAGGGAAGGTGCCTCCAAGGAGGGCCGTGTGTGGCTGGATGGTTGGACAGTGTTTGCTGCATGGTCACTGTATTTGAGGCTGAGCCCAGTGAGGAGCAGCTCCATGGATCTGAGGAAATAATTTTCCAAGAAACTCTTACAATATCATGGATACAAGCTGTGCTCGTGCCCAGGTGACATGGTGGGACACACAAAGGGCCAGGGTCGTTCACATATCCATTCTGCATACAAAACAGTTGTGCTACATCCTGATAGAAGCTAGTTGGCACATTCTGATACCCTGTAGGTTACACCCTAAGACTGCTAGCAGACTTCATCTTTGGTCACTGCATAAATGATAGTGGAAAAATGCTACTGTACAGGCAACAGACAAAACCAAGAGGTATAAGCCAGAGTCGCGAAGTGCTCCAGAAGCTCCCCCAAAGAATTAATGGGATATACCTTGGCAGGGTAAACAGAGAGCCCTGACATTTGGACTAATGTGTGCTCTGGCACTAACAGAATCCCACAGGTCCTGCCCTGAGACACATGTTCCCTAGCAGATCCGATGACAGGGTACAGATACAGCACAGGTGTGACCACGTCTCACCTTTGCAAAGCATGGCTTGTTCGCAATTCTCTCGGAAGAATGATTTCCAGTCCTAATCACTCTTCCTCTGTATCACACATTGTGAGTCCCCCTGGAGAGCCGTCAGACATGGTGACAAGGTGAGGTGCTTCATGCACAAGACGGGCTCATTCTGGCTCAGAATTTTTCCTTTCTCAGATTTTTTTCCTTCTGCTGGCCCCTCTAGATGGAGCTGGCTTATTGCTGGCTCCATAATACAGTGTTTTGCCTATGGAATGTCTGCATGCACAGTCTACACAGCATGTAGCAGGGCTCATGTGTTGGCTAATTAGCTGACACCCTCATTAGAGTGACTGAAAAAGGAAGTTTGGGCTCAAAAGATACTTGCAATATTATCTCTAAACCCATGGCTCCCTGGGCTGGAAAATCTCCAGAACTAGCTGAAAGAATGAGGCCTTGGAAGTCCATTTTGGTGGCCTGAGGGGGTCAATGGGAAGCTCTGGAAAAGCCCACCTGCTACTCTTGCTTAAGGCAGCCTTTTTTTCCTGAGGGAGCTGGGGAGCTCCTTTGGGTTCTCCTTTAGGGTACCTTTCTCCCCACCTTCTCCCCCTTGGGCCTGTGTTGTGGCATCAGTATGGACTGCATCTTCCTGCCCCTTCCCTGCCTCTTGTCTCTTCTTGTGCTTAGCTCCTCCAGGGTCCCATTAAAGATGCCTTGGAAAGTTCTCCCTGGTCCCCCTTTGCTTGGGAAGACCCAAAAGGATCTCAGTGTCATTGTAAATTTTCCTCTAAACTCCTTTCTCAGAATGAAATGCCCTGAATCATTCCAAAATTTCAAAAGATGTAGTACCAAGGGCAAGGAGGAAGGAGAGAGAAGGGACAGAAAGCTAGAGAACTTCTTTATATAGGCAAGATTGTCTCCTGGAAGTCAGTCCTCCAAGTCCCTAAAATTTTGTTTTGTTTTGCACCAGGGATCAAACTAGGGTGCTTGCGCTTATGAGGCAGGCGGCGGCACCACTGAGCTAAATCACTGGGCCTCCCTAAGGTTTATTTTTGGTTTGCTGTTGTTGTTGTTTTGAGACAGGGTCTCAGTTTGTAGTTCAGGCTGACCTTGCACTGGCGGCAGTCATCCTGCCTCAGCCTCATGAGTGCTGGGAATACAGGTGTGCACCGTCATACCCAGGCCCCTAATGATCTTGATCCCTAAGCCTTTCACAGCTATCAGAGACAATGCCTGTAGAACAGGGGCCAACTCCCTCAGTCCATCTCAGATGGCATGCCCATGAAATACAATGAAAAATAAGTAGAAAAACAAAAACTTAAAATAAATGCTCACTGATCATGCATTTGCACGTGGCAGTGTCAAAATGCTATAACTGTCCCTAAATGTTTACTTGTCATTTTTACAAATATCCCCCTGAAGATAGATAATAAATGTTTGGGTCCTGGTACCAGTCCACAGAGCAGACTTTGAGTACACACATAAATTAATGGACAGACAGCTTATTCACAGCTAGAATCCTGAATGTGTTCTTTATTCTTTGGTACTGTATATGACTCGGTAGCCAAAGACTTTCTCAGCAGAAGAAAAGAAAGTTCTGATGGTTTACAATCCAGACTTGGGGTTGTGGGGGAAGCAAGCTCTCTCCAACAAAAAGAGAGCCATCAAAGCTACCATCTCTTCAGCAGTACACAGAGGTGACCTCACTGGCTCATCTGGGAAAAGAGAGGGAGACTCTTGTGGGAGGACTGGAGGTGTGATTGGTTTGGGTGTGGATGTTACCCGGCTCCCTTACCTGTCCTAACATGGAAGCTATGAGAGGAATTTTACTGTCATGTGAGCTCCAAGACACAGGATGAATATTTTGTACCTTAATTTCAAGTTGTGACTATGAACTTTAAAAATGACTTTCAAAGTTAGGACGACTTACATGTTTATGGGTGGTGTCCAAGGCTCATCTCCAGTGAACCTATTAGGTGGCTGGGTTTTGTTGTGGGGAGAGTTAATATGTTTTTTTTCCCTGGTTTTAGTTATTTTTAAAGGCTCCTAGAACGAGGCCATGCCTTTTTAGTACCTAAAAATTAAGCTGTTGCTGTTCATGGGCATGAAGATGCTGTTTCTACGAACAACTCAGCCTGGACACTTCACCTGTGACCTCCTATAGATATGTGTCCAAGCATCCCTGTGTCCATGAGGTAGACCTGAGCCATACCCTCCTCTCCTCTGCAGCCATAATTCACTTTACTCAGCTTGACTTTTTCACCTTCAATGTATCATAGTCATTCATTTATTGTATTTCTTTATTACTTACCCCTGCAACCCGAGCCCCATCCGTTCGACCCAGACTGAACGTAGAACTGTGCCTGGCCCCCATAAATATATTGAGAAAAATATGCATTGTAATGTTCCCAGAGATCAAGATACTGAATGAAGTCCTTTCCTTACGTTATCTAAAGATGGGATTGAGCTGGTACCTCCTTTTGTACAATAATATCTGAGATATCTGCTGGTCGAAGCTTTTCCTACAAGATGGGGAAGGTCTAGGTGTTGCTTGGTGGTCTGTTCTGGATACAGATCTTTGTGAGGGTCCCTCCCTCTCAGGCCCTGCACTCCAGAGCCTGATGTGGAGTCCTGATTCATCACCTACACTGGAGGCAGGACCCAGGGGAAGTAAAACGCTAATGATACTGAGTAGCGATGGAAGAGGGCAGGGGCAGAGCATGCAGAGTGAGAGGAGGGAGCCTCTGCCAGCCAGGGAGCAAGAACCCTCACCAAACCAAGGCCCCGCCTGAGGACAGAGCTCAAGGGGAGTTGTGCGGGCTGAAGAATCCCTCAGAAAGCTGGCGTTTGTCAGTCCTGTGGTTCATGCCATGGAGACTGAGGCCAATGGCACATTGGATGCCTTCTGCAACTCTGTCTATGGGTGTGGTAGGCCACAGTGACAGACTGCATGACTGTGGACTGGTGCTGGGAAAGCCAGAATAGTTGACACCAGGATGGCAGGAACTCTGCCTCTCACCCAGGGCTGACGTCTACAGCCAGGGCTGGTTAGGCCTACAGGGAGTGAGAAATGAATCGCCATCTTCTGTGGAAGGGGGGATAGGTGGGTGAGGACTTTGTCACCCAAGATTGAAGAGAAAGGGGCTTTTCAGTCTTCTGTGGGGGGGAGCATGGTGTCTATCAATATTAGATCTTTTTCAACACATGAAAATTGCTCTCTTTGAGAATCAACCATTTCTACTCAGGATCCAACAGGCCTCACTGAATTTAAAAGAACAGAGAAGGCTTTGCTAAGAGGCAGGATGAACATTCATTCTTTATCCTCAGAAATGCTGATGAACACTGTAAGGTGTATATAAAAGAATATTTTTAAATAATTACAATTAACTTAGTCCCCTGGAGGTAGATAAAATTATATATTTTAAAAATTATTTTTGTGGTGCCTTTCTCTCTTGAGCCACTGCACTCTATTCTTTGAGCGTATTATTTTTAAATTCTGCATAATAAATACTTTCTGTGCCTCTTTAAAGAAATCCTTTATATATATATGACATATAAGACATATATAAGACATAAAACATATATACATATATATTATATATAATATACACACATATATACATGTAATATATATTATATACACACATATATGCATATATTATACATACATATACAATATAATATATATTATATAATAATGTGTGTGTGTGTATGACATATGAGACACACACACACACATATATATATATAAAAGAGTCTTAGTCCATTCTGTATTGCTGTAACAGAACACCCAAGACTGGGTAATTTAGAAAGAAAAAAGGTTTCTTTCCATTCACAGTTCTGGAGGTTGTAAAGGTACCAGCATCTTCTCAGCTTCTAGTGAAACCTCATGTTGTTCTATGCATTGCAGAAAAGCTAAAGAGAAAGTGGGCAGCTATAGGGGGAATAGCTGACCCATTGTGATAAACCACTTTGGCGAAAGATAGTCCCACCCCCAAGAATAAAATTAATCCATTGATGAGGGGAAATCCTCATGACCCTAAATGCCTCTCCAAGGTCCTATCACCACTAACACCCTTCCTTTAGGAACTAAGCACCAACATGGGTTTTGGTGGGGAAAAGCCACATCCAAACAACAGCAATGTCTCACATTTTAAAAAGAGTGTGAATTCCTCTCAGTTAGAGCCCTGCATGTGGTGAGACGTGTAAGTTAATGACTGTGCCAGGGCTCCACGAAGTTGTGTGTGCCCCAGTTTGCTACTCAGGCTCTAAGGAAAAGTATGTGGTGATTCCTCTCTTTCTACCTTCCACAAGTGCCAGGGATTGCACAAATCCAGACTCTGGGTATAAGAAGTCTTCCAACTTCTAACCTTCTGACTTCTCACTCCTTCCCTTGATGTCTGTTTTGGGAGCGGAGCAGCTGCGGAGGACTGCTACCATCTGGAGTCAGGGTGCAGATCATGCTAGATGGTTCACAGCTACAGTTTGTACGTACTCCAGAACCAGATTGTTGTGAGAAGGATTTGGAGTTGAAAAGAGAGGGAGGGGTAACTACAGGGTGAGTATGATCTTCAAGGATAATGACCCAGGGATGGTACAGTAAGGGAGTATGGGCACTTTGGATGGAACATAAACCCACAGACTTTGTAGAAAATCAAAGGCCTTTAAAATTTGTTTACCCTGTGTCAGGTATTCTAGAATATGCTGTTTATTAAAGCACACAGAGGTACATATATAAATGTGATATTTGGCATATTACTTACCTGAAAAAATTTGTAAATAACCAAATTGTCCATCAGTAAAGGGCTAATCAAGCAGGTTATAGGACATCCATTCAATTTAACTTGACAAGGTGGACCTGTATTTATTGACATGCAAAAAAATGTACAGCTCACAATGAGTTATGAGGGACATAAATATATCACAAGATTCCATGTACATATATAGGTACAGCTAAATATTCAAGACAGTATGCATAAGACAAATATAAGAGGACTTTGTAAGGCAGATTGGCTAGAGGCCTCTGGATCCAAGAATAACATGATAGTGAGTTCCCTGGCTTTCTTTTTTTCTTTCTTTCTTCTTTTTTTTTTTAATTATGCTCCAGAATGCATGCTGGGAAAGCTGGCTACCTGGAAACACCAAAGGGTGCGGACAAAAAAAGCTCCAAGGATATCCTGTTCTCTCTAATTAAAGGATCATGAAAGGAGCAGCCAAGCAACACAACTCTTAGATAGTAGTCACTCTACTCCAGCCAAACTCCACAGAAAAACTGTGGCCCCGCCTCCACTCAAGCCAGAAAAGCTGAGTAAACACACAACAGACTTCTACCACTGCCAGGCCGTAATGAGATGCTCTAATCCTACACTCCCCTGCCCCTCCAACTTCGCTGGGATGTTGTCCGGGCAGGCTGAGTGGGAAGATAAGGCTTGCAGTAACAAGTCCCCCATCTCCCTGCACAGTGTTTCTGGACAATATTCAGAAAGCCTAGAGATTATGACACCTCTCTCACCCTTCTAACTGGGAAGGTATCAGAGGAGGGAGAGGAGAAGGCTAGGACTTTTACTGCTGATCAGTGTTAGGGGGGGCAGGAGATGGAACTTTCACATCCGCCCAGCCACAGTGAGGAGGCCCTAGCCTCCCAAGGCAGTGGAAGCCATGGAGAGAACCTGGAGTCCACCTTCTCCTCGTAGTAGTGTTTTGCTACCTGCCAGAGTGGTGTTACAGAAGACCTGTTAAGACACAAGGCTTAAATAAGATCTAGAGTCCTTTAATATTCTTTCCAAACATCCAGATTTCAATTTTTAAAAAATCAGGAATCATACCAAGAACCAAAAAGAACTCCATTTGAATGAAGAAAGACAATCAAAAACACTGACATTAAGATACCACAGATTTAGAATTACCTGGAAAAAAAATTTAAAAGAACTGTGATTAAAAATGCTTTAATAAGCAATTGCAAAAAAGCTTGAAATAGGGCCAGGGATTAAGCTCAGTGGCACTGTGCCTGCCTTACAAACACAAG
>NW_022900920.1:15702807-15710727 GCF_012274545.1 Fukomys damarensis | reverse complement strand
CCTGAGTTCAGTCCTGAGTAAAAAAAAAAAAAAAAAGCTTGAAATAAATGAAAAAATTCTCAACACACATATAAATCTCAGTTAGAAACTGAAAGATTCAAAGGAGAATCAAATGGCAGTTTTAGAGCTGAAAACATAATAGAAAATTTAAAAACTCAATGGATGAAAAAGGTCAAAGAATCATGACATAGAAAGCAGAAATATAGAAGCCACCCAATCTGAACAAAAGAGAAAAAAATAAGTTGAAAAATAAAATGAACAGAGCCTAAAGGACTCACAGGATTATAGGAATTGTGTCATCAGAGGCCAAAAGAATAGAAGAAAGAAAGAAGCTGAGTGAACCCCAAAGGGCATAAATCCAGAGTAATTCATGCTCAGAATTATCTTAACCAACTTCTGAAAACTGAAGACAAACATGTAAGACAAAACATCTTCAAAACAGCCAGAGAATAACGTTGGATTACCCATAGGGAAAACAGAAATACAAGCACAAACTCAACACATGCAAAATGGCGTAGTCACTCTTGAAAATATTTTTTCAGTTTCTTAGAAATAATGTATATAAAAATGTGTATTTACTATGTGACCCAGAAATTTCACTTGTGGGCATTTATAATAAAGAAATGAAAATACCTTTCTATAACATCTCTATTCGTAACAGCTCCAAATCGGGAACACATATCCCTCAACGAGTGAATGATCAAGTATGCTGCTCTATATACAGATCATAGAAATACTACTTGCAACCAAAAGGAATCAACTGTTTATATGTGTAATAACTTTGATGCATGTCAAGATCAATCTCAAAAGTTCATGTATCGTATCATTCTGTTTTAATCTTCAAAATGTCAAAATTATAGACATGGAAAACAGAGATCATTGGTTTCTGTAGGATTAAGAATGTTGGGGTGGGGAGAAGGGTGATTGTGACTATAAATGAGTAACAGAAGAGATATCTTTGTGGTAAGATAGTTCTGTGTCTTGTTTGATGTAGTAATTATATATGGTGTGACAAAACTGCGTAGAGCTATACACACATCGTATCAATGTTGACTTTCTGGATTTGATATTGTATTACAATTGTATAAGATGTAACCATTAGAGGAAATTCGGGTGAAGGGCACAACAGGGGGCTTCTTTATACTACTTTGAAACATTCTGTATACCATAAGTTATTTCAACATTTTAAAAAGTTTTTTGAAAAAGTACAGAGAATATAAGATAATTTCATAAAGTCATTTAGCTTTCTATAGTTAAATGTATCTTTGTATAGAGATAACTGGAAAGATGTTTGGCATTTTTTGAGTGATTATTGTTGAAAGGTGGCATTTGTGAGGGCTTTTCACTTTCTTCTTCATAGTCTATGTATTGTTTGAGTTATTTTTAACTTAAGATCTAAGTAGATAAACACTGTGAAGAGGGAGAAAAATTTTTTTAAAAACCACATTTTGCCTTAGACTTGGGTGAGGCTGGTGGCATGAACTAGGAGCACTCGTATGGGTGTGAGGCCTGGAGTTTAGTCCCGGGAAGGATGCTTACCACCTTCCTTATGATAACAGCCACTCTGAGGAGCCCAACACAGACAGCACCAGTTGTTTTCTTGATCATCAACCAGAAGGCTAGAAAACTAACCTGCCTCATTCCCTCAACCCTCTTCATCATGCCCCTGAGAACACCACTGAACTCAATTAGTTTCAAATTCCCACTGCAGCCAGCAATTTTTAAAACTGATTTTAAACTCAAATAGAAAATAGCCAACAGAGATTCTGCTGTTTTTTTCCAAACTGAAAGGTATTGGTTATCCCAAGCAGTAACAACAATTCCAATGTAGCCATAAATTTTGAGCCACGATGTGCTAAGCACACTTTTTATCTTGTTGTGTTTATTGGTACTTTTTAAGTATACAGTACAGTTACATTCATCATTGGAATCTTGTACCTTTACATGACAGATCTTGTTTATCCTTTTTTTCCATACCCCTGCCCTACCTTCATCCCCTCCAGCCTCCCTTATTTACAAAGACATTATTTCCATTTATTTATTTATTTGTTTGTTTATTGGTACCGGGGCTTGAACTTGGGCCCTTTCATTTGGGAGTCAGGAGGCAGAACCACTGAGCTAAATCCCAGACCCTCATTAGGCCCTCATTAACTCTTAATACTTTGTGAAAGAATCCTTTTCATGCAGGTAAATTGGATAAACACATAGAGATTCCATGGTATTATTCTTTGATTTGATGAGCAAGGGTTTATTCTGATTTTCCCACTGGAGAATCTGTAGATGCCATATTGACAGTAAAATGAACTAGGGTGTGTTTGTGTGTGTGTGCACGTGTGTGTGTGTTTGTGTGTGTGTGCGTGGGTGTTTTTGTTAAGTTCATCACACTGTTGTGTCTGTTTGGACCATCTGGGTTGGCGTGGCTGGAAATGTAAGCTTTGAGTCTCAGCTCTTTCCCTACCTAGGGAAATGAGATTCACCTTTCTTGTCTGTAAAATGGGACACACACTGGCAAGGTTGAGTAATGTGTAAGAGAGATAGTGTTTGTAAAGCAAGGTCTCATTCTGGGTATCAAATAGGATCTGGCCCACACGGTAGCTGGGGTTTTTCCTGCCTGTTTGTGTGTCCACGAGCAAAGAGGCAATGATGAGGCCATTATGGCTTCATTGCCTTAAAAAGCAGTAAAAATCTAGATACAAAGATACAAAAGGGTCTAGAGGAGAGAATTGGGCAACTTGGCAGGGAGACGGAGGAAGAAACAGATTGACCTTTGCAAGAGGTTGATGGGAAACGAACTGAATTGGAAGTTCAGCTTTACCCCGAGAGCCCACAGAAGTGGGACAGAGTATTAAGAAGCTCGGCTGTCTCTCTCAACTCCTAAGTGAGTGCTCCAGTGTAGGATATCTCAGGAACTTATAAAGGATAGAAGTTTATTTGGTCTCCAGTTCTAGGAGAGATCCAAGAGCACGGCACTGGCATCAGCTCAGCATCTGGGGAGGGCCTACAGAACAAGCATGAATCAGCTCAGGTCGCTGTTCTACTTCTTAGAAAGCCAGTCCCAACTTGATGGGTTTGTTTGATCCCAATTACCTCCCACAGACCCCTCCTCCAAGCACCAGCAACTTATAAAATTGGGGATTTGTGAGTTTCAGAGGAAATTCAAACTATGGCAAGGGACACTTTTACCTATATAAGGGTTGAAAGAGGGGCTGACACTGCTTGGATGCCTCCCAGAATGGTTTTGTGAGAGAAACTAGCACTTGTGAATGGCTCCTCACTTGAGGGGCCTGTGTGTGTGTGTGTGTGTGTGTGTGTGTGTGCACGCACGCGCGCGCACACATTTACTGGGCATTCCAGGGTCTTTGCACAAATTACATTCTGAGCCAGCCCTTTTTATTTTGAGACAAGGTCTTGCTAAGTTCCCCAGGCTAGGTTCGAACTTGCAGTCCTTCTACCTCAACCTCCAGAGTGCTGGAATTGCAGGCAAGTACCACCATGCCCCGCTGCCAGTGAGTCTTTGTTCCTTGCCTCGAGGGTAATGCTGTGACTGACAGAGCTGTCTCCTGACCATAGCAACCAGCAGTAGCAGAGTCATATCTCATTTCCAGATTCCAACTTCCTGGTATCCTAACCTGCTTCCCTGCTTGCTGATGTCAGTTTTATCCTCCCTAAGGAGGCAAATGATGCCTCTTCTTCCACTGAGGAAAGTTGGTAGCTGCCATAGATACAGCTCCACCCCACAATAGGAGAATACTGGGCTGAGCTTCTTCACTGGCAGCTCAGAGTGGGCCCTTCCTTTAGTCCATATAGCACTGGTACATCCGCCTTTCTTACAAATATAGGTCCAGGTGCATTTCAAAGGAGTCAAAAGATTCTGTCTTCGGGAACTTTGTTACCTTGGGCCTTAGTCAGTTTCTCATCTCTGAGAAACTAACACCCATATTTATAGGAGGGGAAGTTTATGTTGGCTCACAGATCAGTCCGTAGTTGGCTGGCTCCAAGGCAGAGACAGCGTGGTGGAAGGGCCTGGACAGAGGACAGCCGTGTATCCCATGCCATCCAAGAAGCAAAGAGCAAAGGGAGGAGCCATGTAGGGAGATGCACCCTTCAGGTCGCACCCCAGTGACCCACCTCTTCTGATCAGGCCCTGCCTCCTAGCAGCACACTGAGCTATGAAAGTATCAGCATCCGCCATGATCCAATCACTTTCTAAAAGTCCCACTTCCGAATCCCTGGGGCTCTTACACGGGAATATCTTAGATCTCAACCATAACGCCCTGGCTGCTTTTCAGGAACATCCGACTGCCCCTGAGGGAGGGTCTTTGAGGTAAGTAGTGTTTTCCTCGGACCACAAAGGCCAGGTGGAAAGAGATCAGTCTGTGGGAAACGGGAGAACAGCCATGTCTGCCAGATCTAGCCTGTCATTCCTTTCATGATTCACCCTCTCCTCTCATTGTTCATTCACTCAGGCTCCTGTTTACCCCTTGATTCATTAAGCTATCAGTTTGGTTATACATTCATTGATTCACTCATGTGCTCAGATATTCATTTGTCCATGAATCCACTCATCCATCTATCCATCCACTCCCCACCCACCCACCCATCCATCTATCTTTTAATTTGATTAGTCAGTAATTGAATTGTCCAGGTAATCAACAGATACATACATACTACAATGTCCAAAGCTCTTTCTTTTGGCAGTGAAGAGACTGGGGCACTAGCATCCCATTGCCAGGGTCCTATGTGCCAGCTGTGGTGCTAACCTCTTTCTCTCTCTCTCTCTCTCTCTCTGGTACCAGGGATAGAACTCAGGACCTTGCACTTGGAAAACAGGTGGCGGAACCACTAAGCCAAATCCCCAGCCCAATCTCTTAACATCCTTGATGTTCACGTTGTTACCAGCTATTAAGCTCCCTACCTACTGAAGAGGAAAGTAAGCCAGAGAGACTTGATGACCTGTCCAGGGACAGGCAACCAGCAGGAGTCAGAGCCAAGGTTCTACCCTAGGTCTTCTTAACACTTCAGCCAAGACTTTTCTATTTTTTGTCCAGTGTCACTCTTTTCAGAGTGCTTTTACCTTCCCCTGATACTGACCACAATCCAATGGGATATGTTTATTGCTCCACCAAGCAAATGTGGACAATCTGGCTCAGAGATTTTATAAGATGCTGAGACCAAACAGTTGCTAAAGACAGAGTGTGAACTTGAACTCAGGTTGTCTGATTACAAAGGTTTTGTTCATCCCACAGCACTGTGAGTTCCAAGAATAAGGCAACAACTTTGGAGTGGTCCTCTCCACTAGCCTCATGGGAAAGTATCTGGGGCCGGGGGAATGGGAGCCATCCCATGCTGGGGACCAGGAAAGGATTTCTAGAGCAGGCAGATGGAGCCACACCAGGCTTGAAGGACATTGTGAGGGGCTTGCCAGTGAGGAGCACCCCACAGGGGGCAGAAGTATAGATTTTTTTCAATAGTTTGGCTAAATCAGAACACTGGGCAAGGAACGATGTGGCTGGCGGGTAGATGGGGCCTTCGCTTCCAGAGGGACTTTTCAAAGAGCCTGGGGGGGGGTCTCTACCCCGTGACCTTATCATGTCCTTCATCCTTAAAGCCCTTCACTGTCCCCTCTCCATTTCCCCGATAAGGCCCACACCCTCACAGTGCCCTCTGTCCCTGTCACTCTGCCTCTGGGGCATTTTACCTCTGACATGTCTGTGTGGGTGCTGGGATGCACTGGCTTCTCCCAGCAATGACTCAGTGAGCGACTTTAGTTTCAAGGAACCGTATGGGCAAGCCTGCCACTCCCTGGCTGGTCTCTGGCATCCAAAACAAACAGTCTGGCAGGCGGCATGTGGGCACCAGA
The DNA here is from genome assembly GCF_012274545.1 of Fukomys damarensis. Classification (NCBI taxonomy): domain Eukaryota; kingdom Metazoa; phylum Chordata; class Mammalia; order Rodentia; family Bathyergidae; genus Fukomys; species Fukomys damarensis. Next base: position 15,704,867 of record NW_022900920.1, on the reverse strand, counting down.
GTGAAGTGCAGGAGGGCATTTCAGGATAAGCGGGAGAGCTTCCAGAGGAAAGCTCATTTATTGTCGGGAAGCACAGACCGTGAACCCTGGAACGGGACTGGGTAGGGGTGAGGGCACGTCTCCCATAATGGCCCAGTAGACACCATTGGGAAAGATCCTTACTGAGCCTTACTATGCCCTAAGCCCCATCTTCACAGCCTCTCTGCAGCCAAGGGACCAGTTGTCCGATGAGGAAATGAGCTCAGCCCTTGAGCAAGTGGCTCGAAGTTAAACACCTGGCGAGTGGTACAGCTGAACTCGGGTCTGTCTGGCATCAGCAGCATTCCTGTGCATCAGCATCCTGGATCAAAAAGCTGAGATGACAGAGATGGAATCGTTTGGGGGCTTTATAAAGGGTTAGTCATTTCTTTTAATTTTAAAGCTGTTTTCCTAAATAATACCCTCTCTTTATGACCAAAAGCATACCTAAGTGCAGAGCTGCTGACTCGGAGTGATAGGCTTTCCAAATAGTGATGATGGGTTGCCACGTTGGATTGAGAACTGTACTGATGTACTTAGTTTACTTCTGGGACAGACAAGAGAGAAATCAGAGAAAAGGAATTCTGCAATGAGAATTCCAGAATAGGCATCTGCTTTTTTTTTTTTTTCTTTCTTTTTCTTTTCTTCCTGACAACTTCTCAGGAAACTCCAGATGCCCCCACTGGGAGGTAGATAGCAATTAAGAGGTCGGGACCATGTGACTGTACCTAAAATGAAATTCAGGGCCATGTTGGGGCTCCAGGCCCCAGTCCTACGTTGGTGGGCTAACTGATGCCCCATCTATGCTCCATCCTCCCAGGTCCCACTGCGGCCATCAGAATCTCAACATCTGAAGCTGAGCCTGGAGGCTTTGATTTAAGTCACCTGGGTCTACTACCAGAAGCGATCCCCGGGTAGTTGCCCGCAATGCTCACATGAGTGTATTGCACTGGGCTTCCTGACAGGATCTTCTTCATGTCTCCAGTCCCTTCCAGGCCTAGAGCTAGGAGGCCAGATTGGCCCTCAGGTCCACATCCTTACCCTGTGGCAGGAGCCTGTCTCCCCAAAACAGGCCACTGTTCCTTGACTTCTCCAGTATCATGGACACAGCACTCAGGGCTGAGGCTATTGAGATAATTAAGACATGGCCCATGCTTATGAGGAAGTCAGAGTTCCCTACTTATAGGTTATAGGTATCAGTACAATTTAAAGGTGGGGAACAATGGGGTCACAGAGGAGAGAGGACCATTTGTCCTTGAAGATTCAGAAGGGTTTCTCAGAGATGATGGGCTCTGACTGGAGTCCTAATGTTTGCCTTTCAGTGTAGACACATTTTATTTGGACAAAGCTCTAGGAGGTGGGGCAGGGATGGTCGGGGGAGCCATTCTATGTAGAGGAAGAAGCATGAAAAAAGATGTAGGAGGGGAAACAACCAAATGTCCTTCAGTGGGTGAGTGGAGAGATAAATACTGATGTACCCATACAATGGAACGCTACTCAGGAATGGAGTGAACTATGGGTACAAACAACATGGATGAATCTCAAAACAGTCTGAGCAAAAGGGGCCACAACAAGAGTGTATGTCATGTGGTGCCATTTATAGAGCGTTCTAGAAAATGCACACAAATTTATAGTAACAGAAAACAGACAAGCTATGGCAGTCGGGGTGGGGAAGATGGGAGAAATAATAAGAGGGTAGAGGAAGGACACTTTTGGGGGTGATATGCTCAGTGTTTTGATTGTGGTCATGTCTACACAGATGTATTTGTAGGTCTAAACCCATCAAATTGTACTCTATAAATGTGCAGCTTATTGCATATCGATTATATTCAATAATACTGTTCTTTAGGCATAGGAGACTGGAGTAGTCTGGGTGTGAGAACCTCAGGTTGCTAGATTAGACTGAAGCAAAGTCTGTGAAAGATCAGAGGCCAAAGAAAAGCCAGGTCTAGTGGCACGAGCCTGTATTCACAGTGCTCAGGAGGGTGAGGTAGGAGAGTAGCAAATTTGAGGCCAGCCTAGACTTTACAGAAGAAGACGGT
>NW_022900920.1:15695980-15702645 GCF_012274545.1 Fukomys damarensis | reverse complement strand
GAGGTGGAAAGACAGAGGCAAGTTGTGCCAAGGAGTTCAGATCTTATCCTGAAGCAATTGGGAGCCATAGAAAGAGGGCTTGAGAGGAGTCCAGCTACAAATGGTGGGGCCTGGACCAGGTTAGGAATAGTGAGATAAGGACTGATGGATTTACAAGGCAGTTAGGAGTCGGGATTTTCAGCAGTTGGCATTCAGTGGATGTGAAGCAGCAGGGCAAATGGAGACCAGGCTTTTTCTGGGGTGACCAGAGGTAGCAGATCTGCAGAGAGACCACATGAGATGATTGGCTTTGTAAGGTAACGCCCAGGATGCTTATGGCTGTTCTCCTGCCTTCTCCAGGAAACATCTACAGCTCTGAGTGCTCTCTGCCTTTGGGCTGTGATGGATCAGAACACTTCTTTTCTCTCTGTAACCACCTGAGGAGCTTTTCCGATTCCTTCTACTCCCTCCAAAGTGGTGCTAACATGCGAAAGTTGTATCGGTTTGCTGGCTCAGACCTGTTCTCATTCTGACAGGAAGGCTGACAGATCCAAACATCACATGAAAGGCTTCATATGAAAATCCCTAGGCCAGGAGTGGAAACCCCTTTTGACTTTGGTTCTTTTTTTTTCTTTTCAATTTCTTATCTATGAACCAAGGCAGATAAGATGCTTCAAAAGCTGGTGAGAAAATAGAGCAACTAGAACTGTCCTGCACTGCTGATGCCAGTGTGAAATGGGGAGAGGACTTAGAAAGTTTCTATGTTTGATCCCTGGTACCCCCAAAAAAGTTTCTTATAAAGTTAAATGTCCTCTTATCCTATGACTCAGAAATTCTACTTGATATGCAAGAAAAAAGAATAACAAGTGTTCACCAAAGAGTTGCATAAGTTTTATAGCAGCTTTATTCATAATAACACCAAAGCAGAAACTCATCTACAACAGGAAAATAGATAAATTGTGATTTGTCCACAAAAATGGAATATTATACAGCAGTACAACACAATGACATAGATACATTTCCCAGATAGAGTATTGAGCAAAATAAATTAGAACTCCAAAAGGGTATAAAACATACTATCTTATTACTATGGAAGTTCAAGAATAGGAAAAAGAAATGTATTATGATAGACATCAGAAAATTGTTTATCTCTGGTTGGCATAGGAAGCCTTTTGGAGTATTGGAAGTGTGTCTTGCTCTGGGGGATGAATACAAGTTCACTGAGCTTTATGCTTAAGAGTTCTAGACTTTATGTTTGAGTTATGCCTTACAATAAAACAGAAAAAAGGAAAAATATCACAGCAACGCCTGTTCCTGTGACCAGAGATTCTGATTGACTTTTTTAAAGCCCCCTAACAACTCTACCGTGCATCAGGGCTTCACACCCCCTGGCCTAGTTCCCCTTGAAGAACTTCCTTCTCCAAGATTCCAGACCTTTGAGCAGAAGACAGCTGCTGGGCTTATCCTAGAATATGCAAGCTGCAGCTTCCGCTCAGGAAATAGGTGCAATGCTGTCTTTTATCTGAAGGAAGTTTTGCGTGAAGTGCTGGTGCAGAGGTGGCTGCTGAAGTCCCTGGCCTGAGGCAGTCTGGCTCTGTCACCATCCTCCCCGCCACATGTACACCTGCTCTTGGCTGGACTCCAGTCTTTACATCCCTTCTTAGCCCCTCGAAAGCCCCACTGAGGAGGCAGAAAAGCTGTGATTCTAAAAAGCCATGGTGCGACTGGGCAAATAATTGTGAATGGAATTCATGCTTAAGGCTTCTGGTTCTCACAGCTGCGGATGGGGGAGATCACCACGGGAATTCTGAGTATTGTTCTCGCTGACTGCAGTTTCCATTGTTGGGCTCTGATTATAGCTTTTGTTTTACCATAAAGTACAGTTATTAAATGCCAGCCAGGAACAAAGATGTATTTACATGCCAGGGGGTCGGTGAAGGCACACTATTTTTAGAGCTGCCTCTGCAGTTCAGCTGGAGGTGGGACAGTTCTGGCCAAGGGGAGCAACCTGGAAAATATCAGAGGAAAGCAAAATGTTTCTGAGTGAGCTAAAAATGATGAAGCTATTCCAGTCCTTTCATAGTCTACCTTTGTCAACTGATTTATATTTACTTATTTTTGTGGGCAGGAGAGAAGGGGCAGGGTACATTTAAGGAGATAGCTCAAAGTCCTTCCATCCAGTCTGAATCCTTCCTGAGTTCTTCCAAATCAGTCCTTCTACTTCTCCAACACCAGATCCACATGGCCCTGCTCTATAGCTGTGCTAAATCCCCCAAGATCCTAGACTACAATCCCACTCCAATCAACCCAAAATGTGTGAAAGTTCATAGCAGTCAAAGGAATTCTTGAATCTACCCACTGCCCCAGCCAGAGACCATGAGTGCGTTATTGTCTTCCTTGGTCAAGCAGACTAAGGAATTAAGCTGAATTACTTAATGCAATTGCTGAATTCTTATGTTCTAGAGTTTTATATGCATTATTTCATTTAAGACTAATGATGAAGCTCTGAAGCAGGTTCTATTGCATCTCCATTTTACAGATGAGGAAATGTTTAAGCTCAGAGAAGTAAGGTAATGAGCCCAGGGTCAACTAGCTGGCCAGCGCAGGAGACCTGGCTCCTCCACTTACTTTCCTGGAATAGGGCCCATCACAGCCAGGGGCTCACGGTGAAAGCTAGGACTTCTGTACTTCTCTTCTTTGGGGGTCAGAGTATGACACACAGTCAACCCTCTAGAACAACTGAGGCATTTGTCCTCATAGTTGCATGTTAATTATCTCTCCTGGGAAATGGTGAGATGGATGAGAGAAACTAGGGGCTTTTAACTGAAGGAGGAATTTTGCTAGAGGTGGACAGGTAAGTAGCAGGTCTGAGGAGAAGTTCCCACAGGTCAAGAAGCTTTGAAGCCAAGATGAAATTGTCCCTGGAACCTCCCTCAGCTTTGTCTTAAAAGATCTTTCACCATCTAGAAGGTACCCCACCTGAGCACAATTAGCAACATAGCATGGCCCTGGATGATCACCTTGACTTCAGAAAACCTCGTGTTTCTAGTTTGAATGACACTGGAGCAAGAGTGCACATGTTTGGATGATAACAGGCAATCTGTGCCTCTCAATTTTAGGGCATACCAGAATTCCAGAACTGCCACATACAGTCAGAATAATTGGAGTGTAATCTAACCAGGGTGTCTGATGCAGGTGAAACTGCCCAGACCCCATTCAGGATTGTTGGGGACCTTTAGGGCTGCAGTGACATTCAGTGGCTTGATATCATATCTGTCCAGATGTTCAAGGTGCCTGATAATGAGAAGACCAGAAAGACTTGCTTCTGCCCTTTACAAGTCTTGGAGGCCATCATCTCCCCTAGCTCCCATTTCATTTTTCCTGTCCTGGAAATTGGACCATTTGCTGACCTGTTTGGAAGTCTTATTCTTAAACATGAAATAGGGGTGATCCTCTTTCCTGAAAAAAAGAGCACGCCACACCCTAGGATGCAAGAATTAGCTCCAGAAGGAGAGTCTTGTCTTTTCATTTGTAATCTGGGCAGGTCCTTCACCTGGCCTGCTCTGGGTAATTACCAAGAACCATCCTTCCTAGCTGTAGGTTGTTGTCAGGTGCGTATGTAGGCCCAGAAGCCTCCCAAGTCCAGCCACAGAAGCAAACCCCTGACTCCCTCCCCTGGTTCTGCTATCACTCTGAACCAAGAAATCAGGAAGAACTGCTTTGAACGCTGCTGGATAGGACACAGAACAAAACTAGGTTCAGAGAGTGATCAGCTCATATTTACTCCGTGCAGTACTAGGTAGACGTGTGCTTACTTCTGGAATTGCCCCTTCTGTTTGACTTCTGGTTCTTACTCTATCCATAAAGGGGGTTTGTGGCATTCATCATTCAGCAGATGTTTCTGTTTAAGGCACTAAGAATACAGCAATGAGCAAAATAGATAAAGTCCCTGTCCATGTGGAAGTTACATTCTGTGGGACATGCAGAAAACAAGATATCTATATCCATATCTATACCTAATCTATATCTTTATCTCTGTTAAGGAGAAAAAAATAAAGCAGAGAAGATGTAAAATGTCCATGGAAGAAGGAAAGTCAAATGCTGTATTAGAGAAGTGACCAGTGCTTAGTAACATTCTGTGCATTTTTGAGTAAATAATGTGGTTTCTCTATACTGCTATACTTTGTTTTGTCAAAAGGGCTGATGTCTTTTGGGAGGATCCAGAGCTCAGGACTCAGCATGTAGACAGAAATTGAGAAATATTTTTGGCCCGTGGGAGGCTGAGTCAGGAGGATTGCTGTGAGTTCAAGGCCAGTCTGGGTTACATAGTGAGTTCAAGGCCTGCCTGAACTACACAGTGAGACCTTGTGTAAAAAATTTTTTTGAATGAAACATGAAAGTATTTTGTGTGTGTGTGAAACATGATGATGATGGTGGTAGTGATAAAGATGTTTTAAAAATAAATTTCAGGGCCGGGGATTTAGGTCAGTTGTGGCACTACCTGCCTCATAAACTCAAGGTCCTGAGTTCAAGCCCCAGCACACACACACACACACACACACACACACACACACAAAGTAAATTTCAGAATCTTCCTTTTTCTTCAGATGACAAGGATCTGTGGAATATTCCAGCATGCCTGAGTGCCTTCACTGAGCCTTGAGTATTCTTAGTTTGCTCTTAGATTGTAATTTCAACAGGGAAATATTCCACATACGTCCCCCCCCCAAATAACACTAAAGTATTCTTATGTAATGAGGCTCACCACCAAAAAAAAAAAAAAAAAAAAAAAAAAAAAAAAGAAAAAAAAAAAAAAAAAAAAAAAAAAAAAAAAAGCTGAGGAAAAACAAAAAGCTTTTTTCCCCCTCCAGTTTGCACTTTCTGCTGATCAGGAGCTATCAAGTTCTGGTTATATCCAAACCTCAAAGTACCCTGGGATTAACTTGCTGTGTGTCTTTGGGCAAAGTGAGCTACTTTTCTGGATTCCTTCATCCTGCATAGGTTTGGCTCACAAAGCCAGTCTTTGGAGGCTTGTTAAATATAAAACAGAAGAAAACAACTTTACACCACTCAATTACGTCAAACTGTAATAACGCAAGAGAATGATTCCAGGTCAGAGGAAGTCAGAGACTCTCACCTTGGTGATCTGGTTTCAGGGTTATTTTTAGATCAAATAAAAGATGCTAAGTTTGAATTTTAATTTCAGATAAACAGGAAATGCGTATTAAATATGTCTCAAATAGCTCTTTGGGAATCTTCTACTACCTAAGATATGAAAGGCTAGAGACTTCTTCCAGATCTTTAAGCCAGAGAAGGCCAAAATTCAAATGCCTAGAAGAATCAGACAGGTGACATCTGATTTTCATGTGAAAATTCTTTATTTTTAAATGCCAGCCACACATTCAGTTAAATCAACATAACCCACCGTATAGATCAAGGGAAACAATCTGCGCTGTTTACTTTATAGACTCTGGTGAGGCCAACCTATTATATGGTAAGGAAATGAGGGTGCAGAACTAAGGTTTTTCAAAACACGACAGAACAATCATGGAGGCAGCTGAAGATGAGCAGCTGGAGAGCCCGCACCAGAGCATTCCATGCAGTTTGATGCATTTCAGGCAGCTGATTCCATCAGCTTATTCATCTGTGAGAACAGTACGCCCAGCCTCAGGACCACAACTGTCTCGTGTTCATCTTCACATAGGAAGGATCCTCTGAAAAATGTTGATAAAAGATTCTGAAAGGGCAAGGATGTGCTCTCAGACTGTGCAGGGAGAGGAGAGGAAGGACACAAAAGGAACAAATATTTATTAAGAGTAAGGTGAGCTGAAACTTGAGGCGAGTTCGATCTCTGGTGTGTGTGGGAGGGGGGTAAGGTGTGCCGTGCTCCGTAAAAGGTGTGGCATGTAATTCTTTGCCATCTTTGCATGTCTGAATACTTCTCATTCTTCAGATTTAACTCAAATGATACTTCGTCAGGCAGCTTTCCATGACTATCCTCTCTGAAGAAACTTCCCCTGAAACTATCTCTGGAACTTGTCTCTCCATTGCATTAAGACCTGGCAAGAGCCTGTAGTCTCCGTACTGTGGTAGAAGGATTGCAAGTCTGAGCCCTCCCTGGGCAATTTGGGGTTCAACCTCTCTACCTCCAACTATGTAATCATCTTGCTTATGTACACACTAGCTCGCCTTACCAAACGCAGGCTCCAAAAGGGAAGTCGCTTGGCACATTGTAAGTGCTCGGCAATTACGTTAAACGTTTATAAATATAGCTGTTCTGAAAGAATTTCGGCTACTCCTAAAGTTTTTCTTTTCCTCCTGCCCCCTTAACACCAAGTAGGAGGTAGTGCTGAATTTCTAGGGAGAAAGAAATAGTTAAGCGAAAAATTGGAAAGCAGAGCTGTAAAGCACTTTTTCTCCAGGTCGCACCGCAGCCTCTAGGACGGACTGTGGGACAGCTTGCAAATACATTATCTGCAAACGAAAGAAGCCTATTTTTAAAGATCCCTGAGTCCCGCAGCTCCAGGCGATGACCTCAGAGAACCCGTAGTCCCACCTCTGAGCCAAGCCTCGTGGTCTTCAAGAACTACGAGTTCCAGGACACACCGCGGGGCAGGGGCCTGGCGCTCCAGGAGCGGCCCTCCCACTCGGCTCACCTCGGCCTGCGCTGCGGAACCAGGAAGACG
>NW_022900920.1:15669726-15695050 GCF_012274545.1 Fukomys damarensis | reverse complement strand
CCCGAGCGCGCCCTGGACGCGCTGTGCCCGGGCAGCTGTCCGGGGATTCCCGGTGGCGACGCCTGTCGGAGTGGCAGCACTCCAGGGCCGAACCCCGGGGGCCGATGGAGCTGGGCATCCTTTTCTAGTGTTTTAATGCGGATTCGACTCAGGACTCAGGCAGAGAGGTCTTGGAGCGTTCGCGATTGACCTTCGCACCTTGGACGTGCAAATGGCCAGTGGGAGAGTTGATGACTCGCCTGAGGCCAAGCAGGTGGACCAGGGAGGAGACCAGAGCCCACGTCTTGGCGCTGAGGCCAGCTACCAACCGCAGCTCTGAGGGGCAGTCCTGGGTGATTTGTGGTTTATTTCAAATGCTTTCTATTGACCCTCCTGAAGTAGTGTTGTCATAATGAAAGTGGTCTGGCTGTTGAAGGGGTTTACAGCTTTTGATAGAATTTTAGTCACACTGAGCATCTACCTTCGCTCGTATTAATAATGAAACTCGATTTCTGTGTTTAGGGGGCAGGTCTGAAAAGGTTTAAAGGGCAGAAATTTAGACGATATATGTCATCTTCCTCTTCTGTTTCACCTTTCAATCCTCTTAGTACCTGTTTTCTTACTTTACAATTGATTGCTGTCTATTTTAATAAGATTTTCTTTCCTTTAATGAAGTCATTGCCATTTGTGAATTAGTTTTCTGAGTAGAAAACCTTATTTCCTGTGTGTTTAATGACTGGAACAAATAGCACACTCTGAGATTTATACTATTGTCTTTTATCTTAAAACTACTGAGCAGTCGCCTTTATTTTCCAGTACTCACTTTCATACTATGTTTAATGCCATTGAAAGAATTTACAGCAAAGTTTGAGGATTAACGTGATTCAGAGAAAAACTTTGCCAAAAAAATACTTTTTGAAAATTTTCAAAGCACTACTCTTTCAAAAATAAAAAGATTTATTCTGACTAAAGTACCTGTTTTCATACTAGTAATTTTTCATATTGATGCACTTGTGGTGCAAAATATTTTCCCAGATAAGTTTGCTTCACTATTCATTGTCTTGGCCAGATCGTCTCAAGAGAAATCACATTTTAGAATACTGATGCAGTTAAAGAAGAACATTAAGCTTGGCAAAATTTATTAGTTTATTTTATAGTGCTATAAATTGTACAGTGTTTCCATTAACAGCTTCTTTTGAATAATATATCTGTATTAAGGTACTGTATGTTGTATATGGCTGTGAATTATCCTTTAGGATAAGCAATGGATAATTTCTGCCACACTAAGATGTGTCATATATGTTGCTTTTATTCTCATTTTGACTTGTTAATTAATAGTTTTATTGTTGCTTTGAGGGTGGGAAGGAGTAGTGAGTTTGTATTCTTCTTCGTTCCAATTTTAGCAATGTAGCAAAATAGGAAATAGACGTGGTGTGTAAATTTGAGTATGTCATAGACTAGGAGAGACAGTGGAACAGGATAAGTATACAATTGTGAGGAAACTGCTCTGAGTTCATAAGCCGGAAGGACCTTTTTAGAAGTATTTAAGGATGTTAAGAATAGCATTGGGATCTTTTCTTTAAGAAGTCATTGTAGGCAATATTCAGTTGTTGGCTGATAACATAGGAGATACTGTATTATTGAAGAATTCATAGGAAGGTACTTGAGAAAAGAGGAAACATTTTAATAAGGATTTTCCCCCTACAAGCATTTTATAGAGCTTTTCAGAAAATGACTTTCTGAAAGTTCCTTACTGTTATTCTTAACAGTGCATATTCTGCAGTTATTGTCAGTTATAGTTTGTAACTCAGAATGAAATCCTTTGAAGTAATTTATTAGCATAATTTAAGTCAGACTTTGATATTGACATATTGTTTGATGTTATTCTTACTCTTGTTTAGGTAATTCTACCATGTAAGAATACAGGAGATAGTTTTCGGAACAGAATTAATAATTATTCAGATATAACAGTGGTTACAGTCTGCCTTTGTTAGATAGAAAATTTCCAGTATATAGCAGTAGCTCCCATCCCCCATTTGATTATAGTGCACAATTACTTTTTTAACAATCTTGAATAGTTTACTTTTGGTAATACTAACACTTAATTTTAAATTTACAGATTTATTGCATTTCAGATTACCAAGATGTAGTAAAATAGATTCAATAGGAGATAAATATTAAAATATAGTTTTAGTTTTTTTAACCATTTTTGGCATACAGCATTTGAAAATTTATTGACATGAAGTCTCAAAATATTTCATGGGGCAGAAACTTTCAGTAGGTTTGGATATTTATAATGCTTAATTGCATGTGTATATATATGATGTTTTTATGTAAAAATGAAACCCTATTGATATTTACTGTAGCATCAGGATTGTTACATTTAAAGAGTAACTTTAAATCATTTAACCCTAAGTAATATTTCTTTCCTCGTAGGTACCCTGTGATAAAGAATGTGTGAATTTGTAATTCCTAGAAGTATTTAAGCAAACATTTCTCTGCTGCTTATTTTACTAAGCATTTTGGATAGTTGTATAGCTCTGGTTCAGTAAGATGGTGTTTTGGAGATTTTATGTTAAGCTTTCTTTGAACTGGATGTTTTGTTGAATATAAAAGAAAATTAGAGTCATTTAGAATTTTAAAAATAGTTTTAAAGTAAAATATTATTTCTAAGTGAAACTCTTATCAGACTTGTCAGTCTGATATCTTTGTTGTTCAAAAAGCCCCTTTAGGCAGCCCGACATTTTAAAAGTTTTAGTTTTAGATTCTGGATTCATTTTAGCCTCTTCTTTAAGAGAAGATAGCTACAGGCTTTTGAATTGGGAGTAATCTCATAGGGCTTCTAATATGGCTTCTAACCCAGTACAGTAAATCCCCCCTGAGAATTTCCATGTCAGGTGTTCCCTCCCATTTCTAAAGGTGGTAATGAAGTTCCGTATGTCATTAGGTTATTGACCAGTTAAAGCGTGGTAAGAACAAACAAAACAGTTTAAATATTCATTGTTCACTGCTTTTAACTATTCTATTTTTTTGGTATGGGGCATCAAAGGACCTTGTACTTGTGAGGCAGACGCTGCACCAGTGAGCTAAATCCCCAGCCCTTAACTGTTCTATGTAGCATTTTCTTCTCCCTTCCTTCCTCCTGCCTCATGGAATCATGGGTAAATGATAGCTTTTCTATCATTTATAGCTATTAAAATCTCCAGTCCAATCTATTCCAGTTTAAATCATCAATCTCATATGCAGTGTAGAACTTCTTGTCTTCCTTGTCACAATGCAGGCTACTTACTGCCTAAAGCATTTAGGGTAAGAAAGGATTGTGGTATGATCTTAGAATACCTTTTTCATTTTCCTCTTAGGGAATCTATTTGGACAGAGACTAGTGAGAAGAAAAATAGAAAAAGGCAAGTATTTTTTATCTGGTTTTTCTAAAGTCATCTCTTCACAGTGGTAGACCATTAACATCCACTGATAGACTATGAAACTGGCGTTTTTGGGGAGATCTTTCAGGGAGGTACCCTACTTCATAGTTACTGTATGTGAAATTTCTGCTGCTAAACCAAACTAACCTGTATACTTGCCTGCCCATTTCTGTGAATAAATGGGGATGAATTGGGGTGAGGATCTTTTAACAACAAGACTACTTGAGTCCAGTTACTTCTACAGTTGCCCCTCAACATACTGGAAAATAGTTTCCTTCTAGTGTCAAATAGTGGCATGCAGGCTGTTTATGTCTACCCTCTTTCTGTGTCTTGCCACTTCTCATAATTCTATTTGTTGGTCTACTGCATAGCCAGACATTGGATTGCAGGGTGAGATGCCAATTTCCCCTTTTCTAGGCAAGGTCTTGGTGAAGAATTCCTCGTGGAGGCCTTGCCACTGTTTTTAGTATGTCTCTTTCCTTTCCCCGTTCTCCCTGAAAACTTGGGAGACTTGTAATTCTTTCCCCTTCTGTCATCTGCTTCTGTAGAGGGCAAGGACGGTAAGGTGATGGTTAGGGTACGAGAATACTGAGGTGTGTGTGTGGCAGGGAGGAAAGGAAGCCATGCCCGACTGTGTAGATTAATTCTTACACAATCTGCCCATGCATCTTCAGTTCAACCAACGATGGAGTGAAAATACTTGAAAAGAAAATTCATCTGTACTGAACATAAATAGGCTTTTTTCATTATAAGGTGAACAACTAATTACATAGCATTTGTGTTGTATTGTTATAAGTAAAGATACTTCACAGTATAGGGAGGATGTGCATAGGTTATATATAAAGTGTGCCAGTTTATGTAAGGGACTTTGAGCATCAACACATTTTGGTATCTGTGGGGGTCCTAGAACCATTCCCATTTGAACCCATCCTGGGCAGTTTAGCAGCTTAGGGAATCCCTGTCTCAAAATAGAAAGTAAACAAAGAATTGGGGATATAACTCAGTATGAAGGCCTTGAATTCAGTCCCTACTCTGGCCTTGTTTTCTTTCCATCATGTAAATAAACCAATTAAATCTACTAAATGGTTTCCTTTCTAATGAGGAAAAAGCAATTTTATGTCTTGAAACCTCAGTATTAATATTTGATGCAATAATTATGGGTCAAACTTCATTCTGCAAGAAGTTTTTGAGTGCCTTGCATGTGCCAAATGTTTTAGGCATAAACATAGTTAATATCATAAAACAATTTTCTGCTTTCACGTAGTCTACATTCCAGTGTGGGAAAACAAGCAAGAAAACAGGTAAATACTGAATTGTATCATTTGTTATATATTGATAAATGCTAAAGAGAAGAATGAAGCAGAGAAGGGAGAAGGGAAATGGTGGACCAGTTTGGAAAATTTGCAGTTTTAGATACGATCTTAGAAAAGGTTTCATTAAAGAAAGTGATATTTGAGTTAAAAGGCTCCGAGTGGGGAGCTTATCTGGTGGGTCCAAGTGGCTGGGTGAGTGAATGAAGAGTCTCAGGGTTGGGATGGGCTGAGGAAGGAGGTGAGGTGCATAGCTCTGTGTAAGGGCTTTGGTTTTTACTTTGAGTGGAATGGGATCCTATTGAAATAATGGCTCTCAACCTTTGTTGAACATTGGAATTATCTGGGGAGCTTTAAAAAAGTTTTGATGTCTGGATCCCATCCCAGAGTTTGTGCTTTAATTACTCTGACAAGGTGCATCAGGTACCCTAGGCACCAGGATTTTTAAAAACTTCCAGATAATTTTAATAAGCAGCTGAGGTTGACATCCACTGCAGAGCAAGCATCAGCTCCCCTTGTTTGAATCCTGTCTCTGCCACTTCCAAACCAGGTGACTTTGGGTAAGTATTTTAGTTTTCTCATGTATAAAATTGTTGTTATAAGGATTAAACTATAAGGAGTGGAACAGGTCTGGGCAAGTAGTAATATATATGTTTATTGAGTAAACACTTGAATATATGTTTTAATGGGATCACCCTTACTGTCATCTTGAGAATAGATTTAAGTGGAGCAAGGGCTGAAGCAAGAGGTCCTTGTAGTAATCCAGGTGAGAGATGATAGTCATTTGGACCAGAATGATAGTAAGTGATGGGAAGTGGTGAGATGCTGGCTATACAGTATTTTGAAGATAGAGACAACAGAATTTGTTGATGGATTGGACATGGAATGAGATAGAAAGGAGGCTTCATTAAGTGTGGCTCCCAAGATATTTTGCCTGAAAAAGGAAAGAAGGGAGTAGTAACAGTTTTCTGAGATAGAGAAGACAGAGAATCAGGCTTCTGTGGGGAGTATCTGGAGCTCAGTTCTATGAGTTCGAGGTGAATGTTGGGTAGGTAAATAGACCTGTAAGATGGACAGTGATACACAAATGTAGAGCTCAGCAGAGTATTCAGGGCTGGAGATAGCAATTTGGAATTTTCACTCTTTAGTCCCAAGAGAATGAATGTGAGTGCGCTAACCAAGAGTCCAAGTGCATAAAAAAGAGATTTATAGATCACTCTCTGAGGCACTTCAACATTCAAAGGTCTGGGAGGTGAAATATTCCTCAGGGTTTCTCATTTTCTAGGGTGAAAGATAATTATAGTTATTTCATTTTTTAAACAAAGCCTGTTTGAGATTTAGTTCATACCATATAATCTAATCTACCCATTTAAAGTGTAGAACTCATTGTTTTTTTAGTGCATTCATAGCTGTGCAGCCATCACCACAATCAACTGTAGAATTTTTTTTTTAAATCACTTAGAAGAAGCCCTTTACCTTCCTTAGGCACCTGTTCAATTCCTTCCTATACCTTTATTCCTAGGTGGCCACTAATCTACTTTTTATCTTTATGGATTTGCCCATTATGGATATTTCACATCAGTGGGATCATATAAAGCATGGTCTGCTAAGAGAGAATTAGTATCTATTAGGACCTAGATTCTAGATTCATTAATTTGTAAATCATTTGGTAATAGTGAAGCTATGAGATCTCCATTGGAGAGATACACTTTTCTCTTTGTAAGTAGTAAGAAAATTGTGGGCTTATATTTTGAGACTGTATGATAATTCTGTTCTCTTAACAGCATTTCATGTGGTTTTAATGTTCATTGAAGATGCTTGCTTAAATTTGTAATTATATTGGGATTGCAAAGTGGCGGTATTCTGTTACTATCATATTTACAAAGACACGAGTTCATAGTATTTTGAATTCATGGTATGGTTTTTTTTGTCTGTATTTCTTTCCTTCTGTGACAATCTTAATTCCTAATAACAAATAAATGTTCAATAATTTTAAATATAATCAATATTGTCCTACTTATAGCATACTATAATATTTATAAATCCTATCATGTTCATAAAATCATTTTAGATTATAATACCAAGTAGGAGTGCCAGATCAGAGAATAAATGCATGTGTTATTTTGTTAGTGTCAGATTCATCTCCATAAGGTTTTACTATTTTGCATTCTCATCAGCAATATAAGAGAATTCTTTATTTTCTTGCATTATAGAATATTGTCAAGCTCTTGAACTTTTACCAGGCTGGTAGATGAGCAATGGTATCTTTGTATGGTATGGATATTTTAAAACTTTTCTGTTAAGGGGAATTGTGAACATCCACAAAAGCAAGAAATTACTGTAATTAAACTCATGCACCACGCATCATTTAGCCTCAGAAGCTTAACCCAGGCCTGCCTCTTCCAGTCTCACATCCAAATTATTTTGTAACAAATCCTAGATAATTTTATCTATCAGTAAAGATTTCCGCAATACTAGTGTCACAGCAAAATATTTATCTTTTTCCTTAATATCAGGCAATATTTAGTTTTCCCATTTTCTTAAATGTGTCAGTCCCCCCGCCCCCCACTATTGGGGATTGAACCTAGGAGTGCTCTACTATTGAGCTACCTTTCAACCTTTTAAAAAAAATAAACCTAAAATAAAGTCCATATGTTGTGGTTGGTCCAGATGTCTTTTAAAGTTCTTTTTAGCTTGTAGATTGTCTCTAGTTCCTTTTTTCCCTGTTGCTTTTTAACTTAATTTTGAAGAAATTAGTTAACTGTTGTAAGAAATTTTTTACTGTATAGATTTTGGCATTTGAATCTCTGTTCTTCTGTTATCTTCTGTATTTCCTATAAATGAATAGTTGTAGTTAGTCTTGATCAGACTCAGGATCGTCTCTGTGTGTGTCTATATCTGTGTGGTTTTCCTCTCAAAGTGTTTATAGATGGTATCATATCTTCTGTCAGGACGCACACGAAATCTGAATTCTTTTTGTGATGTCAGTGGTAATGCCTATACAGTATCTCATTGGTGTTTTTGTATTTCTCTTGTGAATGATGTTGAACATCTCTTCATGTTTAAACACTATTCTTATCTTTTTCTGTAAAATGACTATCATATTTTTTACTCATTTTTCTATTAAACTTCTGATAAATCTTTCTTGAGTTTTTTGGTAAGATCTTTAATTGTTGGGAGATTAGCATTTTGTGATTTAAGTTGGAAATATTTTCTATTGGCTTTGACTTTGCCTGTCAGATTTTTGGCATGCAAAGGCTTCTTAAAACATTATTTGAAGTTATTTATTGCTACTTTACATTTATTCACTTTTTAGTTAGATAAAATAAACTACTTAAAATGTATAATTTTGAATTTAAACCTTGCCTACTATCAATTTAGTAATAGAACATTTCCATAACTGTGGAAAGCATCCTCGTGCTCTTCTAGCTCATCCTGCTTTACATTCCCAACTCCAGGCTATCTGAGAATTCATTTGTTCCACACCTTTGACATTGTTTTTTATTACTGGGTTTTTTGTTTGTTTTAACCATTCTGGTAGGTATGTTATTGTATCTCTTGGTTTTTAAAATTTGAAATAGTTTTTTGGCTAACGATGATGAGCAAGTTTGTGTGTGTGTGTGTGTGTGTGGTGTGTGTGTGTATGTGTGTGTGTGTGTGATGTACCACTTGTGCATCTTGTTTGTTGACTGATCTTTTCAAGTTTTTTCACCCCCATTTTCCTATTTTGTTGTTTGTCTTACTGCATCGTAATAATTACCTGCTTGTTCTTGGATATCAGTTGTCTGATAGTTGTAGGTATACTGAATATTGAATGTCTTCTCTTATTTTTGTAACTTCTTTCTATTTCTTTCTTTCTTTTTTCTTTTTTTCCTGGTACTGGGGATCCACTCACGACCTTGCACTTTAGAGGCAGGTGCAGAGCAATGAGCTAAATCCCTGGCTGTGTCTTCTTTTCTTAATGGTATCTTTTGAAGAACAGAAGTTTTAAATTCTGATGAAATTCTGTATGTTATTTTTATGATTCAGACTTTTTATATATTACCTAAGATATCAGTGTCTATCCCCACAGTCATAAATATTTTCTCCTAGCAGCTTTATAGTTTTGGCTTTTACATTGTCTGTGATCCATTTAGAGTTAATTTTTCCCTACTTGAATAGTCAGATATTTTAGCACCCTTTCTTGAAAAGAATGTCCATTTTCTATGGAAATGCCTTGGGATCCTTATTGCAGATATGTTGGCAATATATGTGTGTGTGTGTGTGTGTGTGTGTGTGTGTGTGTGTACATACACACACACACATATATATATACACACACACACACAGATCAGTTTCTGGATAATATTTTATTCTGTTGGTTTATGTTTATCTTTCATCAGTTCTACAGTGTTTTAATTAGTGTTGTTTTACTCTAACTTTTGAAATCAAGTAATGTAAGCCTTCCTCCTCTTTTCTTTGGGAAACAGATTTGGCTTTTGATAGTCATTTGAAATTCAGTATATATGATATATTACTCTGTTGGTTTTTAAAAAATATGTTACTGGAATTTTGATTGGCTTTAGTTGAACCTGTTGATCAATTTGGGGAGAAAATAATTTTAATTTAATTTTAAAATTCCAATTTCTAAATTCATTTTTATCTTTCTTAATTTTTATTTAATTTGGAGCATTCCAATCCATGAAAGTTGTATAACTCTTCATTTATTTTGTTCTTTAAATTGCTGTGGGCAAAGCTGGGTGTGGTGACACATAACCTGTAATCTCAGCAGTCTGAGAGGCCATGGCAGGAGGATTATAAGTTTGAGCCCAGCCATGGCAACTCAGTGAAAACCTGTCTTAGAAGTAAATAATAAAAAAAGTGCTTGGGATATAGAAGTGTGAAGGCCCTGTATTCAATCAGTACTGTACTGAAAAAAAATTCTGTGTGTTGTATTTTGTAATTGTCAATATTGAGGCTCTGCATATCTTTTGTTATATTTATTTCTATGTATTTTATATATCTGATGCTATTTTAAATGGAATTTTTTTTTTGAAGCGGGGTATCTTGCTATGGTGCCTAGGCTGGTTTCAAACTTGTGGGTTCAAGTGACCCTGTCTCAGCCTCCCTGAGTAGCTGGGACCACATGTGTATACTTTACTACACCTAGCTTAAATAGAACTTTTAAAATTATAATTTCCAATTGTTTGTAAAGATATAATTGACTTTTGTAACCTGAGACATTTATAAGTTGACTTACTCTTCCCAAATTCACTATTTTAATAGTTTCATAGATTCGTTAGGGCAGTTTTTTTTTCTTCTGATCTTTATCCTATTTTTTTCATTTGTTTATTGGCAGTGACTGGTACAGTCTGGAATAGAAGTGGTAAATCAGGGATCCTTTCCTTTTCCTAATTTTAGAGGGATATGGTTTACTTTTTCATTACTAAGTGTTAGGAAACTGTTATCAAAGGAGCCCTTTATTAGATTGAGTTCTTTTCTAGTCCTCGTTTGCTGAGAGTTTTACCATGAATGTGTGTTAAAGTTTGTCCATACTTTTTCTGTATATGTTGGGACAATCATATTTTCCCCCTTTCTTCTAATGTTTAGAATTACAGTGATTTTTCATTTCAAATGTTAAACCAAGCTTGTGTTCCTGGGATAAATCTTAATCATGAGACACTACCCTCTATAGCTGGATATTATTTGCTAATATTTTGTTAAGAACTTTCCTTTCTGTGTTCATGGGGAACACTAATTTCTTGTAAGATTTTTGCTAGATTTTGGTATGCAAGTAATGCTTATCACATTAAACATCTTAGGAACTGTTCTTTCCTCCTGTATAATGGAAGAGCTTATTAAAAATTGGTAGTATTTCTTGCTTACGTGATTGATAGAATTCACAAGTGCAGTGTTCTGGGATTGAACTTTTTTTTGTCGAGAGAATGTATTAGCTATGAGTTCAACTGTAGGGCAGTTCAGATTTTCATCTTGTGTTTTTTCAAAGTTTTGTTTTTCCAAGAATTTGTCTGTTTCCTCTCAGTTGTCAATTTTCTGTACTTAAAGTTGCTATAATATTATTATTGTCCACTAAGTATCTGTAAGGTGTACAATGATAACTTCTGTGTAGTTACTAGTATTGGCTTTTGTTGTTGCTATTGTTACAGCAAGGATTGAACCCTGAGATCTTCACACTGAGCTACAGCCCCAACCATTCATTCATTCCTTTATTTAAAGACAGAGTCTCACTGAGTCACTGATTTGCCCAGTTATCGCTCAAACTCGTGATTCTTCTACCTCCAGTCTCCCAGAGTGGTGGGATTTCAGGGATAGCTTCTTGCTCTTTCACTTGGTCCACGTAACTATAGATAAACCTACCTTTCGTCCGTCTGTTCGTCCATCCGTCCGTCCTTCCTTCCTTCCTTCCTTTCTTTCTTTTCTTTTCTTTCTTTCTTTTTCTACCAGGGATCAAACTTGGGCCCTTGCACTTGTGAGGCAGGCAGCGGAATCCCTGTAAATGCTTTTTTAACTGTATTCCACAAGTTCTGACCTTTTTATTTTCATTCAGTTAGATTTTCTAATTTCTCTTGCTTCTTTTACCTATGGATTACTTACAAATATGTTGTTTTAATCTTCAAACTCTATCCAGGCAATAATTGATCTGTAGCATTAAAAACCAACAAAAATCCAGAGCACTGTATTGAACAAAATTCCTTATGCTTTTT
The DNA here is from genome assembly GCF_012274545.1 of Fukomys damarensis. Taxonomy (NCBI): domain Eukaryota; kingdom Metazoa; phylum Chordata; class Mammalia; order Rodentia; family Bathyergidae; genus Fukomys; species Fukomys damarensis. The sequence continues at coordinate 15,683,635 of NW_022900920.1, read as the reverse complement.
ACAAGTTCATTGTCTCTGATCTGATCCTCTAAAATCTGAAATACTCTGAATCTAAAACTTTTTGTGTGTCATGGTACACTAAAAGTTTCAGATCTTAGAGCATTGCAGATTGCAGATTTTTAAAATTGGGGGTGATTACCCAGTAAAATCTCTGGAAATTTCAAAATCCTAAAAACTCTAAACACTGAAACCCTTCTGGACCCAAGCATGTTGGATAAAGGGAGTGTGTGTGTGTGTGTGTGTGTGTGTGTGTGTATGTGTATGAATAAAGGTTTTTGTGTGATTTAAAAGGACAAGTTATTATCCTTTGCTATTTTGTGAGCTGACTGGATTAATTTGGCAGTACCTTTCTGGGGGTCTCTCATGCAGCTGTAGTCACGTGGCAGCTGGGACTAAGTCTTACGAAGCTGGACTAGGGTGATGGTTAAGACCTTCATCACTGCTGGGATAGCTGGGACAGCTGTGTGGGGGCTGCCACTTCTCTCTACATAGTTCCCATTGAAGTGTAGAACTTAGTTGGCTTTTATACAATATGGCAGTTTCAAGGTAGTCAGATTTCCTATATAACAGCTGACTTTTCCCAGAGAGAGCATTCTAAGTGATTTTTCCCCCCATTGGATAAAGTATGTGCTCTGCCTTTTTCAAACTAAGTAATCAGATAAGTGCATCAAGACAGTCATTGTAGAAACTGCATAGTAATGTACCATGTACGTACCATGTATGTTAATTTTTTATATTGAGGTGAATAACATAAAATCACCAATTTTAGTGTGTAGAATTCAGTGGCATTTGATACATTCACAACCGTCAGTGTGAAAATGTTTTTATTGCCCATACCTATTAAACAGTCATTCTTCATTTTTCTGTGCTCCCAGGCCCTGGCAACCATCAGTCTCCTTTCTGTTTCATCAATTACAGATCTTTTACATAGATAGTTCTACAGTATGCGGCTGTTTATTGTTGTCTTTTTTCACTTAGCATTAAGTTTTTTTAGCGGGTTGGTTTTGAGACAGGGTCTTACTATGTAGTTGAGACTGACCTGGAACTCACTATGTAGCCCATGCTGGTCTCAAACTCACAGCGATCCTCCTGCCTCAGCCTCCTGAGTGCTGGGATTACAGACGTCCACCACCATGCCTGGCAATTTAGCATTATGTTTTAGAGCTTCACCCAGAATCTGTACTTCTTTCCTATGTCTAAATGGTATTGTATGTCTATGCATCATATTTTATTTATGTATTTACCTGTCGATAGATGTTTGGGTTATTTTCATTTTTTGGCCATTATAAATTGTGTTACTATCAACCATTCACATACAATTATTTGAGTACCTGTTTTCAACTCTGAGTGTGTGCTAGATTATATGGTTTTCTATGTTTAACTTTTGAAGAACTGCCAACTGCCAAACTGTTTTACACAGCTGTTGTACCATTTTATATTTCTACTAGTAATGTAGGACAGTTCCAATTTCTCCATGTCCTTGCCAACACATTATTTTTCTGTTTTATAGCCATTCTAGTGGGTGTAGTTTTTGACTGGTGCGTTCCTAGTGACTAATGATATTGAGCATCTTTTTATGTTTTTGTTGGCCATTTGTGTATGTTCTTTACAAAAATGTCTTCAAAACCTTTACCCATTTAAAAATTTTCATTGTTAAGTTGCAAGAATTACTTACATATTCTGGATACTAGACCTTTATCGGATTTATACTTTATAAATACTTCCTCCCACCTTGTAGGATTTCTTTTTTGTTTTGTTGTTGTTGTTGTTGTTGTTTTTATTTTCTTGGCATTCTTTGATGCATGAAAGCATTTAGTTTTGATAAAGTCCAATTTGTCTTATTTTTTTCTCTTCTTGCTTTTGGTGTTATATCTAGGACTGTGTTATTAAATCCAAGGATGTTTTTCCCTTATATTTTCTCCTAAAAGTTTTATAGTTTAATTTCTTACGTGTAGATTGTCCATCCGTTTTGAATTCATTTTAGTATGTGGTGAGAAATAAGGGTCTACCTTCATTGTTTACATGTGGTTATTCAGTTATATCAGCACCATTTATTGAAGAGGACAGTCTTTCTCCCATTGAATGGTGTTATCACCCATGTTGTTAATCAATTTACTACAGATGTAATGGTTATTTCTGGGTACTCCATTCTATTTCATTTGTTTGTGTCTGTCCTAATGGCAGTACCACAAAAGTTAGTTTTTACAAGTTAGTATATGGTCATGTAGAGTGTTAATTTTTCAAGCTTCAGTTGCACCTTAGCTTTCTAAACTTTAAGTACCAGATTTATAACATATACACAAATTTAATGGATAGTTTCATTTAAAATTTTTGTTGTTTTTTACAGTTTCTTTGACTACATACAGAACTGTCATATAGATATACAGTATATCAAAGTATACTGTGATTGACTTTTCATTGTGAATTAAATTTACCTTGAGCCATTAAATACATAACTTGTATCAGTTCATCCTGCCAAAAGATGTGCTTGCTGTTGACCATAGAATTACCAGAACAGGAATAATTGTCTGAAGATTTGGACCAAGTGTCACAGGAATCATGTTATCTGTTGTTCCTAGATCAAAAATTATTGAAAACACTGCTTTTCTCCAGGTCATGATTTGTAACTTTAATCGTATAACTAAAGTTTAAATATTTTAGAACCAGGAGTTGGGGATGTAGCTCAGTGACACCTTGCCTGCCTTGCATGTGCAAGGTCATAAGTTCGATTCTCAGTACCAGAAAAAAAAATTTTAGAACCAGAATATGATATGCCTTTTGTCTCTTTTAATCTGTAACTCCTCTCTCCCTCTTCCTCTTTTTTTCATGTAGTAATTTATTTGCTGAAGAAACTATTGTTTTTTGTTTCCTGTGTTCTGGATTTCCTGTAAATTGGTAGTTGGATATAGGGGATCTACTAACTGGATCAGATTTAGATAAAACATTTTTGTGTTCCCTTTATAGGTGTTGCCTGAATGTTGTTCATCAGGAGATAGACAGTACCTGCCAATCTCATTTTTTGTTTTGTTAGCTAAATTTATTCTGATTGAATTTCATTTTAACAAATCAAAGGATTTTCAGAGAGACAGGATGGTTTAGAGCTTAAGATAGATATTCTGCGCTCCAGGAATCTGGGTTCCAGTTTTGATTTTTTCCTACTCATACTGTAATCTGGGAAAGTCACTTCCTGTGTAATGTTAAACAATTCTTTATCTGTGAAATGGGGATGATGATGCCTACTCATAAAGTTGTTCTGACAATTAAATTAGATAATGTAAAGGAAAAGAATTTTGTGAACACTTGCCTTTAGTAAGCATTCATTGTAAACTTAATTTCTAAAGTTATTTTGCTCATGCTTTGGATATTAGTGTGGGTTCATGTTAGCAGGCTTCATCTAACATTGGAAAGCGTGGTTCTTGTTGAGCAGATTACGTCCTAGCACAAATTAAATTTTTAAGTCTTGCAAAAAATACTTTTCCTAGGAGCTTACTCTTTATTTTTGTTTGTTTTTTCAGTGTAATGTTCAAGCCCAGAAATGCCTTATGTGGATCGTCAGAATCGCATTTGTGGTTTTCTAGATATTGAAGAAAATGAAAACAGTGGGAAGTTTCTTCGACGGTACTTCATACTGGATACCAGAGAAGATAGTTTTGTGTGGTACATGGATAATCCACAGGTTTGTAAAATCTAAAGATTACCTTTTAAAAGTATATAAAAGTTTCATTTATTCAGGTATTTGACGTACAATTTTAGGAGTTGTCTTCCTAAGCAATATATAATTAGATTTATTTCTGCTGGTTCCACTTTCTCTGCCTTGTATCCCTGTCTTATTTGAATTTTAGAAGATGAAACTTAAGTTTATTTGATAAAAACTTATGCATGTGTTTTTTATTTACTTGTATGGAAAAAAATGCATTCTAATGAAAATCAAGTTTACTGTGTTGGTTTTGAAAGTAGTATTTGGGGAAGTTGTTGAGTTTTGTTTGTTTTTCATCAATAGCACTGGCTACTTTGAACAAATAAAAAGCTTTCTGTAGTTGCTTCCTTTATCAGAAAATAGCATCGATAGCCTGATATGTTTCCTCTGCTTTTCTAAATATTGGGGAAATTATGTAGAGACAAACAGAACTCATTTTTAGCTCACATGCTTAAGGACCATTCTGAGTTTTTTTGTTTGTGTGTGTATAAATAAAATACTTATGTAATGGTTTTTGTATTTTTGTTTTTAAACATTCACCCCCCTAAAAAAGTATGGGTGATAAGCCCTTATTTGTGATTCCATCATTCTGAGCAACCTAAGAAATAAATCACTTAGGTTAAATTGAAAGTTGTCCTGAAGGCCATAACCTTTCATGTTAAATAGATGAGTCTGTGGTTAATGGGACAAAGTGCATATTTTCAAAGCAGCCATATCTGTGTCTTTAATCACAAAAATACAGCAGTTTTCTTGGAAAATTCCTGAAAAGAAAAATTGTAGCACTACCAACAACTTCCCCACCCAAAAGGTATAGTCTAAACCTGGTTTATTTAGCTAAGGAAGAGTTGTTAAGGGAATGTTAAAGATTCCTCATGACCCATTCCCTTGTAAGTTGAAATCTCAAAGTCAGGATTCATGGATGTCCAAGACTTGGCTCATAGAAACCTACTGAGTGGCTGGAGGTGGTCTGTTTAGAACCTGCTTAGAACAAATGAATGAACAAACTTATAATCTAAATTATTGACATGCATGTTTTTCTTGACCCCCAACTTGTTCTGTACTTGTAGGCTCAATCTTTTCAGTATTCGGGTTACTGTTTAAACAGAACCTGGTAAAATAACTTTGTAGTAGTCAGAATATTATCCTACTGTATGTTGTTTACTTTATTGTAAATATTGGTGAGCAGTGGTCAATAAATAGTTTTATATTACTTTAAAAAAACTTAATGCATGTGTATATATTTTCCCCTTTTGTGATAGAAATGGTATCTCTGATATATTATTTGAGTAATGACTTTATATGAGTTTTTTTTTTTTGCTAGAAACTGTCTACTATCACTGTCCTTGCAAAGTTTGGCAGACTGTTTTGCTACCTTATCTATGGGTGTAACCACCTTTCTTGGGAGGTAGCCACCTGGCTGTGAAGCCACATGATTATTTACTTTATTTACTTGGCCAGAGTCAGTGGAAGAAACAACATATCAGCAGAAATCAAAAATTCACATTTACTTTAAAAAAATAGAGGTTCTTCTTTTTATGACCCCATGTCTTTATCTAGGACAGGATCTCCTTAAAAACTCCCTTTTCCCAAGATAGAAACTGAATCTTGACTCTTGTAATCACTGTTTATCAGATTTCAGCTCCTGGTCTCCTCTAGAGCCATGGCACTTTGTCTTTGTAAACTCCTGCACTGGCCTTTCTTCATGAGGACTGCATAACTTATTATATGGTTTTTCCTGAATTTTACTTCAAACTTCTTGAATATTTTTCTATCTTTATGCCTTATATATTCTTCTCATGACTTCCTTTTTTCAGAACTTCTCACTTAACAGATCTAAACAATGATAAATATAAAACAATGTATTTGTCAGTTTGAGTGAAACCTAAACTTTGAATTCATAGGGAAGGGTATAGTTATAGCTAGCAGAGGGAGTTGACATCTTCATAGAAATGGTAACATTTGAAATTGACTAGAGGGTTGAATATGATTTTGATCAGGATACTTGCAAGTGAGTACTCCAGTGCTCAAAGAATACTGTGGGCAAAGAAAAATCAAGGCAAGAGAGCCTGTGGCATATTTGGACAATATTTTGCTTTGATACCAAGGGGATCTGTTAAGTTGCACTCAGCTAGGTCTTATTTGCATGAACTTTTGTGGGGGTAGAGTACTAAGGATCGAACCTTAGTTTTCATGCCTGCTGAGCATGTGCTTTACTACTGAATTATGTCCCAAACTTCTTACATGAACTTTTAAAAAGCTATATGTCCATTTTAATGATTGTATTGTTTTTTCTGAACACAGTACAAAATTTGAAATCTTTTTTCAGTTCTTATTAATTGTATCTTTTCTTTCTAATTTATGTAAATCTTTTAAAATCCTAATTTAACCAATTTTTTAAAGAATTTAATCATTAATCTCAACTTTGTGTCATTTTTTTTTTCCTCTTTGTGGTACTGATAATTGAACTCAGGGCCTTGTGTGGTAGGTAAATGCTCTGCACTGACCTATAGCCTCCGCCTTCTAAAAAAATTTTTGTTTTGAGACAAAGTCTAAGTTGCCTAGGCTGAACTTGAATTTCTAATACTCCTATCTCAGCCTCCTTAGTAGTGGGGGTTACAGATATGTAACCCCATGCCCAGTTTTGGTCACTTTTAAATGAAATGATCAAGATATAGCTCTTCATAGAAACTTCACTAAAACATTCTGCTAAAATTGTGTACCAGGAATTGAACTCAGGGTCTCAGCTTGCCAGGCATGTGCTGCACCATTGAGCGACATTCCCGGCCCTTAAACCATTTTAAATTAGCAGTTTCTGAGGGTTCTGTTTTGTTGCTCATGTCAAAGTGCAATAGCATGGTTATATTGATCTCAGTACCCTGGTAAAGAAAGAAAATTAGTCTGATTAGCCTGTCCTTAGTACCAGGAATTGAACTCAGGGTCTCAGCTTGCCAGGCATGTGCTGCACCATTGAGCGACATTCCCGGCCCTTAAACCATTTTAAATTAGCAGTTTCTGAGGGTTCTGTTTTGTTGCTCATGTCAAAGTGCAATAGCATGGTTATATTGATCTCAGTACCCTGGTAAAGAAAGAAAATTAGTCTGATTAGCCTGTCCTTAGGGAGCCACTTCCTCTTTTCACATCTTTTTTTTTTTTTTTTTAACCACTATTACTTTAAAAATCTCTTCAGGTGTGTTGTAGGGGATCAATTTGGTGCTTTCTGTGTGTGTGGGTTTTGTTGTTTTTGTTTGTTTGTGTTGGTACCAGGGATGGAACTTGGGACCTTATGCTTGCGAGGCAGGCAGTGGAACCACTGAGCTAAATCCCAGCCCTTTCTGTGTTTTTTTGAGGAGATTGGTATTGGTGGAGAATTAAGTAGCTATACTAGGAAATGAATTTGAAGAGACTTGAAAAAGTATTTGAGCTGGCTTGGTGCTCCTTGCTTGTAAGCCCAGCACTCCTGTTGAGGCTCAAGGATCACTGTAAGTTCAAGGCCAGCCTGGTCTTCATAGTGAGTTCAAGGCCAGCTTGAAGTATATCGTGAAGTTCTGTCTCAAAAAAGATAAGAAAAAAGAAAAAGTGGCAAAATGAGTTCCTGATTTGACAAATGCCTTCTCTTTTAATCTTAAATTTCATATTAGTTTATTTTTTCATATTACTTATCTAGTAACTCATTTTAGAACGCATTTTTTTTCCTAGTTGAACTTGACAGCAGTTATACTGGCCCGTAGAAAAAATGGGTATTTTCAATAGATTTTATGTTCCATCCACTTACATTTTCTACCATGCTGCTGTTTAATCTTTCATCCTATGTCATGCTTTGGTTTCTTAGTTTTTCCCTTCATATAAAGGCTTAGAGCTCTATCCAGTCGGATAAAATAGACTTATGGAAGACTTAAAAGAAAATTATTTTGAATGGAAGGATAACAGTGTTTGAGAAACTCAGTGTGGTTTTCCTGAAGGATTCTTGCAGACGTTCTCACATTTCATTTACTTATACACGATTTTTTTAAAACACCAAAAATCCTAAAACATTATATATATAAATAACTGACCTTTTAAAGTTACATCTTAAAAATTTGTAATCTTAATAATAACCAGGTCATGTTTTAGGATCTTAGCCTCTGAAATGTCTAGGTATCCAGTAAGCTTTTAGAGGTCTGAACAAAGTACATCCCAATCATTCGTTAAAATAAGGCTGTAGATTTTCTTTTAATGTGCATTATTGTATAATCATTTAAAAAGTTGACCTTGCTGTCTCCAGCAGAAGTTAGTTTACAAAGCTGTTTTAATTTTACTTTTGAAATCTGTCAGTCTTTTAATATATATTCTTTGTTTTTCTCAAACACTTTCTTTTGGTTTTACTACCTTCCCCTTCTATAAATCCATGTAGTGTATTATATTTCAAGATTTATTAAAGCATAATTTTGATTATGGATCTACTTGTAAGCCGTCTTCATTTGTTTCAAATTCTTAGCAGTATAAACTCCTTACTCTTTTATTTTTCATTTAAGTCTTCTGTGATTAGGTTCTCATTTCACATTCCCAAACCACCATTTTCTGCTGTAGACCAACACAACCAGCCAATTTTTTAGTACAAAACGGCATTGTCCACTGCTTGCAGAAAAGTTTGTTATCTCAGTTTAGAATAGTCTTTCTCCTTCAGTTTTTTTCTGTTAGCTTCAGACAGAAATGATTCTCTCTTTATAATTCTTTTCCCTTAGCTCTTTTGTGATACTAACATTAAGAATAAAAATATTTTGTGTGAAAGTTAAAAGTGTATGTATTACATATGATTTAAAGAATCAATATTCTTGAAAAAAAGCTATTAATGTATAAGGTGGGGAAGAAGAGTTGAAAAGAACGTAGGGGAATGGGAAAAATAAGAATCAATATATCATGTACAAATTCCTTATGATGTATGTGATCATTATGTATATCTAAAATGTACCAATAAACTTAATTAATTTTAAATAAATTATGGTGTTACAAATACCAAACTGTTTCAGTGAGGGAAAAATCCAGTATAGTTTTTCAAGAGATATATTTGAAGAAGACATTTTAATAGAACGTTTTATATATATATATATTTAAAAGACTGCATATAGTCTTAAAATGTCTTATACTTGTATTTGTTTTATGCTTCTTAGTATTTTTCCTATTGCTTTCAGATACAAAATCTGGTTTTAATTGTGGCTCTTTATGGTCATGAAAAAGAATATTAATTTAGCTGTAATAAGAGTAGCCTTTTAATGGTAGAATGTATTATGATGCAACAGAGTAAGGTTCAGCATTTTTATCTAAGCTGTCATGGTTTCAGACAGTAAATACTGAAACTGAAGATATTGATGAGTAAAATGTGATATTAAGAAATCCAATTTCTTTTTTGTTTGTTTTGTTTTTTTTTTTTTTGTTTTTGGTACCGGGGTTTGAACTCAGGTCCTTGTGCTTGCAAGGCAGGCCACCAAACTGCTGAGCTAAATCTCTGGCCCTAGAAATCCAATTTCTTACCATTTTTAGTATATGTAAAATGTTATAAAATGAATTCATAATGTCAAATATAATTATGTGTTAATTTGTTTCTAGAACCTACCTTCTGGATCATCACGTGTTGGAGCTATTAAACTTACCTACATTTCAAAGGTAGCTATTATGCATTGTCTTTAACTTGTGAATTAAAGTCCCCTGCTTCCCCATTGGAAGCATGAACAGAAGCAGCGCTAACAGCTTCCGGATCATTTAATGATGCTCAAGTTCACATCATCCTGAAAGCTATGGTTATGAAGTTCCTTAAATTGATAAAATTAGGAAGAATATGAATTTGACTTACAGGATGTGGCAAGTTGCAAAAGCTAATATTAACTTTTGTGATCAGGTCATGAACATTAGAAAGGGAGGAACCAATTTATAGTTAGGCTGTATCTTTAGAGGGTATGGAGAGTTTTCTAAGTCTGTACTATATTTATTTAGACTTTTTGTAACTATTGAATCCCATTCCTTTGGCATTTTTTTCTTTATATTTTAAGGAAAATGTGGACCATCTTCATGTCCTCTTTGTGTCTGCTAGTTCCTGTTTTCTTAGTGCTTTTCTCTATTTATGGTATTATTTCTCATTTTCAAAAATTCAGATTTTACATTGGTCAGATATTTTTTGTTTTCTTCTTTAGTGTTTTGGACACTAAAATAGTGCTAGCATTGTATTTTGCTTATTTTACATAAAAGCCATGAAAGTGTTTTGATGAAAACATGAGGTGTAAAGGTAGAAACAGTGCTGTTAGATAACGTGCACTGTTATGCATATGCTGCATTCCATTGGCAAAGGTGGATCACTGCAACAGGATACTAATTTACAAATGTGCCTCTATTTAGAAGACACGGACTTTTATAAATAAAAACTTTGTTTTCATAATTATTGTATTCATTCTCTGACAAAATATGAATGTATAAACTATTGGACAATAGAGTACATATTTAAAACAATATTTTCTGTTAAAGTCATATTACATAAATTTGTAAAATACAAATATTGTATATATCATGTTCCTATAAATTAAGACATTTAAAAAATTCAGGGTAGCTTGCAGCTTCAATTTTATAGATATTATTAGTAGAAAAGATAGAATTCTATTGTAAAATAAACTTTAGATTTCTAGTTTACTAGATTTCCTGCAGTACGTGTATAACATCATGGAACTATACCACTAAATATATTTATTTTTTCTCTAAGAATTTTTACTCCAACAGTGTGGTGTGAGAAGTATTTTTTTTTAGAATAGGTAGTTGAGAATAAGATTACCCATCTTCCTGTATCTTTTCAATTTTTTATTGCCTAATCTTTTTAAAAATAGGAACTTTTTCTGAAAGTGTTAACTCAGTGGAGAAGGCATAGAGACTGGCCAGCTACTTTCCCTCTTCCACTGCTTCCCTTTTAAAATACTGTACAGCCTCTTCTCTATGCAGTGCTGTTAATGTCTATCTTTTTCCTACAGCAAACAGGAGTTTGAATTGTACAGTTTGTACTCTACTTTAGACATGCTAATTTTTTTTCACCCAGCACTTATTCCTAGGACAAACTTCAGTGTGATTCAGCTGTGCATTTGTAGTTGGGATCATGTGAGATCCCAGATTTAGAATTCCTTTTGCAGGTACAAAGATGCCATAATTATATCGCTGGGCAGCAATATAGCTATAGTCATGAATGGGTTCCTGGGAGCTCCTTATTTAAAGAGATAGCAGAAATCAGATGTTGCTAGTTGCTTCATCTTTTGAAATAAATCTTATGCCACATTTAATAAAGCAGTCCATGGGGTAGTCTTCTGTATGAGAGGGAATTAAATACCATGTTGATTAATACCTTCTGCATTTTTCAACTTTGATATGCAATCTCCCCTTTGCCCACCACTGTTTTTATTTGCAGTTTATAGTTCATTAAGAAATATGCAATTTGAGAACAACTCATCATTTCTGTAGTCATTGAATGCATTTTGAAGATTATACTGAACTAAGAATAACTTACGGGTGTGACATAATACCTGCTGCTTTACTTTGAACTTCTTACATTTCCTTTGGAGAAAAAACTTTGTTCAAAGAAAACATGGAAGTATTATTTGTCTTAAATATATTAAAATTTGGACCCAGATCCTAGATGTAGTTTGCTGGTTTTTTTCTTTTTTCTTTTTCTTTTTTTTTTTTTAGTTGCTTTTAACACATTCGTGACAGTCATAATTCATAATTCCTTCATAATCCATGTCTTAGTACTAGGTGGCTCTGATTTCAATTTGATCCTCCTGCTGGCTTGATCCACTGGCAGTACATGCATGACTATTTGTTTTTTTGTGTGTGTTTTTTGTACTGGGAATAAAACTCAGGACCTTGCACTTGCAAGGCATATGTGACTATTTGAAAAAATGGGTGCTGCTGTGGCTTGGAAAAAAAGCCAAACATGTTATGATATTTTGTGCACTCTGCACAAATCAGCTGCTTTTATGTAGGTGTTCTAAAGAAATTCATAAATATAAATACATTTCTTTTAATGAAATAAATTTGTTAATGTAATTTTAAGTTCATATGAATAATATTAATTAGTATTTATATTTAAGCAGTAATTATTCAAATCAACTAACTAGATTTGATCCATTTACGATACAGACTTTTTATTAATTTTAGTAGTAAAAAGACTGATACAAGTGATTAGATCCGTTTGTATCAGCAGTGGTACAAGCCACCCAGTGGGAATCATGCATTTACCATCAGTGGTTCAAGCCAGCAGGAACATTTTAAAGTTTAATTTCCCAGTGATCATGTGTATGATCATTGAGAAATTATGCATGTGGACATTTATACAGTATTTAAGTTTGGTCATAGTAGCATATGAAGAATTGAGTAATTCATTTCTTTTTCTTGGTAGGTTAGCGATGCAACTAAGCTAAGGCCAAAAGCTGAGTTCTGTTTTGGTAAGTAGGTATATTTTATGGTAGTTATTATTTTTTCTCTTGAACAGATTTGCTTTATTATTCATTGTTGGCTTTTCTTTTCCATTCTCAACCCTTAATGTAGATACTTCCCAAGAATTAGTCCTTTGGTCTTGGATCTTATTTATTTTTCTATACTGAAATTGAATTTGCTACTATTAAAAGTTCCAAATTGGTGATTTCATCCTGCCTCTTCATTAGCTTGTGGCGTAATACTGCTTGGTGTCATCCAGGTCTGATTTACACAAATTTGACCACACTGATGAATCCTAAAACTGTGCTCCTGCTTCCTTCTGATTTTCATATTGCAGTTACTACTTTTAATCCTAAAATACTATTATATGATTATCGTTATTTTTTTGTGCCACTGAGAAAGAAGAAAGTAATTGTACAATATTACCCTTATGATAAACTAGACTGATACAATTACATCATATTAGAAAAGCACTTGCTGTACAGAAAATAAAGTATAGCTTAATGATTTACATCCACTGTCCAGGAGAGGAAATAAAATGTTTTTCCACATCACCACTTCAAAAGGCTCTTTCCTGTGTTCCATCCTAGTTGCAGCATAACATTCCATATACTCTACGCTCTTCTCCTCTGCATACCTCTACAGTCTTCTAGCCTTTTTCCCAAGTGGTAAAGGATGGTCAGGTATTTGCATGGATTCCAGCTCAAAAGTCTTCATTGTGGCTCCCCTGACTTGAGTTCCTTCATTAGGGTGGGAAGTTCTTTCTTGGTGCTTCTTAAATAGATTATATTCATCTTTACCTACTAACCATGATAAATATAATCATAACGTGATATTGTGTCTGTCTGTGAAACAGCCAGCCTGTGAGATCCTTAAGCTCAGCAACTACTTATTAACTTTGTTGTCCCTTTGTAAGCACATTACCTGGTATATACGAAGCATTTACTAAATAATTGTTTAACAGGATAATATTATACCTCCTCTAGTCCTGGTTCCAAACTGTAAATTTCTCATTACACATAAGCTGAAGAACAAATTCTTTTCATAATTTATGTTTAGTATAGAATAATACAAGGTTTAAAGATACCTGAACTCTCACTGGAGGCAATGAATTTTAATATGATTAAAATAAATTTTCAACTGCACAGTGGCAGTGATTGAGCAATGATTGGCAAATTCTTTGCTCTCCTTTGCTTGAAAGAAACAGCTTTCTTAGCAAGCAGTATGTTAAAACTAGCATCTGATGACAATCATGAGGTGTGATAAAAATACAGTGAATGTTCAAAATTTTCTAGAATTATTACAGTAAAAGACACATTGCTATTAATCCCCCTCAGAATACTCCTTACTTTGAACATGCTTATTATATTCTTCTTGCCATTTTTTGAAGCATTTCTGGAAGTCTGCTTTTTGTCTTTAGTTGTTCTATTGAGACTGCCTTACCTTTTCTAGTTATTTTCACTTTCACTTTAGGGAAGAGGGAGAGAAGTCTCATGGTGTGAGATCTGATGAATAAAGCAGATGAGGACACCGTGTAATGTTTTATTTGATACAAATTGCTGTAAATTTTTTTTTTTTTTTTGGTACTGAGGATCGAACTCAGGTCCTTGCGCTTACAAGGCACGCGGTAGAACCACTGAGCTAAATCCCCAGCCCTGCTGTAAATGTTTGATCAATGTAGGGTGATCAGAAATACTGTAAATGGGGCCAGGGATGTAGTTAAGCATCACTGTGCCTGCCTGGCAAGTGCAAGGTCCTGAGTTCAGTCCT
>NW_022900920.1:15610365-15669696 GCF_012274545.1 Fukomys damarensis | reverse complement strand
GCACAAAAAAATATTGTAAATATTTGGAGTAACAATTTTATTACAGTAAAAGGACCCCCCCTTCCCCCTGTACTCAAAATACTTCCTTTTGTCTGAAACAAAAGACACACATTTACTCCATTCTTGGCAATATATCTTTTATTATAATGTTTTTTTTAAATTCATGCATTTACTGTATCTTTTGATCACCCCTTATATGTATCCAGTAATGAAATATAGGAGCAGGATGAAAGATCTCCATGTCCATGGATCAGTAAGATTAACACTGTCACAGTGGCCATATTACTAAAAGCAGCCTACAGGTTTAATGTACTACCCATCAAAATACCAACAACCGTTCTGGGTGTGATGGCACTCGGTGGACTGAAACAGGAAGAGGTCAGCCTGCACTGTGTAGAGAGACCCTGTCTCAAAACAAACAAACAAAAAAGCCAGCAGCATTCTTCAAAGAATTAAAAAGAACAGTCCTAAAATTCATGTGGAAACAAAAGACCCAGAATAGCCAAAGTGATCCTGAACAAAGCAGTGCTGGAGATATCAAATTCATAGTAACAAAAACAGCGTGGTACTGGCTTAAAAATAGATATGTAAACCAATGGAATAGGAGAGAAAAGACACACAAAAAAATATGTAAGTACATCTGTTTGATTCTTGAAAAAGATGCTGAAAACATGTTGGAAAACAGACAGCCTCTTTAACAAATGGTGCCAGGAAAACTAGATAGCCACATTCCCATCTTTCAGCCCTGTTCAAAAAGAAATTTAAAATGAATCAAAGACCTAAGTACAAGACCTGAAACTTTGAAACTGCCAGGAAGAAAAACATATGGGAAACACTTCACAACCTAGGCACAGACAGTGACTTCCTAAATAGGACTCCAGTAGCACAGGCAATCGCAGCAACAGTTACCAAACGGGATTACATCAAATTAAAAAGATGCATAGCAAAGGAAACAGTTGTGCAGAGACAGTCTACAGAATGGTAGAAAATCTTTGCCAGCTACTTTTCTGACAGGATTCATATGCAGACTATAAGAGATTAAGTTGTAGAATATAAAGGACTGAGAAAACACCATGAAACGAAATAACCCAGTCAGTAAATGGACAAAATGAACCAAATAGACCCGTCTCAAAAGAGTAATTACAGATGATCAGGAAGTATATGAAAAACTGTTCAATATTAGCTGTTAGGGAAATGCAAATGAAAGCTGTTGAAATTCCATCTCGTCCTAGTAAGAATGGCTATCATCAAGCATACAAAAAACAGCAAATGCTGATGAGGATGTGGGAAAAAGGAATCTTTATATACTGTTGATGGGAGTATAAATTAGTTAGCATATATGAGAATCAGCAGGAAGATTCCTCAAACAACTAAAACTTGAGCTATCATTGATCCCAGATGTACCACTCTTAGGTATATTCCTAAAGAATTAAAGTCAGCATACTGTACAGATGTTTGCATACTCATCTTTGTTGTGGCACAATTCATAATAGCAAAGTTATGAAAACAGTGCCTATCAACTGATGAGTGGATTAAAAAAAATGTATGTACCCAATAGAATATTAATCAGCCATAAAGAAGATTGAAATCATGTTAAAATAAGCCAGACTCAGACAAATACCTCATGTTTTCTGTTCTATGTGAAATAAAAAGACAACATGAAAGCAGGGGGAGACTTAGAGAAGAGGAAAGCTATAAAGAGGAAAGGAAGGAGGAAGGGTAATGGAAGTAATGAGGGTTGGAAATGATTAAAGTATATTATTACTTGCATTTACAATCATGCCAAGATGAAACCTATTCTTTACAATTAATATGTAGTAATTCTTTTTAAATTGAGAAAACTGACAATATGACAAAATGTCTCATCAGGATTCATAACTATATTTGGGTCAAATTAGTCCTAGATTTTGAGATGATTTTTATTTACAGTCAAGCTTATATATGTGCTTATCTATATTTGTTTTATTTACTCTGGTGGTAAAGATTGGCAATAAAATGTAAAAGTGCCCAAGTGAAAAGACTGGAAGGACACAAACCTCTGGAGATATAGGCATTATTCACAGTGAAACCCTTGCTTAAAAAGCATGGCAACTTAGAGGGGTCCTAGTTCTGTTTTGTTTTATTTAATTCTGAATTTATTTCTTCCTTTCCCTGTCTGCCCTCCTCCTCCAAATATTTCAGATACACCACCTTTCAGTAATTTTTGTTTTCCAAAATACTTCTGTATTTAGAAATCTCCAGAAGATGATGATGGAGAGGAATAATCTGTCCTAAGCACTGTAGTAGTTTTATTCTTTTTAAAATTTTAATTAATTAATTAATTTTGCAATGCTGGACTTGAACCAGCTTAACTCTTTTTAAAAGTTTGATATTGGGTCTTCCTGAGTTGCCAAGATTGTTCTTAAACTTGAGATCCTTCTGCCTCAGTCTTTAAGAGCGCTGGAAATGCAGATATGTGGCATCATGCCCAACAGTTTCTTTGCAGACCTCATTTCCACCCACCATGGAAGGAGTGAGCAGTAATCCCATTTCATATATGAGGAAACGGCTTACAGAGATCAAACAATGTTTATAAGATGATGCTACTTGTAAGAGCATAAGTTTGGTCTCACTGGTTTCAGGCTCAGATTTTTTTCTGTAGTACATCAGTATGTCTTCTTGCTCTGAAATAGTAAAAGCCTATGAGTTTTCATTCAGACTTCAAAGTGTGCCAAGAATCTTTTCAGAGGTATACTGACCTCTTTCTTCTCTTAACATGTTGAGTAAATATTACTCAGAAATGGGTGTATCGAACAGTTACTTTCTACCAAGTATAGTATATTAATAAACTCTTAGATTTTTAGTCTCTTCAGAGTGCTGAACAAATGCCCAAAACAACATTATGAGGAGAGCAGGAAAAAGATTCTAAAAGCATACTGTAAGGGCTGGGGATTTTGCTCAATGGTGCTGGCACCTGCCTGGCAAGCACAAGGTCCTGAGTTCGATCTCTGGTACTGGGAGCGGTGGTAAATAAATAAAAGCATACCATATTGATTGCCAAGAGTTAAAAACAGGTTTTTATTAACATATATAATGTCATATTCAGTTGATATTTTATCTTAAAATATATTTATGGTATTTATAATTTTTCTAATCTCTGGAAAGGTATAAAAAATAATTTATAGTTTTTTGAAAGTTCTTTATTTTCCAGATTAGTTTTTCAGTGGCACTCCACATGATATGCTTTACTTCCTTTTTGAGATCTTTATCTCAGTCAAGGAAGACCTGATTTAGTGCTTTGGTCTCCATCCCAGTTTCAAAATTTTGTGTGTTTGAGAAGTATTTTTTTTTTTTCCTGAAGAGTTTTCACTTCCTCCTTCTCTTAGTCATATTCAGCTGGGTGCTGGTATAGCATGTAAAATTTTGGTGGAGCATTTGGGTTACTTTTATATTCAAATTACTGTAACAGGGGTGCTATTTAGGTGTATTAGTTTCTAGAATAATACTTAGTTTTAAAAAAATAATGCACATGATGTAAAATATAGTTTTAATTCAACAGCTATGATAAGTTTGTAAACAACTATTTGTGCAGATGTGCTTACTTTAGTCTATTCCCTAAGGAGATGTATGTAAATTGCATATAAAGCTCCAAAGATATTAAAACTTTAAATATAAATGAAACTTATATGGAATAGAAAAATAAAGATGTTTATTTTTATAATATTAAGGGAGTTTTCCAAATAAATAATCTAGAGGCATTAAAGGAAAAAATTGATGGAATATTTCTATTTAATCAAAGATACCATGGACAAAGTAAAAAGACTAATGACAGACTAAGGAAAGTACTTAAAAGAGAAAGGATTATTATATAAAAGTTTCTATGAAATAATAAAAGATAAATGAACAGGAGAAATATCAGTAAAGAAAATAAAGCTCACAAAGCAAATACAGATGACTGATAAACATACGACAGTTTGTCTCAATAATCAAATTCAAAGTGAAGATATAATTATTCACTAGTTAGGTTGTCAAAGACTACTGTGGTTCAGTCAGGAAGAGACTGCATAAGGTATTTCAGTATGAAAAGAATTATTTTAGAGAATTGTTTACCCAAATGTTGGAAAGTGGAATAGTGAAAGGAATATTGAAGTTGTAACCGAGAAATTACTAGCAACTCCGTGAAGCAGCTTCCACTGGAGGACTAGAGAGACAAAAGTGAAGAGGTAGGTAGGACAGTGGAGGAACAGCCACCAAGGAGCTGGCAATTGGTATCTGAGCAGACCCTGCAAGGTGGTGAGGGAGCAGCAGAAAGTTCTGAAATGGTAACTAGTTGCAGGTTGTGTTTGGAAGGAGGTCAACAAGAACAGAACCAGCAAGTGTCTTCCCTAATCCTCTCCACTCTCACCTTTCAGGTTGCCACCAATACAATACCTCCCACTGGCAGAACGTGATTCTAGCTGCAGGGAAGACTAGGAAATACTAGTGTTTGCAGTCTCGCAGTCTCATTGTTGCAGAGCTGTAGAACAGAAAGCATGTGGTTTCTAACTAGCACAGGTGCTTATGACTTGGACCAGCAGGGTGTGACGTGAAAGAGGGCCAACCTTTTAGGAAGATAATTTGCTAATAATGTAAAAATTGTGAATGTGAATTCCCTGTGACTAATTCTGTATTGAGATAATCAGCCCATAGAAATATAAGTTAAAATATGGATACACACACACACACACACACACACACACACACACACGTACGTGATGTTGCATTGTGATATTTTATCTAATTCTGGTAATTGGAAATAGCCTATGTGTCCATCCTTGGAGGATTGACTTGTTATATTGTGTATCTATTTAATGGAAAATGAGACTATAAAAAGAATTTTAACTATGCAGTTGAGTATTTTATATGACCTAGTATATTTTGTCAAATCCAAGAATGTCATAATTTTGAATCTAACAAGATTTTTGAGCTGCTATAAATTTAGAGGTAACAAGTAACATAATTTCAAGTGTATATTTTTTCTCTCACCAGTTATGAATGCAGGAATGAGGAAATATTTCCTACAAGCCAATGATCAGCAAGACCTAGTAGAATGGGTAAATGTCTTGAACAAAGCTATAAAAATTACAGTAAGTATTTGTGTTTTGGGGATTTTTTCAACATATGGAAGTAATGTTTACATTTTGAAAATGTATCTCCTGAATCCACGTCAACAGCTTACCAACCTGTTACATACTCAAACTTTGTTTAAAAGATATGTTGAGAGTATGAAAATATTTTCTTGTACATGGTGATTATCAGCCCTTCCATCAGCCTGTATCATCCTTTTTACCCAGTATGTACCTAATAAGGATATACTGTATATCACTGTAGATTTTTAGCCACTGTTTCTAGGGGAAGGTGCATGTAGCACTGTCAGGAGTAGGTTATGAGGCTTCCTGCCACCTATCCAGGTGATGGGAATAGGCATTCCTGTTTTCTGAGCCTTGATAGAATGGCACTTGAAGGTGAGGGGAGATGAAGGGCTTAGAAATGAGGTGCAGACATAGGGATGGGGCCTCAAAAGCTGTGGAGGCCAGAGGGTCCTGCCAATTTGGCCCTGAGGAGTAGGTCTCAGCCTCTGAAATATCTTTTTCACTAGTGTTTTTGCCTTCAGTTTCAGAGCTTGGTGCCCCTGTCCCCACTTCAATGTGACAGCCTCTTCCTTCCATCCTGGGCTGTTCTTCTGTTTAGTTTTCTGATGAACATTACTACTATTTATTGATTCTTTATACTGTATCAGGTCTTGATAAAAGCTTTACTTAAACCTTCTGGAAAAGTGAGATGTAGAAAGATCGAGTGATTTCTGCTATTTTCAAAGCAAGTAAGCAATGGAGCTGAGCACTCAAGCCAGCCTGTGAACTAAGAGCCCTCTTCTGATAACTTTCCTGAGAGTAGAACCAAGCTTTTAGGGTGCTATTGATGATGGCAGTGGTTAGGTCTGCTCCTTGGCTGTACGTTTTCCTGCTTACAAACTGCCAGAGAAACATTATAGGTTGCCTGGAAAGGGTCAGGAAAGAGTTACTGGGCAGGGTTGTGCCAAGTGAACTGTATTTTTAGTAAAATATACTTATTAACTGTCACTAAAAGATATCCTAAAAATCAGCATGTTATTTAGCTTCCATCTAAAATGAATGACTCAGTGTCTGTGTCACAACACAATAGAATTAATATAGCTAAAGCTGATTTAGATAGAATTTTTTGTCATGCATCAGAACAGCTTGTTACCTTGTGACAGAAGACGCCCACACACTGCATCTGATCTGTACATAAAGCAGAAGTTATTTTGGGTTTGTACAGTTTCAGGAAAGTGATATTTTTTAACCAATTCAGAAGTATATATTCTTAAAAGGTTTTAACTGATTATTTTTACCTCTTAAGAAATGTTAACTTGGAAAGTTTCTTTAGAAATGTGTAGTGACATTACTCAGTTTGTTTTTTATAATTTGCAATAGTGCTTTTAGAAAAAAATGTAGTACGTGGTCTCGGGCTTTTTACTATTTTGGGTGTTATTGAATTGCTCTGTGTGATTTACTCATGTGACGAGTATTTAAAATTGATTATGGGTTGAGTAATTGTTAAAGTGTGCACTTTTAGTTAGCTCTTGTGGTCTTGTAGCTTTATTTTACATGTTGAATTTTTTAGTTTTTAAGTAAATTTGTTGGTAATTTTGTATTTTCATAATTCACATTAAGATATAAGTAACTGTACATGTAAAATATAGAAATCCTTATTTCTGCAAGAAAATGATTATATTAATGTGAATATAAAATTGATAGCACTTTCTAAAAAGTCAACATTAGATAGATACATACTTGTATTTAGCTCATAGGACAGCAGTGAAGGAACTCCCCATACTTTAATAAAATACATTTTATGTTTATTTTTATAAAAAGCTTAATTTTTGATTTCATATGCATTTTATACACATTGTATTAGAGTGAAACTGCTGCTGATTTGCATATAGATTCCTTAAAAAATTAAAATTTCTGTTTCAAATCGTTCATTTTACCTTCTTATGAAATAATTTCACATGATATTTTGGTCAACTATGTAAATTAGTGGTCTGTTGAGTACTATGTGACATATAAATTTAAAATCATTAGAAATCCAAAATTAGATTTTGAGACTGTGGTTTCAATATAAAAGTGGTTAGAGGGTAGTGGATGAGAGAAAGGTGATTATTTAACTACTTCTTAATTATAGTACCTTCTGTTTTAATGCCTTATTCTGTTTTTATCTTTCTTTGCTTTCCTTAAGTCTATGTGATTGTGGGTGGCTTGTCTGCCCTTTGAAATTTTTTATCCTTTTTTTTTTTTAAGAACACTAGTAGAGAAACCAACCTTAGAGTTTAGAAAATCAAAATTTAAAGTATACTTGAAACTATTTGTGTTAATTGCAACATAAATATGGTAGTTTCTGGTCCCTTACTGATTATTAGGAGATGTTCAAGATGTATATAGTTTATTTCTAAGTAGAAATCCACTGTTGTTGTTGTTGTTTTTTGTACCAGGGATTGAACTCTGGACCTGTGCTTGTGAGTCAGGCGGCAGAACTACTGAGCTAAATCCCCAGGCCAATCTACTGTTTTTTTAAGTGTCCTTTTCTTTTGAAATTGTGGCAAAACTATTCTATAAGTTTGATTTTTTTAAAAATGATAACTGAGAGCAAGTAGAAGAAAGAGTAACCTGAATAGAGAGGACCTTGGTCCTTACAAAATGCTCAGTGTGCCCAACAGTGTTAGCAAGGCCTTCTCCTTTACACTAATACTTTGAACTGACAGATCAAGTATGGAGCACTGAGAAAACTCACATGACCCATAAGTTTGTGCTTGAACATCTTGGGTTTCAGTCTATGAGCACTGTCATTATTCTTGGTGAACTAAATGGCAACCTTGCCTTTAACTTTTTGCAAAAGGAAACTGGCATTTTCATTTATGTCATTCATAAATATTGAAATCTATTTATTCCTCTCTACATTCTCTAGTTACTACTTTTTCTTTTCCTATTACTGGAATTTTCTACTGTTAGGGTCATATGCAAATCCCTGCTAGGAAGATATTCAAATCTCTTACAGAAAAAAGCCATATAAAAACAGAAATCAAGGGAAAAGAGAAAGGGCATTAGTCAGAGAAACCCAAGCATATTCAGTATCTAGCACTTGCTCTCATTGCTGTCCCATGAGATACTTTTCTGATTCTCATTAACACTTGGTTGGTTTTGCTGGAGAGAATGGTTTTGAAAATGTTTATTTTAATGGCTGAATTTAAGGTAACTTTTTTTTCAATTACCTATAATTTTAAGGAAGTTACCTATACTTGTATTTTTCCTGTTCTTAGGCTATGATTACAATTTGGATAGTTTTATTGTAAAATGCAATTCTGAGTTAACAATTAGATTTTAACAGTGGAATCATGCTATACTTTGATTTTGTTATAAAGACAAATTAGAAACCAGTGACTTAACAGCATATGCAAAATTTTAATATACTGTCATTTCTGGAAAGACATGGAAAACCAACCTGAATTTTGGAGTATTTGTAGGGTCATAGTGAAGATTTTTCATAGGAACTTCCCATGATAGCTAACCTCTTAACTTCTTGAAGTGAGTAGTATTGACTACTTTTCTTATGGATCATCTCTGAACAACACATCTCATCTAATACAGTTGAGTAGATCATTTTCTCTGTTTCAAATTCCCTTAATGCAGTTTTCTATTCTAAGTGAGATAGCAGCACCATGTTTTCACTGTTGAAATACATGGTGCTGTTCATGAGAAAATACAGTAGGCTCTCAGTAAATTGTTCTAGGGTTTGATAAACTAATTTTGGTTGACAAATTCTCTTTAGAAAGCACTCCAAGATATATAGGATTCAAAGAATCATTCATTATTCACTCCTTTTCCTTTCCTGTTTCTCATTTTCTCCTTTGTTTGGAAGCATGACAAGAGGGTGGAGGGAGAGGAGAGGGAGTTTTAGAAGTCACCCAGGAGACGTCATTTATATTTATGAACATTTATTTGCAGAAATGCTTGCTTTGGAATCTCCTACCTCCCAGTGTCCTCTCATAAATGTAATACGTTTGCTGAATATTTTGCAAAAAGCTTCTTTGAAAATCTTTATCTGCATTGAATTGCACCTTCTCTACAAAGTTGGTTGAATGGCATCATAAAAAATGAGAGCAAAGTTTTGGCACAGTACAGTGTTTCTTGAAGTGTGATTTTTGAAACACCTCCTTCAAAAAATCTGATAACAGATTATTCCTCCATAAAGTGCAATTCTGGGGAGTTTATTACAGATTTATTCAATCAGAATTCCTGGGTACAGACCCTGGAAACCTGAAATTTTTAATAATACCTTATGCACCCTACATCTTGAGAACCTGCTTTTCTCTTGAATCACAAGAATACATGGTTAAATTAGGGAAGGGTGAAGCAGGTGAAGGGAGGACAGGGGTATGGGGAAAAAACAACAACCAAGATATATCATGTAAAGGTACAAGATCCCAATGATAAATGTAATTGGTACTTTGAATGTACCAATAAACTTAATGAAAAAAAAAAGAATACATGGTTAAAGTCTGTCAATACATTATGAATGATATCCTTTATAGTTCTACTTGTACCTTGTTAAATCAGAATTAACTATGTGACAAGCATATTGTTTAACCTTGACTTAAATGTTTTTATATTTGTACCTTTGTGATTGTTAAGTGTTTTCACATTTCTGAAGACTGCAAGATCCCTGAATGCTCTTTAAATCATTGGAGATTGACTAAATCGTGTTGAACATGATAATCGATGTTGAGTGTTTTATTATATTATCTCCATTGCCTTTAAAATTCTCAATTTAGGGGCCAAGAATTTAACTCAGTGGTGCCTCCACCTGCCCCTCAAGTGCAAGGTCCCAAGTTTGACCCCTAGTACCAAAAAAAAAAAAAATCACAATTCATATGTAGACTATAAGGTTAACAGTTTGAAGAAAAAAAATTCATGATTAGCTGAGTACCTTATTCCCTGATTAGGTCACATGAGAGCTAAAATATGTCTTAATCATTTATAATAAATACTCTAGTGCTTTGATTCCACTTTAGTGAGACTTTTACTTTTGAGATTCTTCTGTTATAATCATTATTCACTTATACTTACAATTTATCATTAATTCAAGTATTTGAATTCCTTAAGTTCCTACTACTGAGTTTTTTCATAATCCATCATTGTATTTATTTTGTTTTAATTTTTATTAGAACAACTTTGTGATATTTAATGCTTACATTCATTGTAGATAGTTGGCAATGAACAGAATGCATCTTAATTCTTTTTACATCCCTCTCCCCTTGCCCCATGCCATGTCTCTCCATTTACTATATGTCTTTCATTTTGCCCTTTCATTTATTTATATTTTGGATTTCTCATATAAGAGAAACCATGTGATATTTAACTGTGTGTGTCTGATTTCACTTAATATTATTGTATCAAGGTGCATTCATTTTCCTACAAATAACTCAAATTTATCCTTTATAGCAGAATAGTAGTTGATTGTTTATATATACCAAATTTTATTTATCCATTCATTTGTTGAGGACATATAGGCCACTTTCATTTTTTCATATATTTTTTGACCAGTTGTATTTTTTCTAAGAAGTGTCTGTTGACTTCAGTTGCCTGTTTTTTGACTGAGTTATTCTTAGGAGTCTTAACTTTTTTGAGTTCTTTATATGTTATAGATGTTAGTCCTCTGTCCAAGCTGTAGCTGGCAAAAAAAATTTTTTTTTCTCATTTTATAGGTTGTCTCTTAACTGTTGATTCATACAGAAGCGTTTTAATTTTTTTTTTTTTTTTTTTTTTTTTTGCCAGGGATTGAACTTGGGTCCCTGTGCTTGCAAAGCAGGCGCCAGAATATGGTTCTTTATATTATTTCTTGCGCAGTTGGAGTTCTATTCAGAAAGTCTGCCTACACCTATGACTTCAGGAGTTTTGCCTGTTGTGTTTTCTATCAGATTATGTGTTTTCTATCAGATTATGTGTTTCTGTTTTAATATTTAAATCTTTGATGCATTTTGGTTTTAGTTTGATACATAGTGAGAGATACGGCTTTAGGTTTAATCTTATGCATGTGTATAGACAGTTTTCCTAGAACTATTTGCTAAAGAATCTCTCTTTCCTCCATTATGTTTTTGGCCCCCTTTGTCTAATATCAGGTGGCTGAATGTGCCTGGGGTTGTTTCTGTGTCCTCTTTTTCGTTCCATTGATGCACATGTCTATTTTGTGCCAATTTTATGCTATTTTTATCATTGTAGTTTTGTAATACTGTATAACTTGAAATTTGGAATTGTGGTGCCTCCTCCTGCTTTGTTCTTGTTGCCCAGGATTGCTTTTGGTATTCTGAGTCTCTTCTGGTTCCAAATGAATTGTAGGATTGGTTTCTCTAGTTTTGGGAGGAATGCTGTTGATACTTTGACTGAAATTGCATTAAGTCTATATATCAGTTTTGGGAGTGTGGCTATTTTGACAGCATTGGATCTGATTGTACAGGAACAGGGGATGTCCTTCCAATTTCTGATGTCCTCTTCAATCTCGTTTTCAGAGTACTGTAGTTTTCATTGCAGAGGTCTTTCTTTGCCTTAATTAAATTAATTCCTAATAGTTAATTTTTCTTGATACTATTGTGGATGGTATTGCCTTCCTAATTTCTTTCTTGGTGGGTTCATTATTGGTGTATAAGAATGCTATTGATTTTTATGTGTTGATTTTGTATCTTGCTCCATTACTGAACTTGATTATTAATTCAAGAAGTGTTTTGGTGGGACTTTTTATGGTCTTCTGTATAAAGTATCATGTCATCTGCAATAATGATTATTTGACTTCTTTTCCTATGTATATCCCTTATTTCTCTTGCCTGATTGCTTTGGCTAATGTTTTGTGTACAATAATGAATAGGAGTAGTTATAGTGAAGATACTTGTCTTATTCCTGATTTCAGAGGGAAAGCCTTCAACTTTTTTCAAATTAATATGATTTTTGACTGTTGATTTTTCATAAATGACTTTTATCAGATTGAGATACGGCCTTGTATACCTATTTTCTTCAGTTTTTTAAAAATCATGAATGGATGTTGCATTTTGTCAAAATCTTTTTCTGCATCTGTTGAGATGATTATTATTTTGTCCTTGCCTCTGTTTATGTGGTGTGTTACATTTACTAATTTGCATATGTTGAGCCAACCTTGCATTCCTGGGATCAAACCTACTTGGTCATGATGTATGTTCTTCTGATGATTTATTGCATTCTTATAGCCAACATCTTGTTGAGGATGTTTGGATCTGTGATCATTAAAGAGATTGGCCTGTAGTTTTCTTTTTTAGTTGGGATCTTGCCTGGTTTTGGAATCAGTAATGCTAGCTTCCAAAGATGAATTTGGAAATACCCCTTTCCTTTCAATTTTATCAAAGAGTTTGAGGAGTATTGGCATTATATCTTCCTTGAAGGTTTTGTAGAATTCAGTTATAAATCCATCTGAACTTGTAATTTTCTTATTTGATAGGTTTTTTTACTACTCAATTTCATTGCCTGTTATTGAATTATTCAGAGTTTTTATGTCTTCTTGGTTCGATTTTGGTAATTCATATTTGTCTAGGAATCTGTTTCTTCATGAGTCTCCAAATTGTTGAGTACAGTTTTTGTTGTTGTTGTTGTTGTTGTTAGTAATTACTAATGATCTAGATTTTGGTGGTTTGTTTTGATTTTACTTTTTCATTTATAATTACATGGACGTGGTTCTTTTCTTCTTTTGGTTAGTTTGGCTAGGAGTTTGTTTGTTTATTCTTTCAAAAAATCAGTTCTTTTATTCATTGACTCTTCACATTTTTTTCCTCTCAATTTCATTAATTTCTGCTGTGATCTTTACAATTTCCTAGATTTGGGTTTGGGCTGTTCTCCTTTTTCTGGTATCTTGAGGTGTGTCATTAGGTTATTTGAGCTTGATCTATTTTTCTTATATGAGCATTCACAGCAATAAACTTCCCTCTTAATACTGTTTTTATTGTATCTCGTTGGTTCTGATATATTGGACTTGCATTGTTTAATTCTAGGAACTAATTTTTTCCTTGATTTCTTCTGTTATCCACTGAGTATTCAGGAGTGTTTTATTTAATTGTTCAGATATTTGTAAAATTTCTTTGGTTTCTTTTGCAGTTGTAGTCTAGTGTGCTATGATCTGATAGTATATCTACGATAATTTTCCTTTTGTGTTTATTTAAGAAGGCTTCATGGACTAATATATGGTCTATTTTGGAGAAAGATCCATGTGCTCTTGAGAAGAATGTGTATTCTGTTATAGGGTAGAAAACTGCAGGTATCTATTAGTCCATTTGTTCTGGTTTAGCTCTGACATTTCTTTAAGTTTTTGGTTAGTTGAGCTATTTGTTCGGGTGGGTTATTGAGGTGACCCACTATGGTTGTATTGGTATTTATTTGATCTTTTATGTGGAATAGTGTTTTCTTTATGAAGTTAGATGCACCAGTATTTCATGCATTTGTGTGTGTGTGTGTGTGTGTGTGTGTGTGTATGTATATATAGTAAGTCCTGATGTAGGAACATTTGAATTGCAAACTTTCACAGATATGAACAGGCCTCACATTACAAATATTTGTGGATGTGAACAAATCACCAAAGCAGCATATTTTGACCCTAACCCTATACCACCATTTTAAGGTAACTGTAAAAGTAAAAATAGTTTATTTACAGTATTTTTGTTTGGGTTTTTTATGCTTTACACTGTATATTTGTGTCAAAGTTGTATAATACTCACTTTATTGGACTTATGAATGAATCCGAACGTTCTCTTGGAATGGGACCTATTTGTAAGTTGGGGATTTATCTGTGTGTGTGTATTTATTTATTTACAGTTGACCCCTTTTTGTTGAATTATTCCCTTAACTAATAATATGTAGTTTGCCTCTTCTGATCAGTTTTAGCTTGAAATTTGCTTTGTCTTAGCATAAAATTACTACCCCCTGCTTGCTTTTAGGGATCTCGTTCATGGAGTATTGTTTTCCAAATACTGATTTTTAGTCTGAATTTTTTTTTTTAAATTTCTTTTTAAATTAAATGGGCCTCTTGAATACAACAGACCATTGGCTTTGTTTTCTGATCTAGTGTTCCGATCTGTGTCTTTTATTTGGGGAGTTGAAGCCATTTTTGTTAAGAGTTATAATTGAAAAGGATTGACTCATTCCTGTAATTGCATTATTTTTCTGTTGTTGGCTCCAATATTTTTCTTTTTTGTGTAACTACTTGCCTTGCTTGATCTATTTATTCCCTCCAACTTTTTGGCTTTGTTGGCTTCACTGTCTCTCTCTAGGATATTCTTGAGTATTTTTGGTGTACTGGTTTGGTGTTCATGAATTTAATATATTCTTTTTCATGGAATTTTCTTATTTCTCCATGAGTTTTGAGAGAGTTTTGCAGAATATATTAGTCTAGGTTGAAAGTTGTTTTCTTTTAGGGCTTGAACCATCTCACTCTTAAGATCTCCTGGCCTGTAAGGTTTGTGTTGAAAACTGTTATGAATCTAATGCATTTACCTTTATAAATAATTTTTGCTTTCTCTGACTTTTCCTTTTTTTTTTTTTTTTTGTACCGGGGGTTGAACTTGGGTTCTTGCGCTTGCAAGGCAGGCCACCAAACCACTGAGCTAAATCCCCAGCCCATCTCTGACAACTTTTAAGATTCTGTCTTTATGTTGGACCTCTGGGATTTTCACTGTGATGTATCATGAGGAGCTTCTTTTTCTCTTTTTCATAATTTGATGTTCTGTAAGCTTTGCTTACCTGTTTATTGAGTTCTTGTGTGTGTGTGTGTGTGTGTGTGTGTGTGCGCGCCGGGGATTGAACTTGGGTCTTTGTGCTTTTAAGGCAGGCAGCGGAATCACTGAACTAAATCCCTGGCCCTATGTTGAATCCTTTCCCCATACTTAGGGTTCTGGTAGAATTTCTGTAAACAGATTTTTAAAATTCTGTCCTCTAATTTCTCTCTAACTCCATTTAGCCTTAGGTTAGTATTCTTAGAAGTAGCTATTGGATAAATTTTTCTTGTTCTCTTATGGTATTTAAAGTTTTTCTGAGTATATCATGATGTGATTCCATTTTGTCCTCAATTTCTAAAGCCCTATTAGTCATTGCTGCTCTTTATGAATTGTGGGATTTTCTTTGAGTCTGTTTCTTAAATTAGTAATTCATGTTTGAATCAGTTTGGTCAGCTCTTCCAGTTTTTTATTTGTTTCTCCTGTAATCACATTGATCAGTTTTGTAGTTCCACTTTTAGGTTATGTTCTCGTTGAGCTCAACGAATTTCTTTGCTTCATCTTGAATTATTTGATACAGAGCAGCTATCAGTTGTTTGCTTTCCTCTCTGTTAGTGCCCTTGGGTCTGCTTTGGCAGAGTTGGAAGTCTTTAGAGGCATCTTGTTGCCTTTTTTCATGTTCCGATTGATTGATTGATTGTGCCAAAGGTTGAGGTCAAATCAAATGAAGAGAGTTCTTTTATTGGTGTGAAGTCTCTTTTATTAGGTTCTGTTTTCCTGTGATGTGTTCTTAGCTTTCTTCATCAAGAAGTATTGTTCAGTACCTCACCCTATTCAATTTAATTGGGTTGGACCTGGTCACTGTGTTGTAAGGATACAGTTTCCACTGATTATACCAGTACCAACAAAGCCAACCATACATCATTTGTAAATATTAGAACCTGTTTTGATAATTTCATCCTTTTGTCCTTTTGATAATTTCATTCATACTGTATTACACTGCTATTTGTGGTTCATCTGGAATGTGGAGAATGGGGGAAAGTAGAAGCAAGGGGAAAATGATATGGGTATGTCAGTGGGAAGAGAAGGAGGCAAGATAAATGTCCATAGGTAAAAAATAGGTTTGCCAGGTGTGGTGGCACATACCTGTAGTCCCAGGACTGGGGAGGCGGAGCCAAGAGGATCGCCATGAGAACGAGGCCAGCATACACTATATAGTGAGTTCAAGGCCTACCTGATCTACATAGTAAGACCCTGTCTCAGAGACAGAGAGAGAGAGAGAGAGAGAGAGAGAGAAAGAAAGTGGGGCAGAGAGAGAGAGGAGAAAGGAAGGTTGGTTGGTTGAAGAGAAGAACTAAAAGGGAACAGGTCAAAGGGG
This sequence comes from Fukomys damarensis, assembly GCF_012274545.1. Lineage (NCBI taxonomy): Eukaryota > Metazoa > Chordata > Mammalia > Rodentia > Bathyergidae > Fukomys > Fukomys damarensis. Next base: position 15,653,503 of record NW_022900920.1, on the reverse strand, counting down.
GAAAACCTTGAAGAATAAAGTATCATAACCAAATAATACCAATGAAGAAGCAAGAACCAGAAAGAAAACACAAAACAAAAACCCCAAAACAAAATGAACAAATAAAGGGGGAAAAAAAGATGACCCAAATCAAATGAAGAAGCAAAAAAACAAAATAAAAATAAAAACAAAAATCAAAACCTTCACATAGGGCTGGGGATTTAGCTCAGTGGTCCTGCCGCTTGCCTCGCAAGTTCAAGGTCCCGAGTTCGATCTCTGGTACCAAAAAAAAAAAAATCTTCACACAGTTGTTACAACACAAACCCAGAGCATCCACACAGCTCCCTCTACGTTGGAGTCGCAGATGATTGTAGTCAGCAAGGAGTTTACCTCTAACAGCCATGAGGGCTATTGCTCCCTCCAAACATCTGTGCTCTGGGCATGACCCACTGCAAGCCTCCATGGATCCAGTTTCCTTAATCTGTTGCAGGGGTAGGAGGTGCTAAATATCTTAGACATCTTCTTTTCTTCCCTCACAAGCTTTTCTGGCCTAGTATTTGGCCAAATGGTCACTGGCCCAGGCCATCTCTCTACCCACTGACGCCTGTCTGTCGCAGCCTTTTCCACAAAACCTAGTGCCTCCTCTCCTTGCCATTGTGGGGTGGTGGGCAGGACCTCTTGCCTTCTCAGCCTTTTCCAGCGTTTGGAGAAATAAGAGAGCACCTACCCTGTTATAGCTCTGCCAACTCACTCCCTGGCCTAGACGCCTGTGTCTCCTCTCAAAGATGTTGCTGTACTGCTTTGCATATTTGTAACAGACCTGGTTTTTCATACCCTCTGCTGTTCCCAGCTAAGTGGTCCTGGGTCCCCCTTGTGAGAGACCACTGGCAGTTGTGAGTAGTATGGTGAATGTTCCACAAATAGTACTCCCATTGTATTTTAAGGGGATAATGACTTATTTTTTTCTGTCAGACAAGTCTTTTGCCTTACCGTCCCATGGCTCACAGGTGCTAAATTGCTGCTGTTCACAAGACATGGGCGCATGTGATTTATTCTCCCTATTCTGCTTTCATGTTCAAATCCCTATGTTGCATATGTCTCACTTGCCATGCCCAGTTGGGAGGAAATAGTGATTGTGAGTCTGTTCAGTCAGCTATCACCACAGGGCCAGATCCCTCCCTTAATCCAGTCCTCTCCCACAATGGCGTGGGGAACTGGTCTGGGGTGAGCATGGAGTTCTAGGACCCATGAGTAATCTGATTTCCCATCACACACCCCTGAATACTAGATTTCAGTCCAGCTAGATTTTCTTTTCATTTATCCTCCTGTATCAAACTGTATTTTTCACCCCTACCTCAGAATATCTGCTTTTCCTCAGGACCAATTTGGAGATACCCTTGTTTTCATGCTCTGGGTGGCCATCTTCTTTCTCTCACTACTAAAAAATTTTATTATTTTTTCACATTTTGATTTTTTATTTGTGTGAAGATTTTTATTCTGCTGCTTTTGGATTAGTTCATCGAGTCAGTCTTTCAGCCCTTATTTAATACTTGCTACGTGTTTGGTAAATAGACTGTCTTGAAGCCTGTAATGATAAGTGTATTATAATCCCCATCCTTGAGACTTTGAAGATCACTAGTTGTAATGGAAGAAAGGGAAGATAGCAGCAAAGTACTATAATCCCCTGTTCTAATAAACAGGGTCTCTATTCCAGAGCATACTGGTTGGATTTAGAAGAGAGTTACACAAACTTGTCTAAAATGTAGTACAACCTGGATCTATACCTATATTCCCTAATGCCTCGAAGCCTGTGTTCCTTAATTCTCAAATGAGGTAGTGCCCTTGTAATAGGGTTGGCAGGAGAAAAAAATGAGGAAATGTGTGAAATATCGAAGTAAGTACTTAGCAGGTGATAACTGAATTATAAAACATTACCAGACAGAATAATTTGAGAATTTAAAAGAGCACGTGCATACACTGTAAGTAGTTTATATATGTGTATGTTTTTCACTAATATATAAGTGGGCAATTGGTAATTCTGCAACAAGAGAGGGTTGCATATCTAAATCTGGTTGTAAAATGGTTGATTTTATGTACTACTTCAGGTACCAAAGCAGTCAGATTCACAGCCTAATTCTGATAACCCAAATCGCCAAGGTGAATGTGGGAAGAAACAAGTGTCTTACAGAACTGATATTGTTGGCGGTGTACCCATAATTACTCCAACTCAGGTAATCAGTTAATTCTTTTATGAGGGTCTCATTGCATATTAATTTATGAATTGTCATTCAAACTAAAACTGCATCTTTTTAAATTACTACAAAACCTTTTATTTTTGTTTATTGTAAAAGAATTGTATATCACAAACAACATTTAACACTTTTTTGTTTCTTGGAGTACATGCTTCTCCTGTGTACTCTGCACTCCCCTAGAAATGGAGATATGAATTGCATATCGGACTTTGTAAATAGTTTTTCACTTACCACAAACATTTTCTTAGACATCAGATGATAGTCTATGTTATTTTTCATGACTACAGAGTAGTTCTGCCATGGATTTTCCATAATTTTCAAATCCAATAAGAGTTCTTTTTTCTTCCTATTTTTTTGGTACCAGGGATTGAACTCAAGACCTTGCTTTTGCCAGGCAGGTGTGGCACTACTGAGCTACATCTCTAGCCCTCTTCCTTTTTTCTTAAGATGAATTTATAGTTTAAACTTTATAGGCACAGATGATATTTTTAAAGGATAAATTCTTAGAAATAAAACTGCTGAGTCACAGTGTGCAAATTTGTATAATTTTTTAAGACTGATTTTAGTACAGTACAACTTGGACTAGATCATCTAAACAATGGATTGGAATTTTTTCTTCATTGTGTCCCAAAAGTATGACATGCTAAAGTAAGCCTGACTGAGTATTAGGAAAAATATAAATTTATGAACAAATTTTATTACATTAAAACTTGTGTAGGTGTTTAAGTTTCGTTTTTTTTTTTTTTTTTTTGGTACCGGAGATTGAACTCGGGTCCTTGCGCTTGCAAGGCAGGCCACCGAACCACTGAGCTAAATCCCCAGCCCTGTAGGTGTTTAAGTTTCTTGTATTGCTGTTGACAGAATAAGTTTGTAATAGTTACTAGTAGTGGAAAAAACAAGAATTTTTAAGTGTTATTGTCAGTGTTGGACTTTTTTATTATGTTTGTATCTTTTGAACCTCAAAGACTTTGATACTTTATAAATCTTTTAAATCAACTTATATACCATATTTGCAGGTCTTTTGCCAGGAGAGGGTTATTAATGGAAAGTAAAACCATACATTGTTTAGCTATTGATTGTTTTCTTTATGCTCTGCAAAGGGTATATTAGTGAACAAAAATACCGCTCTATTGGGAGCTTGCAGTTTTGCCAAAGTTGAATAAAAAAATAAAATAGGATTGTGTGTGTTTGGTTTTTTAAAAAGCAATGGTTTTAGCCTGTAAAATGTCTAGTTACAGTTAGCCTACGCTTCTTTCATTTGTATTATGACTTGGATTGACATTATGTGCTAGATTATTTGCCTGTAGTTGTATTAAGATACTGTAGTAGTTTGTATCTTGGCTAATTTAATTTGAATTCTATGGGGATGTCAGTTTAAACATTCCAAAAGTGTTTTATTATTTTGCAGTATAGTTTTTAAAAATTATAAAGTAGTATTTACTCATTGTGAAAGTATTAAGACATGTAGTGTCAAGAAAATGTTAAATCTTATTTGCATTATTAATTTATTGAGTAAGCAGTAAGTTAAATACTACCATTACAAATTTGAGTACATTGTTTTGTTGACCTATCTAAATGTAGAACAAGTTGAAAATTCTTCAAGATATGTATGACAATTAGGACTTAGTTTTTCTCTTGAATTTTGGAAGTTGTAGAAAATAAATCTTTGGCTTATTTATGAGATTCTAGATTGTCTGATGTCATAACTATACAGGAAGCCAGTACTTTGAGGAACATGATGTCCTGGGTATAGTTCTTAAAAAACACCTAAGCTTTTATGTAAAACATAAAACTACAACACTTTAAAAAAAAATAGAAGAAAATCTTTAAGATCTATGAGTGGGCAAAGGGTTTTTAAGACTTAGCCTTAAAAGCATAGTCCATCTAGGAAAAAGGTGGGTAAATTGATCCTCATCAACTTACATTCTCAAAATGTCAGAATTATAGAGATAGAGAACAAATTAGTGGTGTGGGATTAGGGGTAGACTCTGAAGGACTAACACAAATCTAATGAACAGTTCTGATCCCGATTGTGGTTAATAGTTACACACATCTTCACATATGATAAAATTACATAGAACTGTACATATACACATAGAAAAGTTAGTGCGTATAATGCTGGTGCAGTCTGAGATTTGTGATGTTCTGGTGTCAGTTTCATGATATTGGTAATATATCTTACCTATATGCAGTTTTCCTACTGGGGTAGTCTGGTTGAAGGGTACACAGGACTCCCTGTGCACCTCTGCTTTTTTACTTTTTATAATTTTCTGTGAATCTGTGTAATTATTTCAAAGTGAAAAGTCCTTCTCCCCAAAAAGGCACTAGTGGCAGGACTTTTATATAACTTCAGAAGTAGAAATGTGTACTTTGGTCAAATGATTAAGTATCTCAGATTAATTAGAAAACTCTTCATAATCCATGTTCCTGACTATACTGAGATAGATTTTAAGATTTTCTAGACTAACAACATAAAATAGAAGTATGCTTTGAATCTAAACAAGCAAGAAAATAATTTATTTCTTTTGCTTCATTTTAGAAAGAAGAAATAAATGAATGTGGTGAAAGTACTGACAAAAATAATTTGAAACGGTCACATAGCCATCTTCCTTACTTTACTCCTAAACCACCTCCAGACAGTGCAGTTATCAAAGCTGGATACTGTGTAAAACAAGGAGCAGTGGTGAGTCGCCTAATAATGTAAAATACTGAAAAGCAAGGCTACACTAGCAACTCACAAGTTATTCAGATACTTTCCATTATTTTATAAAAGACTGAAAGTGAAGACTGGCAGGCCAGGAAGGATATCAGGAGAGAGAGCAGGGATTATTCTGTATTTATAATTCAGTGCTATTATTTCCTAGGTGTGGTCCGCTGGAAAATTTAATGCCTATTTACACTGACCTTCAGTGTATTTTATTTATTCATTTTTCTTTATTGGTACATTTTAGGTATACAATACAGTTACATTCATCTTTGGGCTCTTGTACCTTTACATGACGTATCTTGGTTCTTTGTGCTGCCACTGTCTGTCTTGCAAGCGCAAGGTCCCAAGTTTGATTCCCAGTACCAAAGGAAAGGGAAAAAAAAAAAAAATTCAATTACTGGAACAGTCCTGTCAAGGGTTAGTAGTAAATATGAGCCAGGGATTTAGCTCAGTACCGCCACCTGCCTCGTAAACTCAGGGTTTCAAGTTCGATCCCTAGTGAAAAACAAAACAAAACATGGCCTTCAGTTTAGATGAGCCTTCCTAACAGTTTCACCTTATTTCAGAATGTTCTTTTGTTGATTCCCCATACCTGTAGGAATGGGTGAGGGGAAGAGCTCCCCTAGGCGGGTGGCATCTTGAGGCTGGATGAATAAGTACTGTTGTTGGCCTGACCTCAGTAAAGTCGTTGTGGCTTTGGGGTATTTAACCTCCCAGATTCTAAATGTCTTTTCTAAGGAAAATCATTTTTAAAAATTTTGATCTAGAGCTTTTTTGGGAAAGATGTAAATGAGAAAGTTGTAGTTGTTGGCCCAAAACCTAGTACTGAGCTAAGCAAAAGCTCTTACAGGTGAACCCAAATAATCCTACACAGCTGCATGATGGAAAATCTTTGCAAAAACAAGTAAATTTGCCAGTGTTCCTAAGGAGCCAGATGCATTTCTAAACTTATTTTGTGTGAACTAAATTTTTAGAATGTCATGAGAAAATAAACTTTAAGTTTTGTAACTAAAAGGAAAAAGGAAAAAGCAAAAAAAATCTAGGAATAAAAAAGTACTTTTACATCTCTATTGGTAGTTCTGTTTGCCTGCTTATCCCTTTCTGGCAACTCTGATTCCCATAGGTCAGCCCAGGGAAAGTTGTTCCACTTCTGTTTGACCTTTTGTTGGGCTTAGAGAAATGAAGGCAAGGACTAGAGTTTTCTCACTGTATAGTTTCTACAGATGGAGTCGTTTCTCACCAGGCTGTGATACTTGGTGTGTGTTAATTGAGGCTTTGAAGGAGATAATCCTTCCTTTTTGTTTTACTCCTATATCTAGTATCAGTCACTTAGAGATATTTTAGAACATACACAAAAGGTATATTTCATTGACAGAAATGTTTGTATAAAGTATATTCGCTTTTTAAATATTTATTGCTTTATTACTATGTGTAAAGTGCTTGTAGAAGGATTCATGCATTTTAAAGATGGAGAAACCTGATATGGTATAATATTTCCTATGCTTGCTTTTTACTTTGTCAGGGTCAGGAGGAAAGGGCAGTACCTTTTTGTTGTTGTTACTTTATTTTTTTAACTGTTAGAATATTAAAAGTATGAAATAGGATAGCATCATTAATAAAACCTGGAAGCCAGCCACTGCAAGTTGAACCAGGAGTTCATGGCCTGGGCAGCAAATGAGAGATGAGCTTTCATTTTTTTTGCCTAAGGGAAGACAATGAGGTTTTCCGTAATTCACATTTCTGATTGTGGGTTCATATCAGAATGATTAGTGGTGATTAACATCTGACGTTCTTAGAAACAGAAGTCTTATTTCTGTGTTCATTTCTGGTAGATGAAAAACTGGAAAAGAAGATATTTTCAGTTGGATGAAAACACAATTGGCTACTTCAAATCGGAACTGGTATGTTGCTACATCATAAGTATTGCTTTACAAATGCTTGAGAAGTGTTACATTCCAGTGAAGTATTATTTTATGGTATTTTCTCTATTTAAAATAATCCAATTCTAGTTTTGAGGGTTGAGTTAACTTTGTTACAATGCTTTTAGATAATAGCATTTTTCTTAAATACATCTTAAATAAAACGATCGTATCTTCAAAGAGGCATTCCACCTTAAAAAATCTAAACTTAATCAGCCCCTTCCCATCCACAGATTTCCTTTAAAGGGAATGTTGGAGAAACTACATAAGTGGCAAAGTCTCTAGTGGTCAACATTTATTTAACCCTTTGTATTTGTCTTTTCTTCCTTGCCTTCTCTTAACTTTTTTTTGGTTTGTTTGTTTCTGTTTTGTTTTTTTTTTTTGTTTTGTTTTGTTTTAGGTACCGGGGATTTAACTCAGGTCCTTGCGCTTGCAAGGCAGGCCACCGAACCGCTGAGCTAAATCCCCGGCCCAACATTTTCTTTTCCTGTTTTAGACTGACTCTTATTTTGCTTCATTTAAGCTGTTTATGACCTATCTGAACATAGAATTAAAAGGTGGAGATTCCCTCTCTCACTTGTTTGAGTAACATCCTCATATCTGGTGACCTGAGTCCTGCCATAGCTTGTTGTGTAACACAGTTCTATACCTCTTGTTGTATGGGACCTTTAAGAAGGGAGCCATATGCTTTATTTCAACTAAGGCACCATGGCAGTGCTCTTTAATAAAGCTTCCTGTCTGGGTACAAATACTCCATATTGATACTATCCAGTACCATTGTCTACATATGGCTTTTGAGTTCTGGAAATGTAGTCACTATGACTGAGAAACTGACTTGATTTCATTTTTAAAGCTAAAACTGATTTCATTTTCATTAAGTTAAATTTATATAGTTAAACATATATGTAGCTAGTAGTTATTATATTGGAATGTGGAGCACTAGAAAATAGGAAAAGGAATATTTTAAGATACATCTCAGGTGTCAGCTCTTCTAGGAGGTTTTTACCAGAGGCATTCCACATTAAATCTAAAATTAGCCACTTCCCACCCACAAATTCTCTTCGAAGGGGACACTGGAGAAGCTATCATAAGCAATTAAGTCTGTAATGGTCAACAGGGTGAGAAGACTGTCCTCTTGGGGGATTGGCTTAGCATGGAACAGGGAGAGGAAAGCATTCGCATGGAGAAGAGGTTGATGGCAGAGATGGAGACTGTTTGCATACATATATATTGATAAAATTTTAAAATGATGTATATTAAGGATACCTGAAGCCAAGTTTCCTGCTGTCAAAGACGAAGAGTAACAAGGAAAAGGAGAAAATTTTGGTATGAGATTAGTGTGTTACTTAGCTTTTTGTCACTATGATTCACTATCTGAACTAAACAATTTAAAGGAAGAAAGGTTTATTTTGGCTCACAGTTCCAGAGATAACAGTCTTTGATTGTTGGGCTCCATTGTTTTTAGGCCTGTGGTCAGAAACCTCATGGTGGAAGGACGTGGCAGAGCAGAGCTGCTCATCCTCTGGTAGCCAGGAGGCAGAAAGGGTGAGAGAGCCAGGGAAGAAGGGACCAGGAAGCAGATCTAGCCCCCCAATGTCACACTCCTGTGAGCTACTCCCTTCAGCTAGGCTCCACCTCCTATTTCTAGCATCTCCCAATAATGCCATCAAATTATGATCTCACCACTACTAATAAAGTTAGAACCCTCACGATCCAGTCATTTGAGAAAGCCCAAGAAATGCATCCAGGTCTTCAACACAATGAGCTTTTTGGGAGAAGTTTTAGATAATCACTATAACAATTAGAATTTGATATATTGTTGTATTTAAACTACACAGGTAGATGTAGGTATAAATGTGCTGTAAGAAAATTACCATTTCCCATTGATAGAAACCTGAACTCCATAGACATACAGCAGATTCCAGAGCTGGAACAAGAGAAAGAAATGTGTAGTGTTCCTGGAATGTCTTGTGTCAGAAAGGCAGGAAGTACTCAGGAACTCTAGGGACGGGTAAAAAGACCCAGAAGCCACTTTGAAACATTTCTCTCACCAAATTTGGGACACTGAGAGCATCCAAGGATCAAAATTAAAAATGATGGTAGTACATTATAGCCACAGAATAAAATAGTAATCCATGAGCACATACAAATATAAATAAATGGCTGCATGATGAGTGTGTATGTTTGCATATTGAAGAATGAGATATTTGTATAAATTGAAATATACCTACCTGCAAAATAGATTAAGCAAAAGGGAAAAAATAGTAACTTTTGCAGACAAGAGGCCTGGCAGATATTTCTTTAATCAGGCAGTCAAATAATTCAACCAGACATCATCAGTGATGACAAGATTGAAGTTACCTCCTGACTCCTGTATGAGAAAAACACAGCATTGATTCTGAGATTCCTGCCACAGGTACATAATCTGAATCTAATCATGAAGAAACATCACACACACCAAGATGAGGAATGTTCTATAAAAATAACTCCTTATAGTCTTCCAAAGAGTCAAGATTATGAAAGTCAAGAAAAGAATTCAGAATTGTTCCAAAGTGAAGGAAAAACAGATCACAAGCAGATGTAGTTTGTATTCTGAACTGACTATTTTTCTTCTAATAGACATTTGGGAAAATTTTCAGACTTCAAAAGTTATAATGTGATTATATGAGAGGATATACTTATAGGAAACACACAAATGTATTCAGGGAGAGTGTGGGCCAGGTCAGCAACTCACCCTAAATGACTCAGAAAAAAAATCAGTTTTTTGTGTTTTATTTTCAACCTTTCTGTAAATTCATGATTGTTCCGAAAGTTCAAAAAGTGCCAGGTGTTGTGGTGCATGCCTGTAATCCCAGCACTTGGGAGGCTGAGGGAGGCACATCTCCGTAATTTCAAGGCCTACCTGAGCTACAAAGTCAGTTCAAAGCCAGCTTGAACTACAAAACAAGACCCTGTCTAACAAAACAATAAATAAATAGGGGAAATTGAGGGGACTCTATCAGGTAGAAAAATGAATAAAACAGTTTATTTAAAAAGAAATTAAATGGTCCATAAAAGTGATGCGTAACATCATTCGATGCAAATTTAAAATGCACATTAAATTTAAATTAAATGCAAATTAAAACTACTGACATTTCTTCTCATCTGCATGCAAAGGCTGTGCCTAAGTGAAGAGATCAACAAATCCTTTCCTCCAAAAGCATCTAATGTCATTCTGTAAGTAAGAGGAGCTAGGACTCCTTTGAGAAAGAACTGATTTCAAATCTGGAACAGGTAAAGTACAGGCTGAGCCCAGAAATCTAGTTGTGCTGAAAAATAAGGAAATGCCTCAGCAGCTATTCCAATAGTGGTTTCAGGCAAGAATCTTCAATGTTTCATAAAACTAATGTGCAAAATTATGTTGGGCACCTGAGTATTACACAGGTTCCATGCATCTCCTCACAAGATACTTAATGACAAAAGAAAAATAGAGTAGTTTCATAAGTAATTGGCAACAGTAGTAACCTTAAGCCAGATGCCAGGGTAGCACACCAGTAATGGATCAAACCCTGTTGTGTGCAAACTAATAATGTTCTAAGAAGAATGCACTGTCATAGCTGTGGTTTCCTATCTAAAGCATAACTTGAACATTAACGTAAACATCTGGCAAATGCAAATTGGGACACATTCTAAAACTCTTAGAAATCATGAAAAAACAAAAGACTAAATAACTGTTCCCTAGTAAAGGAGACCAAGGGATGTGATAGCTGAATGCAAGGTATGATCCCATATTGCAATCAGACAGAAAATAGATTGTTTTTCTTTTGCTGTAAGAGATAACTTGGGGGTCAATTAATGAAATCAATATGGTCTGTGAATTACATAATAGTATTGCATGATTGTGAAGTTTTTTGGTTTCCATGATTGTGCCTTGGTTATAGAAGAGTATGTCCATATTTTAGAAAATACACACTACTACTACCATAAAGAATTGGATAAACTTGAGTCATTTATAGGAAAATGGATGCACCTTGAGACAATAATGTTAAATTCAGTTAATGTGAAGTGAAGTTTTGACTTTGTGGAAGAGTGACAACTATTACATGGTTTGTTTCTCTTATATGAGAAACCCAGTATATAAAGTGAAGTACAAATAAAAGACAAACAGACAGTAGGAAAACAGAGAGAGAGAAAAAAGTTAATGTAGTCCAGCATGGCCAGTGTATCTAAAAGTGTACCTTGATTTAGTGTAATTGTCTTATGTATATTATATATTTTTAACCTGTTAATCTGTGTTTATGATAATTAACTTCATACAGATTTATAAAATAAACAAATTGGATGCTTACAAAATGAGTAAAAATATTTAAGAATCGAGTAGGGGAAAAGGAAAATAATAGAGTTGAGATATATTATGTACATACATCAGTTCCCCACAATGAATAATTATTGTATACTGCAACTATGTACTAATAAAAAATGTTAAAGGCAAAATATACACTGAAATATGTAGTAGTAAAGTTGCATCTGTACCTTGCCTTCAGACATTGCCAGGGATTTGGCTCAGTGGTTCTTCTGCCTGCCTTGCAAGGCAAGGGCCTAAGTTTGATCCCTGGTACCAAAAAAAAAAATTATTTTAGGAAAAAAAAATATACTCAGATATTCATATATATGAGATAATTCACTTAAAAATACGTAAAATATTAACATGTTACAAAATGGTACAAGAGGGCCAGAGATTTAGCTCAGTGGTTCGGTGGCCTGCCTTGTAAGCGCAAGGACCTGAGTTCAATCCCCGGTACCAAAAAAAAAAAAACACACACACACACACAAAAAACCCAAAAAACCAAAACAAAATGGTACAAGATATGTAGACATTCTTTGTATAATTTCTGTAAATATTTTGTAAAACAATTTGAAAAAGTGTTCTTGTGGTTTTTTTCTTGTTGCTACATAATGCTTTAAATAATGTTTTAATCTCATGGTAGCATATTGAATGAAATTGAGAACACAGTGATTAATGAAATGTATAGTATTATACTCTTAGGAACCAATTATGTCTCATATTGAGTTTTATTACCTTGGATGAAATATTTAATATGTCTAATCCTCAGTTTCTTTTTTTTTTGGTACCGGGGATTGAACTCAGGTCCTATGCTTGCAAGGCAGGCCACCGAACTGCTGAGCTAAATCCCTGGCCCAATCCTCAGTTTCTTTTGTTGAATAATAGTATATGTATTGTAGGGTTGTAGAAAGGTTTAAGTGAGGTGACTCTTAAAAACCAGGAGATTTGCCAGCAGTTAGTAAATGTTCAATAAATGGTACTTCATATTAAAGTTATACTGGTAAAATGACACATTTAAGTCAAGCTAGATGTTCACCGTTCCAGTGCTTTATATGAGGTATGATTGAAAATTATAGTGAATATTTAAATTGTTATGTTTTGTTACACTAAAAATGTATTGCCATTAATCCCTCAAAATACTTTGAACACACCTATCCCATTGTTCTTGCCACTTTCTGAAATAGTTCTGTAAGTTCTCATTCCCGGGTGTCTTTAGTTATACTGTTGTGGCTGCTTCAATGTCCTGAATTGATTGAAAATACTTGCCTTTCTTGGTCATTTTGACTTCGTGGAAGAGTGAGAAGTAATATGTTGAATAAGGTGAATAAGATCTAGTGAAATAAAGTGGATTGAGGACAAACCATAATATTTTTCACAAGCCTGACTTTCTGTTGTTTTTGATCATACTTTGTAAAGACATGAAAGAGGACTTCCAGAATTGCTTCAGAAAGTAGCAATAATCATGTAGTAAGTGTTCAAAGCAAGGGGGGAATATTTTAAGGAGGATCAATAGCAATGTCTTTTACTGTAGTATTTTAAAATATTTTAATAATCACTGTATATATTGATCATATGTATATCAAAATGGCATTGCAGAAGAGGAAGTAGTATACTTACTGGTACACAGGGATCTATCCAGGACCTAGTCTGATGGTTAATGGCTTTTATTTTTTTAACATACAAATACCAGTTTTATTCAGTTAATATATTCAAGTCATATAGCTCCATTTTCTGAAACAGATGGCATTTTAATATGCTACACTATCATTGAGGCCAGAAACCAAGTTTGAAATAACAATGGATATAAAGGTATTGAATTGAAATATTTTGATGCTCTGTGGCTTAAGAAGATAAGAGTTATGGCTTAGATGTGCTTCAAGAGAGAAGCATAATTTTCCCATAGTCCTACAAATAGAAAACAAAACCTTGAAAGGATTTTAAGAATAAAAGTACTATATCTATTTGCTTGTTTACCAGGAAAAGGAACCTCTACGTGTAATACCACTCAAAGAAGTTCATAAAGTCCAGGAATGTAAGCAAAGGTAAGGAACTGTGTTGGCTTGATGCTGGCACCACTTATTAATATACAACAGTTCCTCAGTTTCATTAAGATGCTTATAAATTATATTTTTCTATATTCTAATGTAACTTTTAACTCTTTAGGATGTGCTAGCATTTTGAAATCTTCAAATTAAAGTATAAAATAATTTGTTTATCTGAAAATAAAAATTCATTAAAAAACTTATTAATGGAAAGAAAAAATTTTATATGGACAACTTGTACCATCAAATTTGGTTAATGGTTTTATTGTTAATTTTAGTATCTTGAAGGTACAACAGAACAAGATGTTACAAAAGAAAAATCAACTGTGCTTTCATCTTTTAGCAAACTGTTTTTTTTAAGTTAGAAACTTTGAATTTTAAAGTTGCTTTGTGAACTTCTAAAAATAATTACATAAAATATATATAATTTAATACAAAGAAGCAAAATAAATGGGAAAAGATAAGTTTTGTTAAATTAATTCAATGTTTTACCTTTTATTGACATGTACTTGGCACTGAGTAAACACGTGAAAGAAAACTATCAAACTACTGCTATTTAAGTACAATTGGATAATTTTTTTTCATAACAGTGACATAATGATGAGGGACAACCTGTTTGAAATTGTAACAACATCTCGAACTTTCTATGTGCAGGTAAGATACTTAATTTGGAGATTATAGATCCTCTCATAAGAAATCAATAGCTGTAGAGGTAAATAAACTAATATTTTTGGTTTTGAGTTTAAAAATATGACAGTTATAATTCACTAACTTAGTAAATATATAAAAGGTTACTGCTAAGTTGTATGTTTAGGACTGGGAGTATCTGTTAAGAATTAGTGAAGTAGGTCTCTACTTGGAGGAAAGAAAACTCTTTGGGGGAGAAAGTAAAATACAACTGTTTAGAGTGGGGGCGTTGAGATAGGGTCTTTCTATGTAGTTCAGGCAGACCTTGAACTTACTTTATAGCCCTGGCTGGCTTCAAACTCGAAATGATTCACCTGCCTCAGCTTCTCAAGTGCTGGGATTACAGGTGAGCCCCACCTTGCACAGCTAGAGAAATGCTCTTCTAACTTATATATTATATGTATACCTTCAAGTTGGATTATTTTCCACTTATTTTATATCATTTTTTTGTCATCTTATAAAAAGGGAAGCTCAAATATTCCTAATACAAATAAGCAGATATTACAGTTGTACTAATAGGAGGCACCTTGTATTTAAGTTTAAAATATACTTTTTACTTTCCTCACTGAATTATTTAAATTGAAACTTTTTAAAAAAAGAACATTTGCTTTATGAAAGTTTCATATGCTTACTACAGAAAAGTGTGAAAATAAAAGTTAAGAAAAAACTTGTTTAGAAAACAACAATCCTAGGGCTGGGGATTTAGCTCAGTGGTTCGGTGGCCTTCCTTGCAAGCGCAAGGACCCGAGTTCGATCCCTGGTACCACAAAAAAAAAAAAAAGAAAGAAAGAAAGAAAACAATCCTACATTCAAGTAACCATTCTTAGTTTCTTGTTGCCTTTCTCATAGCGAGTGGGGTTATGCTAAATATAGTGTTAAATACTATTTGTTTCATAATTATAGTCATTTCCCATATCATTACAATTTTTTCTGAATTTTTACAATTGTACCATACCCCATTTTATGGATGTTCTACAAGTAAACTATTTCTGTGTTATTCTGTTACTGAATATTCATTTACATAGTTTTTGTACATTTACTAGAAATAATGTGATGATGAACATCCTTATGCATAAATTTGCCTACATTTCTGATTTCTTTAGGATAAATTGTAGATTAAGTTTAACCATCAGAGCATGAACCTTTTTATATTGTAAAATTGGTTTCTGGAATTCAGTTTCCATTAATTAATGAAAGTATTGTGTACCTTTGCCAGCTTTGAGTTTTCCTTTCAAAAATTCTTTGTTCAGTATCTTCAGTTCAAAACCATTCTGTGTCTTTAAAATTTTTGATCTTTAGATTGTAGATCTACTTCTATATGGAGGTAAGGGATCATAGAATTCTGGAATCAGAAGTCATATCTCTGTACCTTCCTAGGCCCCTGTTTGTTTGTTTGTTTGTTTGTTTGACTGGAGATTGAATTTGAGACCTTGTGCTTGCCAGGCAGGCCGTGGATCCACTGAGCTAAATCTCCAGCCCCGCTAGGCCCTTGTTTAAATGACACAGGTATATATTCTTGTAGCATATTCAGATAATGTAGCAGTTGGTAAAAGGAAACAGAGGCTTTCTTTTCTTAATTTCTTCCCAGAGGTAGTCATCACTGACATTTTTGATGTATCTGATCTTAAAACATTAAGGGCACAGTTTATATCTCAGTATAGTAACTTAGATGGCAAAACTAGGTTTTAAAACATGCTTCTAAAATTTGAGTGTGGTGGGCAGGCATCGCTTTAGAATGATTTTGTTGGTTGCAGAATAAATACATTGGCTTTATAGATGTAGAAGGTAATTTTGAAGAAAAATTGAATGAGTTCTTTCTTTCCTTTAGGCTGATAGCCCTGAAGAGATGCACAGTTGGATTAAAGCGGTCTCTGGCGCCATTGTAGCACAGCGGGGACCTGGCAGATCAGCATCTTCTGTAGGTTTCTTCCTCTCTAGGGTAATATTCCCATAGGTCCCCTATCCTATCTAGTTATTTACCTTCCACTCCCCCTAATCCTCCTTGTTTCTTTATTGAAATTTATTTGCATGTTGAACTTCATACCAATTGGACTTGCAAAAAATAATCCATTTCAAATTTAATGCTTCCTTGTAGTATTATGTATACATAACTTTTGTGCATTATATTATGTTAAATGCACAAGCAGGCCAACTAAAGAATAAACTTTTCCTTGCTTGTTTAGCAATTATTACTTGTCAGTAGGTCTCAATTTAGTATAATTTGGACACTTACTATGGTATTTGGCCTAATTGTTTAAGGTACCTTTAGTTCTTATGTTACACAGTTTTGTGATATCTCAATTTTTTTCCTTATTTCAGTTAAGTTTGTTTTTTTGTTATTGGTTTAATACCATAAGGCCAGTGAACAAGCTGGAACCTTAAATACATTTAGTGCTCCCATTCAGGATTTTCCATTTCTTTTTCTTGTTCTTATTTTCTAACTGGTTAATATAAAACCTTGCTTCCGAAAACTACCATAATTATCTTTGTGATAGTATGATAATAAAAGTGAAGCAACTAAAAATATTCTACTCGGAAATAGGAAGAAAAATATTTCTCAAATTCAAATATGTCATTAAGAAGTAAATTTTACTTTGGAATATTTTGGCCACTTATCTCTGAACTGAAAGTACAAATCCCACTGAAAAAGGAAAAATTGTAGCAGTGTAGCAATATCAGCAAAAAGAAATCTAATAGGCACTATAGGCTTTATTGTCTAGATTCTTTATATATGCTAGATATTCGATACTTTTAAAATCTTTCCTGACAGCAGTATTACCTTTTGCTAGTTTCCTAGTAGTGATAACCAGAGATCAGTAAATAGAAATCTACTTTTCTCATTTCTTGTTTATCATTCTATGTTTTTTTTTTTTTTTGGAGTATCTAAGAAGTTGCTTTCATAGGTATTGATTTTGTAACTGTCTGCATTTATGTGACTTTTTCAGCAGTCAAGTTTGAGATTCTCTGCAAAAACAATGTCTGTTGGGAAGAGGAAAAGTTGGAGAAGGGTGTTTGTATTTTGTGCTTTGTGGTGGGGGCAAATTGGACTATCTAGCTATAACTGTCAGCAGAACTTTCTCTTTTCCTCCCTCTCCCAAGTATAGGTTAACTCTAATCTTTGCACTGTGTTCCAGATGCGGCAGGCCAGAAGGCTGTCGAACCCTTGTATACAGAGGTATACATCAAGAACTGGTGAATGCAGCACGTATGTGGGCTCTCACGCAAACGTGCCTTCTTAGTAGAGGGCCTGGACTTACTCACTACTTACAGCTGATCATAGAAAGTTGAGTTAACCAAACTGCCTTCTGCAGTTGTCATAACTGATTTTGTCAACACTAATTCCAACTATTTCACTGTAGTTATCAGATTGAACATGTATATTTTAAAAAAGATAAAAACACATTACTAATGGAAAGAGACATTAAAGTAGCTTCTAAAATTTCTTTCACTGAGTTGCTGCAAATTTTAATTTTATACTACAACATTTGAAATGCACCTTTGTTTTAATAATATATGCAAACCCTATAGTACTATAAATTTGCAAGGCATTTTAAATATCTGGTGAACTTTAGCCATGTAGTAGGATTCTATAGTGCTTTGGTAATTTTTAGCACTTTGTTTTCAAAGCCAGTGGTATCATAAATAAACATTATATTAGGAACCATATTGTGCAGTGTATTTAGAATGGTCATACTTAGAGACATCTTCAAAGTTGATCTTGTTAGAAGCATATTAAAATTAATACAGTGTATTCATCAAAGCTTTAAAAATTATTAAACAGGTACCCTTTGTTTTAATATCTTCAACCATATGAATGTGTGATATATTCAAAAGTAAATGAAATTAAGTAAAAAGACTGCTTCGTCCTTATTAAATAAATTTACAGCCTGATTTCACTTTTACATTCTGCATTTTATTTTTATTTTTATTTTTCTAAAATATGTGGTATAAATCGCATTGTCAGTTGAGAGTAGACTCAAATTGGTAAATCTGATAATGATAATGTTACTTTTAAACACAGTTCAGTTGCAGTTGGAACACTGTATCGTACTTTAGGCTGGCTAAGTCTTCAAAGTGTGTAAGCTGCCAAAACTCAACTTTGGTGAAAGAACTTGTTTCTTAGTGCAAGTGGTTGTTGGCTGTCATTGCTTTAAACTCACCCCTAAAATGCATTGCTTTGGGAAAGAACTTGCACATTTATGCTGCATGGCTCATGCTTTTGCTTTATGTGGGCGTGTGTGTGTGTGTGTGTGTGTGTGTGTGTTGTTTGTTTTTCAGAGAATCAAGTTTCACAGTAAGTTACTAACCTCGTGGTTAATGATTGACTCTATCTGACCACCACTCCTTTTTCCAGGAGCATTCCACCTGTCCTTCAGAATCCAAACACACTCTCCGTTCTGCCAGCGCAGCAGCAGCCACCTCACATTCCACAGCCTCTCGCAGCAACTCTCTGGTCTCAAGCTTTACCATGGAGAAGCGAGGATTTTACGAATCTCTTACCAAGGTCAAGCCAGGTAACTTCAAGGTCCAGACTGTCTCTCCAAGAGAACCAGCTTCCAAAGTGACTGAACAAGCTATAGTAAAACCTCAAAATGGCCCTCAGGAAAAAGATCATGACCCAGTGGACTTGGATGATGCAAGCCTTCCAGTCAGTGATGTATAAGCTGGAAGCATGTGGGGGCCTGATTGCCCCTTCTATCCTTCGGTGTCCTTTCATGGGCTTCTAGCCAAAGATGATAAAGGTTGAAGTAGTTTTTAATATATATTATACTGCCTCTTAGATGTACTCTTAAGCTGGTAAACCAAGAGTCTAGGAAGCAGCCAAACTCAATGTAATTTCTTTAAGAGAAAAAATCTTAATTGTCTCAGTATCAACTGTCTCAAGATTTGCGTATCCTCATTTGGGTGATAAAAATGTGTGTGTGATACTTTTTTATTCCTAGCGACTTTGACAGTTTAAATATTTAGCAATTTAAAACATTTAAAATGCTTAATAATTTTGGTTCTTTAAAAAGTACTGCAATGACTTCCCATTAAATGTTCAGTATTTACACATTCTTATTCATTAATATTACAAAGTGAAACATTGCCAGACTAAGATTCCTAAACTCATGATGTCTGTGGTGCTGCAACATTTTTACTGCAAGGTGGGCTATTTTGAAATCATAACCACTTTTGATGCCCATAATTTTGAGGTGAGTGGTAAATTTTGCATAGAAGCTGTAACTAGATCTTTGGTAAGGATGGTGGGTTGTCCTGGATTAGAAATAAGAAAAAAATGAGAATTCAAACAACTATTTTGAGATGTTTGGTTGAGAAGGTCTAGGACTTGCACTGGTCAGTGCTTCATTCAGTGAAACTTACATAGTTAGAAATTGTTGGGAGATCTAATTTTATCAAAGTTTTGTAAATAGTTATTATTCCTATATTTGGCTCAGTGAAAGACCTCAAGTTTATATGTAAAGACATAACTGCCCTTTAGTCATGAAATTGTTGTGGCCTCTACTTTTTGTCACTGATAGCCTGTATTCAAGTGCCTGTGTTTTTTTCATCTTGTTTAGGAATGTTTTGAGATTAATATGCTCAAAAATCCTTCGTGATTGGCTTTAAATATTGGAATAAAGTTAATTTTTCAGTAGCATAATTTAATGTGTTAAATGAGATAGCATTTTATGTTAGAGATACCAAAATTCTGGTATTTTTCTACATGTGCAATATATATGTTTCAAAAAACAAATTTGAGTATACATTTAATCATGGGGATATCATGGATATAACCACCTACATAAAAAAATCCTTATTTTTGGTTGTAGAATGATAAACCAGTTTGAGTAAGTACCATTTTGCAGTTCAGTCCTTAACATTTGCTTTAAGAAAAATAGTCTTGAATTTCACATGCTGCTATTTTATGATATTTTACTATTTTACAGTGCTATTTTTTAATACATATTGCTGTGTCTTTTCATTTTCTAAGCTGACTTATCTGTGAGAGAAGAGAGGAACTTCCTACTCCAGAAGTAGAGTCCAGAAATTAAGATATATCATACTCGAATTATTCAGTTTTAGTTTAAAAATCCATATGTATAAGAATACACCAACAACTTTTATTCATAAGCTAATATTTTTTAAACTTATGCAACTACATTTGAAAATGTTAGAATGAGCCAGGCATTGTGGCACATGCCTGTAATCCCAGCACTTGGGAGGCTGAGGCAGGAGAATCGCTGTGAGTTCGAGAACAGCCTGGGCTACATAGTGAGTTCCAGGTCAGTCTCTACTACATAGGGACATCCTATCTCAAAAAACCAAAAAAAAAAAAAAAAAAAAAAAAAAAAAAAAAGTTAGAATGAAAAGGTTTTAAGTAGCAGTCACTTTTTCTGCTGACATATTTTAGTGGCTCTTCTGAAACAAAATTCCTTTTTTTATGAATATACCTAAGAAGTCTGTATAGACACTTTGCAATATTCAAGAGCCCAATTCTGTTTTCTTTGGTACAACTTCCACAGTGCATGTTCATTTTAGCATATTTTGGTATTGGTAGTTTGATGTGTTTCATGGTGGCAAAATATTAGCTCTATTTTGGGACTTTTTATAGAACCACCCTATTGCATAGGAAAATGTTCTTGTGATTGTCAGGGTCTCCTAATATTTATCTCAATTCTTTTATAAGTCTATGGAAATTATTTAATTATTTTAAAACTTACACTTTTCTTGTAAATATGTCACATCTGAAGTGTCAAAATTACTTTGAATATCTTAATACTTGCTGCATTTTTTTTTCTGTGTATATAACATGTCTTGTTTCAGAATGGGAATGTGTACCTCTCAGTGTTTACTGTTGATGTCTTTTACCTTTATATGTTGATCTAGTTGAACACTGTAATGTCTTGGTAATAAACTGCTCAGAATTCATTCTGACTTCTCATTTTAGTTCAGCTGTCTTTTGAACAAGTAAACAGAATTCATATACAGTGTTTTTGGTTCATCAACCAAATTTGAATTTACACATATAAAGACTAATAATTTGGTAATCTTAAAAAGAAACTAGATCTGTGTTTTTTTAAGGCATAGCTTCATGTGAAATTGTACAAGTAAAAATGTTTATTGGAAAATAGAACTCGCTCATTTTAGTTAATTAAAAACCATATTCTGGGCTGAGCAAAGTGAGCTCATGCCTGTAATCCCAGCACTCGAGAGGATGAGGCAGGAGGTTTGCCACAAGTTTGAGGCCAGCCTGAACTTACATAGCGAGACCCAGTCTCAAAAAACTATATTCTGAAAGGTAAAGCGAAATGTGTTACCTGTGGAGCATGTTTGAATCATCCAGATTGCTTATAATACTAAGCATGATGTAAAGCTGAATGCAGAGGGCCTTGAATCCCCATTAGTGCCATTGAGCAGTACTCAGAAAACTCCAGAGCAAGTCTTAGAATATTTTTGCAAATCTTTCCTTTTGATAATAAATGTTAACTGCTGTGGACAAACTTGCAGTTCCATTTGCAAAAGCTTCAGAAAAGTTAAATACCTAGGAATCAAAGCGATGGAAATTCGAGGTGTTGCAGTGCATGCCTGTAATCCCAGCACTGGGACACTGAATTAGGATCATAAGTTTTTGTACATCCTTGGGAAAGTTAGCCACTTAGCTGTCAAAATTTAAAAAGGGCTGAGGGTGTAGTTCAATATGAGGCCCTGGGTTTTATATCCAGTACTGCAAAACCAAAAAAACTACCATGAAAATTACAGAACATTGAAGTAAAGTGAAGAAGACATTAGAAAATGAAAAGAACCTCCTTGTGCATGGATCAGCAGAACTAGCATTGTAAAATGGCCATATTACCTTACCAAAAGCAGCCCACAGATTCATTGTAATTGTACCAACAACATTCTTCACACAGCTAGAAAAAAATCCCCAAATTCATATAGAATAAACACACACAAAGTTAAATAATAGAAGACCCAAAAAACAAAAGCAACCTCAAGAAAAAAGCAATGCTGGAGACATCATAATACCAAGCCACAGTAACAAAAACAACATGATACTGGCACTAAAGTAGACATGTAGATCAATGGAATAAAAAACAAAAGGAAATCATTTTTGACAAAGGCGCCAAAAACATACTAGAGAAAAGATAGCATGTTTAACAAATGGTTGCCGGGAGAACTGCATATCCACATGCAGAAGATTGCAGCTAGATCCCTATCTCTCATCCTGTACTAAAATCAAATCAGAATGGATCAAAGGCCTAGATAAATACACAGAGACTCTGAAGCTACTGGGATATAGGGGAAGCACTTGAACCCATGTACATGGGTTATAGACCTCCTAAATAGATAAGTAGCACTGGAAATAATACCAAGAATCAACATATGGGAAGGCCAGGGATTTAGCACAGTGGTTCCGCCGCCTGCTTCATGAGTGCAAGGTCCCAAGTTTGATCCCCAGTACAAAAAAAACAAAAAACAAAAAACAAAACACATGGGATTATATCAAAATAAAGAGATTTTCTGCACAGCAAAGGAAATAACAGTGAAGAGAGCTTTCTGAATGGCCAAAAATTATTGCTAGCTACTCTTCCAATGAGGATTAATATCTAGAATATATGAGCTCAAGAAATGGACCTCCCCAAAACATAGCCCAATCAAAAAATGGCAAATGACCTGAATAGACCCTCTTTGAAAGAATTACAAATAGCCAGTAAGTGTATGGAAACACCAACAACAAAGAACCAAACGGGCCAACTTTAGCCGCCAGAGAAATGCAAATCAAAACACTGACAATTCATCTCACCCCAGCTAGAATGGCTATCATGAAGAATACACAAATACAATGATGCTGGTAAGGGATTAAGCTGAGGAAAAACTCCTGTATTTCTACTGGGAATATAAACTAGTAAAATCACTTGGAACTCAGTATGGAGATCCCTAAACCAGAAATAGAAGTAACCATTTGATCCAGCTATACCATTTCTGAGTATTTCCTGAAAGGATGATAACATGTTATAGTAATGCACACATTTTTTTAGTGGCAGTGTGCACAATAGCTAAGCTATGGAAACAGCCTAGTTGCCCATTAGTGGATAATTAGACAAAATGTATACATAGTGAAACTTTATTGAACTATAAAGAAATCAAGTCATTGATAGTCAAGTGGATGGAACTGGAGTCCATGTTAGGCAAAGTAAGCAGTCCTCAAATATTGGATGTTTTCTCTCTCTCTCTCTTTTTTTTTTTTTTTGTTTTTTTTTGTTTGTTTGTTTTTTGTTTTTTGTTTTTTGAGACTGTCTCACTATGTGGTTGACACTGACCTGGAACTCACTATGTAGCCTAGGCTGGTCTCAAACTCAGCGATTCTCCTGCCTCAGCTTCCTGAGTGCTGGGATTACCGGCATGTGCCATCACGCCCAGCTCTGCATGTTTTCTCTTAGTATGAAAAGCCTAAAATGAATAAAGGAGAAAGAATAGAAAACTAGAAGGTAGATGCTTGGAAATAGGGGAGGGAATCCTGGGGAGAAGAGAAGAAAGGGAGAAAGGAGTAAAGGGATTGCAATCAAGATATATCCATAGACCAATTCCCCAAAACAAACCATGCAGTAATTCTTTAAAAATATAAAGGGAATTTCTAAACTTAAAGAAGAGCCCTTCCTCTGCAGTTTGAGAATTTTCTTAGCATGGTGTGTGTGTGTTAATCAGAAGTTCTATTAAGCTAGGTACAGTGACATAAACCTGTAATTACAACCACTGAAGGATCATTTGAGCCCTAGAGTTCAAAACCACTGGATAACACACTGACACTCTGCCTAAAAAAGAAAACCTTTCTTGTGTTTAAGAGTGTTTGATACTTCCTATAGGACATGATTAAAATTATACTTGAATAAATGGTTTGTTATTTTCCATGTGCTCACTTCAATATAGATTCAAAACTGATTGTTTTTAAATGATTTTTGAAAATTGTTTTTCCCAAACATCAAGACACGTATTGAAAATATTGCTCATAATGTTGAAGTTAGTATTTACAGTTTTAATTGATAAAATTCTAGTACTCTGTTCTTAAAATATTTAAAAATGAATAGAGACTTTCAGACCTGGCCCTTAGAAAAATGGCCATGGTGCAGGGGGCTGAGGTGAAAGTGGATGGTGAGCCGAAACTGAGCAAAAAGTCATGGTAATTGTTAGCTTCTGGGTGTTCTGCCACGCTGATACAAGCTGCTCTAAGGCTTGCTAGGGGGTCCTTGCGCCAAACCTGGGCAGAATGGGGTCAGAGGGAACTTCCACTTGGTCAATTTGCTCCTTTCACAGTGCTTCACAAGGACAGGGCTCTTTGTGATAAAAGAAGTGAGCTAAAAAGACATTTTAAAGCTGAGAAGAAAGTGACAGAGAAGGAGGCCAAGCAGAAAGAGCTCAATGAGACAACTAAGCCAGGCTACTGCCACTGCCACTAATCACACCACTGACAATGGTGTGGGTACCAAGGAAGAGAACCTGGACCCAAACCAATACAAGATCCGAAGTTAAGTCCACCAGCTGAAGGTCAGTGGGGAGGATCAATACCCACAGAAGTTCCACGTAGACATCTCACTCAGTTCATCCAAGAATATAGTCACCTGAAGCCTGGGGACCAACTGACCAACATCACCTTAAAGTTGGCAGGTAGAATCATGCCAAAAGAGCTTCTGGGGGGAAGCTCATCTATGATCTTCAAGGAGAAGGAGTCAAATTGCAAGTCATGGCCAATTCCAGGAATTATAAATCAGAGGAAGAATTTATTCATATCAACAGCAGACTCCATCGGGGAGACATAATTGGAGTTCAGGGGAATCCTGGGAAAACCAAGAAGGATGAGCTGAGCATCATCCCCTATGAGATCACACTGTTGTCTCCCTGCCTGCATATGTCACCTCATCTGCACTTCGGCCTCAAAGACAAGGAAACACGGTATCGACAGAGATACTTGAACCTGATCCTCAATGACTTTGTGAGGGAGAAATTTATCATCCACTCTAAGATCATCACACATATAAGAAGTTTCTTGAGTGAGCTGGGATTCCTCGAGATCGAAACTCCCATGAGGAGCATCATCCCAGGGGCAGCTGTGGCCAAGCCTTTCATCACCTATCACAATGAGCAAGATATGAACTTACACGTGAGAATCGCTCCAGAACTCTACCATAAGATGCTGGTGGTGGTTGTTGTCATTGACTGGCTTTATGAAATTGAACGCCAGTTCCGGAATAAAGGAATTGATTTGCCTCACAGAGTCCACCATCTGTGAGTTCTACATGGCCTATGCAGACTATCGGAATCTTACGGAAATCACAGAGAAGCTGGTTTCGGGAATGGTGAAGAACATTACAGGCATGGTGCAAGAGCTGGAGAAAGCCCTCGGGGTGAAGCTGCCTGAAACCAACCTCTTCGAAAGTGAAGAAACTTGAAAAATTCTTTATATCTGTCTAGCAAAAGCTGTTGAATGACCTCCACCTCGAACCACTGCCAGACTCCTTGATAAGCTTGTTGGGGAGTTCCTGGAAGTGCTGTCCATCAATCCTACATTCCTGTTAGCTAAATGGCACAGTTCCAAAGAGGGTCTAACTGAGCGCTTTGAGCTCTTTGTCTTGAAGAAGGAGGTATGCAGTGCCTACACTGAGTTGAATGATCTTATGTGGCATGGCAGCTGTTTGAAGAACAGGCCAAGGCCAAGGCTGCTGGTGACGATGAAGCCATGTTCATAGACGAAAACTTCTGCACTGCCCTGGACTATGGGCTGCCTCCCACGGCTGGCTGGGGCATGGGCATTGACCGCATCACCATGTTTCTCACAGACTCCAGTAGCATCAAGGAAGTACTGCTGTTTCCTGCCATGAAGCCAGAAGACAAGAAAGAGACTGCAGCAAGCACTGACACATGGAAAGCACAATGGTTGGCACTTCTGTTTAGAAAGTAATTCCATCTCATACACCTCAGGTGGCTACATTTCTGCAAAAAGGTCAAGTCTTGAAGGAATTCTTGTGGCAGTCATCCATCTGACCACCACAGATCAGTTCAGCCACCAGAAGAGAGAAGAATTAAGAATTTCTTTTTACTCCTTGCTACCAAATAAACCATTTGTCTCCAAAAAAAAAGGTGACTAGACCCTTACTGTTGCCTATTCATGAGATACGAGCGCCCCCTTCTGGTTATCTCATTGCTAAATTGATAGTAATTCGGTATTAATTTCATTTTTATTTCTCCTGACATAATCATAGATGTGTGGTTGCCTAGGATTGTTTTGAAATTAATATCAAAGATACGCCACAGTTTACTGATGGCTTTTTAAATTATTCTTTGATTTGGAGATAATTGTAGAATCACAGTGGCCGTAAGCACAGATTTTGTATACCCTTTACTCAGTTTTACTCAGTGATAACATTTGGAAAGACTATCATACAACACAATTATGATATTGACTGATGCAGTCAAGAGGTAAAACAATTCCATCACTACAATATTCCCTTCTTGTAGCCCTATTGAGGTCATATCTGCATGGTATGGTTTAGAACACAGATTTGCTCAAAGTCACATTAGGTTTAAAATCCAGTCTTCCCATACTAGTTTGGATCTTAACCTCTGTGATATTTCAGAAGGAATCTTGAAAGCTTCTCTATGTTTAGTTTGTCTCCAGATTACTAAATGAGTTGAATTTTCATTCAATATTTTCCAGAACCATAATATTTCAAATGAAGATTTCTTTATGCATCCCATTAAAATTTAACTTCGAGAATCAACAATAGGTAAGTATCCCGATCATAATCTTCCTTGAAAGATTTCAAGCTCTGACATTTGACGTTATATGGTAATAAGGTAAATATTTAAGTAAAATAATCAGATTACAATGCCAAATTCTTGCATTAGAAATAGCTGTAGAAACTTGTTTTAAAGATAATCACTTGGTGTAAGTTAGGCTAAAAGTCAAGTGTGTGAAAAAGCCTTGACCTTCTGTTGGAGTCTTGATCAAACCTCAGTCTTCACTGTACAACATTTAGCACATACCAGTAGGAGGTCTAGGAAAATGTAATATGTGATGAAATCTAGCACGGAAAACTGCAGATACGTGGAAAACTACACATCCAGGGACAAGACAGTAAAAAAATGATGGTGTGGGGAAGAAGCAGCGTGGTAAACAGGGCCTTTAGGAAGTTCCAGACAATAAAAGGATACTTCCACATAACAGCTGTTGTGACACCGCAATAAATATGTAAATCCTGATTTGGAATTTGAAGGGTTTTAATTGATGCATGATATTTTAAATTATTCTCTTGAAGGTTTATTGCTTCTTTCTCCCTTCCAGTTATGATGCTTACATCTCTCCCCCTAGTTTTCTTTGGAGGAGGGGTGAGAGTGAAGTAAGGAGAATGAGGAACTTTTTATGATTCAGGAACTCACCACTGTGTGTGTGTGTGTGTGTGTGTGTGTGTGTGTGTGTGCGTGCACGCGCGCCTCTCTTTGGTACCTTCATAATATACAAATAACCCATTCTCTGTGTAAACTTATTTGCGGTTATTTCTGAATAACAGCTTTTGGTCTCAGTGACATCTGTTCTTGGCAACTTTCACATGCATCATGCTCATGGTCTTAGTTCATGTTATCAGTCATGGTATCTCTTCTTCCCACCTTCCTTTTGCCTGTTGATCCATAGAAGGTAGAAGTTTTTCTAGTGAGAGAAAGTGAGACATTAAGGATAAGGGCAAGTTTGGTCTGAAAACTAGAAGCAAACAGAAGCTATGGACTGACATAGTAAATCTGTAGGTGAAGAGGCTTGAGGGAAAAGATCATGATTGCAGTATTGAATATATTAGGGTTACCTAACTGTTAAGACATTTAAATGACATGGTACTCTACTTATAAGAGCCTAACAATTTCACTTAAAGACTCCTAGAATTAATTACCAAGTTCAGCAATGTAGCAGGATACAAAATCAATAATGATCCTATACACTAACAATGAACTCACTTAAGAAATTAGTAGAACAATACCATCAGTACCATCAAGAAAATTTAAATATTGCAAGCACAAGGGCCTGAGTTTGATCCCCAGTACCACAAAAACAAAACAAAAAAAGAAAAATTAAATATTTAGGAATTAACCAAACCATGGAAATAAAAGCCCTCTACAATGAAAATTTCATCATTATGAAAAAGGAAGGCTGGGATTTAGCTAAGTGGCGCCCTGCCTGCCTTGCAAGCGCAAGGTCCTGAGTTTGATCCCCAGTACCAAAAAAAAAAAAAAATGAATTTCACTTTTGACAAACTCACCTTTGGGCTAAGGATTTAGCTCAGTGGCACTCTGCCTCCTTCCAAGTGCAAGGGTCCTGAGTTCAATCCCTAGTTCTGAAAAAAAAAAAAAAAAAAAAAAAAAGATTGAAGACATCAAAAAATGGAAAGATAGCCCATGTTCCTATATAGGCAGAACCAATACAGTCAAAATGGCTATACTTCCAAAACTGTTATGTAGATTTAATGTATTCCTAATCAAAATATCAACAGCATTATTCACAGCTCTAGAAAAAACAAACCAAAAATCCATATGGAACCAGAAGAGTCCCAGAATAGCAAAAGCACTTCTGGCTAACAATAGCAGAGCAGGAGGCATCACAATTCCAGATGTGAAGTCATGTGACAAAGCTAACATGATGAAAACAGTATGGTATTGGCACAAAAACATATATAGATCAATGGAACAGAATAGATGTGGCAGAAACAATCCCAGACACATTCACTTCTTTGATCTTTGATGAAGCAATCCCAGATGTATTCACTTCTTTGATCTTTGACAAAGGGGTCAAACATTTATCCTGGAGGAAAGATAGCTTCTTTCATAAAAGATGCTGGGAGAATTGGATATCCACATGCAGAAGATTAAGTGTAGACTCATATATCTCACAACGTACTAAACTAAAATCAAAATGGATCAAAGATCTAAATGTTAAAATAGAAACAATCTACTGGAAGATAAAATAGATTAAACTTTTGAAGACATAGGCATAGGCAAGGACTTTCTGAACAGAAGACCAATGGCACAAGAAACAACAAATGAAATCATAGCAAACTAAATAGCTTCTGCCCCGTAAAGGAAACAACCAACAAGAGTGAAGAGATACCCTACAGAATGGGAAAAAAATATTTGCCAGCTATTGCTCAAACATCTAGAATATACTGATGAACATATAAAACATCTAGGCTAACATCTAGAATATATAAAGAACTAAAAAAAGTTACCCCCCCAAATAAAAGACCCAATCAAAAACTGGGCAACCAAAGTGATAGACATTTCTCAGAGTAAGTGTACAAATGGCCAGTAACTCCATGAAAAAGTATTCAACACTGGTGACCATTAGTGAAATTCAAATTAAAACAGTACTTAGGGCCAGGGATTTAGCTCAGCGGTTTGGTGGCCTGCCTTGCAAGCACAAGGACCCGAGTTCAATCCCCGGTACCAAAAATAAAAAAACAATAAAACAGTACTGAGATATCATTTCACTCCAGAAAGAATGGCCACCATCAATAAATAAATCAATAATAGGGCAATTCTTTAATTTCTTTCTTGGGGGGGTACTGGGGATGGAATTAGGACCTTGCACTTGCAAGGCAGGCACTGGCACTACTGAGTTAAATCAATAATAAATGCTGGTGAGGCTGCAG
Organism: Fukomys damarensis; assembly: GCF_012274545.1. NCBI lineage: Eukaryota > Metazoa > Chordata > Mammalia > Rodentia > Bathyergidae > Fukomys > Fukomys damarensis. The sequence continues at coordinate 15,623,922 of NW_022900920.1, read as the reverse complement.
GGAAAAAAGAAACTTTCTACCGTGTTGGTAGAACTGTAAATTAATAAAACAACTATGGCAGTTCTTCAAAATACTAAAACTAGAATTTCCATTTGACCCAGGAATTCCCCTTCTAGTTATCTTCAATGAAAGATTTAAAGTCATCATATTTCAATGATACATGCATAATTTATAACAGCTAAATCTTGGCAACAGCCTACATGTCTGTCAACAGGTCAATGGATAAAGAAAATGTGGTATTTATATACAGCAGAGTACTACTCTACCATAAAAAAGATGCCCTGCAAGAACATAATGTTAAGTGAATAAATCAGACACACATGGTTTCTCTTATGTGAGAAACCCAAAATTTAAAGAGCAAAATAAAAGGAAGTAGGGAGATCTTTTTCAAATGGGAAGGGGAATGAGAGATGGTAGGAGGGGAAGGGAAGGAAAGGAAAGGGATGAAAAAAAGAATTGAAGAAAAAATAGAAATAGAGCTTTTACAAAGAGGAAGAGGAGGAGCCAGAGATTTAGCTCAGCGGTTTGGTGGCCTGCCTTGCAAGCACAAGGACCCAAGTTCAATCCCCGGTACCAAAAAAAAAAAAAAAACAAAAAACCCAAATAGGAAGAGGAACAGGAGTTGGAGGGAGCATGGACGAATGGGAGAGGAAGGAGACAGAAGAAGAATTAAGATGTATTATGTTCCCTTACATGTACAAACTCCCCCACTATAAACATAACCATCACATACTGCAAATATGTATTCATATAAATTAAATTCTAATTACATGTATGAAGAATTATTTAGGGAGAAGTGTACTGATATCTACAATTTAAATACATCAAACAACACAATGGATCCATGGATGGAGAAAGGAATGGATAAATTGGTAAAGACGTCAAAAGTGAGGTTAGCAAAATGTTAATGGTACCAGGTGGTGGGTATCCACCTTCAGTTTTTGCTGTATGTTCGAAATTTTTCATAATAAAATTTGAGAGGAAAACAAAAAAAGACATCTGAGTAGAAATTTCAGGCAGGCAGTTGCACACACATATGCGATTGAGAGAAATTATTGGAAATAAATATTTGAGAGACTTCAGCCTATTACGTGCTACTTAAAGCGTGAGACTGGATGAGATCACCACTTGAGAAGGTGAAAAGAACCACATAAGAGCATGGCATGGCAATATTAAAAGCTCTGAAGGAGAGGAAGTCGCCATAACTAATGAGAACTAATATAAGACCCAGTGTGATAGCCTTAAGGAGTAAGGCCTTTGGGTCTTGGAGTCCAACATGTAAATTTTGTGGGGACATCACCGACATTCAGACGTCAGCCATCTCTGCACTTGGAAACTCTGTGGACAGGTGATTCCTCCAAGGGTTGCCCAGGAAACTGTTTTGCCTTTGTGGAAGAAGCTTTGCCTTGAGGAAGGTGTGTATGTGGAGGGATTGTGTGGTGCTCTGATCTCAAGGCTGCGAACAATATCTGCATTTGGAAGGTGGGCTGACAAGATGTGCCACTGATTCAGGACCACAGTGGCAGAATGGGACACCTAACAGCTTATCCAGCCCATTTCTGTGGTACCTGTGGAACCACAAGAGCTGACATCCCCACCACCACTGGTCACTTCAAATCATTGGTTTGCTGGGGCTAGCTAGGGAGAGCCAATTGTTAAGTTTTCAGGAATTTTTGCAAGCTGGCTGTCAAACATTATTAAAAATTAAACAAAAAAAAAATTAAACTAGGGTCCGGGGATTTAGCTCAGTGATGCTGCGCCTGCTTTGCAAGAGCAAGGTCCTGAGTTCAATCCCCAGTATGGCGGGGGGGTCAAACTATCAACTTGCAGTTGAATTAATTATATTGAGAACAAAGGTGACAGATTCTCAAACCCATCACTTCCGGCTACCCCTCACTGTCATTCTGGGTGGGTTATATAATGGTGGTGTTACTGCACATCTCTTGCTAATTCCACATTCAATGGTGTCATGTTGATGTGTGACTTTGGAGCACTAAGAGTATTTAAAACGTGGAAATTAGCAAATGCTGCAATTTAGACCATGAATCAGTTTTGATGATTTTCTAGAGGAGGGGTTGGCAAACTTTTTCTGTGAAGGGCCAGATAGTGAATGTCTTAGGCTTTGTAGGCCATACAGTCTCTGTCACAACACCAAATTCTGCTGTTACAGAGCAAAAGCAACCATAGATAATATTTAAATGGATGAATAAGGCTGTGCTCCAATATAACATGTATAGTTTATTTGCAGGTACTGAAATTCGAATTTCACACAGTTTTTGTGTGTCATGAAGTACTATTCTTCCTTTTCTAATCATTCAAAAATGTAAACACCATTTTTTATTACAAGTTGTCGAAAAACAAAAGGAGCAGGGTTTAATGAATGTTGCATATTCTTTGTAAATCATGTCTTTCATATCCCTGATATCAGTAAAATTTATAATATTTTTCCCTTAGAGAACTCGGTGTTAAACATTTACCAGCATACCACTGCTTCAAGTGTTTTTGAAGTTGGGGGAGTGAGAAGAGAGGCTTCCTGCAACACACTAGGGAGGCCGCATTCTTCCCCCACAGTTCCCTCCTGTGCACAGCCAGCCCTGGTGTGGGGTGAGCTGGCCCAGGGAGAGTCTGCTGAGGGCTGATTTGGATCTCTGCAGAAGGGCAGCGGAGCATTCCTGCTTGTGTGATAGTGGGAAGTGATGGATTTGAGTATCTATTGAGTACTTTGTTCTCAATACTCCGGGGATCGTCAGATAAAAGCCTGAGAACTTTGATGTGAAAACAAGGCCCTAAAATCAACGAAAAAGAGCCCACGAGATGGGAAAATGTTAGTATTACAGACTAAGAACTCATAAAATTGCAGATATACAGTATTTTTCTTATCTAGGAACGTTATCGTACATATTTCCATTTGGCCAAGTTGTTCAGTAAATGCCTAGGCAGTTCTATTTATTTTTTAAATATTTGTGTTATATTTATGTATATTTTGCTATATGTGATTTTTCTATTTATAGTTTTAGTTCCATTGAAAGGCATCTTTTTTCTTTTATGTTTTTAACTGCTTTTTGGGTTCTGTGGTGAAATTATAGCTCATGTAAATTAATGTTTTAAATTAGCAACAATACTGAACTGCCAATATATTTTGGTTGTGGTTGTAGTAATACAATAGTATCATCTACAATAAATGATCCTTTTACTTCCTTCTTCCTACTTTTTTTTTTTACTGTGTTGACCAGAATTTCTAGTGCTAAGCATCCTTACTTTAGTCCAGATATTAATGTGAACATTTCTGTTATTATTTTGTAAGATGCTGGCTGTTGACGAGATATTCTTTACGTGAAAATGAAGTTCCTAATTTTTTTGTTTATCCCTCCATGTTTCCCTCAAACATGGATAGGAAATTTTATTAGACTTCTTGACAATTTATGAAATGATAGGGTAAATTCATGTACAACACCTTATAATAGGGTGCCATTATTACTAGCAAGCCATTCTTTCATTCATATTATATTCTTTAACACAGATGGGTTTGTTTATATTATCTTTCGTAGTTCTAACCTATACCCATAAATTATGTTGATTTCTAGATTTTTTTTTTTGAGAAGGAATGCTATTTTTGACAACTTTTGGTATTGGGATGGGCTGGCTATGTAAAATTTTCATTTGTTTTTTATACTTAAAAGAACATGAAATTATATGTTCACTTACAGTGTCAAATAATTCAGTCATGAAACCATTAGGCCTTGATTTTTCCAGAGGAGGTTCTTATTTGTTTTTAAGTATTTCTTTTTTCTTGGTAGGTACTAGTTTATTAAGGTTTTTTTTTTTTTTCCTTTTGTTGGTATTGGCAATGATATAGGGAAAATAACATAACTCCCAACCTGCTAAATTCAGATAGGCCAAGTTCGTGTTCCCCAAAATCAAAGAATGATTTCTAAGGAACAATGGAGGTTAAGAGTAGGAAATATGTATTCAGAGGAATAACTCCTGAGATGCAGAAGGGGACCCGAATGGGTTGTTGGGGACCCCACTTCTCAAAGGAAGTTTGAGGAGCAGAAAAAGGAGCAGAGAAACAAGATGAATACAGTGTGGGTCAAAACTGTGATCAACCAATAAGATTACAAGTATATCCGCTTAGGTGATAATTGATGGAATGGGAAGCAGGTCAAATAGCAAGTGAACATGGAAAGAACAGAGACCTTTTTAGGAAGGGATGGATCGGAGGTCCTGGTTACCCAGCAGATAGACTGATGTCTATCTAGACTTTATTGAACCAGGTGATACCAATTATCTTATCCCCGGAAGAGGTACATAGGCCAGGTCATTCCATCTTTATCTTGAGGCCTGGCTTTTGACAGATGCACCTTCAGCCACAGTTGTAATGTGTTCTCATCTCTGCACTGACTCCCTCGAGGGCCTAGGTCTGAATGACTGCCTACAATGTTTCTACCTAACTTAGCTGTTTATAATCATAGGATTACTATTAGATTACTTATTATTTAATTTAGGATTACTGAGAGAATTTCCATTCCACCCCTATTTCTACTCTTTCTACAATCTATTCTGTGGTCAACAAGGCCTCACAACATTTAAAATTTCAGAATTGCTACTTCCCTGAAGAAATGTCTCTGATGGCTTTCCATCCATAGTCTTCACTGCTGTCCTACGGTCTATGAAGGCCTCAAATGATCTACTTATCTCCAACTTTCTGGCACCTTGTGCTTGGGGCCATCCTCCTGCTTAGAGTGACAGAGGGGTCCCCAAGGCAAGAGATTAGCGCCCATTTGCTATTGGGTTTCCTTCTGCTTCTGGAAACAACTGTGGCAGCTTTAAAGGAGCTTTAATTGTTCTAGGATTTTTCCTGACAACACACATGGCTCATAGTTAATCCTTGTCCTTAACTGTACAATAATTACTACTGAGTGCCCCAAGGTATCTGTAGCTTATCTATCCGTTATGCTGTATGTCTGCTGTGGGTTGGGCGATGTCTCCCTCTTTGCCATTTTTCACCCAGGACCCAAGCAAACTGAGCAGTCTCTATTGGAAAATGTTTGGTGTTCATGGCTGAGAGATAAATGTTATAGGATTCTTTTCACAAACACACCAGAGAGATGGAACATGGAGTTTTTTTTCCAGGAAGCAGCTTAGGAGGAGGCAGTTTTATTCAGGCCAGCACTGACTCGGCAGATTCTCATTCAAAGGCTGAGCCCTTGCATAGTAAGGTTTCACTTTTTGTGTAATTTTTGTTTCTTTTTCTCCCCGATGTGGTAACATGGTAACGTACTACAGCCTGATTGGGTAGTTTATGTTACAGAGCTGTGTCAGAACTACAAATGTGTACACAGGATCTGATTGTGCCATGTAGCCTTCCTTTGTCCTGTGAAGGTCCTCACCATATTCCTTTGGGAGGGGTCCTACTACAGTAAGATCCAGGCCAACACGCAGTCACTCCTAAAATGGCTTGGAAGTGACACTACCACTGCAGCTAACTTTTCACTGGCTGGAGAAAATGATATGATTAAGCTGGACATCACAGGGTCAGGGGAGTATTAGGTCAAAGTATATGAGATTGGCATTTTACTAAGTCAAAATGATCAAATAATGGCATATCACAAAAGGATTTGAACAATGTAATTTACAGCAGTACCAACAAAATTTCAGAAGATCAATAATAAACAAAAATTGCTTTACATTTAGAGGAGGGTATACAGAAAACTTTAATTCACAAATCCTGCATTTCCCTCAAGGTAGCCACATGCAACCAAGCCATGCATAGAAATGGGTAATAAAATCCCAAGGAGTCACACAAACTTTTTATTGGATGTAGGGGCCAGTTTTTAGATTCCACCTTCAAGGATCGTGTCTTAATAATTTAATTTAAAATGTGTCAAGTTCTTGCAATGTATCAGGTTCTGTGTAAGATGTTAGGAGAAGTCACAAAGTGCCTGTCCTATGGGAGCTAATCTACCCCTTCCCACCCCAGCTTGGATGTTTTAGGGACAGGTGGTGGGTTGGGTGGTTTGGAAAGCTCTTTGGAGCTGGGGCACACTTCTAACAGGCACACAGGACTTTTGGTCAAGTTCATTTCTGCACAGCTGTAGAACTTATGGCAGTTTGCTTCTTAAGGCCAGCAGGAAAATCCTCTCTAAACTGGGCAACGCCTTTTCTTTTCAAGGGCTCTCCTGATGAGGGTAGCCCAACCTGGGGTAGTCTCCTTTGTGATGAACTCAAAGCTAAACTGATTAGAGGCCTTAATTACATTTGCAAAATCCCTCCTGCATTTTTTTTCTTTAGTGGTTTTGCATCCTGTTTATGAAATATTTTGCTTATCTCAAAATCATAAAGAGGTTTTCCAATGTGGTCCCTTTCCCCCGAATGTTTTATTGCTTTTGCTTTTCAAGTTTGGGTCTACGAACCACTTCAAATTGTTATGTGTGTGTTGGTGTGTGTATAGCACCAAAGTCCATTTTTTTCTTCACATGAGTAGCAATGAGTCCAGCACCATTTATTGAAAGGATCATACTTTCCCTTTTGAGTGCAGCTGTGCCTTTGTTAAATCAGGTGACTGTAAGTATGCATGAGCCAGTCTGGACTTCCTTTTATTCTACTGATTTATTTGTTTATCTGTGTGCCAATACCAAACTATCTTCATTGTTGAATGTTGTGAGAGCTGGACACCACCTGGGATTGCCGCCTCTATGGAAAGTTTGAAAGGCTGTTTCCTCATGCTAGGGCACAGACACTGGCTGTGAGGGGCAAGGAAGGTGAAATTGGGCAAATAGACCAAGTAAGCTGTGTCCAGAACTGAAATAATTTATCTAAAGACTTAAAGGTTCTTTTTAAAAGGATACATAGGACTGGGTATCTAGCTCAGTGGTTCTGCCACCTTGACTCGCGAGTGCAAGGTCCCGTGTTCAATCCCTGATGCCAAAAGAAAAAAAAATTAAATTAATTTTTTGGAAATACTGGGGATTGAATGAACTCAGGGTCTTGCACATATTAAGCCTGTGCCCTACCACTGAGCTATATCCCAGCCCGGCGTTCTCATTTAAAAATCTCAAAAACATAATTGCTTGTCTCCCCTGGTGTTAATGCCTAGTACAGGAAAAAAAAAGTAAAAAATACCACCCATCATTCCTTTGCCCCAAATGAACCATGGTGAACCTCAGTGCCTTCCAGGTTTGAGTCTGACTGTCATTTTCTTAAATCACTGGGAGCAGCAGTATGCACAGCTTTAGAGCCTGCACTTCTGACTTAGTGTATGAGCACTACCTGGGGCTCCAGTTCCCTTTCACATCTCAAGCCAGGGAAGTCTGACCATTAGGGAGCACTTCTCAAATTTTCTGGAATGATCACAGTGGCTGGGCTTGGTCTTCCTGAAGCCCAGGGCTTTGAGTTATTTCTCCTTCCCCTCCTTCCAAGCTGCAGGTCTTCCTGAGAAGAAGGGGTGTGGCCATCAAGTGTCTGATTTCTCAAAATGGTGTTATCCCTTTTACAGGAATCCAGAGTTAATTTCATGACTGATGCAGTACTGGAGTAGGGAAGAACATTCAGAAATGCTCACAAGAACTGGGGCCAACAGGGGAGAGAGACGTGAGCCTCTACAATGCAAGGTGACAGGGCTCTTCTGAAGGATGAGGGAGTGCGGCAGCCAGCCGAGTGGAAAAGTACCTCGGCTGTGATTCATCGGGTATAATGTTCTGCTGGTGCCACGCCATCACCCGTCTGGAGTGCAGACAGCTGACAGCTGAAAGTCACATCAGAAATGGAACTAACTGCTCATTGTAGCCCTGGGGTGGGGGAAATCTTAAGATCTGAGGCACTATGGACCTTCAGTCCTTAAGCCCTAAACCTGAGTTCGTTTATCTTCTCACCTCCAGTCCCCCGCCCTAAGCAGCTACTGATCTTTTGTTTCTATAGATTTGCCTGCTCTAGACATTTGTTGTGAATGGAGTCATACACTATATGGTCTTCTGTATCTGGCTTGACCAAGCACGGTGTTTTCAGGGTTGGTTCAGGGTAAAGCATGTGTCAGAACTTCATTTTTTTCATATGGCTGAATAGTATTCCACTGTGGATATGCCACCGTTTCTTTTTCTATTCACCAGTTAATGCCCATTTGGATTGTTTCCACCTTTTGACTCGTACAAATAATGCTACTGTGGACCTTTGTGTACAAGTTTCTGTGTGGACATGTTTTCATTTATCTTGGATATATACAGTAGCTAGAAGTAGAAATGCTGGGTCACAAGCTAACTCTTTGTTGAACTGAAGAACTACCAGTTTTCCAAAGCAGCTGTGCCATTTTACATTCCTACCAGCAGGGTACAAGGGCTCTGATTCTCCCATATCCTTGTCATTGCTTATCAACTGTTTGATTCTAGCCACCCAGTGCAGGTGAAAGGGGATCTCAGTGTGGTTTTGATTTATTGATTTGCTGTTGACTAATGATACTAAGCATCTATTCATATGCTATTAGTGCCTCCAGAGTTTTTTATTCAGTTGAGCTAGAATATTTTCTTTTTCCTTTAAAAAGAGTTATTTATTTTGAAATAATTTTAGGTTTAAAGAGAAGTTGCAGGGCCTGGAAATTTAGCTCAGTGTTTTTGCCACCTACCTCATAAGCACAAGGACCCAAGTTCGATCCCCAGTACCAAAAAAAAAAAAAAGAAAAGAAAAAGAGAAGTTGCAAAGTAGTATAAAACTCCTTTTTACCCCAATCCAGATGCTGCAACTTTTACCATGCTTAACACATCATTCTTTGAAAACTTAAAGCAAACTAAGTTGCAGGCGTGCATGTCCTTAACCTCTAAATAATTTGGGGGATTTTTGTCTTAAACACAAACAAAATTTTTTTTTCTTATGTAACTACAGTAAAATGATCAAGATTAAAAATCAGCATTGATTGGGTTCTGTAAGCTGCTGAACTTAATGAAGTTTTCCAACTTTCTGGGTACCAGTCCTTTAAAAACAATCTTCACAGATAATTCTCACAACCCCAGGACTTCTGTTGCTTCCTCTGACAAATGAGGACCGTGAGAACCAGAAGGAGGAGGTCCTTCTCAAAGTCACTCAACAACTTAGGGCACAGTTGTCAGGATGCTTCAACTTCTGGGGTACCTTTGCGTGACTTAGGAAAAGACAGCTGAGTGAAACAGGAAGCCAACTGGGCAATGGGACGGCACCTTTGTCTCTGAGTCACATCCTGGCACACAGCACTTTCTCCTCCAGACAGGGAGGATTGTAACTGCAGTGAGAGGAGGCCTCCTGAGGGCCTGGGAGGAGTCTGTCCTTTTTAGTGGGGTGTGTACCCTTCATATCCACTGGGAGGTCAGTGCTTGGCACTGGAGTCATGAAGAAAGAGGCCGGTGACAAGCAGAAGGGTAACTGTGCTTTTGTTGCACTTCATGATCTCAGGTGCTGAAATCTATGCTTTATTGGCCCCTTTTCTCTTTTTCTAGAACTGCCTCTGGACTCCTTCTTCTTCCTTACTTCCCTGCCTCAGACCAGCTTCTGCCTGGTCCTGGTGGCCCTTCCAACACAGGACTCTGACCACATCCTTCTGATCGAAACCAAGGTTCCTTCAGGTTCGATAAGCGGGGTTGTGCCTGTTGCCCCTACACCACCACTGGTTCTGACCCCTCTCACTCTCCAGACTTAGCTCTGGAGTCCCTGGGGAGCCCCTGGGTGGCTCTTGTGGGCTTCTACAAAGCCTTGTTCCTCCTGCCTGATGCCACCCTGAGTGAACTAGAGGTAGAAAAGAGACAAGAAGGGACACAGAGGATTCAGTTTCATGGCTTATTATCCAAATTGGGGTCCCTGGGCCAGCAGCATCAGCATCACAGGAAACTTGTTGTAATGCACCTTTGCAGGCCTCTTCCAGACCTAATGGGAAACTCTAGGGTGGAGTCTAGCAGTTTGCACTTTAACCAGCCCTGGAGAGGCTTCTGATGCCTGCTTAGTTTGAGGACCTTGTAGCTACAACCACAGGGAGGCCAGGCAGGGCCAGGACCAGTGTAACACCAAATAACTCAAGTACATCAAGTAACTCCTCCTGTGCTTCAGCAACTCAAAGTGCATATTCTCTACAGCTGGAGAGTCGGGAATACCAATGAGTACATCCACTTCATCTGCTGTGAGCCATTCAAAGACAACAGGAAACGTGCTAAATGAGAGAGTGTGCCTGGGGTGTAGAAACCAGAGCACACAGAAGATAGAAGGCCATCAGAGCAGATCCTCAAGCAGGTAGATTGGGTTTGAAAGGAAGCGTAAACTTCCGCTGTCAGTCAGTTTCTGCCTAGGTTGTTAGAGCAGTATCATTCTTTCTATAAGGTCACAGTTTCATATTGTTCATTTTCATCATACATTTAGAGATTGGAAGAACATTTCCTCCTGTGTATAAGAAAACAACAATACAAGGCTGTGGAGAATCTGACCTACTGGGTCAGGTTGGTTTAAAAATGTTGAAAACATGTAGCCAAATACGCTTAGTAAATGCTTCTTAGTGGTTATAGAGTTTTGGCCCTTTGTACTTATTGTAGAACCACACGATTAGATAAATAAAATAACTCAAAGGTTAAATTTCATCTCCCTTTAAAAAAAATTTTGTTTTTGGTACCGGGTCTGGAACTTGGGTCCTTGCACTTGAGAGGCAGGTGGCGGAACCACTGAACCAATTCCCTGTCCCTAAATTACTTTCTGTTTTTATAAGCACATTTAAAATTCTGGCTCATAATTTCCTTGATGCAAAATCAAACAATTTTGCCTAAAAGGCAGCATGTGACCTTGCTCAGCTTTATGTGTTGTTCTTGCATATCAGAAAATCGACAAGTTGTCATTCATTATATTTTAGCAGATGCCCCGTGGATCTATTTGAACTTATGTCTACCTGATCTTCATCACAGAGAATGAGGAACTGGTCACAGGCCACACACTTTTGATTTTCTAAAGTAAATATGCCCTAAGGAGCCAATTTGTGCAAATGGGGACTGTTGGTTCTACACGATCTATGTAGGAGAAATTGATTTATATTAACTTGAATTAATTAAAGACCTAAACTGTGGATCTGAAAAGTATAATTAATTTAAAAATTGAAGGTAAACAGCAGCAGGCAGCCTTGGGATTAGCATTTAGGGGTTGGTCTTTAATTAATAGACAAGAATGATGATTTTATATTAGAAATAGCACTACTTCTAAAGTGCTTTAGATGTTCTCAAAAATGTTTTAAATGTTATCCTCTTACACTATTTTTGAAGACAGGTTTACAATGAAAAAGTCATGCTGAAGTAAGTTGTTTAGTGGGATGTCTTCTTAGCCTATTGGGTTATATTAATTGCATCAATTAATTCATAGTACTCCTCAACCTAAAATGCAATAACTCATGTATCTATATTTAAATGTTATTAAATCTTTTTTCTGTCTTATCCATACTGTAATAAGGTGATTATGTCAAAACATATCTTGAACGCTGACTGGAACTTCTCATCAGCACTAGTGTGAAGTCCAAATTCCTTGAGAGAGCAGCCAGAGCCCTTCACAATCTGGCCCAGGGTCCCCTTCAGCTGTCTCTCCTGCACTGAGGACCCCTGCCTGTCAACAGCTACATTTCACAGCGTGGACCCCCCCCCCCCGTAGATTCATAATGCTGACCCCAACTGTGTGCTTCCCTTGTTTTTTCACCCGCCAGACCCTCTCTTAAGAAGTATCACAATCTCCTCTTTTCAGGAAATTGTAAATGTTTTCAACATATTTGACATATAACATTTGCATATATTTAGGGTACAATGCAATACATGCATATGATATATAATGATAAAATCAGGGTGCATAGCATTTCCACCTTCTGAAACATTTATATTTCTATATGTTGGGAACTTCAGACTCTTGCTAATTATTTTGAAATATATTATAGACTGCCCAGTCTAATGCCTCCTAGCTGTGCTTTGCTACCTGTTTTCAACCACTCCCCATTCCCCTCTCCCACACTCCTCTAGTCTCTAGTGGCCACTATTCCACTCTCTTCAACGAGATGGACTTTTAGGCTTCCATAAATGAATAAGAACGCATGATGTTTGTCTTTCTGTGCCTGGTTTATTTCACTTAGCCAATCTCCTCTTCATGTCCTGGATGCCCCTCTCTTTGGATTCCCTTCTGTCATCCTTGCATTTCTCTTTCTGCAAGATCATAGGTACTGGTTTTATGTGGCTACTCATATTTAATTAAAAGTAGATAAAAATACAAATTCAGTTCCTTGTTTGCACTTGCCACATTTCAGATGTTCAGTAGTCACACATAGCAATCCTCTTGGATGGCTCAGATTGAGAACATTTCTATCACTCTGGAAAATGCTAGACCCTGAGCTCTGTGGGTCTTGGGCTCAGTCATTCCACACTGCATCTGTTGTGCCTAGCAGAGGTCCCAGCCCATAGAGGTTTCTCTCATCTAAACCAAACGGACTCTCACCAGGAAAGACGATCAGCATGTGCCTTCTGATGCTGAGAGTGTGCCTGGAGTTCAGAGAACAGGGAACCCAAACCAGCTCTGAAGTCAGCTCTTATCTGTTGGCATGTCCTCAGGCAGAGTTCTGTCACTGTGTGAGATTGGATGAATGGGGAAAGGTGCCTGTAGTCTTGGGATTAGCAGACAACCGGCATAACAGGCAGTTTGAGTGAGTGGGCTTTGGAAGTCAGGTGAAGCAGCATGGACTTGATCTCACTGAGACAGACAGCCCTGGTGATCAGAGTAGGGCAGTGGGTAAGGCTACAGGAAAAGTTCAAATCATGAATGCAGCTTCTTAGACTGGTCCTGTGAATTAGGGCAAACAATTTGGAGTCCTCCATCTGGAGTCTTTTGCACTGCTAGGAGAACAGAAACCCAAGAGGGAAGATCTTTCTCCTACTGGGCAGCAATCATGGTAGCCAGGTTCCAATTCAGAAGCCTTATTTTATAATTGAGGCTTTGGCAACTATGGCGTTTCATCGTTCATTACTTATGAATAGACTCAACTGTTCAAATTAAAGGTGAAATACTTTCAGTTAGGACTGCAGAGAGGATGGCAGAAAACTCATTTGCTTGGCTTCAGAGGGCCCCCTTTTCTCTGGAAAAATCGTTTCTAGGAAACAGTGCCAGGTGCTTGTGGGTGAGAAATGCATTTTCATGACACATTTAAAAATGCATCTTTTAAGAAACTGTCTTTGCTGGGCATGGTGGCACACACCCGTAATCCCACTATAATCCTCAGGAGGCTGAGGCAGTCTGAACTACACAGCGAGACCCTGTCTCAAAAAACAACAAAAAAAGAGAAAACCAAAAAACAGAACAAAAAATCCCAAAACTATCTTTATTAATGAATCTAAAGAGAGAAAGAGGCTGGGCCAGCTGACACAGGAAGACTAAGGCAGGAGAATTCCAAGTTGAGGGTTAGCCTGCTTAACCTATTGAGATCCTGTCTTAAAGTGAAACAGAGGACTAGGGATGTAGCTCAGTGACAGAATGCTTGTCTGGCATGCATGAGACCCTAGGTTCAATTTTTAGTACTGCAAAAAAAAAAAAAAAAAAAAA
>NW_022900920.1:15598532-15610102 GCF_012274545.1 Fukomys damarensis | reverse complement strand
CCCAGGTTTAATTTTTTGTAACAAAAAAAAAAAAAAAAAAAAAAAAAGTAAATAGAAAATCATTGCTTGCAGATAAGGAGCTATCAGGACACAGGAAGTGGCATCCAGGGCATGGGCCTTAGCTTGGTCACTCCAGGCAGATGTGTAGTCATTGCTGTTTTCCTGGAGAGGCTCCCAGACGTTCTCAGAGAGTCAGAATTCAGGGTCAGAAAGAGGACTTGAACCTAAGTCCCTCAGATGACAACCTGGCTCCTTAGGTCACATGGAGGGAAGGAGGAGTATCTGGAGAGGGAAGAGCTGGAGTCAAGGCATAGAGGTTTTAATCAGCGAGAAAGTATGTTTCAGTCCTGACGGTGAGTGGGGGAAGTGTTCGCATGGGGTGAGGGCTGGGATAGAGCATGGGGTTGAGGTACGATAGGAAAACAATTAAGATAGAAAGACGACAAATCATAATGTTAAAATTGTACGTTTGGTAAAAACTGTAGGTTTAGGACACAAACCTAGTAAAAAATGACTAAGGTCCTTAAAAAGACAATAAGCTGGGGCCATTTCTTTTATCTATAAATTGGCCTTTTCAGCTGTGAATATCCCATCTTTGTTCACTTGGGAAACACAAATCTATTGAATACACCATGGAGCTAGCAATAATTAGCACCATAGCTATATAGAAGCCTTTTACAAAAAATTTTTAGTACTTTTTTTTTTTTTTTGGTACTGGGGATCGAACTCAGGATCTTGTGCTCTTGAGGCAGGCAAGAAGACTTTATAGATATTCACTTAGTTTTTACTCATAAGGCAAAGTTTAAATTCCTTTAACAGGTTTACAGGGTGCAACTGCACTGACGAGAATTAAAAGGCATCTTTAAAGCTGTTATAAATTTAGGAAACAGTGTTGATGACCATAAGAAGACATATTACCCAATATACATGTGTATGTCATTCATACAACAACAAAATGCTTGTTTAGTCAAAGCTAATAGATGCAGATCGAAAACGGCAGGTCCAAATTTAGACATGCCAAAAATGTTGATCATGTTATATGTCTAGAGTCTAGTTCAGTGATGGCCAACCTTTTAGAGATTTCAATGATACAAACATTGTATCAGTGCCTGCCTGCCATAGGCTCACACCACTGGTCTAAATGTATAGTATAAAAGAGAGCACTTATCAGTTATTTTGTATATATTAAACTTTAAAGCTTAGATTTATAGCATATCTTCTCTTCAGATACATATCTTTTGTCCCAGATGTGTTACAAACTAAAATAATAACTATTCATTTAACCACTTATAAACTGAAAATTGGGAACATTTCACAAGTCAAAATTTAAATAATCTTTAACTCTTAAAATTCAGTTTCTTTAGTAACCAAACACATAACAATGGAAAACACAATAAATTATCTGAATAAAATATAAAATCTTGATTTTTATTTAGTTTTTGTAAGTTTAGCCAAGAACATTTCAATATTTTAAGAAAATATTATTACTTTAGACATAGAAAGCTTTTAACTGTTTTAATTGTAGCCAACTCAATTATATAAATATATTTAAAAATAACTTTTGTTTGAGTGAGGCACAATAAGACTGGGGAGTTTTGTCTAGTTTGGGCAAAGGCCCTCCACTTAGGACAACATTTAAAAATATATTAATATAAAATTATATATTAGAAATTTAACCTTTAAACAACATAAGAGATCAATCTTAAACCTTTATGTATTAATAATTTATGAAAACACATTTAACAGACCAAATATTTTATAAATTTTGAGCCAATGTTTGAATTCATATCTAGCAATTGATAACTCAAATGCTGTTATATTTATAAGCATTAATTTTAGTAAATAACAATTACTTTGGGTTACTACTGAAAACCAAAGCACAGGATAGTTAACATTCTTAAGCTTTCTCTCTCCACAGATATATATATTATATATTATATATCTATATAACATACATACTTTACTATATAATATACATTAATATATGTATTATATATGTAATATATCAATATCATATATATATAGTCTTTTTTATTAAAGATTGCAAACATACATAACAAGAAATGAAGATACTAAATAAAAATTTCAATTATACATATAAATGACAGCAAAAAAGGATATGAAATAAACAAAAATTTATGTAACAGACTAATAGTTGAAATGCATTATTAGTTTGATATGATCTTCAAACGTTATGTTCTTTCTCATTTTCTTATCATACTATTTTTGAAATAATGTAATTACAAATAAAACAAAGTTACATATTATAGTTGAGAAACTGTCCTCAAAATTTTATGATTTATAAACTCCTTGGTTGTATTAATTGATAAATATCATATTCTCGTTGATTGTACCACTTACATTTTCTAACAAAACATCCCACAGAAAAAAAATATATTTGAAATCCAAAAGCAACTAAATAATTCACATTTTTAAGATCAGATTTTTCTGTTTCTATTTTATTATATCCCATACTTATTTTTATTATATTTTCATAAGCATGATAGCATTTAACACCAATACATATGCAATATTCTTCCTAAACGAATGACTATAAATTCAGTCAAGCATGTAATTTAGAGAAATCATAAGGTTGCCAGAGAAACTATCAATATGCCAAATGTGCACAATCCTACCACATTCATGACCATGTTTCTCATTTAATAGTGCACACATATGTGTAAAAACATGCCCCCCCCCACATATACACAATGCATGTTTTCTACAATACAATATATACTTTGGTATAATAAAACAGTGCAGTGATGTGTGGAATGTTGGTGATTTGTGTGATTTGAGAAAAAACAAATATCATCTTTGAGGGAGTTGGAGAATTTGTAATATGTACCAGATACTAAATTATATTAATGATTTATTTAAGTATAGTTACAATAAAATTTACTTAAAAATTAATATTCGTCATCAGTAGAAAATATGTACAAAGATATACTGATAACATAACAACATTTGTCTTAACAAATTTCCAACCAAACAAGCTGTAGTGACAGAAAAGGAAGTTTGTAGAAAGCAGAGATGAAAGAGGAAAAGGACAGATGGTCCTTAATACTTTTCATACTACTCATATATACAGATTTCATAAATTCTCAAATAAGAAAGCAAAGAAAATGAGAACCAAAATAACTCATCAATTTGGTAGACCAACATATAAAGACAAGGATTAATGTGTTGATAAATTTTAAAAATATGAAATGTAAAGCCTGACATTTAGCTCGGTAGTGCTGCACCTGTCTAGCCAGAACAATGTGCTGAGTTTAATCCCCAGCATCAGAGGAAGAAAAAAAAAAAGAATAGGAAAAAAAAGCATATGTACTTTCTGACATACTCAATAAATTAAAAATAAATTATTTGTAATCTCTTCCTCTTGAATTGTTCCCTTCACAAGGATGTAGTGAGCTCCTTTGTCTCTTTCAATCAGTTTAGGTTTGAAATTTACTTTGTCTGTGAATAAGATTACTACCCCTGCTTTTTTTCTGGGCTCCTGTTACATGAAGTTTTCTGTCCTTTCACTTTCAGTCTATGGGTTTTTTTTTGCACTACACATGTCTTGTATACAACATATTATTGGATTTTGCTTCTTAATTCATTCTGCCGGTCTATTTCTCTTGATTGGTGAATTGAGTCCCTTGATATTGATGGTTATGACTGATATGTACTAATTTATTATTGTCATTTTTTTTCGCCTTCTCCTTTTAGTTTCTTGGCTTGCCTATTTGATTTGCTCTGTTGGGCCTCATTGTATTGTTACCTTCATTGTCTTTTTCTAGAATATTGGGTAGAATTCGTTGTAGTGCTGGTTTGATATTCATAAAGTTTCTCAGGTGTTCTTTATCATGGAAATATCTTATTTCCCCTATTTCCTCTTGAATTGTTCCCTTCACAAGGATGTAGTGAGCTCCTTTGTCTCTTTCAATCAGTTTAGGTTTGAAATTTACTTTGTCTGTGAATAAGATTACTACCCCTGCTTTTTTTCTGGGCTCCTGTTACATGAAGTTTTCTGTCCTTTCACTTTCAGTCTATGGGTTTTTTTTTGCACTACACATGTCTTGTATACAACATATTATTGGATTTTGCTTCTTAATTCATTCTGCCGGTCTATTTCTCTTGATTGGTGAATTGAGTCCCTTGATATTGATGGTTATGACTGATATGTACTAATTTATTATTGTCATTTTTTTTCGCCTTCTCCTTTTAGTTTCTTGGCTTGCCTATTTGATTTGCTCTGTTGGGCCTCATTGTATTGTTACCTTCATTGTCTTTTTCTAGAATATTGGGTAGAATTCGTTGTAGTGCTGGTTTGATATTCATAAAGTTTCTCAGGTGTTCTTTATCATGGAAATATCTTATTTCCCCTACCATTTTGAAAGAAAGTTTTGCAGGATATATCAGTCTAGGTTGGAGGTTGTTTTCTTTTAATACTTCAAATGTCTCATTCCAGGCTCTCCTTAACCTAAGGGTTTGTACGGAAAAGTCTGCTGTGATTCTGATGGGCTTTCCTTTGCATGTAATTTGTTTCTTTTCTCTTACTGCTTGTAGTATTTTGTTCTTCTGTTGGGTTTCTGGGATCTTGATTATTATATGTCTAGGTGTAGATTTTTTTATCACAGCTAGTTGGAGTCCTATATGCCTCACTTATCTGTATGTCAAATTCTTCCCCTCTGTTTGGGAAGTTTTCTATAATTAATTCTGTGAACAGCGTTTTTAAGTCATTTGCATTTTCTCCGACTACTTCTTGAATTCCTATCAGTCTTATTCTTCTTTGTGTCGTCTAAGAGTTGTTGTATCAATTTCTCATGATCCCCTACTGTTTTTAAGAGACCTCTCTTTTCATGGTCACTGACTGCAATTTTATCTTCTATATCTGAGATTCTATCTTCCGACTCTTTTATTCTTTTGTGAACACTCTCAATGGAGTTTTTAATCTCCTGGATATCTGTTTGAATCTGTCCTATGGATTCCATTTCTTTCTTGTATTGGACATTTATTGTTTCCAATTCTTTATTATGCTGGACATTCATGGCTTCTATCATGGTCCTGAGCTCATCTATTTTCCTCTCAGTTTCTGTTCTAGAGTCATGAATTATAACTTTCGTTTTGCTCATCATTGCTATGATTATCTGGGAAATTACTTCTGTTTTATATTTCTCTAGAGCCTGATTGATCAGTTTTGTTACTTCCTGTGCTTTGAGTTCAGGGTGTCCTGATGATTCACTGTCAGACTTTTCATCCTCATTTGCCCCACTATTTGCCATTGGTGAACTGGAAGTCTGTCCCTGTATCTTGCTTAAGCGTTTTCTCATTTTTACTATTGTTGCTGGGTTGTCCTTAGTTTAACCTTTAGGTTATTACTTAAATCTTCCTGATATAGTTGGGCTGCAGCCCATGGGTCTCTAATGACTCATAGACATTCTCATTTTCATAATACCGAAGAAAACAGCCCAATAAATCAATCACAATCCTTTATCCTAATTGATACAATCAGTACCACAATATAATGAAGCACAATTTGCAAATTGACCACTTATGGTAGTCATAAAGCTAGCACCTTCAAACCATGTGAATTAAATTAAAATCAAGAAGCAATCCAAAATACGCTTACAGTGAATAAACTTTTCAATAAGGATATTTACCATTTAGAATGGGGGCTTAAAACAGAGTTAAGACAAGAAAAGTAGATAAGTAAAAGAATTAGAGAAGGTTTCATAGGAAGCCAAAAGACACAGAATGACCAGAGAATCGTCAGGAAACTGTTAATTTCAAAAAGAACAAACAAAATAGAAGTATAATAACCCTTGAGTGAGGTAGAATAACGTAAGAAAAGAACATAAAGAAAAGAGAAAAAAATAATAGAAGAAATCTGAGTTAGGACAAGAGCAAAACCAGAAAGGGAGATGAGGGATACTATAGTGGAGTAAGAAACTGAGTTGGAGAAAGAAGACAGAAAAAGAAAAAAAAAAAAAGAAAGAAACATAAGTTTGAAGGGCCTCTTTCAGACTATATCACTGCTATCATAATATACAATATGTGCTGCCATGTGCAGAGCCGAGTCCCCTGATCTCAGCTAGCTGGTGGCAGAACCCCATGACGCAGGCTGAGCTCAGGCTGCAAGGCCCGGACTGAGTTCCCCGACCTCCTGAAAGGTTGAACTCCACTCGGTTCTACTATAAATTTCCCCCACCACTTCTTTAAAGATGTTCAAAGTTAAAAGCGCTGAAAAATACTCTTTATGACCTCCTCTTCCTCTACAGAGTAGGTCCAAAGACTGGCACAATCAGGAGGTCTAAAAGCGGGAGGGGGAAGGTTGGGGGGGTATGGGGTGCCCACACAGCTCTTTTTCTAGTGCTGAAGATGGCAGCAGCGGCGCCAGCACGGGAGGACCCCGCCGAGCAGGTCCTCTGGCACTAAAGATAGCGGGAACACCGCCTGGAGGGCGCGGCTGAAGATGGCGGAACGCAGCCTGCAAGAGAGGGTGCAGCAGAGAAGGCCCTCTGGCGCTGAAGATGGTGGGAACACAGCCTGCAGGAGAGGGCGCCACACACAGTCTTTAACCAAAGGAAAACTCTTTTAAATTCTTGTACACAGAGAACAATGGACATTGCATTTATGCAACCAAATTTGTTTTGGTCTTCTTAAGTAGTCTAGGCTGGCCTTGAACTCCCTATATAATCCAGGCTGGCCTTGGCCTTCCCCTGCCTCAGCCTCCCAGATGCTGAAATTACAGGCATGTACCACCATGCCAGGCCAAAACCAACTTTTTTGGGGGGATACCAGGGCTCAAACTCAGGACCTTGCACCTATGAGACAGGTGGCAGCACCACTGAGCTAATTCCTCACCCCCAAAACCAATTTTTAAAAGAAAAATATTATTTTGATTGGCTAACAACCTGGATGAAAACATGTCATCAACTTTAAAGACATCTTTACTCTTACCAACTGAGCATTTTAATTAGCTCACAGTTAAGCCAAGTGTACAAAAGCATTTGCGCTAATGTCACCAGTGTCCATTTATCTACAGTATAAGATGTCTTAAATAGAACTTTTAGAGGATAACATATACCTGAACGTTAACAAACAGATATGTATTAACTTAAATCATATATAGTCTTTATGTTACCAGACTTTAAGGCTTTTATTTGCAAGTTTTATGTAAGTCTTGAGCCTAGCAGTTTTTACTCTTTAATGTTTTAAGTGTGTTTGGTGATCCTTGAATATTTGTATAACTGGGGTTTAAAAAAATTTTTTTTAATGGAAAGCTGTAACAGAGCCAGAAGTCTGTAAGGACAAAAGCAAACAAAATAAAACAAAAAATCTGGTATGAGTTAAAAAAAAATTTTAATGAAGCAGCAGCATGTACTTTAACCAGTTATTAAAACAGATTAACAGGCAGACAAATAAGAAACCACAGAACACATAAAACAATTACATTAAATCAAGGTGCACTCTTAGGCCATGCTGAATTATAATAATCTTTTCCATAGTTTTAGGTTTATAACTACTATGGATTAGTCAGAACTTTCTTTGGGAGTTACCAATTAGTCCTGTTTACCTCAGGTAATTCTTAGCAGTAGTAATTTCCTTTTATACTTTAAGCTCCTCTGACTACCTTTTTTATGTTAGTTAATATCACACACACAACCAGTAAGAGTCAGAAGAGTTGTAGCTTGTTAGATGGGATTTTTGTTCATTTTCCCTCCTTATTATAAACCAAACTGGAGGCCTTGTCTCTTACATTCAGAGAAAAAAAATCAATCTTTAAAAATTCCTCCATCTTATCAGTCCCAGGTTCATAAAAGGTAAGCTAAAGGTGATGCTTTGGGGGCAAACAATGAGTTACCCATAACCCTTTAGGATGCACTACACGCCTTTAAGATCTCTTGCGTACTTCTGGAAAGAAACAGAGAAAAGGAAAAAAGAGAGAAAAGATGGGATACTACTTAGGTTCCCCAAGATCAGGCTGGGTGAGCCATCTACCTCATCCTGGGTCACACTGTATGTGTAGGGGGGCTCCCTCACCCCCATTTTCTAGAGCCAGAACTGTCTGGAGGGGCAGCTCTGCCCTGCTGCCCTAGATTCAGAACTGTGAGGGGCAGCTCCACTATGCCATCCAGAATTGGTACTGGGGGGGGCTCTGCTCTGTTACTTCAGAGTTGGAACTGCCTAGGGGGTGGGGCAGCTCTGCCCTGTCACTCCAGGGTCAGATGCACGGAGACTGGCAGCTCTGCCCTGTTTCTATCATTGAATAGTCCAAGTGCCCCAGCTAGTCATGTAGAAATCTACTGCTTATGTCTCAGACAATCGTCCTTGTTCCTGGCACATAGCCACTCCAATATGCCTGTAATCCCAGCACTTGGAGGCTGAGGCAGAACTGCTTTGAGTTCAAGGCCAGTCTGAATTTTACAGCAAGACCCTGTCTCAAAAAATAAAACAAAACAAAAATTATGCAAGATCTTTAAAAAATTGGGAAAGCAGGTGTTATGGCTTGTGTCTAGATGTCCCCCTGAAGCCTTATGCAGTCATAGTGGGGCTTTTTCAGAGGTGGCTGGATTTACAGCGTGTGACACTGGGATTGATTCAAGGTGCAATGCTGGACTCAGGCACAAGGATTAAGGGTGTGTGTGCTACCTACCTCAGCAGCCTGGATAAGATGTAAAGGATAGAAAGAGCTGTGGTTGTCCCTTGCTTGCTTAATTTTGCTGTCTTCTGCTTGCCATGAACTGTTTCTCCTCTGTGATGCCCCTCTGCCAAGCCACTCTGCCTTGGAGTCTGACAATTATGGACTGAAACCTCTACAAACTGTGAGCTAAATAAACCTTTCCTCCTTTAATTTTAGGTGTCAGGCATTTTGTCTCAGCAATGAGAGAATGGTAACTAAGCAGGAAAAAGGAGCTGTACACACAGTTGTTTTACTCAAAATTCACTCCAAAGATCTTTTTATCTAGGCCCCTGTAACATTCATAAGGAACACAGGATTTAAAAAGTCTGGAGATGTCACTTAGCAACTACAAATTACATACCATTGTAGATAGGGAATAAACTTGAGGCCAAAATTATCATAATACCAGAAACAAACAAGGTGCAGGGAAGAACCAGAGGCAGGAAGATCACCAGGAGTTCAAAACCAGCCTGTGAGACCACATGTCAAAAACAACAACAACGACAACAAAAATTATAACTTTACCTCCTTTCTGCCTTTTTTTTTCTTCTTTTTTTGGAACCAGGGATTGAACTCAGGACCTTGCACTTGCAAGGCAGGTGGTGGAACCACTGAGCTAAATTCCCAGCCCTTTTCTCTGTTTTTAAAACTTTCTTCTTTCCTACCTCATCTGGATAAGATCCAGTAAAAGGGGGAGGGGTGGTGAGGCTCAGGGAAGGAGCTCTGCAATGTGGACGGTACAACACACCCCTCCAACTGCCTGATCTGGGCCAGGCCCCAGAGCCACTCTCCCGGCCTTTGTCCTGAGGGATACTACTGGAGACCGAGGTAAGAAAAACAAAGACCTGTGGTCATGCCTTGATAGATTCTTGAAATACCAAACCTGGAAGCTTGCGAGCTAAATTTGGGGCCCCCAGAATGCACCTGTGCCATTCTTCCTTTCCATTCGCGCTGTTTTCCAGGCATGAACCTGTTTGCTCTGAGCATAGTATTTTATTAAACTTACCTGCTTTTTCTGTATCATTGTGTGCAACATCCAATGCTTTGTCCCTCATGCACAAGAGCCTGGAAACCATCCCACAGTAACACTTGAAGATCCCTCCCCACTTTGTCTCCTTAGCAAACAGTGGGGAAACTGATCTCATTATGGAGCTCTTTTTTTCCCTTTCTGTTCTGAGACAGGGTCTTGCTATGTAGTCCAGGTTGGCCTCAAACTCATGATCCTCCTGCCTCGGCCTCCCACGTGATGGAAGTTCAGGTATGTGCTGGGACACTGGGTTTACATTGTGTCTTTAGTGACCTGGTTCGCTACTCAATCCTGCCAGTTGACTGGAGGGAGGTGGAGGGTCCTTGGCCGGCAGAGACAGTTCTTCAGGTGTCCTGGTTCCATCTCCTCTGATTTTGTGAGGCAGGGGTGAGTGTGTGAGAGGAGTCACTTAGCCTTTTTGGCCCTTGTTTTTTTGTTTTGTTTTGTTTTTTTCCTGTAAAAATAAAGGAATTGGAAAGAGAAGTTTTCACTAACTTATTTACCACCACATGCCCCTTTTATTTCATGGGTCTACTGTGGCCAGTGTTTGTTGGTGGCTTTGCTAATTAACACCTCCACCCCGCCTGCTAAAACCTTAGGGCTTCTGGTCTGAGAGGAGAAGTTCCTGGCCCTCCCTTTGTTACGGAAGTGACACACAGAGAGGCAGCAGAATGGAAGTAAAATAAAAAAGTTTACCCCATGGATGGGGATCGATCACACCTAAAGGCGGTGCCCTGATCGACTCTCCCATTGGGCTACAACTCTTATTTTTACAGGGTTTTACAACTTTGATCTTATTCAGTTGGTTATATTGCATTTTCACAGATACCCAAAACATGATAGCAAGGCAGCTGAATTTCAACCAGGATGCAGCATTCAATTACCTACTCTAGCCAGGGGGAAGGGAGCTTGTTTGATTAACAAAGCTAACAATGGTTCTTTTCACTTACAAACTTTTGTGGGGAGGCTTGGTGTCTCCCGGTACCGGTTAATTCTGAACTAAGCAGGCTGAGGGGCAGAAGTTATCTTATATTGTGACATTTCCTAAATTTTCATTTATTAAAGTTTTCCCTATCACCTTCTCACAGGGTGAGGTTTTGGCTTTATGAGGCCCCGGGTAGTCAGGCTGGGGGCACTTTTTCAGGTTGCTGGGCCTCTGGTTTCCTGGCCCTGGATGGGAAGGCCTTCCCTGGAACCAGGATGCTAACAAAGGCTATGTCTTCGGACTTTTCTTTTCAAACTATTTTTCTCGGAAAAGGGGATGTGTGCACAAAGAAATAACCCAGACGGAGATTAGAGGAACATCCCTAAGCCTGTTCCCTGTCCCAAAGTCAGAGCACTCTGTCCACCCGTCCTTGGGTGCCTCTGTCCTGGAGCGACAACTGCAAAGAGGTTCCTCGGGTGCGCAACGCAAGCTCTGCCTATCGGCTCAGCGTGGACACAGACCGCCGAGCCACACCCCCCCGCCCGCCATCGCCCTTGCCCTCTTAGACTTGCCTGCGTCCCAAAGGATGCACTGGAGACTTAGATAGAACAGCAAAGGCGAGGTCTTCTGTTTGAAAACACAGTGTTTTGATACATTCGGGAGGGGACAATCTTAAATCCTACAAGGCCCTTCTCTATCAGAGACCGTCCCCAACACTGCCTGGTACAAACTCCTGAGGCTCGATCCTGAGCTACTCCGCGCCTGACTAGCATGCACACCACTGATAACTTTTCAACTTTTTACAAGAACTAGGTGAGGAGGGTTATGTTCTAGTTACTCCTCTTGGCCCTTCCACTTAACTGTAGGTGTGGACGCCGCCTCTGTACGGCTGCCTCAGGTCCACGGTCCCGATCTGGCGTGCCGGGCACGGGGGTCCGTTCCGACGC
>NW_022900920.1:15590679-15597606 GCF_012274545.1 Fukomys damarensis | reverse complement strand
GGAGTGTGTGTGTGTGTGTGTGTGTGTGTGTGTGTGTGTGTGTATGTGCGCGCGCGCGCGGGAAGTGAAACGCTGCAGGATGTTCCGGGCACCCGCTGAGGACCGAACTCTGCTCCTATCCCGGAGTTGGTGACTCGCCTCGTTGGGTGCTCCAGGCTCTCTGCCCCGTCCAGGGAGACGAGGTTTCCAGACAAGTGGTGGCTGCCGGGTGTTCTGCGGGAGCCACACAGCGCCCAGAACAAACAGGAACACAGATTCCGAGGAAAGAGAGCACAGGTTTGGGAATAGTGACTTATGACCAGCCGCCTTAGGACTGCAAGAATTCATTTACGTTGCTTTCCTTTCTTCCTACTTCTCTGCCTCCCCCTTTAAAATGAACCGCACATTAATTTTCGCCCAGATTCTCTTCATATAAAACTTTAACCTTTTTGGGGTAAGGAATAGCGTTTCCTTGCGCCGACCACAGTTTGCCCTGATGATTTTCTGGAGCATGGACGGGCTTAGTACAGCAGCCCGTTTAGCAGTGTTGTTGCCGGTCTTGCTTTCCTGGTTTCGAACCAGCCCTACAAAAATGAAGGTGGCTTCTCTTGACTAAATTCAGTCTGGTACTGGGTCGTGGAATTTGCAGGATGGACTGGGGGAGGGTTTGGGATGATACAGTTTTTTAAAAGCAGTTTTTCTGTATCAAGAGGGGAGGGGAAGTGGTAGCGATGGGGCAAAGGAGAGTGGAGGAGTTCCTGACTTCTCCGGAGAGATGCTTCTGACCAGCTCCACGCTGAGATGCCCCGTGGAAAAATAATGTGGAGTTCAGTCCAGGCCAGTCCAGCGGTGTGGGGGCCAGACAGCTGGGTTTGGCACGCGCTTGGCCTCAGCTTGGGGACTGCTGCCTAGGCCCAGAGTAGCCTCCTCAGTGCAGGCGGTGCCTGGGGTGAAGGGTGGAGGAGCAGTGCAGAGGGACTGCTCTGGATTTTTCTTTATAGGAATATGGTCCAGCCTGAGCACCTGGGGCCTGGCTGTCCTATATGGATAGGAACACACCCGTGTGGTTTAGGGAGAGATAGTGTCCAGGAGCACAGAGCACAGCCTTAGCATGTTAGGGGAGAAGGGTTTTACTAGAGAGAAGTGGCCCACGGTGCTCAGGAATGGGTAGGATAAGACACACCTGCTGAACACAGGTCCATGTGCCAGGTGAATTATCCCATGACCTCGCTTGGTTTTTGCATCCTCACGAAGAGGAAGCTTCTACTCTCATCCCCATCAGTAAGTGGAACAGAGGTTGAATAACTTGTCCAAGACCACTCTGAGAAAATCTGAACCCAGGCGGCCTTATTCAGAGCCAGTCCAGAGCTGAATCCTGTGGCTATAGACGAAGGGTTTCCTAGGGGCTCAGAAGTGTGTGTAGGTGGGAGTGGACTGGGAACAGTACCAGCAGCGCACCTGAGACATGTTTGGGAGTTGGGAATGAATTAGTATTGTGGAGGACGTTTGGGGAGGACCAGGAGTGACACAAGCTGATGTTCTTGAATAGGAGTGGCTCCCAAGAAACTTGGTATAAGACTAACCTGGCACAGGAATGCAGAATGCATCACCATGGGTGTTGGGGCCACTGCAAGAATTTGAGCATGTCCTAACCACATTAAAATAGCACATTTTGGTAATAATTTTAAAAAGGCAGTTGTTACTGTTTGTAGTCTCACAACATGAAGTCTTGAGTTACTAGCACCATGTGATCTGCCTCATTTATTACCAGTGAAGCTGGTCACTTACCAAGCTCTGGTATTGGCAGAGTCCAAATACCTGGCTGGTTGAATCTCCCTGTGGAGAGTAACAGGTCCTTCATTGGCTAACAGGCCTACAGTGGCCCCAAGGTGCACTGTCGTGGGGCAGTCACACAAGAATAAGCATGTGAAACCTGAAAGGAGAGACAGTGCAACACTGGTCTCGTCTGTCTCTCCTATTTTACAAGTATTTATTGAGCTCTGTAGTGTGTATGGCACTATTCGTGTGTCTGCCTGCTTGGCACTTAGGCACTGAATGGTTGCATGGGTGGATAAGTGAATGAATGGATGGACGGATGGATGGTGGGTGGATGGATGGGTGAATGAAGGAACAGAAGGTGTTGAAGACTCACAGCCATCCTGCCTATCCTTATCAGAAGGTATTGCTTTGCTTTGCCCCTTGTCCCCTCTGATGCCCGCTCTGACTTCCCCAGGGTGTCGGTAGGGCAGGATCTTGGGGGCCAACACCCTTCCTTAGGCCTAAGCCCCACCCCAGCAGCTGGTGCCCAGGGCAGGCCGCCTGACATGACAGTTGAATGAGGAGGGCTGGCTGACTTCCTTGGTGCCAAGCGTTGGCAGAATGCTGTCTTGGCTGGGTGGTGTGGAGGCCTTTTTAAGAGGTGCCGTGGGAGTAGAGGGAGAGTTGTGTGAGGCAGTGGTGGACTGAGATTCTAAGGAGGTTGCTTCTAGGCAGAGTGCGGGGAGGAAGAATGCTGCCTGAGGAGCAGTGCCTGGGCAGTCGGGCCACACTTGGAGTCCTGGTGGCCCCTGGCGTGGAGGAAATGTCATCACTGAAGATAAAGGACCTTTGTCTGCTGTTAGTGAAGACTTCAGAAAATGTCCCCAATCGTGGTTTTGGAAGTAAAACCAGTCATGAATTTGAGAAATCATTGCAGCCAACGGGGTTCGGTTGCGAAACTACACAGTTATACTAGAGAACTACTCTGTTGGTCTGGGGAGTACAGAGAAAGAAAAGGCATTGCTGATAATAATGAGGGCTAACATATAGTTCATGTTTGTTCTGTGTCTGGCGTATAGTTGTCAACTCTTTTGATCCTTCTAAAAATGCTTATGCAGTCATCTGGGTCACAGTGGCAAGACAGTCACAGAGCAGTGTTTTTTTCAGGGCTTGAACTCACACTTCTGATTCCAGAGCACACTTCATAAACCACCTCTCCGTGCTGTTGACAGAGCAACAGAGATTATAAGCCAACTCCAGCTAAGCCACAGCTAATAGCTGAAACAAACAATGCTCCAGATGGACGTGGCCTTGCAAAGATCCCAGAGCTCATCAGCAGGCCCAAGAGTCTGAGGACAAGGTCATCTCCACTCGCCGTCCACACAGCGCTGCCAAGGAAAAGTGAAAGAGAAGGAGGTGTCCTGATGACGTTTCCAAACCAGAGTCCCAGAGCCCACACTGCTCTCGAGGAAGGCAAGGCCCTTCCACAACCCTGGATGTTCTGAAAGTCCAGGCAGAACTGTGCTGTCCTGCAGATCTCTGCTAAAACAGGGACAAGGAGCCAGGAAAGTTCTGAGAGGCACTCCTCAGGTAGCGGAAGCCCAGTCTGAGAAATCCCACCCCACTTCAAAGAGCAGCCCCTAAGCCTAGAGGTCTCTAAGGTCCAGACCGAGGTGGGGAAGAAGGGAGGACACCCAGGGCTCCTCCCTGGGGCTTTTCAGGTCCTGGTGTCGCTATAGAGCCTCTGAAGGTGGAGTCCGCAGAACAGACAGTTTTACTTCTTGGAGGCATAGACTTTTTTCCCCCCTCCTTATTGTTTATTAGTACATGTTTGTAGTACATAATGATAACATTCCTCATAGTCGAACTGTTTGTATTTTATTTCATTGGTTTTTTTTTTTTTTTATGGGAGCCCTGAGCAGGACTTCAGTTCTTTAAGTCCCAGACAGTGTGGAGAGACTGAGAGGAGCAAAACAAAGCTCCTGCTCCCAGGGAACCTGGATGTAACACTGCTGGGTGTGTGGGGAGGGCGATACAATCTTTCATCACCTATAGCTGCATTTTCCTTTCTCAAGCACAGCATTTGCTGAAGGGTTTGCACAATTGGCCATTCAAATACATCTTTTGTCACTTAAAAATGTGTGTCTTACGGGCATCTGGCTCCTCTTAAGGCAAAGTTGGTGAAAAGATTTTTGTCTACAGATTTCAGTCACTTGCAGCATGAAAACATGAAGGTCTTTTGAGGTATTTCACTTTGGTTAAATTTGGTTTTATGTTGTTCTCTATTGCTCCTCTGGTTTTATTAAGGAGTTAAAATATGAAGGCTTCATAAAATTAGTAAGTTAACAGGATCAAAAGCTAAGTGTTTGATTTAGAGAGCCGTAAATAGGTTGGAGCTTAAAATAACTGTACTAAGTGATTACAGTGGAACTGTGAGCTCTCTGTGACCAGACAGCCTCAGCACAGTGGGCTAGAGCTCTGAGTCTATTTGGAGTTGTGTGATCCTGGGCAAGTTTCATGCCTTGGATCCAGAAATGAGATTTTCCATGAGCTTATATTTCTAGTGAATAAATACCTCTGGTCAGGCGTAATGTGAAGGGGAATCGGGCCTGGCAGCAGTTGAGGGTCCCTGGAAGGCCGTCTGGGGTAGTGGGGCCAGAGGGCTGACACCGGGCCTGGGCCTGGGCCTGTTGTGTGCGCAGTTAGTTACCTGGCTTGTCTGCTAGCTCCCTACCTCTCAGAACCTCGGTTGGGAAAGGACTGGACTAGATAATCTCAGAGGTCCTGGCTAGCTAGAATGGACTGAGATGCTAGGAGCAATGTCAGTTTCTGCCAATGCTGTTCTCACTGCATCCTTATTTTGAAGCCTGGGCTGGCTGCTCTTTTTCTTACTTTATGATGGTTAAAGCCAAGGTTGGCATTGTGTCCCATTTGAGCTCTGTTGCTTCCTACTTGGGCTTTGTGTTGGCTGCGGAAAATCCCTGGGAGACCGTGGGAATCATATGCCACTGCAAAGACTGAGTGTCAGTGAGGCTGGTGTGCCTTACTGGGCTGCCTCTGGGTCCTCTGGAATGAGATCTTTGCTGAACTGTTTCTTCTTTTCCTTTTCCACTTTTCCCTGCCATTGCAGGTGGGTAGCTGTGTGTGGTGGTGCATGCATGTAATCCCAGCTACTAGGGAGGCTGAAGCAGAAGGATCGCAAGTTTGAGTCCAACCTGGAGTGTCTCACAAAAAAAAACAAAAAAAAAAAAATTGAAAAGTGTAGCCATTTTGAATGCTTTTCCAAAAGGCTCTCAGAAGCAGAAGGTAAGTTAGTGTGATTCAGCTCTGCTTGGTGATGTGTGTCAAGAACCACAGGGCAATGTGCCATAGGACAGAAATAAGTGGTAAGAAAGAGTATCTGAAGAAGTGTCTGTCACTGTGGCAAGTGTGCCGAATCCATCATTTGGAATAAGTGACTTGAATTCCATTTTTGAATTCAGAGCATTTATGGAATACCGCTAGGTACTCAGAACTGTGCCAGGCACAGGAAGCAAAAGATGAGCAGGATTCTTTGGCTCCTGATTTCCAAGTGCTCACAGTAGAACATATGATACCTGTTATGGGGTGGGCGTCTGAAATCAGATCACCATTTTCTTCACATGTGACTTCTTACATTTGACCTAATTTCTGAGTCTCAGTTTCCTTAGCGGTAAAATGACAGTAGAAATAATAGTGTATATACATGCATTTCTTAGGGTTGTTGCAGAATTGAAGGACCTTCCTTGATTGCTTTACATTGTACCTGGTGCATTTCTAGATCTCCATGAATATGAGCTGTGATATTGGTGGCACAGGTCCCGAGGCTGGCAATGATTTCCCAGTTAATGTCAGAAAGGTTCTCTCAGCAGAGGGAGTCAGATACTGCCTTTCTGTCACCCTTTGGTGAAAATCCCTAGTTGTGTCCTGTATCGCTTGAGAAAGAGGCAGCCTCTCTCGAATTAAGACATATGTCCGGGTCACCTAGGATTTTTACCGAAGTCACCATATTAAGCCTCCCTGCAGTTTGTGAACCCAAGAGATGGCAGCTTAGAGATACCCTGGGACATTCTAGAGTGATTCTCCTACTCTGAGAATTCCTCACAGGGAAAGATTTGTCATGTCTCAAGAAAAGAAAAAAATAGATCGGGAGTCCACGATTAGCCTATTGGATTCCTGGGTCAAATTGTCAAGCAGTTCCTAAACATAGTGCTCACAGCGTCTTGTGACAGCAGCTGGTCCCTTGCCACAGAGAGTCCCTTGTCTCTCTGTGCACATGAAGGTCTCTGAGAGCGTATTGTTGTGGCTGGAATTTCTGATAATTTCCACATTTGCATAA
This sequence comes from Fukomys damarensis, assembly GCF_012274545.1. Lineage (NCBI taxonomy): Eukaryota > Metazoa > Chordata > Mammalia > Rodentia > Bathyergidae > Fukomys > Fukomys damarensis. Next base: position 15,591,512 of record NW_022900920.1, on the reverse strand, counting down.
CCCCTGTCTTGATGAGTCAGAGCCTTATGCAATATTTCAAACCTCAGGAACATCTTTTTCATCAGTTATGCAGTACAGTCTCCAGGAGGAGAGGGTAGGCCTGCCCGTGTGATGAGCTGTGTTTTTCTCAGTGTGGGTGAGTTTGGAGTAGGATTCTCTTCCCCATAGTGTTGGGCAGGACTTTGCCCCATTATCCGATACTCATCTCACACTCAGTGGCTGAGGTGAGCTGTTTCCTTAGTACCAGTGTTTCACGGAGCAGTCACTGCTTGGTGGGGATGGATGGACACAGAGCTCTGTCCTGGTGTTGTCCAGGCAGTTTGCTGCCAGCTGGTTAACAGAGAGGAAAGACTGAGCATTCAGCAGTTCCATCTGGTTTTTGCTGGCACACAGTGAGCTGTCTGGGATTGGGGACATTGTATGATACTGGGAAGTGTCTCCAAAAACAGTGATCCGAACACCTATGTCTAGGTACTTCCTTGAGCTGGGCAGTGTGCTAGTGTGTTATGGGTCCTGTCTCCTTCCCTCAGTTACCCACGGAGGAAAGAGCATTATCCCTGCAACCCAGCCACAGACATAGAAGAGACTTGGAGAGGTTGATCATAATTCACCCAAGGCCACCCAGTAGGAGAAGGCAGAGCCAGGATTCACACCCAAGACTGTCTAGCTCCCAAACTACTTTTGAGACTTCCACTGTGGTTTGGAAACATGCTGTTTAATCTCCAAATATTGAAGGGGTTTCCAATTATCTTTCTGTTACTCGTTTCTAGTACAATTCCATTGTGGTCTGAGAACATCCTTTAAATGGTTTCTCCCCCCCCCCCCCCCCCCCC
>NW_022900920.1:15555526-15590362 GCF_012274545.1 Fukomys damarensis | reverse complement strand
TTCCCCCCCCCCCCCCCCCCGCCTTCGGTACTGGCGATTGAACTCAGGACCTTGCACTTTTGAGGCAGGCAAGGCACCACTGAGCTAAATCCCTGGCCCCATTCTTTTCAATTTGTGAAAGTGTATTTTCTGGTTTCTAGTGCAGTCTGTCTTGGGGGCAGTTCCATGCAGGGTCAAGAAGAACATGTGTCATGCTGTTGTTGGATGGGTCCTCTCTACAGATCAGTCGGATGCAGTGGATTGATAGTTTCATTTCGGTCAACTAAATCCTCACTGGCTTTGTCCTCCTGATCTCTTCTGAGTCTGTTCTGAAACATGACTACTGTCTCCATGGTAGACTGCTGGTTTTAGGAGACCTGGGTCTAGCCCCGTTTGCACCTGTTGGATGAGTTACTAACTCCTCATAGCCTGAGTTTCCTTGTCTGTTGCTGCCCAGGAGATAGCAGTATGAGAATGAGGTCGGATGTGATAACAGGTACAAAGGAGTTTTATCACCTGAGAGTGCTGGAACATTGACGCTGTAAGAAATTAGGACTTCTAGATGGCAATTCCAGATGTTTCCAGGACTCCTTTTGGAGTCAGCACCAAGAATAGAGCCAGAAGGATGGACAAGTAATATGCTTCTTGGCTAGCTCTTGGTCAAGGTGACTGAATCTGACCCTCCATTTCAGGGAGGTCAAGGGCAGAGTCCACTGCTATCTTGTTCAAGGGCGGAATACTTTGGTTCAAAACACCGGTATCCCAGTTACTATACTGCCTGCCCCACCATCTCCTGTACCTACGTGGTAGAGGCTGACACTTCCATGAGGAACACCTGCAAGGTGGTATTTGTCAGACTTGTGTTCTTCTTGAGTCCAGTTTCTGGTGGTTTTGTTTTATTTTAGTAATGGGGACAGAAACCAAGCCTTTCTCAGTGAGCTGCGTTTCCCCCAGCCTTTTAAATATTTTATTTTGAGACAGTTTTGCTAAGTTGCCCAGGCTGGGCTCCTGTTCGCTGTCCTCTTGCTTCAGCCTCTCAGGGTGCTGGTGCACGTATCGCCACACCTGGCATCAGTCTCAGTTTCTGTTGAATATTTTTGCTTGTCAAGGAGTAGCCTGAAGTGAGGGCTTCTCCGGTGTAGCCCGACATTTCTCCACTAGTTTGACATTTTTGTCTCTGAAAAATGTAACCCAATATGGTGCAGACCCCATTGGAAAAACAGCAGCAGAAAAAGCCTGAAAACAGTCCAGGAATACAGGAGGAAGGGAAGGACTTGAGGCAGTCTGGAGGGGATCCAGGTGCCTGGATGTCCTTCTGCCCGTAGGGTCCTGGGATCCTTCCCATCTACAGGCTGTTCCTTGGCATACTCGTCATTGCGCAGTGCAGACTCTTCATCCTTTAGAATATATCATCTGGTCTCACTTTCCACAATACATTGCTAACCACATCAACTCCTTGTTTTCATGTTTTCTTGGACCTTTTGGATGGGGATGCCACCTTCCCTGCAGAAACACTGGCGGCTAGCCACAGCCACCAACTGACTTTCAAGGGGGACAGTATCTCACATCATGAAATCTAAGGGTCGTTTCTACCCGAAAGTCCCACAGCCCAACCATGTTTCATTGTACGGCTAGGGAAATGAGGTATCCAAAGGGAACATGACTCTCACAAGGTGAGCAGCTCATTAGTGGGGGGCTTCTGAGGATTTTGTCCTGAGGCCCAGGGCAGAGCCCTTGAGTCCTTCCTTACTGCCTCTTCCTGGAGGAGCGGTTAGATGTTTGCGAGGGACCAGGGTCCTTATATAGGATTTTCCTATAGGCTTGAGAGGTTGTGGGTACCTTCACTTTTTCTCTCTTTTCAGTGGAATGTTGAAGATTTTTTTTTTTTTTCTGAAAAAATTTTCTCCTTGGGATGGAAAATGACCACAGAGCAATCCATGTGATTCCTGGCTTCTGCCCTCAAGAATTAAAAGTGCCTGGGAAGGCCTTGAGTGACACAGCACTCTTGCTGCAAGGAGAGAATCCCCATAAACATCACGGTGCACGCCTGAAGTCATGCTCAAGATATTTCCACATCGTTAGCCTGTGGTTCAGTTTTCCTTGGGCTGAATCTCCCATGTTTTTCTTCTTAGTACAAGGCTACTCCTTGACAAGCAAATTTAAAAAATTTTCTTTTCTCCATATTGTTTAGTCATCCTGGGAAGTACATTTCTACACCTGATGATATACTGTACTATATCAGGTTTTTTTTTTTTTGGTTAGAAAAGTAATTTCATCACATCCAAAATAAAGAAGGAAAAAGATTTGTGATTTTACCCTCACCATCATTCCAGATGCTTCCTCATTTCTGTTCCAAATGCAACCACCATTTGGTTAATAATTCCCATACTCCAGTTCATTTGAGTGGTGGTTGTTATCACAAAAAATACTGAGATGAGCATTTTCACAGTCATGGCTATTTCTGTGTCTTGGGTTAGAATCTATTCTCTTAGGATAGATACTAAAAAGTGCAGTGAATGGATTTGTTATGTTCTTCTAGTTATTTTCTAGAAGGATTATAGCAATACTTGTTGCCAACAGCTATAGAAATTTCATCCTCTGAAGTCACCGAAAGTCATAAAGAAATTCCACTGAAAGAAATCCTTCAGGATGAGTAGCAGACAATGTTTTCCAAAACAGTTGTTCAGCTCAGTTGATAGATTACCTGGTTGGTCTTAAAAGTTACTTTTATTCTCTGCATCATCACCCGTGAGGGATAAGCAATATTTGTGGTAGAATGAAAACTTTCAAAATTTTGTTTTACCTACGGATGGGATGAGTTGTAATCACAGGACGTCTGGCCTGGAAGGGCTCAATGCTTGTATTTTGGGTGAGGAGGCTATGACAAGTGAGGGGACATGAAGGTCCAAGGTCACTAGTCAGGACCGACAGAACCGCGTCCCTGCATACCCAGTTCAGCGCTTACCATGGGGACCGCTGGGTGCTAGTTCTTTCTATGATGCAGGGGGAGGCCAGAACACATCTTATTTGGATAAGTGAAGAATATATCATTCAAGTGTTTTGTACACATAGAAGTATATGAAATCAATTTTCAAGTAGTTAACATTAAAAAAGTAAAAAGAAACAAGGGACATTATTTTTCCTTTTCAAAATAACTTCATTGAGATAATTTGCATACTATAAAATATATCCTTTTAAAGTTTTTCTATGTTCACAGAGTTGTAGGCTTATCATCACTTATCTGAGGACATTCCAGTCACCCCCAAAAGAAACCCAGTTCCCATTAGCAGTCACCCCTATTTCCCTTTGCCTGCCCCTACCCAACCACCAATCTATTTTGTAGCTGTGAGTTCGCCTATTCTGGTCATTGCCTGTGAGTGGAATCCTACAGTATGCAAGCCCTTGATTTGCTCACAGTAAGAAGCAAGTCTGATGGAAGCTACGTGACTCCCAGAAGGATCTCATGAGCTGTGAAGTAGTGAGTGGGTTACCATGACCTCCCCACTAATGGCCATAGCTGAGACCGGAGTGATGGGCTGTGTGGGGCTAATACAAGATAACACCCACAGTTGAGGTCGGAGTAAGTCTCACCCAAATTCCATTCCCACAGTTAGTGCCTTCATAGCTTGAAGGACGGTGCTGTAATTACAACCGTATATTTTGTCTGTCTTCTTCTAATTTAAAAATGCTTTGGCTCTTCTCTTTAAAGCCTTGCCTGCATTGGTTTCCTTGGTAATTTCACATAATGCACATCTATACATGTACTGTACCTTTTGCCCCAATTGAAGAATAATAAAATTCGGTGGAAGAGACAGACCAATGCCTTTTGCCCAAGGAGCATTGTTTGCCCCAGTTCACACTTTCTCTTTAACTCTGTCTTAAGTTTTTCTTCAACCCTGAGTCACACACTGGTCAGGTGGACACTAGAGACTTGTTGCAGGAGTCTCTGGCCATTGGCAATTGGTAAAATGCAGTACGTGGTCCTTCGTAACTGGCTCCTGTCACTTAGCATACTGTTTTTAAAGTCCATCCACATTTTAGCTTGTGTCAGTACGTCATTCTTGTTTAAGACTAAAAAGCACTCCATTGTGTGGGTATAGGAAGACTAAATCTCTCCTGCTGGAGAATCCCAATCCCAGTCCTGAAACTGCTGACACAGCTCTGATAGCTCTGTCCGAAGAAAGTGGGCCATGTGCCCCAGGAAGCCAGTGTTAAAAATAAGAATTTCTTATACAGGTGGGAATTATACACTAAAAGGGCAACATCAGGAAACACACTTTCAGGTTTACTAGCTCATATGACATTTTTGGGAGCTGGAAAGGATGTCAGAAATGACGTGCCCTCCCCCACCAGATACCTGAAGCCCAGAAAGGGAAAGTTGTTTTTCTTGGGATCTACTTTTTACTTCTTACTTGAGGCAGTTTCTTTCTGACCTCTGTTGCAGGTTCACAAGTTTCCCTCATTATCCTCCTTTCCCTGGTACAAGAGCTCTTTGGCAAATGGATGTTGGGTGTTGCTCTGATCCTCCAATTCCCCAATTCCCAGACAAATGGGCTTGTTCAGCATCTCCCTCTGTGGGTCTAGGATTAGCTCTCTGCCCACTCCAGGGTGGTGGGGAAATCTCCATGGCTTTGCTTCCTAGACGTGTGCTGGAGACTGGAGGTTTCAGAGGCTGAAAGCCCCAGACAAAACAACCAGAGGAGTCATGGCAGGAAGAGAGCCCAGCTGAGAAAGCTGCAAAGTTCAGGACTGGAGCCAGATGCTTATCAGAAGAAAGTTGATGGTGGTATTGTGAACTGAGTAGTCAGCTGTTTCCCTGCATATAATAATAGGTACATCATCTTGGGCGGTCAAAGACTTTGGGAAGAAAATAATTGTGTAGTGGAATTGATTAAAAACTTTTTTCTAGGGCTGGGGATTTAGCTCAGTGGTTCCAGTGTCTGCCTTGCAAGGACCTTGCACAGGGAACCAAGCTAGGCCAGTAAAGTTGATGAAATGCAAGGACACGACCAGGCCCAAGCATTCACCATGGGCGTTACAAATACGAATCACTGTCATTGTTTTGTTTTTTGTCACTGAGACAGAGAAAAAATTTTTCAGTATCAGGCACCTTTAGATATAGACACATTCTTCTGGAAAATGTACCTTTTCCCAGTAAAGCCAAAGTTACAGACCAAGGCTGAGCTTGTGAGTCACAGCACAGTTAGGGGCTTACAGCCAGCTGGCCATATGCCCCACAAACTGGGGACCGGATGCAGCCTATTTAGAGGGGAATGTCTTAGACTTGTTTGGGTGATCTAGTTCCTTTGTTTCACCTGCCACAAGTCTTTTCCAGGCACAATCTGTGGCAGCCTTGGCCTGGCCACTGCAAGTAGTTATTGTGCAGAGCACCATCTTGGGCACTGCAGCCTCATGCCTGCATGCACCGAGCTTTTCCCACTCAGAGCCGTCTGGGAGACTGTACCGGAAAGAGACGGGCTGCCAGGGCTTGGAAGTGCCAGTATGGGCTGGAAATCAAGGCCAAGCCCTGGGCTCTGCCACCTCCTCCTCCTTCATTAAAAGAAAAGAAAGAGGTCATACAAAACCCTTCTGAATGTTATTTCTTTACTTCTAAGCAACACACACACACACACACACACACACACACACACACACACAGTATTTTCATCCATCACTCAATTTGTAATTTTAGAAAAAAAAGTCACTACAGTCACTACTTGTGAATTCAGTGTATTTTAACTAGAGTAGTTCTGAAGGCAAATGTCCTTCCTGTTTCATCCTTTTTTCAATCTAAATTCAGATTTGTGTTAGACCTAGGCTGGCTGCCTTATCCCCTGCTCTGCAATTCCTGTATTTCCTGTGCAACTTCTCTGCAAGGTTCAAGGAAACCTGTGTGCCTAGGCTTGCTCCTCTGTGCTCTGGAATTTGCAGCTGTAGCACTGATTAGAATGGGAGTCTGGTTTTCTGGAATGTGCAGGGTCTCATTTCTATTTCCACTGCCTCAGTGCCTCAGACCAACTTTGGGCCTGACTCTGGGCTTTGCTGACAAGTTTTCTTAGAATGTAATAGAGCGGGGCAGAGAGAGTGCAGCACTCTCTCAGAATAATGAAGCAAATAAATCTTGAGTGGCATCTTTGCTGAACTCATGGGGTTATACCTTTTTCCCTTTTTCCTCCAAGCAAGCTCTCTTGCAAGCAGGAGGTCCCAAACTTTTGTGATTTATACCTCATTAGCCATTAGGAACCTGTTTGGGTTGATTTTCCCCAGACCCTCAGGGACGAGATACAGGAACGGTGTGAGCTTCTGTGCAGTTCATCCTCCTTTCCATGCAGCTTCTGCCTCTGCCTCTCCACCCAGCTCATCTGGCCTTCTGCCTCTGTGCTTCTCAGATTTTTCTCAAAATCAGCAAGAAACCTCACAAAGGGAGCTTGTCTGAGGGAAAAATCATCTCCTCTTCTTCCCTGAATGTAGACAGGTACCCTCCCCAGCTGCAGGTGTTGGGTTAGTTAACTGTCTGCCTCTTGGTCCTGTCTTTACATGCAGCCCATATCTGGGACAGGTGTGATGCCTGGGCCTCAGGTGCCTATGTTTGGCTAGAGTGCTGGGTCCTGAATTCCATCCTGATACCCAAAGTCCCCAGGTGGAGACTCACTCATCACTGTAAAGATCAGGAGTATTCCTTAGGAATGGTGGCACACACCTGTAATAGAGAATTGCAAATTTGAGCCCAGCACAGGCAACTTGGTGACTTAGAGACCCTGTCTCCAAAACAGACATAGAAATTGCAAGGCTGGGTACTTGGTTCAATTCCTAGTTGGTCCTCTCTTCCTGCCACCTCAGGAGTGAGCCAAATCAGGCATTTGGTATCAGTGGACCTGGGCCTGCAGCCCACTCATCCCGCTCTGTGATGGATGTGTCTCTGTGTACACTCCTCTCCATCCAAAGTGCCAGTGGGTTAGGGGGCCTTGGGCTTGGGAAGGGGTGCTGCAAAGGAGGAGGAACACTGGGGCATTGTCTGAGCTTTACTTCCAGACTGACTGCATTTGTCCTCCTCTGGGCCCTGTTGGACTGTTTAGTGGCATAGGCAGATGAGCACTTGCAGATAGGGTCGCTGAAGTAGGATGTTTTTTTTCCTCCTGTAGGTCCTCTTCGGCTCTGGGCCTGGATTTATTAAGTAGCCAGGCCACTTGGCCATACTAGAGCTCGAGGGGAACACTAAAGAAATGTTAAGACAGGACTCTTGCACCACCAAAAATGAGGAGGGGAATACCTCCAGCAGGCACCCCCCGTGGCAGCAGACCTGTAGGAGGCAGCTGGCACCTGGAGAATGGGGGACTAGAGCCTGGACCACACACAGGAACTACTGCCTAGGGTGTTGGCCATGGGAGATGTGGATGACAGATGAGGAGCTTGTCGTACCCCTTCATACACTGGAGCGTTCCCAAAGATCATTCTCAGTTTCCTTAGCACTCCGGGGCCTGCTGTGTTTGCCTTCATTATTTACAGTTTCCTTGCCAGCTAGAGTGCTCATGTCTGGAGGAGGCCAGGGGAGATTTTTCGCAGGCTTCTGGGCAGATTTTGTGACCACAACAGTGGAGGCACCAGTAGGCAATCTCCAAGGTAGTTATTTCTTATCCTCAGAGTGTCATGGTGGCCTCCTGGTCCTTCAGGTGTGAATGGCCACATGTTTCCCATCAGCCTTAGTTTCCTGCCCCTGCCCAATACTTGTGGTGCCCTTGACTTTGAAAGAACCTGTCTTGCTTTTGTCTCTGATGGCCAGGCCTATGAGGCAGAAGGAAGCCACACTGAACTGGAAGAGAGAAGGACGAGCTGTCCCCACATATCTGCCTGGTGCTGTGGTTTGTCCTGGTCTCCTCCTGAGCAGACCCTGGTATGATCCAGTTGTAGGTTTTGCTGACTTTCTGCACTTCTGGCCTTGTCCCTGCATCTTGGTAGCTTTTTGATAGCCTGTCAAACACAAATGCCTGTGCTGGCAAGTGCATTTGAAATTTGGTGGAAAAGTCCCGAGTAATTTGAAGGCCAGGAGTGAGCTTGCAGTGTACCCAGTTGAGCCCTTGATTTTGAAGTTGAGAAATCCCCAGCCTAATGGGCTTGCCTAGGGTCGCACAGCTCGCCTTGGCCTGGTGAGCACTGTCCCCCACATTATAGGCCACTGAGGATGGACGCCTGATCTCCCTGAAGGAGTGTGCCCCATCATCAGCCCCTGAATGTGGGTGGATGTGGGCTCCTGGGTTCCACAGAGTAGGCTGCAGCTCCTCCGCGGTGTGTGATGCCTTTCAGTACTTGATCTGGATTTGGGTTTTAAATCAAATGCGTTTGAAATTCAGGTGGAGTGGGCTCCATGGGCATGGACCTGTGCAGTCACACAGGATCCCATGTTCAGGTTACCCACCTGTCTTAATGATCTGCTGTCACTGTCTTGAGATTTGTAATACATTTTTGAACAGAGGTTTTTATATTGCCCTGGGCTCTGCAAATGGTGAAGCCAGTCCTGAATGTGGGACAGTGCATTAAAATGCCAGGGATTGGATCAATCTGTCCTTGCAACTGATTTGAATTTTGGGAACATGCTGTTCCCTGTGAAGAAAGGAGGATTCATTTCTTTTCCTTCGAATACACTGCGTTCTGTTTTCCAAATTAGCTGTACTTATCAGCTCTGCTGAGAAATTGGATGACAGGATTGTTCTTGCTGAAAGGGAAGGTTGGGTTGTTAATCCCACATCCTGGTCCTGCTCTCTTGGCCCGGAAGTGTGAACTGCGTTCCCACAATGGTGTGGGCTGCAGAGGTCGAAAGCTGGGACCAGGAAGAGAGGCCACAGATGCAGAGCAAAGAGCTCCAGCTCGGGAGCCTCACATTGATGGGATAGTTTCCTGCCTCTGCCACTTCCAGTTCTGAGGCCTTGAGCGACATGTTTTCCTTCTCTGACCTTCTATTCTTCCATCTTTCTGTCGGCTGTGCATATGATCCACCTTGTGGACTTGTACCAAAAAAGCCCAGCATTGTGCTTGACACATAGTAAACAGTAAATGGACAAGAAGTAAGTACTGTTATCCGTAGTGATATTTTATTGCCGGTGTCAGCGGTTGGGTGGGATTTGACTAGCTGTAAGGGTGGAGAATAAAGTGTTCCAGGCAGGAAGGAAATACATATGAATTCAAGGGGGTTGGGTTGCAGTGGAGTATTTTGGAGGCTGGGAGAGAAGTGAGAGTCATAGACATTTCTGAAGTAGGAAAGAGCTTCTCTGGCAGGGTTGAAATGCATTGGCCCAGGACTGGGCACAGCTGGGTAATGACCACCCGAAGACCTTGGCCTTGAGGGTGGGCACGCGATTTCACACTTAGGTGCCTTAGGTCACTTGGGACTCCCAGCTGCCCTTTACATGATGTTATGTTTCCCATGTTCCAGGAAGAAGGGAGATAGAGGCCGGACAGGGACAGCCACTGCCAAAGTACTGCAGCTAGAAGTGTTAAAATGGGGTTTGATGCCGGGCCTGCCTCTGAAACCAGAGTGGCATTTGCTGGGAAGTTGCCACCTTTCTCAGTGTGGGTAACCCTGCTGGAAATGCAGGGGACAGGAACAGAGCAAAGAGCATAGGCACAGCATTTGGTTCCAACGCTGGGGTGATGGGCAGATCTGGGATTGCAGCTGGTGCATGGAGGACAGGGCTGGCCTGGGGTCCCCAGGACCACCAGGGGAAGGCCTGGGGCTGCCCTGGTCTCTACTCCCTCCTGGTCGTGGAGTGTTGGTGGCTGAGGGTTCTGACCAAGGCAGCCTGTTACATAGCTGTAGCTCAAGTGTCCTGTGGTGTGTTGCACGTGCCCTGTCATACTTGGAGCCAGCCACGTGCTGGAGAGTCGGGGAATGAGATCTGCTACCCGGGCAGGAATGGGACCATGGCAGGTCTGGGTTCATGGGATCTGAGACTTTTACAATTCAGGAGATTTTTAAAGAAAACGCAAAGTTATATATGCAGCATCAGGTATGGATGAGATTGAAAAAAGAAATTACCAGCAGTTAAAAACTTCAAAAAGTAAATTCTACAAGCATCACAAAATCCAGAAAAATGTATTATTAATGAACTGCCAGATACACCTGCACTTTTTCTACATCCTTTCCACCCCTATAGTTTTTAACTGTTGATTCTGATCACGTTTTTATGTGGTGATGATTTTGTAATGTTTCCTATAGAGAAAAAAAAAGAATTATTGGGTTATGGGTTATTTTTATTATTATTTATATTATTCTGATTAATTAAATCTTTTATATTTTCCTACTAACAACACATTGTCTTTGAAACCTCCATGTCACCTTGCGGAACTGGGAACAGAACGGGTGGTGTTCATGTCTCTGGAAATTTTATCTGCACCAGGATAAGTACAGTTACTGAATTAGAGACAGAGTGAGTGTAGATGCATCTCATTTAAACCAACCAACCAACCAAACAAAAGAAATGAGTCTCCAGAGGTACTTTCCTCTGAGAAGCCTCCCCTGACAAGATACCTGCTGCACGGCAAGAAGGGAGCCTATGGTCTCCGCCAAGTACAAGTTAGCTACTTCTACAAAATTTCCCAAGGCACATGATGACTACTTTGCTACCCTCCCAGAGCAATTGGAGGCTCCAAGCCAGGGCTTTGCTGACTTTGCTGTACATCTGCCTGCGCACAATTATTGTATCCATGCAGGGTTCAGCCTTAGCCACTGGAGAGAGCCCATCAGGCAGAGGTCCCCAAACTTTCAAGGTTTAGAGCACCCTTAGTCATTTTTTTCATGGCACTCCTAGGCCAGAAAATCACCCCAGGTTCCATGTGTCTAGTAATTAGGTCCTGAAAATTTAGTAAGTGTTGTGAAACAGGAAAAAGATTTTTAACTTAATTTTCCAATAACTGTAATTCCCTGGGAATGCGATGTGTGTGCCTGATTCTTGGAATTATATTGGACACTGTCACTGCCATTTCTAGTTCAACACTGATTTTTTTTTTCAGCTTTAATTGAGTTTATTGGTACATTTTAGGGATACACTACAGTTACATTCATTGTTGGGACCTTGTACCTCTACATGACAAGTCTTGATTCTCATTTTTCCCCCTTCCCCCTGCCCTCCCTTCACCCCCTCCTCTCCTCCCCATCTACAAACACTTTATTTTCATCTTTTCATTATCTTACATTTTTTTCTTTTCCCTTATTACCCTTCCCCTATGCATCCCACTTTCCCTACACCTTTAGCTCCTTTCTTCCCATTTCTAAATGTCAGTAATCTTATTAGGATCTTATGTATTATTGCAGATTATTCACACCAGGGAAACTATTCGGTATTTACACATGTGTGTCAACACTGATTTTTGAGCTATTGTCAGTGACTTCCGGAAGTGCAGCTTCACAAAGGTGGAGATCATCAAAAGGAGTGGCATTGCCTTCTGGCTTCAAAACCGAGGAACCTGGAGCTAGTTTATGAGGTGTCCAATGAGTATGGGGTGCCACTGTGTTTCCCCAAAGAAGGGGAAACGTCACATGTTTGCTGTGCTGATCGGTGGTGACGTGGGGCCTGGGTTGCAGAGCATGGCATTAGGACATCAGGGCCGACTGCTCTCTTCTTCCTGCCTCAGTTCTAGCCTTTGCCTGACATTTTTGCCATAAAGATGAAAGAAACACATATTTTGATGATGTAAAGCAACCCAACTTTGTGCTTATACTTTTGTGAGAAACACAGGTAAGAGAGCTTGTCCTTTGGTTTCTACTACCCTATGACTTTCATTTTCACCACAACAGTTTTTTAAAAAATGTATTAATGTATGTCGGAGGCAGACTGTGCTTTGTATTCAACCCACTGCAGATTGAAAATACATCTTGTATAACATGTGCAATATTGCAGCATGTGTAAAATATATGGAAGAAAACGGCATCAGCACTGCACATGCGTAGACTTTTTTCTTGTCCCCACTCCCTAAGCAGTATGGTATAACAACTCTTTACGTAACATTTGGGTTGTATTAGGTATTGTAAAAGATCTAGAGATGATTTACAGTGTATGGGAGGTCTGTGTAAATTGTATGCAAGTATCGTGCCTTGTTATGTAAGGGATCTGAGCCAGTCCTCCATGGATACCTAGCAATGGCTGAGCCTAGGGCTTGTGCTTCTAGTAAATGCTCCATAATGGGTAGTAATCACTGAAAGGTCTCCATGTGGTGTGTGTCTTTTCTTCTGGAAAGCAGTTATTGAAATAATTAAGTATTGCCTGCGAACCCCCAGTGATGATGGGATCCAAGCAAGCCATATTTATGAAGTTGTATGTTTGTTTAGTTCATGAAGAAGAGAAATGAAAAGGAGAAAATGGAAACAAAGTCTTTGTAAATAGGGAAGAGTGAAGAGGGTGAAGGGAGGGCAGAGATATGGGGAAAAAATAAGAACCAAGACATATCATGTAAAGGTACAAGATCCCAATGATAAATGTAACCTTGTTGTTTGCTTTAAATGTACCAATAAACTTAGTGGGGGAGAAAAGGAGAAATGAATCATTTATTATCTTGGGATGGAATCCTAGCAACTTTAAACTCATAAAGCTATAGGAAATGTTGGTTATACTTAATGTGCCAGAAATCAGTAATGATAAATAATCATTAGGTAAGAGGAAAAGTCTTTCTTTTTTTTTGGTACTGGGGATCGAACTCAGGACCCTGCACTTGCAAGGCAGGCGGCAGAACCACTGAGCTAAATCTCTGGCCCAGAAAAATCTTGCTAAATTACAGTAACTCATCTTTCTACTAATCCTATTTATTATAGTTTTTCTGTTTAAAAATGAAATATCATAGTATGTCATTTAGCTTTTCTTTTTGAGAATTATTTTAAATGTTCAAGGCTCTTTGCTTTTCATGTGAATTTTAGAAATAAATTACCAATTTCTATAAAAACTCCTGTGAGAATTTTTTATGAATACTTTAATCTACAGGTCCATTTGGGGAGAATTGATAGTTTAACTGTAGTGAATATTTAAGTTATGACATCTCTGCATTTATTTAGGTCTTTTGTAATTTATTTTGGCAATTTTTTTGAGCTCTCATTGTACAGTTCTTGTGCATATTTTATAAGTAGTTCCCTAAGAAACATTTTTTGATGCTTTTATATTATCGTGTGACATTGATAAACTCACTTATTATAGTACTATATTTGTAGATTCCTCATCATTTTCTAGAACGACCATCATGTCATCTGCAGATAACAGTTTTGTATTCCTTTCCATCTCTGTGCCTTTACTTTGTTCCCCTCCCTCCTTATGTGGCCCATTCCTGGATGATAGCCAGCTTCACCTTTCTGTTCTGTGTGGCAGTGGAGCTGTTAGAAGGGCTAGGCCTTGCCCCTGTCTGGGGCTTCCCAGTCTCGAGACCCTTTGTGTTGGTTCTGGCCCAAGGGAACAATGCAGAGAGGATGCCAGGTCTGCCTCCTCCTGTTAGCTGCTCCATGTGGGTGAGAGCTCAGGTGGGCTGCAGTTCCAGCCAGATTATCTGCTGACCTGACACCCCACCCCTTTCTGCTGTGGCTGTGGGGTAACCTAGTGAGCTGGGGAACACAGGTACAGGTTAAGCCCAGAAAAAACGGTCCATCTCATAACCTCCCTGTGACCACGCCTCTGCAGGGTTGGCGCCTCGAGGACCCAGATGAATTTGCCAAGGTGGTGGCTCCAGCTCTCCCTCCCCATAATCCTGCTGATGTATTGAAGCACTCACATCTGCCCACAGCCTCCTTCTGAGCAGCACCTTTGCCAGTACTTTTGCCTTTTTTCTTTGTAAACTGTATGTCTTATCTGGGCAAGCACTTCCCAGGCAGTAGCTCATAAAATCAAAATAGTGAACACTCCGAGGTAGGTGCTATTATCATTGTACCGTATGGACGTGGGGCTAAGCTGAAAGGAATTCAGCGGCACAGCTGAGGCCACACACCTGAGGCCAGAGTCTGTACTTGATCCTCTCCCTTGCTGAGTGGCCTGGCTGCCAGCCGTGTTGATCTCTCCCCATCCCTTGGGTGGTGGTAGCAGGTTGCTACACAGCTAGTGTGCCCTCACCAGTGGGACCTCTCCATCGGGATCGATTCCACTGCAGGGAGGACAAATGACCACAGCTGAGATCAGCGCATTCAGGGCCAGCCAGGGTATCTGAGAGCAGAAGGCCACAGCAACTCCCTCTGGTCTGGGAGACAAGCCTTGTACGTGGAACAGAAACCTAACAATGAGCTGCTGCTTTTAGAGACACTTGAAATCCTCATTCTGAAATTGGATTGAGAGAAGCCAAACATTTCTTGTTGGGGTTGACATTTTGTCCGTCTTTGAACAATTACTAGTTGGAGCTCCTTGTGTTCAGTTTTTGCTCTGCTTCATTCCTCCATGAATGCTGGCCACCGAGTGGTGGCAGTGGAGGTTGGGTCACTTTTTCATCTGATTTGCACAGTGAAGGCTTGTCACTTGGGCTTTTCAGCACTGTCTCTGCACTGATCCTCCTTTCTCTTTGCTCATCTGCAGAGAGCCTGGCACCTATTCCCCAATTGCACACATTCTTTGTCCTGTTTAGCCTGCTGGGGTGAGAGCAGAGACAGGGAATGCATCAGAGTCAGAGCTGGAATCAACGCTGTAGCCCCTTTGGAGGCAGTAGCCCCGTGTTATAGGTGGGGAGGTAGAGGCCAGCCCACAGACGAAGGGTGGACTTCAGGCCTTTTTAGTCACCAGGCAGATCCTCTCTGTAAGCTTTCCTGGTGGAGAGCCCCTGGAGCCACTTTTTCTAGCTTGTGAGAAAGCATCTACACATTTGAGCTGGAAAACCCCATGTTCATCTTTACCCCTGATGGGAGTGGAGGTTTCCTTTCCTACTTTGGGAAGTCAGAAAGAGGAAGTGACTTAATGATCCTTATTGGCAGGACTCTAGCCATTGTGCTTCTCTTGGGTCTCAGGCATGCCATGCCCCTCTGGGGTTGTTGGTCTTGCCAGAATTAAACCTCTGCTGGGCCCCTGCCCAGGAAGCTAGATCCTGAATCCCAGATGTGTTTATTTTTTTTTCTCTTTTTTTTTTCCAGTTTTAATTGAGTTTATTGGTACAGTTTAGGGATACAGTACAGTTACATTCATTGTTGGGACCTTGTACCTCTACATGACAAGTCTTGATTCTCATTTTTTTGCCCTTGTCCCTGCCCTCCCTTCACCCCCTCCTCTCCTCCCCATCTACAACCACTTTATTTCCATCTTTTCATTATCTCACATTTTTTTCTTTTCCCTTATTACCCTTCCCCTACCCATCCCACCTTCCCTACACCTTTAGGTCCTTTCTTCCCATTTCTCAATGTCAGTAATCTTATTTAGGATCTTCTGTATTATTGCACATTATTCACACCAGAGAAACTATTCGATATTTACACATGTGTGCCTTATTTATTTCACTTAGGAGTATATCTTCATTATGTATCCATTTTCCTATGAGTGACCAGATGTGTTTATTTATAGCCTTCTCTGGTTGATGTCACTAGGATCTGTGTTCAGAACACTGTTTCCACCCCTATTTAAATCTCCCATTGGAGCAGTCTGGGAGATGTACCAGTTCATCACAAGTTACTTGGAGACCCTGAAGGGTAACACATACAAGTGGGGCCAGTACTGAAGAGGAAAAGTTGTGCATTTGGTGATTTTCTTGATATTTGTGCTCTTTATTGAGAGCATTTAGAATTCACAAAGTTACTCAAAGTCTGCAAGCCTCAGTTTCCCCCAAATATGAAAATACGTTCTTCCTGTTCAGAGAAAGGGAAAATTAAAATGAGGTAGCATGTGAAAGTGTTTTGGAAGCAGAAATAATAAAATGATGCTATCATGAAGTTGTTGAGTTTATTTTCCCTAGTAATTGCAGATCTTTGAGCCTGAAAACATTGTGCTATGCAAAGAGATCAGATTTCAGCCCTGAAATAAAGCAGTTTAGGAAGAGGAGCCGGGCCGGAGAGGGCCCTTCATTCAAGGGAAGCTTGGAAGTGGCAGGCTGGCCCCACGATTTCCCTGGGCCCAGTGGTATTCAGTGCGGTTACCACGGTTCCTGGTGGTACAGTTGTGGCAGGAACTAAGAAACAATCTACAGATGCTCGAGCTGCGGGCGGAGCCTGTGGCTGTGCAGCTGTGATGGGTCACAAGAGGACTTGGAAGTGTCCCAGTATTATCCCGGGGAATTGTTTCCTTCACACTGAAGACGTGTGTATATGTGACTGTGTGCACGTGTGTGTGCAGGTGCATCTGTGTATATGCACGTGCTAGTATGGGTGTGCTTTGTGTGTGAGTATACATTCCTGTATGTGGGCATGTTTGTGTGCACATGTGAGTGTGTATATTTTTGCTGCAGTGCATTTTGACTCCATTGACCCAGGTCTTGCTCTAGGTGACTGGGACACAAAAGCCAATATCATTGTCTGTCCTTTGCTTTTGTTCTCAGGGCAGGAAGATCCCAACAGTTTGCGCCATAAATACAACTTTATTGCTGACGTGGTGGAGAAGATCGCTCCTGCTGTGGTTCACATCGAGTTGTTTCGCAAGTAAAGAGGGGCTTTTTTTTTATCTGTAACTTACAAAGCTTTTGGTGATAAATGCCCCCGTTAGCAAAACATCAAAGCTATTTTTTTGAGACACAATTAAAGTGTCAAAATGTCACTGAATAGATTCCTGTATCACGATAAGTATTTCTCCCTTAGGATATTTTTCCGTCTGACTACTTAAATCTACACTCTCAACCCTTCAAATGTTTTAAGAACTTTTGGCTCTGAAGATTCTCTAAGCATATTTTATAAGTGGAATTTTTAATGCATTGCCATAACTGGTGTAATTTTTAATTTTTTTAAACGTTAGACCCAGCACATAAGGAAACAAGTGCAGATGTGCGTTGCTTTGGCAGAAAGTTACTCCAAGTGTTGAGGTCTCATTATAAGGTGTTTCAGGGTTAACAGTGCTGTCCCTTTGGGTTCCAGGCTGCCTTTTTCTAAGAGGGAAGTTCCAGTGGCCAGTGGGTCTGGGTTCATCGTGTCAGAAGATGGACTGATTGTAACAAATGCCCATGTGGTGACCAACAAGCACCGGGTCAAAGTTGAGCTGAAGAATGGAGCTACCTATGAAGCCAAAATCAAGGATGTGGATGAAAAGGCAGACATTGCACTTATCAAAATTGACCACCAGGTGAGCATCCAGTGTCTTCCAAGTGAGGGCAGCCCACCACTAGTTAACCTGCTGAGCTGAGTTCTCAGGCACCCTAGCCAAACCCTTGGCCTGACCCGAAGATGACAGAGGCACCCAAGCAGTTTGATTTCCTGGGGTGCTCAAGGGGAGTGATGCAGCTCCTAGACCAATCAGGTCTGCACCCAAGAGGGACTGGATAAGGGAGGGAGGGGCTCGGGAAGCTTCTGGAAGAAGCTTGCTATTTGATCAGAAAGTTTTAAAATAGCATCTTAAACATTTAAAAAATAAAATAATAGGTTTGTATAGCGCTCCTCCCGTTCCTTGTCTGGAGGCATCTGTTAAAATTTGTGTTTATTTCCACAGTTACATCATGAATCATACACATAAATACAGAATGTGCTGATTTTCAGAATGAGCCATCCTTATTATGTAAACAGCTGCTTTGAAAATAAACCAGGTCTACTAAATTAGAGTCCTTAAAGGGTTACTGGATATATTTTCAGTTTTTCATATGGAAAAAGTTGAATTAAAATAAAGCTGATGGATTTCTTCTTTATAGAACTGCTCAGAACCTTTAGTATGCTAATGTGGATGTGGCTTACTTGCCAAAGGGGGTAAGCTATAGTATTCCTTCAGTTATAATTCTCTGAGTGTACAATTTTGTTTGTGGGTACAGCTGAGAAACAGTGAGCTCAATTTGGGAAATGTATTTGCAAATGCTTTCAGGGCTAGGGATGTAACTCAGGGTCTGGTTTTGATCCCCAGTATTGCAAAAAGAAAAGAAAGTGCTTTCTATCTGAATATTCTCCTGGTAGTCATTTTTGCTCCGTTGATTTGTTTAGTGAAGTCTTTATGCGCATAGTTAAATCCAGTTCTACCTGAGTCATCAAAAACTTCTCCTGCTTGTCATGTTGATTTCAGAGGTGAGTTTGTTGTTTGGCGGGTAAGCTAAGGTTGCATTTTCTTCATGTTCTTCTAGTTTTCTAGACTTTGGATAGAGGAAGAATCAGGTTAGCTGGGATCTTGTTGCTGGTCCAGGAAAAGACACAGGAGAGCCAGGAAGGCCGCCTCATCAGCTCTCTGCTTGCTTTGCCTCACTGTTGGGCTTGAAGGCAAACAGGTGTGGGTGGCATTTGACAGGCTGTTTGGCTGTCAATGGAAACAGCTCTGTACTGTTTGGCCGGTAGAATTCTGGATCTTTTTTTTTTTAACAGCGCCAGGCTGCTGCCCCATCCCAGGCTCCTTCTTTGCCAGCCTTTCAGAAAACCATTGGCTAAAACATACCTTCCCTGCAGCATATTTCCTTTATCTGTCTGAGGCTGATGGGGCTTGGTATAATACTGGCTCAGTGCCCAGGGGGGGTAGCTGGCCTTTTGTGAAGTCACAATTTTGTGTTATTTCTGTTAGGTCACTGTGGAATTTGTAGCGGCAACTCATCTTTCAAAATGTATTTACTGGTCACAGGATCTTTGGGACAGGCTCTGCCTTCCTCTCTAGCCATCTGTGAGATAGCTATTTTATCTCTATCCTGTGGAGTAAGAAAGGAGGCTCAGAGAACATAAGTAGCCTATCTGAGGCCACATAGCTGTGCCTCATTACCCCAGCCTCATGTGACAGCCAGGGCGCTGTTTCCCAAGTGCCCAAGCCCATTCACAGGGATCAGCCTGGCCTCTGCATGTGGTGGAACAGCTCAGCTCTAAGTAGGCAGCACAAGACTGCCGTCTGTTTAGGAATGCTGTAGAAAGTTGCGCAGGATGTGGTAGTCTAACCGGAAGGAGGATGCCAGAATAGCACAGCCTGTGGCCAAACGTGGGACTTTGAGCTTCACTGAGCCCTTGAATGGCAGCCAGCATGGGGGCCAGGGCCATCTGTAGGCAGGGCTCTGGCCTGCAGGGTGTGTGCACTGTCCCTACAGTCTTCCCATGTTCGGGACGTGTGGGCGTGTACCATAAAACTGCTTCTGGCCCAAGGATCTTCTTTTCTGATTTTGAGCTAAAGAGGAGACTGGAGCTGGAGTCATCCCAGGTGTATCCAGGCAGGAAGTGGAGGATCCAGTAGAGGAGATAAGCAGAGGGTTTGGGACCTGGCTCCTGTTGTCCCTGTGAATTGAGCTCTGTAGTCAGCAGCATGCTGTTTGACATGTGTGGCAAGTGCCCCAAAAAAGTGTACTTGAAAATTTAGAAGGGAACTGATGTGGCTTTTCAGAATGGAATCGGAAATGAAAGGATATTAAATTGCAAACGCCCACACAAAAGCCCAGTTTCCACTGACTAAACTGCTTTTTTTTCTCTCTCTCTCTGTCTCTCTTTTTTGCTGATAGTTAGAAGTGGGGAGAGAAAAGCATCTGGTCTGGCCCTTTCTCTTTTGTCCCCTTGGTTTTGTGAGAGTCAGTTTGGGGAAAAACTGGCTTGTCAGAGGCGTGGTTTGGAAGGAGCGGCATGTAGGCTAACAAATCCCAGCACCAGTTCACTCAGCAATGCAGTCTGCAGCGGATGGGAGCAGCTTGCCTGGCATTGTGTCATCTTAGGGACAGGGACCACCCGGAAGAAACAGATTGGGGACACTCAGAGAAGGCAAAACAGGCCCAAAGAAATTGGGATCTGGGAAGGAAAATCATTCCCAAGGGCACCTTGTCACGTGAGGCTGTGGCCCAGCCTCCCTGGGGCCGGGTAAGGATAACCGGAAGAAGCTGGTGTGGCCAGGCACCCAGTGACCAACCTGATGGCTCATCATCTGGGCCCAGTTATACCCCAGCACCCTGCGTTCCCTTGGCACTGACATTGTCCTTCCTGAATGTGGCGTTCTTGACACTTTTAAGCCAAGGGGAAAGTACTGTGAATATCTGCTGTCATTGGCACTTGATAATGGCCTAGCTCCTTTCCTGGGAGCAGCAGCCAGCATTTCCTTCAGCCGTCCACCCGTCCCCCATTGGACAGCCAGAGTGGGACCAGTTATGTGCTGCCTCCTCTGTGGCTAAGATGTGGACCTCTGACCCGATGAGGGCAAGCAGATGTTCTCCCTGGAATTACAAACCTCCGCTGTGTGCAGCCGGGACGGTGAGCATGGGCTAACAGCACGGCCTGAGTTCCAGCACTGGAATCCTGAGGCTGCACTTCCTCCCTCTCTTGGAGCCCTCTTTGGGTCTTTAGGGGCTCGCAGTTACTTGGCTTGCAGTTGCCGGAGATGTTTCTGGGCTCGTGACCAAAGAACTCTTTCTCTTCTCTGCCGAGTAGACACGTGTGCACTCACTTGGCTGCTGTGTGTTGAGTCGCTGGAGAACATGTGGAGAAGGCTCATGGGTGGCCCCAGCCTGCTGCCTCACCGTGCTGAGTCCCCTGCAGGCCCGACCCTCCCACCTGACTGGTGTCCCTTTCCACACTCCTGTCCTAGAATTGAAAGTTCCCTTTCTTAGGGACCTTGGATGGGCCGTTGGAGTGGGAATACAGCCCCAGGAAGGAGGGGAGTGTGCATGTAAACATTTTAATGGAAAGCAGCTTTGAGGGCAAACTAGTTCAGCTTTGGACACAAACTGTTTCCAAATGTGTTTAATATGTGCCACTGGCCATGTGTGCAGAATATTTTTGATTTTTATGCAGTAACAGCATTTTATCTGTGTAGTTTAAAGAAAGGCAGAGATAGAGAGCTGGGGAGGAGAGACGTAAAGAGTGAGTTATTTGGTGTCTTTAGTTATGCCAGAGCACAGGGCAGGAATACTGGGGTGGTACTGAACAAGGCAGGCAGGGAAGGTCACTTTCCTTACAGCCTCTTTACTAGCTGTGCTGATCGTTTCAGACGGTGTCTGCCCATTCTGTATACAACCATTCTGGATTTCCCAGCGCACTTAAGAGAGATTGTAACTCCTCACTGGGGCCGTCCAGACTGAATGGAGCCCCTTCCTCCCCTTCCTCACCTGGCCCCTCCCTGCCTCATCCTTCTCAGCGGCCCGCTCCTTGGTTCCCTGGGGCCTTTTCCTTTCCTCTGGGGCGTTTTCGTTTTCTTCCATTCCTCCCATGGCTGACTTCCGTGTCTTTCAGGTCTGACCTAATGTGGCCCCCCAGTCCTCAGCCTCATCACATCCCAATTGTTTCCCTCGTCTTTTTATCACAAGTGATCCTTGCCTTATTTATTTATTGATATGTTTATGTATTGACTTTGAAATATGGTCTCACTCTGGTGCCCAGGCTGGTGTCTAACTCCTGCCTCCAAGTGATCCTCCTGCCTCAGACACCGCACACAGCCTCATTTGTTGTGGTTTATTATTATTATTATTATTCAACTCTATCTTTCCTGCTGGACTGTGAGGAATACATTTGTGTCATTCACCTATCAGGGCAATAGGTGCTCAACTCCAGTGTCCAGAGTGAGTGGGGTTTGGAGCCCTGTGCTCTGAGGAAGGTCAGACCCATGACTCCTGGAATACAGTACAGAGAGGAAGGCACCAGGGTCTGCTCCCCATGCTCCTATCCCCCTCTGGTGAGAGATTGAGCTGCAGGCTGGCTGCATGCACCCCACCTCTCAGCCAGAGGCCCCTATTTGGAAGGACCTGTGGCTTTGCCAGGGCTACATTGTGTCTTGGGTAACTCAAAGCGCTGCTGAGGCAGCAGGGTTTCCTGTGGGCGCTTTTCTTGACGCCAACCTCCAGGTAAATATTTGGAGACAGCCTTGTCCAAGCTTGAGGTGGTTTTCTTCCTCCCCTCAGGCCTGGGTTGGTCCCTGGCCACCTTTGGGCTGGTGGCCCCCACAGATCTGTTTGAAGTGGCCCAAGTGCAGCTCTGAGTGCTGGGCTGCTTTGTTTGCAGAGGGTCCTCTTACAGCTGAGCTGCTGACAGGGCAAGAAGGCTGATGCTTGGTCAGGAAGTTCAGAGGGTGGTCACTTGAGGGGCGAGGGGCCTGGGCCTTCCATTACCAAGGCTTTCCAGGTCCTGCTCTGAGAATCTGGCCTGGTGTGTAATGAATCTGCTCGGAGTTATTTAAGTGAGGAGGGTCTATGGAGCCTCTGGGGACAGGCAGTGGCCAGGGAGGGAGGTAGTACAGTGCTCCGTGTGACTCATGCCTGTTCTTCTCAGGCCACAAGAGTGTCAGAGGGCGCTGAGTAAGACACGAGCATGTCCAAGAGTGGATCAGATAGCACAGAGCCTGAGTATCCTCTGGAGCCTGTCACGTATATGAACGCTCCTACTGCCATAGTTACACCTAATTTTGTTTGGGTGTTTTTCCATTTTGGATTCTTTTCCCTACTCCCTCTGTACTGTGCTTTTTGTGGTCTTCTTCCTCTCCTGGACTCAGAGGGCTCCCGCTGCATTTGCTAAAGATAACCACAGAGCCTGTTGACTTCTATTACAAAATTGATTTTTGCCATTTTTAGGGAAGTGGGAATAAATATTTCATGAGAGAATGGAAGTCCAGTCAGCGAAGTGGAAGCCGCTTTTTATTTCTCTGTGCCCGCCCTTGTCCAGAGGTGAATGCGGACATGGCTTCTCCTTGTTCTGATCATGGTTCCTTTTGTGAACTATTTCCCCAAACTCCAAACTGGAGTCCTTTGTGTTCTCTGGCCCGGATTCAAGAACTTAGTTGATTGTTAAGGAAATGCTTTGGCTATATTTTTCTCTTAATATGGTAATGCCTTTTTCCACTTGGGTATTCTTTTCAGGGAATTGGATGAAAGCTGTTATTCATGCTTCTGACAAAGCAGTTCCGGGTCATTGGGACTGAATTTGAGGTGCCCAGTTGGGAAATCCCTTATCCTCCTCACTTTGGGGAGGAGACTTGATTTCATTTGACAGTTTAGTGAGTCTGTAACAGTGTTTTGGAATATAAGATTGGTCAAGTAGACTGTAGTCCAAATCTGGCCCTGCATCTGTTTTTGTAAATAAAGTTTTATGGGAACACAGTGATGACTTATATAAAGTCTATGGCTGCTTTTATTCTGTACCAGTGAAATGAATTAGCATGGAGACCATGTGGCCTGGGAAGCCAAAGATAACTGCTTTTTGGTGCTTCCCAGAAAAAAATTTCCAGCCCTGCTGGTGGATGATGTCCTTGACCTAGAAGAACTAAGGGTGGCTGGGGAATAATATGCTTATAAGAGCCAACCACGGTGAAGCACTTACATGACCAAGGGAAACAGGGACAGAGAAGTGGATTTCATTTAATGTCTTGGGAGAGATTATACTTCTTTGGTGAAGATGGGACTTTAGTCTTCCAAATTAAGCGGAGAGAGAAACCTTATGTTTGTCTCTTATTTTGTGATACTGGTAGAAAGGAGTTTACTGAAATTCCAACATGTTTTACACATAATTTGGCTGACTTTAGCATCCTACTGGATCTTTTAAGGTCTTGTTCATTAATTTCAGTTATTCCTTTGCTGATATCATTTTTTGTTCCTGAGTTCCTGAGTATAATTGTTTAGAGGTACTCACTTGCAGATTTTATTAATTGGTATTGAACATCTCTCTTGGCCAAAGTGTGGAGGATGTAGCACAGTACACGAAAGCCACGTGGCTTAAGATCCAGAGTGGGCAACAGGTGAAGAGGGATAAATGTGGCAACAAGTACAAGGAAGGGGACAGACGATGAGGCAGAAAGCTTGGGGGCTGGGAAGCCTGTGTACATGTAGGAGCTTCCCTGGGGAGGCATAGCCAAGCTGAGGTGGGAAGGGGGTAGAGCCAGCCATGGGGACAGGTGACAGAGGAGAGTTGTGGGTGGAGTGAATTTTCTTTTTCTCTTCAGCCTCCAGGACCTGGATCTTGGACCAGGTGCAGACTGTTATTTTCTAGTGCAGTTATTAGAACCTTTCAGAACACAAGCCAACATTTCTGGTTAGCTGGTTTCTCTGTATATTTTGTTTTTTTCTTGGCTTTGGTTCTTTGGGGTTCCTGCTTATCTTCTAGAGAGCTCCAAGGTCTTATGTTGTCAGTTTCCTGAGAGTCTAGAATACAAAGGTTTCCGAAGGATTGGACCCCGTTCTCATTTGTGGCAGGAGGATACAGTTTCCCATAATTGGTTTCCTAAAGCCATCCACACCCCTTTGTATGGCAAGAGAGAAATAAGACTGGTTAGTCTAATAAATGTGCTAATTAACAAGTCACTTTTGTCAAACAAGGCACCGGAATCTGATAATAGGAAAAGTGACTCATGGTATTTCCCTCTTTGTTTTGTCTACCATGCCATTCACAGGAATCATTAGCCCTCCCTAGGACCATATTTTGCCATGAATGTACAATTTATTTTGCCATGAATACATATTTAATT
The DNA here is from genome assembly GCF_012274545.1 of Fukomys damarensis. Lineage (NCBI taxonomy): Eukaryota > Metazoa > Chordata > Mammalia > Rodentia > Bathyergidae > Fukomys > Fukomys damarensis. The sequence goes on along the minus strand of NW_022900920.1, from coordinate 15,565,931 downwards.
ATAATACTCCCTTTGTCATCAACCGTATCTGATTATTTTCATATAGAAAAGGCAATGCATCTTTCAACCATTTTAGAATAAATTTAGAGAGGATGCTGTATCCTGAGCTATGTCCCTGTTCATGGAACCCACACCGGATCTTAGGAGGTCGTGAGGAACGAGGAGCCCGAGAGCCTTCAGCTCCATTCAGCAGACACTGGGCCTCCACTCAGGACAGAGGCCCGGCCCATGTCCACCACTGACTGCCAGGAGATGGAAGCTTCTCCTCTGGCTTCCGGGATTCCTGCCCGCCGCCGTACTGTTGGCTGAATCAGGCCACATCCAAGTCAGTTACCCTGACCCAAGGCCAGACCTCGGCTAGCCAAGCTGTACCCACGTTTAAGGTCCTGATGGATGTTTTGAGATGTCATTTGTTCATTCTTTCATTTTCATGTCTTCGTTGATTTTGTAAATATTTATTGCACATCCGCCATGGCCAAACACTGTGTAGCAGCATCTGTCGCGCCGAGGTCAGTGGATAAAAGTGGGTGGATCGGAGGGCTGATGTACGACAAAGATAGAAATTACACTTGACCAGTGCAATGTCTTCCTCTGTTGCCACAGAATGTATACAGTCACTGTATGGTAGGCTGCTGCATAGAACTGTTGACATTTTGTGGTTAACTGGGTATTTGGAATGGCAAACATTTCTTGATATATCTTAAAGGAGACTAAATATTATGGTGGTGCTCATAAACGGTAAGGAGGAAGGCAGTTCTGCTTTTTCGTTTGCATTCTTGCCCTCTGTTTTTGCACAGCCTCTTTCCTCTCTCCTTCCCTCTCCATGCATCTGCCTCGCTTTTCTTTCTTCTCCTACCGCACTGCTGTCTCATCCACCCTACCTCGCTACTCCTCTCTGCAGACAGCAGTAATAACATGTCCGCTGAGAAAAGGCGTGATGGTGACTTGCTGACCCCCTTCCTCTGGGCCTGGATATGTTGGTGAGGGTCTCGGTATAGCAGATCCCTCCTGCCCTGGCTCTCAGTTTGGACTCATTCCTCCATTTGCCATAGCCACCCTTGACCGTGTCATCGCTGGTAACTTTCATACTCTCTAATCCAAATCCTAAATGTCTCAGTCTCAGTCAGCTTCATGAGCATGTGAGCTGGGTACTCACAGGCCCTGGGCTCAGAAAGGGTCTATGCTCTGAGGGCACCATCTTAACTTTGTCTTTAATTTGGGTTTTGTACTAGACATCTAATGAAGTGGTGGAATATGCTGAGGGAGCTTGGAGTCTTGGCTCAGGCGTAATTCCCCCTCCTCCCTCCCCATGCTGGGCTCTCATCCTTCCCACTCTCCTGTCTCCTGGGACCCCATTCTCTGCCTGGCCTTCCTTCCTGGGTCTGTGTAGTGGTCACTGCTAACCCCACCCCTGGAAGAGGGGTGGGTATGGCTGTTCAGAGTTGACCCCACAGCATCTTGGGGAGTGCATAGTGCAGGGCTCAGGCTGATGCCACTGGGCAGGGACAAGCTTCTCCCACCCTTACCTAGTTACCTAGTGTGTCTCACCTGACACAGGGGTGGCAGTGCCCTTGGAGTCACCCATTGTGAATAGGTTGGAGTGGTGGGCCCTTGGAAAGGAGAGATACCTTGATTTCTCCTCCTCCTGTGGGGCACATGCTTGGAGAGCTGGGTTGTGAAGCTTGGTAGGTATCTACACTTGCTGCCCTTGTGACTGTCGTTGCACTTGAAGGACAAAAATATCGAACTTGGGAGAGAGAAAGGGGGTGGGAGGAGAAAGCATATATGCTAGTACCTTTGATGGTATTTTAACCTACTTTGTGAATCTGAGCTTTGCTCATGATGTAACTGGTCCTCAGAAATATTTAGCTAATTTGGTCCACAGCCCATGGGCCTGCTACCTTTCCACCAGTCCTCACTTGCTTATCTGTTCCTCTCCTGCTTACCCAGATTAGAGAGTTCTCCCTCCCTCCCTCCCTCCCTCTCTCTCTCTCTCTCTCACTCTGTCTCTCTCTCATTAGACCTTAGATGTGCATGTTCTCTCCAGGACCCCTAGTCCGTTTTCCTAGGCATGCAAGTTCCCTGACACTGCTTCTTCCTGGGTACAGGGATGTGCCATTTCCTCCATTGCATTTTTAAAGAAAATGAAAGGTTAGCATAACTGTTTCCAGAAGGCACATTGGATCACTCAATTGAGTCACAGCCAGATGCTGCAGCATCAGCCTTTGAAGCAGACTTCATCCAACATGGGGCCAGGCTAGAAGCCCCAGCCCCTGAGAACGAGTGTGGTCCACAGATGACGGGTACAGTAGATTGTGCAGCTTCAGCAACAAAAATATTTTGATAACTGAGCAGCACTTTGTACTGTTTAAAGGAGAGAGAGAGAGAAGTAATTGACTTGGCTCATTAGGTTACAACAGAATTGCCAGTGTTTCCTTTAGTTTTGGTTTTACTGATTGATTTTTATTGCTCTTCTCTCTAAGCTTCAGGGAAAGAGGTCACAAGGAAATGGGCACCTGAAGGCTGTTAAGTGGAAGCTGAACAAGTGGTGCTTGTGACTGTGCAGGGTCCTCCCTGGAGGACGTTTGATCAGGTCACCATCTAGGAAATTCCAGGAATCTCCTGTCCTCTCCCTGCTGTAGAACTTTGCAGGGATCCTCCGACCTCATTAGAAGTTGTACACTAAGAGATTTGGTCCTTAGTTGTATATGAAGAGATTTATTAAGGTCCTGGTGCCTTTTTTTATCTCACCCATTAACTACTGTCTGGTAATAGAGTTTTTGGAAACAACAAGTTCTTTTGGAAAGAACTCCCATTGTCAGAGCTGAGATGACCATGGTCTCCAGGCTCAACTCCCTTATTTTACAGGACATAAAATTGAGACCCAGAGAAGTTAATCAAGCGGCACAGGCTCACAGAGAGAGTTAATACAGCGCTCAGTCCAAACCCAGATGTCCTGCTGTGCAGGACAGTGTTCTCTCAAGTACGTGGAGGCTGAGATGCAGCGTGTGTGAGTGTGTATGTGTGTGTGTGTGTGTGTGTGTGTGTGTGTGTGTGTACACAAGGCCTCGTCTTTGTCTTCTCTTGTGCACCACCTTGGTAGACATTGCGCAGAAAGGCCCAGGGGAGCCTTCAGCGCAGGTGTCTCTCAGGACAGCTCAGTTCTCCTGCCCTGGATAGTCCTGGCAGTGAGGGTTCACCCTTAGCTCAGTTATGGGACTCATGGCTGAGATGTCTATGGTAAGGAGGATGGACTTTGTCCTGTTTTTACTCTGTGGGTCCTGTTGACTTGTGTAATGCTTCTGCCCAACAGATAGGAAGCCTGGAGAGCCAGAGTGGATGTGCTGGTCTTTGTGGCCCTGTGCTTTGCTCGTAGGAAACATACATGAGTGTTTGTTGAGACTGTTCTCTCTCATGTGAGGTGTTCTCTCTCATGTGGACCATGTTTCCTAGGCCTGCTGTATGTTGTATCTAAATGAATAGGGAGGGTTTGTTCTTATTGACTTGAAGAGACCATCTAGACCAGAGGATTTCCTGCATGTCACTGGACAGGGTCCAAGGAGGTCTCCAAAGCAAGGTTGGGGAAACTTGACTAATTCCCACCATGGGATAGGCTGCAGGTTTGCTGACTTTTACCACAGAAAAGGAATTTTCGGGACATGCCAGTAAGAGGCATAAAGGGATTTATAAAGTCTTTTAAAAGTACACACAGAGAGGAATAGAGTGCAGGCCCTCAAAGGGAGAGAGGCACTTAATGGCCTAAAGCTGTGTACATTTATGGGCTTTTGGGATAGAAATCTGTGGAACTTGTGACTCTATGGGAAGAGAGGCTTCAGTTTACAAATGAAGGGGAGGACCCGTTCTGCAGGGACGGGTGATGACCCATTCAGGGGTGAGGACCATCACAGGTGATAGAGCTGTAGCCCATCTATAGGGAAAGGCCCTTTTTTATAGGCGAAAGGCCAATTTATAGGTGGAAGGAATGGCCCGGGCTTATTGTGTCTCTCAGGCCCCTGCTTCCCATGAGCGCAAGCAAGACCGTGAAAACCAGCAGTGGCAGGGGTTCACTCTGGAATGTCCTCGAAGGTAGGACTTGGCCCAGTGTGAGCTGCTGGCCCCGACAAGGATCCTAAGGGCTTTGTTGCTGCACCTCAGAAGCTGTGGGTGTCTCCAGTTTTCATTTCTCTGTGCCTCTGTGCCTTCAGCGGAGAGACAGACTGCCCTGAGCGATGGCGCCCTGTGGACCCCTTTCTTCCTCCTCTCCCTCTCAGCCCCTGCTGCTGTCAGGAGGAGGATACATGTCTACCCTTTACTTCGTGAGCATGCTTCTGTGTGCTTCTGTGAGGCTCCGGCGAGATGGGAGATGTGAGTGGCTCTTCGAAGAGGGACTGGTATCTTGGACATGGCCTGTGGCTGGTGCTACTTCAAAGGGAGCCTCAGACAGAGCGTCTGCCGCCAGGAGCCAGGAGCCGGCTTTGATGTGGGTGGTACGGGAAGCAGCCTGTGCACACAGAGTGGGGCCTTAGGCTGAGTGTGAGTGTGCCCGGAGTGCCGTGTGGCCTCTGCAGGTCAAGAGCAGCGCGTGGCTGTGCTTTCCAGCCATATGTGCATTTCATCTCCTGTGGGTCTCCCGGTGGAGCTCATGTCTAGACAGTAATGGAGTAAAAGCTGAGTTACGAGCAGGAATTTGGCCAGCTGAAGTATGTATAGCTGCTTAGCCACCGGGCCTGAGGTGAGGGTTGTGATTGAGAACTAGCCCCACTTGGATGTGAATGAGGCTGAACAGCCTGGTGCTCTCACAGCCAGCCAGCACCTGCAGGGAACTGGGCCAAATGGCCCCCCAAGGGCAGCTTGACCTCATGGCAAGCTGTAAATCTGGTCTGGCTGACATCTCAGCACCATGACCCCCACTGCAGGGATTTCTGCCTATAATTAGAAGTCTGGAAATGACAGCTCTTGCATTCTGGGAGTCCAGGTTTGATAGCTGGGAAATTTATCCTCTTGTTTAGCCAGGTTGCTCATTGGCTGGGAGAAGTCCCTCTATATTTGAGTCTCAGGTTGCCCATCTGTAAAATGGGAGGAATTATGGCCTAAGCCCCAAGATTATCATGGAAGCTTTATCACGTGACGGGCAAAGTGTTCATTCCTTTCCAATAAATTCAGGGGCTACATGGTAAGACCCTTCTACCCACCCCCCACCATACCTGTCTGCTTGCTTAGCACTGATGATTACCCTTCGTAATCTGTGAAACATTTGAGTGATAAAAACTTACAATGAAATGATAATTGGAGCTATCCTCCAGTGCAGATGTGACTGAGTGGCCACTGTGTAGCCATATTTCCTCCTGTGTGGGAATGAGGGCTGCTCTTTGGGGAGACTCACTGAGCTCTCATCACTGGTTTCTACCTTGTCCAAGTCTGTGTGGCCCCCAAGTGTGAAAGTTTTTCTGTACCTGAGCCAGGCTTACCCCTAAGGTGCTCTTGGCTCTCGGCGGCTGGAGTCGGTGTCCCCTGGAGGCCTGGCCCTCCCAGGACAGTGATGGGCAGGCAGCACATAGGCCTCGATCCTTCCACTGCCCTCACAGCTTCCCCCAGTGTTTGTCTCCTTACCAGAGTCCTCGGGGCCTGAGCGCAGACCTCAGGGCTGAGATAGGGACAGAGTTGTCATTAGGTCTCTGCAGAACTGGAGTCTGGCTCCCTTCCTGGGAGGCAGAGTCAGGAGGCCAGGTGGGGTTTGAACTAAATGCTGATTAATATCTATGGTGAGCCCTGCCTGGAGGCCTGGACCTGGTTCCCGGGTTGTGGCTGAGATGTGTCTGGGCCATCATTCTGGGTCTGAGCTCGACTTGAACCTGCAGCTGTCCTCCTTTGGGCAGCAGGCCACTCCATCCCAGCAGCTTCTGTCACCTGTCGTTTGACCGCCCCTCAGGCCAGCCCGGAGTGTATATAAGCAGGCTGCCCCACCCGCAGGCTGTTGCTGCTGAAGTCATTCCTGGCAGGGGCTGTTGGCTCAGGCCCAGGGTAAACATGTCCCGCTGAGCCCTCTGCGTGCTGTTGGACACTGCGGAGTGTGGGGCTGTGTGGGGAATGCTGTAGGGAGGGAGCAGGCCCTCAAGGCCACGCTGGTGGATGAGGAAGCCCTGAAGGCCCTGTGACTCCGCAGTGGGCTTAATGGGGTCCTGACTTATTCTGAAGAGTTGTCCGGGACTCCTGGCTCTGTGCAGCTTCCCCAGGCACTGGGGCTGGGGCTCCTTGAATCGTTTCCCCACGTCAGGGCAGCTCTTTGCCTGCAGGTCTCCCCATACTCTCAAGATTTGGGAGCGGCAGGTGGAAATAGTGGGATGGAGTCCTACAAGCTCAGGATCCTTCCTAGGCCTTTGCTCTCTGAAACCACCCTGGGCATGGATCCTAAATGGATTCTGTCACCCTCTGTCATCTGCCCTGCAGGTGAGAGAGCAAGTCTGTGCTGGGACCCTCAATGTGATCAGATTCTAAAATGGCCTCCAGTCCCCCATCAGTATCTGCTCTCCAACAGCCTGCGGTGTGTGGCTCACAGCACACTTCCAGGCCCAGCAAAGGGTTGTCATCCCTGAGTTCAGTCCTCCATGGGGGGCTGGTGTCTCCTAGTGGTCCCTCCCTCCTTAGCATTCCATTGTGTCTGTGCACTTATGCGGCTTATAAAATCACACAAGTCTGCCCTTGTGGTTACAGGGAAAACTGCCTGTCCTGCTGCTGGGCCGCTCCTCAGAGCTGCGGCCTGGAGAGTTTGTGGTCGCCATTGGAAGCCCGTTTTCCCTTCAAAACACAGTCACCACTGGGATCGTCAGCACCACCCAGCGAGGTGGCAAAGAGCTTGGGCTCCGGAACTCGGACATGGACTATATCCAGACAGACGCCATCATCAATGTGAGCTACCTGCTCTCCTTCCTTCTATAAGCTGGGGCTTGCGGCAGGTTTTTGCCAGAGGGAGTTAGTTAGGCTTCGGAACTGGGATGGAGTTAGGATTCTCAGAGGCGTTCCCTTTGAACCCCTAAAGCAGAGGACACCAAGGGTTGTCAGTAGCCCATTAGCAATCACTGTAAAGTGAACCTCAAGTTTCAAAGGCCTGTACTGAGAAGAGGTCCTCTGTCCTACCGGAGCAGGCTTGCTCAGTGGCTCCCCAGTCCTGCAGGCCTCTCAAGCACACAGTGAGGATATGTGGAGCCCTCCCTTTCTGGCAAGAAGGACTCACTGTGCACACACCCTGCGGACTCCAGGAGGGAGGCACGAGCCCTGCCTATGACCAAAGCCCTTGGCCACAGGTGGGGATTAGGCCTACACCATTCCATGTGGCTCCCTTACGAAGCTGGGGACCATTCCGTGCCATTCTCTAATTAATCTCTTGAACATCACATTTCTGCACTTCAGCTCTCTCTCCCTAAAGGATTGGTGTTTCTGAGAAGCATTGTTTTTTTTTCTCCCACATCTGTCTAATAAATAAGAAACACTGTGTTTTGCTTACTTGTTGCCTCTTATAGCCAACCACCCCCAGCCCCAAACTTTTTGCAGTCTGCTTGAAGTCTGGGAACTGGAATAAACTGTATGGAGCCCCAGGGCAAGGCTAGGGTCCATCAAAGCGGGCTGTGCGGATTAAACACTGGTCTCGGAGCAAGTGGGTTGCCAGCCTCGTCCCAGGAGAAAGTGTTAGGTCTGTCAGGCCTCTGGGCTGCAGAGCCAAATGTTTTCCACTTAAGGCACATCTCAAACACTCTGAAAATTGTAAGGTCCCTTTTTTTCTAGCCAGTTATTGGGCCAACAGGAACAAATCTGAGGGAAGAACCATGCCCCATACTCTAGGCACAGTGCTCAGAATGCTGTCAGGAAGAACACAGACTAGACCATCTTATAACACAAACATAACATTTCCATTTCTGTTTAATTTCAGTATGGAAACTCTGGAGGTCCATTAGTAAACCTGGTAAGGCCTTTCAATGTCTATCTTGTTTGTTTTCATCTATGTACATGCTGTTTTATTTCACTTTTTAAATTTTTTAACATGAGCTTGCCAATGGACATTATCTAACTCTTTAAAAATGAGCTGGGGATTGTGTTGTATCTTTACCTATCACCCAGTTGACTTTCCTAGAAGGAATCAAGGGCTAGGAACATTAGACCAGAGGACGTACTGGTGTTGCATAGCTAGAGGTGAATGCCATGGAGTTCAGGTCCGGTCCAGGCAGTCAGGGAGAAGCTGTATGTTGGCCAGAGGTCTCAGCAGGGCTGTGTGCAGCGGGAGGAAGGCAGCTCCTCCAGACCCGGTCTCCAGGGCAGTGAGAAGAGCTGGCCTGGCTCAGCCACACAATTTTCTGGGGTCAGGGTGCCTCCCTGAAGACATCTGGAATGCAGAGCGGTCACCCACGCAGAGCCATCTCAGTCTGTATTTAAATACTTAGCACATAAAAAGCAAAGCATTTGTATCACGGACTTTGGGCTGCTGTGGAAACTGAGGCTGTCTTAGCGCAAGGCCTTTGATGTCTTTGGCAAGCGCCTCCTTTCCCAGCAAAGAAGCCTCAGCTGTACCCACTGCCCCTGTGTCCCCAGCCCCACCTTGCTCAAGGAGCTACACTGTCCTGGCCATGAAGCCTGCCTGCCTCAGTCTCTGAGGCGGTTTCTCCCGGCCTCACCAGTCACCTCAAGGTCACTGGAAATGGAAGCAGCAAGAAGGGGTGGAGGACTACCTTAAGGGTTCACATTTCAGAAACATTTTGTGTAAAAGGCACCGATATTGTACGTTTTGAAGCTATCTGTGTACAGTGAGGTGATTGCCAGGTTCCAGTCTGGAGTGAGTGCTTATCAACTCCTTGGAAGCCAAGTATAGCTGAGGCTGCACAGGCATCCCGATGCCTCTCCTCCTGCTAGTCCCATCTCGTTTTCTGACATAGCCCACAGATTGCAATATGATAATTCAAAATGCTTTTATGCATTGTGTAATGATCAAATCAGGATCATTAACATTTCCACCTCTTCAAGCATTTTTCACAAACTTGCAATATAGATTCTCCGCTCTCTTCCAGTGTTCATCTGCTCCTAGCCCTTCCTAGATTCTCTGCGTCATTTCTGTCTTGCTTTTCAGGATGGCGAAGTGATTGGAATCAACACTCTGAAGGTGACAGCAGGAATCTCCTTTGCAATCCCTTCTGATAAGATTAAAAAATTCCTCACCGAGTCCCATGATCGGCAGGCTAAAGGTAAGCAAGGGGGCTTGCAGGCTCAGTCCTGAGGCTTACCTGCCCTTTGGGGACTGGGCGAAGGGGCTCCTACCCAGAATTGAAAGGGAGCCAGGTACAGTGGCGCATGGGTGTGCAGGAGGATTGAGAGATTGAGGCAATTTAGCGAGACCCTGTCTCAGAGTAGAATTTACAAAACAGTCTAGGGATGTAGCTGAGTGTTAGCGCACTTGACTAGCATGTGCAAGGCCCTGGATTCACTCCTCAGCACCAGAAAAAAGAGGAAAGAAAAAGACAGGAGGGAGGGAAGAGAAAAAGGTAAAGAGAGAAAGGGAAGGTGTTGTATATGCCAGTAGTGAACCTGGGGCACGTGTGCTGTAGCACACAGTTTATATCATTGAAAGCTCTAAAAGGTTTGCCATCACTGGTATAAGCCCTTGGTATTAGGGCATGGATAGTTGACCATTTTTGTTTTATGATCATGGGATGCTTCTCAGTCTAATAGGACACAAGCCATGGTAACTTTTGTGCATTATTTCTCTTATTTTTTTATTTGTATCACCTCATGCCTTTGTGGCATTAGATAGGAATTATTATTCCATTTTGCTGATAAAAACTGAGATTCGGAGAGATCATTCATTCAATTTGCAAATGTATATGGTCCTGCTCTGACTCAGACCGGGGACTGGGCAGTGGGCTGCTCTACAGGGGCCCCTGCAGGCGTGATTTTTACATTCTACTGGGGAAGAGACAGAGTAAACTGTCTAGTAAGATATTAGACAACAGGAAGTGCTTCCACGAAAATGTGGCATGGTAGATGACTACAGAGTGACCGGAGAGGCTGATAGTGAAAACAGACTGCAGCCTGGTAAAGAGCCAGCAGGCAGGGGTTGAGCAGCATTGCAGACAGAGAAACAGTGTATTGGGGGAAGACAGAGGGTGCACAGGGCCTTTCAAGTGGTCCATGAGGGCGGGAGCGCAGAAGCTGTGCATTTACACAGGGCAGTGTGGGAAGCCAACCATGGCCAGGGACTGCATTTTAACTGCATTAGGAATAGAGAAGTTTGTGATCTGGGTGATGTCTTTGAAACGAAAAGATACTTCAGTAATGGAAGGATGCTGCCGTGTGTGTGTGTGTGTGTGTGTGTGTGTGTGTGTGTGTGTGTGTGTGTGTGTGTGTGTGTGTGTGTGTGTGTGTG
>NW_022900920.1:15543114-15555398 GCF_012274545.1 Fukomys damarensis | reverse complement strand
TGTGTGTGTGTGTGTGTGTGTGTGTGTGTGTGTGTGTGTGTGTGTGTGTGTGTGTGTGTGTGTTAGAGCCAATGAAGAGGCTCTGCCGGTCACCCAGAGGGAGGTTTCAGACCAGGGTGGCAGCAGTGGAGTTGGTTCAAAGGGATCCCATTCTGGATGTCTGTGGAGGCTAGAGACATCTTGGGGAAGGGCCGGAGATCGAGATGAGGCGGTGAGAAACTAGGGATCACTCCTAGGTTTTTGGCAATGGACTCTCTGAAGGTCTCACAGCAGGTAGGGATCCAGACCAGTCCTCAGTGTGTTCCCTTCTGGTCCTGACCTCTTGCTGCACACGGGAGTATCAGGACCCCCGGCTCTCTGCCACTCCCACCAAGTGGGGTGACTTGTTGTTCATCTGTTGTCACACTAGGCAAAGCCGTCACCAAGAAGAAGTATATTGGTATCCGAATGATGTCGCTCACATCCAGGTGGGTAAACAGAATGCTTATGTCTGCTCTACATTCAAATAACCCTGAACTTCCACACCCTCCCCTGATGAACTGTCCATTGCTTCCAGACCTAGCAGCTTCTGCTAGAAATTAAGTCACACTGGGAAAGAGGAGGGGCCATTAGCCTTGCCCTCTTTTTGTTTTGCTCTTCGTATTTGTTTGGGCATCTGGCTGCCTGGAGGATCTGCCGCCCAGTTAGAGGGCAGGCCTGGACAGCAGAGGGGCTGGCTCCCTCCTGCTCCCTCACACCTTCCTGGCACCACTTGTCCGTTGAAACCCACATTCCGGGAGTGCCCCAGTGGCCGCTCAGCCCTTGGAGCACCGCCTCTCATTTGCTCTGTAGCCGTGGGCCGTGTCTGCAGGAATGCCAGGGCAGGCCCCGCCGACGGCCACGATGACGAATGGGCTTGTTTTCCTGAGCTGCTGGAAGCCGCTGCCGGTGCTTGCCAGGCCCGTGACATACTGCAGTGAGCCTGGATGAGACACGGGGGGTGATGTCAGGAGTCCTGGTAGCCGACCCAGCTGGCGTGGCTGAAGTGTCGTAGGCCGAGTGGGCAGAGAACAGAATACACAGACAGATATGTTGCTGTGAATTGTCATAGTTATTAACTAGTGTCACAATGTTAAGACACTTTGATATGTGTTAGGAATGGCGGCACCTTTCTCAGTATTCCAGAAGATGGGATGATTTGTCAAGAAGAAAACCACCTTGCTTATTTTGGGGCCATGCGAGATAGAGGTGTAGGGAAGTTTAGGCTCTGGGGTCTGGTTTCCTGGGGTGTTAGCCCAGCTCCTGTGCTTCCTGGCTGTGACTTCTGAGTGCCAGTGACTTCTGCAGGATGACTGTGGCAGTGCAGGTTCTTGGATCAGCAAGCAGAGGCAGCAATCACCAGCCACGTCAGGTACTGTCAGGTGCTGTCAGGTGCTTACTCTGCCAGGCACTGTGCTGGGCGTCTTACCTAAACAACCTGTCTGATCCTTGTAACAACCCATCCTGTAGAGCACGGTTACCAGCCCCTTCTTGCACCTGAAGAAACAAAGGCACAGAGGGGTCAAGCAACTGCCCAAGGAAACACAGCTTGCAAATGGCAGATATATGGCCACAGGCCTGGCCAACCATTATATTTTACTGCTCCTTCAGTGGAAGCTATTACTAACTAATAATAACTAATAGTAATACCAATTATGATTAAAGTATTTCCCTACTATACATAGTAAACCTTTGACTCTAGGAGGCAGGCAATTTTAAAGTAGAATCAGAACTCTTGGAAGAATTTTACACTGGACTTGGGGATAGGAAGGGAACTTTGTGAGAGCTGAATGTCAGCAAAGGAAAGCCTGTTGGTACTTAACATTAACACGGATACTTTTCCTTCTGAGCAGCAAAGCCAAAGAGCTGAAAGATCGCCACCGAGACTTTCCAGATGTGCTTTCAGGAGCGTATATCATTGAAGTAATTCCCGACACCCCAGCAGAAGCGTGAGTGAGAAGTGTCTTCTCTTTTGCTAATATGTAGTAGGACAGAGCAATGTTCTTCTTCTGTTGGTTCAGATGATTGTGTCCACTCTTGAAAAACGTGGTTGGACGCCTCTGGTTACTTCTGACCTGCCTGGGCCCAAAGTTCATCCACAGAATGGGGTTTCTGGCCTTCAGAAGCCCTTGTTCTGGGCCAGGCCTGGTGGCAACTTAGGAGAATTAAGGCCAGCCTGAGCAACTTAGGGAGATCTGTCTCAAAATTTAAAAAGGTCTGAGGTTGTGGCTAGGGGTCAAACACTTTCCTAACATGTGCAAAGTTCTGGGTTTGATCCAGTGTGTCTGTCTGTCTCTCTCTGTCACACACACACTAATGCCACACACACTTGTGCTTGCTTTGCTTGAGGTCATCCAGATGGGAATAGCAATAGCAAGTTACTTAGGCATGGCTGGGAAAGAGCAGTGTCCTCGAGACCTTAAGATTGATCTTCTCCCATCGTCTTTTCTCTATCTGGGACTTGACAGGCCACACCTGTCAACACCTTTAGACAAATAATTCAAGCGACATCAAAGTAACATCAAAGAAGCAGCTCAGCCAACAATCAGGGCTTGTGACCTGTATTGATATAATATCCAGAGAGAAGTGTTGAACTGGTGGTGCTGTAGTCAGACTTTGAGGGCCAGAGCTGGCCCTCTGGCTGCTTTTATGACTTTAGGCTGATAATAGTTTTTGTATTTCACATGGTTGGAAAAATTCCACAGTAATGATAGTATTGTGTGCCATGTGACAATTATATGAAATGTAGATTTCATTGTCCTCAGATATTTAATGAAATGCAGGTGTACCCAGTACACATTGTCTGTAGTGGTTTAGTTCTGTCATATGTAAAATGTAAAGGAAGCGTCCTCTCATAGGAGCATTCCACCCATTCCTCTCTCAGTTGCACTACCTGTGATAAGCAGGTTGGCCTGGTTGTGGTACATGGCAGATAGTACTTGGTACATCGTTGCCCTCTTTGGGATTAGTGCATTGTAACATCACACAAGTGCCATAGGCATTTCCGCAACGACCACAATTGATAATTTGGCTGAGTTTCTAAACCATTCCCTCCCAAATTCATCACCACCACCGAGCCATGTTTATTCCTTGCTCTTTGTTCTAAGCTATCTGTGCCTCTCTTAATGTAAAGTCAATTCAGGAGGAATGGAGACGTAACCGGTGTGTTTCACTTTGTGTCGCAGTGGTGGTCTCAAGGAAAATGATGTCATAATCAGCATCAATGGACAGTCGGTGATGTCTGCCAATGACGTCAGCGACGTCATTAAAAAGGAAAGTACTCTGAACATGGTTGTCCGCAGGGGCAATGAAGACATCATGATTACAGTGATTCCTGAAGAAATTGACCCATAGTCAGAAGCATGAGCTGGATTTCATGTTTCTCTGAGAGACTCTCCCGTGGACAATGCATGAGGACTCTGGTCTGCTGGCACAGGACACCCAGGACTTTTGACCACCAGTTTGCTCATTAGGTGGAAACGCCCTGGCCAACAGAACCCTTGATAGTTTGCAGGCAAAACCGATGTAATGTTACCGATGTCATGTTGCCGATGTGCAGGCAGAAGCTCTGCCCTTCTGTACCCTATGTATGCAGCGTGCTTTTTCTTGCCAGCTTGGGCTGTTCCTGCTTAGACAGTCAACATTTGTCTTCTTTTTTAACTGAGTCATCATCCTAGTCTAACTAATGCAATTGATGCAATGCGTAGATAACAGGAAGCTCTGGGAGCCAGTTTGGTTCTAAGCCTGTTTCTTCTGTGCTCCAAGTCAGTGCCCAGAGGAGGAGGATGCACTGAGACCACGGATGGGCGAACGCTGGCTCTCAAGACAGCCAAAGTTGCCTCTTTTAGGATTCTCTTTGGAACAGGGAGTACGATGACTTTGAGTTTGAGCTATTAAAATATTTCTTCATACATTTCTGTCTGGTGTGCTTCTTTGGACAGCTGGTTATAGTCATTTGGAAATGAGCATGATGTCAGTGGGCTGCTCATTAAACCACGGTGTCCATGCAGAGCTGTGCCCTCAGTCTTACAAGTTATTTCAAAGTCACCCCGTTGGATTTGCCTGTATTATAGAACTCTGCCTGGCCTCCCTGGCCTTACTAGGGCTCAAGAACAGTTCTCCTTGTATCTGGAGCTTTTCAAACTGACAGAGTCTGTTGACCCCATGTGTCACGCAATCAAGTCAACAAAGATTTTCCAGGCCAAGTGTGGAAGGCCAGCTGAGCAGGACAGATGCAGGACTTCTCTCTCCTGAACTTCACCCAGGAAGCTAGGTCTCCTCCTGAAAGGCGGATGGCTTAGGGGACCATGCCACAACCCTAGGACTGGCCTGTTGTAAAGCCCCAGAGTTCACAGGTCTGCAGCCACTCTTCATTTGTCCTGAGCCTGAAATAAGAACTAGACCTTAAGTCTCAGAATTTAAATCGGCTCCCTCAATATGTATTGGAACAGGTACACATGGAAGCAGCTGTAGCCAACTTTCTCTCCAGGAAAGTTCCCAAGAGTTTGGGAAACTGGACCCAGGAAGACTGTTGCAAAACTCCGGCTTGGAAGTGTGCACAGGCTGAGCTCCCTGTGGCGAGCACACACCAAAGGTGAGGCTGTTCACAGCAAGAGCTGCGGGCCAGAGGCCGTGTAGAGGTCAGCGGTGAGAAGGAAGCCTCGCGTAGGGGGAGGTGTAGTTCTCCAGAGTGAAAGCTTAATCTTTCCTCCAACAAGAAGTATGTAGGTCCACTTTGTATCTAGAAAGGCTGTGGAAGGCCAAAGGCCCAGGCTAAATGCAGAAGCAGTGCTCTGAAGCAAAGCCTGCCTCAGTATTAAGGCCTGTCACAGGCCAGGCTGCCCTTTGCTCTCTGCTTAGATGATGTTAGGCAGGAACTAACAGTTCTTTTATTCTTAGTGAGCCTTAGTTCCCCCCTGTGTAATATAAGGAATAATAATTCTGCCTTCCAGGCACTAGCATGGCACATCAACAGGAGGTAGATACGGGCACTCTTGTTTTCATCATTAGCCTGCCATGGTTCTGTTCTTCAGTGCCATCCACATTAGTCAATATCTGCCTGGTGCTATGTGACAGACACTGTGCTGAACATTTGACATTCTTTAGCTCATTAACTTTCAGAGCAGGTCTGAGGATGTGTAGTAGCCTTTCAGCAGGCGAAGAATGTGATACTCAAAAATAAGGCACCTTGCTATAGCCACACAGGTAGAAAACTTGGTGACTTGAGCCCAGGAGATCTGAGCCCATGGCATCTGCACAGTGCCATTGGCCCATCGTCTCATTTTAAAAGCACAACTTGGTCCTGAGTGAACCCAAAGTACTGAGTTTCTCTTGGCCCACCTAAACATTGGGTAAAATACTCATGTCTGGTGGCAAAGAAGAGCATATGTTTTTCTTGGAACTTGTGTGGTATGTGACACTACTGGGTTAACGTACTAGTCTCCAGCCTTGGATGGTGGTGGTTTGGTTGGCAGCCACAGTGCTGGCCCTGTTTCAACAGATGCCACTGTATTCAGGGCCAAGTCTCACTGAGGCACAGGAGGGGAAGTGTCTGGTGAACGGACCCTGTGGGTTCGGGGTTATTGTGAAACCTCTCCTCTCTCCAAAGGTGTTCATCATCACTGGTCCAACAGCACCAGGGTGGCTTTTGCTGTTGTTTGTGCAGACAGTGATCATCGGGAGGGGCTGCCTGAAACCCTGGGCTAAAGACTATGAGATGCAGTGTGAAGGAAGGAACTTCAGGAGAACTGATGTCTGGGTCTTGTTCTCAGCTAATCTGACCATGTGAGGGTTCTGGACATGGACTGTGTTGACTCTCAGCTAGGAGAGAAGAGTCCCATGTTCCCCAACATTGGATTTTTTTGGGGGGTGGTTTGAAACGGTCTCGCTATGCATTCCAAGTTGGCCTTAAACTCACTGTGTATCTGGGATTACAGAAATGTGTACTACAACCAGCACCAAAAAGTGTTTTTCTTCCCTAGCTGCCTCAAGTGCCTTACAGCCAACGTGGGTGCGTAGGCACCCATACTGACTCCTGCTTTGACTGTAGCAGCTTCACACTTGAACTTGATCACGGTTGACTTCATTTTGCAGCCTCTGGATGTTTCCACACCTCCGTAGTACTCCCCTATTAGGCCTGTGAGGGGCCCCTGCCCTCCTCAAGACCAAAAAGGAAGTCTGATTCTGAGCATGCAGAGCCGTTTTTCTTTGCTTAGTGGGTTCAGCCTGTGTGCTGTTATCCTTTGTGCTGCAATGTAAGTCCTAACAAAGCCCCTTCTGGATGGCATAGTCCTGACTACTTGTGATTTCTAACTAGAGTAGAGGACGCTGAGCTGGTAACACCCAAGGACACTGGTACTGAAAGCCACCAGCAGCCAGTGCTGGGAACATGGACAGCAGCTAGCTTCAGGGTAAGACAGAGTACAAGGAATAGTGGGGAGCCTTTATCTCCAACAGCCCAAAGAGTTCAAAGAGTTCCTGAGGCCTGCCAGTATCTTCTGGCTCTAAGGAGCAAGGAAGGCCATTAATACCAAAAGAGCTGCTGGCTGCTGGCATTCAAAGCTCAGGGCTGTTAGTACTAAACAAGCTACACTTTGCCAAATCATGATCTCTATACAAATTGAGCAAGAACCCTCAGCTAATTGATGTAGCTTAGAAGCTAGTACAGAGATCCTCCTGTTCTCACTGTGCCTGTCCTGCTCCTCCTTTCCCGGCCAGAATCACCTTAAAACGTGAGTCACTTTGCCACCCTCCATTAGAACGATCTGCTGCAGGGTGGGGAGTGGTCCCTCTTTTGAGACAGCTAGTTCTGAGAATCTCTCGGTGCGTACCCCGTCACTGGTCTAGAAGATGGGGCAGGGGTTTGTGTTGAGACACATTCTAAAGGCTCTGGCTGGCAAGCACCATAGGCTTCTGTGCATGGTCAGAGTATTATAGACAGAGCAGTTAGTTAGAAATGCAGGCAGTCAGACAGGTCTTGAAGAAGTGAGTGCAGAAGATCAGAACACATTACAACTGTGTCTGGCGGGGCATTCCTTGAAGGCCAGGCCCCAAGATAAAGATGGAAAGACTGCACTTACACACTTTCCCAAGGGATGACCAATAATGATTGATATTCTAAATGGGCATCAGGCATCTTGGGTGAGACCCCAGGGCCTCCTGACCTATCCCTCCAGGAAAGGTCCTTGTTCTTTCCATGTACAGTTGCTACATGACTTGCTTCCACATTAGATCAATATTACCTAAGCAACAAGTAAAATCATATTGATTGATCACAGTTTTGTTCCATCTTGTACTCACCCATCTTCTGATTTCATACCCATCTCATGTTTTTTTTTTCTCTCTATAAAGCCTCCCCTGTAAGTGGAGTCCATGGCAACCCAATTTCTGTGTCCCTTCCTGTTCCTCTCAGGCAGGAGCTGTCTATCCCTCAATAAAAGTTTGCCACTCTTAACTTCCGTTCTCCCTAGAATGCGTTCTTCAGTTTTAGAGAACACGGAGTCGGCATATTAGACATCTGCCAAGTTAGGAGTTATAATATTTTTCCTCATATCATTTGGTGGTCCTCGTATCATCCCTGTATCAATTCGGAGGTCCTATAGCATCCCAAGATCAAGACGAAGGGCTGTGAAGGTGGCTTCATGTCCATGAGCTGAGCCAAGGGAGGGTGAGGAATGTGCAATGAAAGCAATGCAGTGAAAGAGGAGTAAATGCGGCTGTAAAGTGAATATGCATGCAGTGTTTACTGGGATAGCAAAGGCCGAGAGGGCCTCTGCCTAGCGCAGTAGACGCATTTTGCGTACACGCCTTATTTAGCTCCCTCGATAACTCTAGAGGATAGAAACTAATTTCCTGCTTTATAAAATTAAGACCCGGAGACCTCAAGTAACTTTGCCCAGGTCACCCAGCTGGTGACTGGTGGCAGTAGGGTGTGTCTTTGAGGCAAAATACAGAAATAGGAGCAGTGTAGGACGATGCGATGCCAGGAGCACACTGCTCGGCCCTGCCCAGCCTCCAGGCTTTGGGGAGCCGATTTAAACACTTTTCTGGGACCCCCAAGCCCCTTCCTTACTTGGTCCCTTCCTTCGCATCCTTCCCATCCCCCAACTGCATTTCCTCCCTGGAACTCAGTTCCATTCCTCCAATGAGCTGTTGTTTTCCTCGTGTCTAGACCCAAACACACTGCTTCCTCCTCTCTCCA
The DNA here is from genome assembly GCF_012274545.1 of Fukomys damarensis. Taxonomy (NCBI): domain Eukaryota; kingdom Metazoa; phylum Chordata; class Mammalia; order Rodentia; family Bathyergidae; genus Fukomys; species Fukomys damarensis. The sequence goes on along the minus strand of NW_022900920.1, from coordinate 15,547,180 downwards.
GGGAAATCCTTCCAGCTTTTCAGCATCTCCCTGTCCAGGATGAGAGGCGCTCCACCAGGAACTCACACTGCTTTGTGTCTTGTGATACCTGTTCTTTCCTGCCATAGTCCGTGGGGCCATAATCCATGGGGATGTAGGGTGGGAGGTGAGGAGACTTCCCTTAACCTTCTGATAGTTCACTGAAATGAAATGAGAATAAATGGGTTAACAGGAGAAAAAGGATTCACGTTGATTAAAGTGCACATGTGCCCAGGACCATGAAATAAAAAGTCAAAGAGAAGTTCAGGTGGTTGAGGTTTAAATTCTCTCTTCTTAGTAGTGGAGAGCTGTGAATAATTTTAGGATAGTAAATGATTTTTAGGTGAAATGAGTGGGTCCAAAGAGCAGACAAAGGTCCAGGAAAAAGTTCCTCTGGGTTCTGTGGCGGTAATGATAAGCTACCGGAAGGTGAGGGGCAGAGCTGCACTGTGAACAAAGGGTGTCTTGTGAAGTAGTTCCTCTTCCAGGTGATCTCCTGGAAAGGCCCCCAGAAGAGTAGATGAGAAGTTTACAGGGTGTGGTGAGGACTCTGATCTTTGGTCTCGTCTTTTCCTGGTTATTTGATCAAATAACACTTCTTCTGGGAAGGGAACTTTCCTTCATCAGATAAGGAAAACCTCAGGGAAATTTAAAAAAGCCTTTATTTACTCTTAGGGAAAGAAAGAGGTTCAAAGATAATTGAGAGATGGGGAAGCGGCTGGTCAAAGGAAGGTCAGAGAGATGTTGGTTCTGAGACATTTTCTCCAGCTCAGCAAGTCAAAGCACCCTGCTTTGGGGCATTGCTTTCTAGCCTAACAGGGCCAGTCTAGTGAGTCTTTTCCTTGGAGACCACTGGTGCAGGTTGGCATAGTAAGTGTCAACCAATGTGGATGAGCTAAGCAGGTGATGTGGTCTGCATCTCCCTGGATGGTCAGAGTTCCTGTAAATTGAGCACACGATCATCCTGGCACACACTTTAACTGAATTCATCTTTATGGTAGGAATGGGGACCTGGGGAAGAGGTGGGTTGGGTGAGGGGAGAAGAGCCTAGAGTAGCAGGAGGCAAATGCGGTGCCTGAGGGCCTCACTGTAGTGCAAGTGGGTAGTTTTTGGGGAATAAGTGACCAGGCCTTTGAAGGACATCAACTGTGGCCCTGGATAGGAGGAAGCCTCAGGGTGGAGGTAGGGAGGGAACTTCCCAGTCTGCGTTCAGTGCCAGTGATTCCCACTTACAACCATACCTCAGAAACACTCCTGGCCAGGGCCAGTGTGGGGAGCACGCGAAGTCACACTTCAGATCCCAGTTTGGGTTTCACTAGTGGTGAGACGAGTTCCTCAAATTCTCTGAGCTTCGGTGGCCCCACTGGAAGCTCCTGAGGTCTGTGCAGATGAGGAATGATATGTGAGGCGCTCATGTTTTGTTGTAACCAGCGCCACAGTCACTAACTTGGCTCCTTTCTGATGATCGTGAGTGACACGTTCTGTCCAGCATTTGTTGAGGCAGGTGGGGAGATAAGGGCCGGGACTTGTGAAGAAGCAGGACCGGATTTGAACATACACACTTGGATCTGACCCACTTCACCGCCCTTGTGAGCATTATCTAGTTCCATGAAACAGTGGATGTAATGGTCATTTGAGCCTAAAACATGCATTTTGAGAATGCCCATTTTGAAAGTTCTGGTACCATGCTGCCTACCCCACCCTCACCCCCGCCCCTTGGGCCATGATAGACATCGTCTGATCTGTGCAGTAACTTTCATAGCTGAGGTCTCCCTGGAAAAGTGGCCCAGATGCCCCTGTGGTGTTTTACATGGGACTCCTGAGCACCTCATTCTCAGCCATGCAGAAGGGCCCCGCAGGGCAGGTTTCTTTCTGGCTAAGAGAACTTGGGATCTGTCAGAGGAGGTGATGTCACTCACAGAAATCTGGGTGCCAAGAAGGATGTCAGTTGTTGGAATCAGATCATGTCTGTCTGTTGGAGACACTCATCAGCAGGGTGGGCCTTTCAGAGTGCCAGGCCTGGTTCTAGGACAGCCTAGTGGGGCTGCCCACCCGCTGTGCATCCTGTGTCTGTGGCCCAGCTGGGCTGATTCACACCCCCTGCTGTTTTCATCAAAATGCAGGTGGAGCACACTTCAAGGAGGAGGGGCCTTCCTGCCACTAAGCTGTTGTTTCATTTAGAACTGTAAAAAATGATTGCCTCAGTGTGGGGCCCCTGCCAAGATCCACCAAAGATCAAATGAAATAAACACTAACAAATGCACTTTTAGTTTTAAATAAAATAAAAAGTGGCTCAGACTCTATGAGGAAACTGTTCCTTCTGCCTCACCAGGAAAGGTAATTGTGGTACTAATACCACGTGATTCTCTGTCAGTGTGGCTCCTTCTTGTCCACCACCGTTGACGTCACCGCTAACCGCTGTGACAATGTGCTTATGTGTGTTATCTCTTAGTTGCCTGAGAGGAATATATCACTAGAATCCCCATTTGAAAAATGAGGACACTGAGGCACAAAGTAGTCAGCAGCTGAGTGACCATCCTGAAGTCACCCAGCAAGGAAGAGGAGTGGGTGACACATTGGTACCCATGGTGCCTTGCTCCAGGGTCCTCTCTTAGCCTAAGACCATGGCCTCTATGAGCCTTTTCCATTGTGCTCACTTCTACTGAGTCCCTGGGGCAAAACCCAGGAGGAAGAACAGCCTAGCCCAGAGCCCAGGGAAAGAACACACTCAAGACATCATCTACGTAGGGCTCAAACTTCCCTAAAAATCCCTATAATTGAGAGACCTCAGTTTTCAGCTATTTTCTGGCTTTTTATTCTTATCCATCCCCTCACTGAGTAATTGCACTGATGATTTGATGATTGAAGCTGGGAAAGATGGGGTTGATGTGGAAGAAAATGAGCAGCTCTCTTGGGCCAATGGAAATAGAGCTAAGTGAGTGGAGGTTTCTAGCGTGTCATCTCAGATACAGTGTTGAGTTGGGGACTGGTCAGATCAGTTTCTCCTCTGATCCTTGGTCCTGTTCTGGGTCCTGTGGACTTTTACCAGGTGGTGGTTTTGTGTCCAGCACTGTGCTAAGTCCATAGAGTCGCCATCCCATTGAATTCCGACAGCACCTTAGTTAATGTGGCTGCCCCTCTTTTTAGGGAAGGAAGCAGAAGTGCAGAGAGTAGCTGACTTTGTCTGAGGATGCACGGCTACTGAAGTCAGAGCCGAGGACGGAGGCCGGTTTGTGTGCCTCTGGGACCTGTAAGCTGGTTCCCAGCACAGGGGTCACATGCATGGCCGTTCTGGCTGCCTTTGTCCTCTGGAACCACAGAACCCAACACCCACCCTGAAACTGGGTGGAGGAAGGGGTTAAACATTCATCGATCATAGTCTTATCAGGAAAAATTACTGGGTGTTATCCTGGCACTTGGGTGGCAGGAGGATCACTGTGAGTTTGAGACCAGCCTGGACTACACAGTGAATTCAAGGCCAGCCTGAACTACATAGCAATATCCTGACTCAAAAAACACAAACGAACAAAAATGACGATGTGTTAAGCTGAAAATCCACAAAGGATAAAAATGTTTAAAAGTGTTTCTGAATGGAAAACTTATACCCACACAAAAGGTTGCACACAGATGTTTACAGCAGCTTTATTAATAATTGCCTCAAAGTGGAAACAGCTAATGGCTAAACAAACTGCAGTGTATCCATACAGTGAAATATTATCCAGTGCCCCCCCCAAATGAGCTCTCAAGCCACGAAAGTAAATGCATATTTCTAGATGAAAGAAGCTACTCTGAAGTCAAGCGTGGTGGTACACACCTGTAATCCTGGCACTCAGGATCACTGTGAGTTCAAGACCAGCCTGAGCTACAGAATGAGTTCCAGGTCAGTCTCAACTACATAGTAAGACCCTATCTCAAAAAACCAAAAAAAAAAAGGCAAAAAAAGAACAGGGTGGTCGATTGTTCCACCTGAGGATCTCTGCAATGTTTCAGGGTGATACCCTCAGAACTTACTCCCACCCAGAGCCAATGCTCAGCACAGGAAACATTC
>NW_022900920.1:15483258-15542867 GCF_012274545.1 Fukomys damarensis | reverse complement strand
TCCAAGGAAAGCACAAAAAAAAAGAAAAACCCCAAAAAAAAAAAAAAAAAAAAAAAAAAAAAAAAAAAAGAGAAAGAAAAAGAAAAAAAAAAAAGAAAGAAAGAAGCTACTCTACTCTGGAAAGGCTACAGTATACTGTATGATTCCAGCTACAGTAAGTCTCTGGCTTACAAACAAGTTCCATTCCAGGAAAAGTTTGTAATTTGGGTTCATTCATAAATCCGACAAAGTGAGTCTTATATACCTTTGACACAAATATACAACGTAAAGCATAAAACACACACACAGACACACACACACACACACACACACACACACACACAGAGCGAGTCCCAGACTGGACTGCCCTACCGTACACTATGCCACTACACAGTAAGCACAGAGCAGCAAAGCCGTGACAATGTCCAGCAGACACGTGAGCTACTTCTGTGATTTGTTCGCATCTACAAATGTTTACAATTGTGACGTCCTTTCATATCTGTGAAAGTCTGCACCCTGAACGCTAGTTATTCGGGGACTTACTGTATGCAGTGTTCTGAGAAAGGTAAAACTGTGGAGAGAATAAAAAGATCAGTGGTTGCTAGGGGGTGGGGCAGGGTGGGATGAATGGGAGGAGCACAGAGGAGTCTGAGGGCAGCAAATCTTTCGTAGGTCATGGCAATGGTGGGTACATCGTGGCGGATACATTTGCTGAAGCCCAGAGAATGAATATCACCAAAAGTGAACTCTGCTATAAGCTGTGAACTTTGAGAGGCAGTGACAAGTCAATTTGGGCTCATCATTTATAGCTACTCTGTGGGGGATGTTGATCGTGGGGGAGACTGGGAGGGCAATGAGCATTCTCCATACTTTCTGTTCTATTTAGGTAAGAAGCTAAAACTGCTCTAAACATAAAGTTTATTACCTAAAAAAAAATTTTAAAAACGAAACAGTAAGGGAGACACAATCAAGCCCTAGAACAAGAGAGAGGGCCTGTCTTCCCAGAAAAAGAAAAGGTAAGCAAAGACTTCTCATCACAGAATTTCCCAAAGGAAGAGATTCTCCAGCAGGCTCAAGCTTGCACACTTAACCTGATATAAAAATGAAAAATTCTTTTGCAGTTGCTGGCAGCATAGCAGACGGCTCCCACGTGGCTCCAACTGCATTCCTTCCAGCCTTCCCTGCCAGTGCTTCTGACCCCATCCTTTTCCCATGACAGAAACACATGTTCCCATGAAAGCAAATCTGCTCTGGACTAAGGAGGCCTGGGGAAAATGTGACAAGATAGACATATTTGCTGTGCGCTGGGCCCATGTGGCCCTGTGGTATTCTAGGTAGGCCATCTTCACCATGAATTTTTACAACTTATATGCACAGACCCCTCTCCTAGGGCGGGATGAGGGCAGTGATCTATCCTTGTAATGAAAATCAGAGCTGCCTCCTCCATACAGCTGCCTCCCCTCTCCTGGGCTCTTGGACAACACTTCTTGTCTCTTGCCCTGTCCGTCTACCCGGGCTCATCTGTGCCTGGCTGACACACTCACTCCTTCCTTCCTTCATCCTGCCAAACTCTCTCGACTGTTCCTGTTGCTAGATCTGGTACAACCTGATCCCTATCCACACAAGCCCCCTTTTCTCACTAGTTCATTCTATAACTTACTACTTCCTCTTCACCAAGGAAAAATCGACATAAACACTCCAGATCCACTTGCCCTTAGTTGACTTAAAAATCAATAACTTTGGCGATCACACAACTAAGTAGTACATTATTAGTATGCCACTCGCTTACTGTGGATGAATATGGCCACGAGACACACACACACTGCCCATCACCCTCCTTAAGTCCCTAAAAACCCACTAAAATTTTTTACATGGAAATGATGGTGTAAGAGGAGATAAGCTGTTAACAAGGTAAGCATACTGGAAAGTGTGGATGAACAAAATGTAGCTTAAGAAACAAAGCATCTAGCTTACACACCTCTGACGTGGGTTAGACATATAGAAACACTGATTTTTCACTTGCGCCTGCACGTGTCTGATGGGTGTCTAGAATGAGGTGAAAAGGCTGGAGTCCTTGTCTTTTATGATGTTTGTGTCTCCTTTGCTACCTTAACCTTTGAGTCAGAGTCTACTCACCTCTCACATAGACATGTTGATCATTTGAGCATGTCCAGAGCTATCACACAAGGGTAACTTGACCTAGACTTGTGTAGCCTCTCTCTTCCCCTTCAAGGCTAAAGACACTAGCAGTGACCATGACTGGAAACACTAGACTGTTGAAAGGTCTGGAAGATCTCTGCCAATTACGAGAAAAGACATGAATATTTCTCCCTTTAATTAGTCTAATGTTCTCCCCCATTATTCCTTGTCTACATCAGTAACTCCCTCAACGGCCTAGGAGGAGAAGCTGATTTGGGAGCAAGCGCTCTGTCTTCTCTGTTGTTTGACAATTGGAGAAAGCCTTTGTTTTCCTCCAACTCTTAGACATTGGTTTTTCCATGAGATGAGCTTCTGGACCTGAGTTCTGTAACATGATCACTAATTTTATGTGCCAACTTGGCAAGGCTAAGGGATGCCCAGACATCTGGTAAAGTGTTTTTCTCTGAGCCCGAGTGTGAGGTTATTTCTAAAAGACATTAGCATTTGAGCCAAGAGCCTGGGTAAAGAAGTAGCCATCACCACTGCAAGTGAGCCCCCTCCAATAGTCGGAGAGCGACATCAGCATTTCTGCTTCTTGGGTCTTGATATTTGGACACTAATGAACCTGCTTTCCTGGGCCTCCGATTACAACTGACAATGGCAGGACTTCTCAGCCTCTGTCATTGCACAAATCATTCCCTGAAGTACATCACTTTCTGTATTTCTCTACATTCTGTTGGTTCTGTTTCTCTGGAGAACCCTGTCGTGCACATCAGGTAGGCATCTTGCATCTGAGGTCCAGAACACTTAAAATACTTATTACAGGACTAGGGGAGGAAGAAAGGACCCATAGCAAGTGTAGCTGTGAGGATGGTGTATCCACTAGGGGGTGAACTGATGTCGTGTATCTCCAGGTAGGTGGCAGCCACCTGGGTATGAAATGGACCCATGCCTGGAGGAAGTAAAGGAGAAAGGACGAACGTGCCAGTCTGATGGCAGAAGGAACAGCATCTTCTGTCTCATGGTGGAAGCACATCAGAGCCCACCTGACACCCACAGCCCCTTTTCTGTTCCAACCACTCCTGCCCATTCTGTGCACACCAACCTCACTGGCCTGCTTGTTTATTGATAGCTTTTCCTGCTAAAATGTAAATACCATGAGAGCAGCGACCTCATGCAGACTCTCTATCACAAGGCATGCAGTAGGACTTGCATAGCTCAAGAGTGAATAAAAACAGAGGGGCCACGCAGACATGTCTGCAGATGCCTGCAGGTGGGTTCAGCATTTTGCCTGTTATGCAGGAAGCAGCTGCTGCCCCTGGCTCTAGCTGTTTTGTAATATTGAGACTATTTCAGGACCCTGGGACAGAGGAGCATCTCCTAGGACCAGGAACACCTCTCTGATCTGCTACTTGGGCTGGTGTCTTTTCCCACTGTATCCATTTTCTCTTGCTCCCCTTATAGATCAGCAGGACTTCATATCCCCCGCTGCACTAGGCTGTGACCTGGTTTAAACTTGTGTTTGTTTGTTCATGGTGACAAACACAGGTTCTGGAGATCTTCCCTACCATGGATGCTGGGCACACCCAGACCTGCTGAGGCAGAGCCTGGAAATAGATCTATTAAAAGGTGTGGGTGACTGAGCCGCTCAGGTGTGCGCATGCTGCCTGAGGGCTCAGACCTGTTCCATCTACACAGGCTCTCATCCTCCCAGGTAGAGGTGCGGGATTCTGGACTAATTTCAGTCTTTTCCAGGGTGGCAAGGGCGATTATTCACAGCCACCTCTGCCTTCCTCTGTTCCGAGCCCCCAGGAACTTCCCATCATCAGTTGCTTTCTTGGGCTTTGATGTGAGGTACTTTCTTCTTACACATATTGAACAAGCATCTTGCCTTCCCTGGCATCTGGTTGAAGCTGAATGGGTCCAGGGGAGAGATGGGAGGTAGAGACACGGAGGGGTGATGGCCAAGCATGATGGAGTCTAGCATGAGACCAAGGTGGCTTCTGAGCAACCTACATCAGAATCCTCAGCTGCTGGGTGACCTGTCTAGAAAGTCACTTTAACCTCCATCCCAAGCCATGTTCTCAAAACTAATCTTTGGGGCCTCAGTTTGTTTCTGTCTCTCAATGTAGCAAATGTGTGTTCTACCTGACCAGATTTAATATTTCACACCTTGTCCTAGTTGTGTGTATCTTTGATCACCTCCACCCCATGCCATGCTCCTTGCCTCCCCACCCCTGGATAACCTTTGCTATTCACTTGGTGTGTCCTTTCCTTATATACTGTGTATACATAAACCACGAGCAATGTGTTTTTTAAACAAGTCTTTCCAATTTTTATAGATGATAGTGTAGTATGTTTTATTCTATAACTTTGTTTTTTCACTCAACTTTTTTTTTTTGAGCTAAGTTTAAAAGGCGAAGGCATGCTCAGAGCAACTAGGCTCACGCCAGTGGAAAGGAGAGTGGCATGAAGGGAAAACATAATGACAGAGGCAGAAAGGAAAAATGGCACATGCACAGAGTGGATTAATTAGGCTTGAGGATTTGAAATGTGCATCCAGCCTGGGGTGTCCCCTGTTGGATCTTTCAGAGCATGCCTGACAGTGTGATTGACAGGATACTGAGTCAGGTCAGCTGTATTCACTGCACTTAACTTTCTCAACCCCTGCCTCCAGGCAGTGGGCCCCAGGATGAATGCCAGGGGATTTGGCCCTGCAGCATCGCTCAGGTTCAGATGAGTGGAGAGGAGTGGTCTCATAGCCCACAATGGTACAATCTAGGTTATACGTATACACACACTTATTTAAGTTTCACTCTATTTTACCTCTGCATAGTACTGTACCATGTGAAGATTCCACAGTTTGTTTTGTTGCTTCCTGAGTGATGACCCTTATGGTAATGGGCTCTGTGTTGATCTGTACAATGGGCATCATTGCAGAGCCTTTGTAAGGAGCATAGGTGAATAGACCTTGAGGCATGAGATTAGGCTGTGGCAAACTGGCTGGGGGAGTGGGCATGACGTGTTGATCATAGAGTTCCAGGACACATAAGCAGAACATTTCTCAAAGTCTACATGAAAGAGAAAGTTGATATGGTTAACCTGTCCTCAGATGCCCACCTGTCTCTCAAGGGCATATGGGTCTCCCATCTGTTTCTACCACAGACCAGCACCCCAGAGAGACCCAGTATTTTCAAATATGACCCAACTGCTGGATGCAGCCTTTTATGTGTTCAACCATAGGGATCCAGATCAACATGAAACAACAGCTTCATTTCTTCCTTCCTGGGAGTGGCCAGCTTTTGCTGGATCTGTATACCTAATTTTGAACTAACAGCAAAGCCTTTGAATGAGGTTGTCAGAGGTCCCGAGTCCCTATCTCTAAAATGGACAAAAGTGACTGACAGTGCCTTTTGAGAAATAAAAGATGCCCTTACTCAGGCTCCACCATTGGGTGTACCTGACTTAAAAAAAAACATTCTTCCTCTACATATCAGAAAAAAGAGGAATTTCTTTAAGTGTCTTGACCAAGTTTAGGACAAGAATTTTGCCCAGTGGCACACTTTTCAAAAAAGTTAGATGAAGTGGCTGCTGGATGGCCACTCTGCCTTAGGGCAGTAGCAGCTTCAGGTATGCTAACAGAAGAAGTTGTGAAACTAACTTTGGGGCAAAAACTGGAATTCCTGTTATCCCATAAAATTAGGACTTTATTTTTGAGACAAAGTCTCACTATGTAGCTCAGGCCAACCTTGAACTCATTATGTAGAGCCAAGCCTGGCCTTGAATTGGCAGTGATTCTCCTGCCTCAGTCTCCCAAGCGCTGGGATTGCAGGCATATTCCATCACACCAGGCTCAACATTATTCTTGAGACTAAAGGTTACTTGTGGTTGACAAGGGTATGGCTTACCAAATATTAGGCCATGCTCTTAGACACCCTTGAGATTACTATCTAGACTCGAACTACTTTTATTACTGCGTCTTCAATTCCTACAGGCTCAGAGGTTAGCCAGTCTTGAGAACAGGTGACTTCCCAGACCTATGCAAGTAGGCAGGACATCAGTGAAAAAGATGCTGAGGAGGTGTGGATTACTAGTGGAAGCAGCTTTGTCTAAGAAGGATATCAAAAGGCAGGTTATGCAGTGGTCAATTCAATAGGTCATTGAGGCCTAACCCTTTACTCCCAGGGACCACTGCTCAAAAAGCAGAGCTCATAGCCCTTACTCAGGAATTGACATCCCCTTGCAGCTATTTGGAAAGAAAGGGGCTTACTAATGAATGAAATAAAGCACAATAAGGAAATTCTACAACTCCTTAGGCAGTCTATCTTCCCAAGCTGATTGTTGCAATTCATTGCAAGGGACACCAAAGAGACATGTTTAAAGTCTCCTTTAGAGTCTTCTGGGAATTCGGAAGGTTGATGGAGAAGCAAAAAGTGCAGCTTGCAGCCCCTCAAGACCTTACCCTTTATTACCTGTTCCTGAGGAACCATTTAAACTGGTCCTTCCTCAAGAGACACAGTAGAAAGCTATGAAAACCGTACATGGGACATGGTCACTAGAATTTTCACAGGACTAGAAGAAAGCTACTGCATTGAACCTCTCAGGCTCATCTTCACAAAACAACACTCCGTTTCTACTTGAGGTTTTTCTTTTTTTTTTTTTCCAACCTAGCTGGTGATACACAAACATTTCAAGGTAGTTGAAGAGAACATAATCCCCATCAGGGAGGGCTGGTAGCTCCTTTCAGCAGGAAGTAGCTGCACGAAGACAGAGACCTCCACTTCCTCAGCACATCATAAGAATTATGGGGATTTATGTCTGTCAGTGGGAAAGGAGGCAGTAATTAAGGTTTGGCAAACTGGCTGGGGAAATGGGCAATGGGAGTTGATCGAAGAGTTCCAGGACAATGCACAGAAAATTTCCCAAAGCCCTGCACTCGGAACCAATCTGAGTGATTTCTTCAATTCTCCTTGCAAGAATTTGAGCTGGTTTTTGATAGGATGGCCTAGACCTGACGTCAGCCTGAGGAGTGGGACATACGCAAAACAGCCACGGTTGAGCTGTTGGCTGTGTTCACTTTTTCACAGTGGTCCACTTACACCTTGTACAGTGTACATCTTTTCCTTTTGTGCTTGGCCCAAACTCATTCTGCAGAGCATGTTTCTCTTCCTACCTTTAATAAATGTAAAACCTTGCTACCTTTTGTGCGTGTCTCAACCACTTCTTCGTTCAGGACAGAAGGAACCTAGAAATCACATCTAGAAGGAGATTTTAGCACCCTAGAACCTGGTAACAATCTCATACAACCTTTGGCCACAGAACTTCCTCAGGACCAGTCACAGGGAATATTTCTTCAGCCTCCAGGTTGAGTACAGTGCAGGACACACTGTGCCCAGGCTCTTCTCCAAGTCCAGCGATGGCAGCCTTTCCCCTGTGATCCAGTGAGAAAGTCTGCACTGGGGGCTCCACTCTAGGGCTTTTCTGGAAACTGTCATCTGACAGAGTGTCCTCCACAAATTACCACTGAAGCAAAATGGAAAAAAATAAACTCTAGGCAGAAAGGACACAAGGCACTTGAAATTTTAAAATTGTACTTAACTGCAGCTTCAAGACCTAAACCTTGCTCAAGCCTTTAGTCTTTCCAGGAAACTTTTTCAAAAAATTCCTGTCTTAAAAATACATCAAGCCTGTAAATTGGGCTCTAAACCTGTCCTTTTCACCTGTAAAATTTGCTTTCTCCACCCTCAAGGAAGGAACAATATGGGTGGGTAGTATATCTCAACTTCAAACACAGAGATGGCTTATATTCTAACATAACCTGCCATAGGGGTAACCTGATAGACAGTAGGAATACACAGTCTAGATCACGCATCTTGAAGATACCTGCAAGACCCTTTAAATATACCCAGCTCTGGTATATTTCTCACTCTTCTCTGAGCATGTGCACTCCATTCTTGAATGTGTTCTAAAATCTCTATCCGTTAAACCCATCTCATGCTTCTTACTGATGTGTCCTGAAAATTCTTTTTTCTGCGAAAAGAGTCAACACATCTTCAAACTTATTCTACCAAAGGATGGGCTCAGTTCCTTATTTCAGCTTCAGGGACCTTCTCAAACCTAGCTCCATGACACCAGACACCTCCAGGAATTGTGACTTGTCCCCAAAGGCAACTTAATCTTCTACTGGGTCAAATATCTATGACCTGAAAAATTCTATTACTTTGGCCCAATGCTGCCTGCTAGGGCCGTGCAGAGCCTGTTTCCTGTGTTGGCACCCAGCACATTTTCTATTTAAGGTAGTCCTCCAGCTCCTCCCTACTCCTGCCTGCATTCTCTGGGCTAAACAGTCACTGTTTAAGGAAGAAATGCAGCCTTCCTAGAATGTGGGCTGCCATTCCCTGCCATTCTGTTCATCTTATGAATGAGCTTGTTTCCAATATTAGGCAGAAAATTCCTTCATGGGTTGAGTTCTAGCTGAAATGTTTGAGATTGTAATATTATTCTAGAAATAAGCATGAAGTACCTTCTGTGGAAGCTTAAGTACAAACAACTTCGTGCTGAACATCTATTAGTTTTTCTGCTTGTACTCTTTTTCCCATTCATAACTTTTCTTGAAACTGTCCTTTTGTCCCCTTCACATAGAAGCTGTGATGGGTACTCATTTACTTCCTCATGGCCCTGCCTCCTCTGCAGCTTAATGGACCCTCAGCTTACAAAGTGGTTTAAACATCAACACACCCCCTTCTGGGGTTCTCCAATCTCCCATGATGGCTTCTGGGCCCAAGTTCTTTGATGGAGACAATAAATGGTCTCTCTACTCTATGTAGATTACCATTTTATTATAGACAGCTCAGACAGGAAGAACTGTTATAGTTAGTCAGATAGGGCTAATCCCTCAAGAATTGGGGCAAAGGTAAAACACATTACAACCATGGCTGGAGATGTATCCGTTGGAGACCAGGCCTCAAGATAAAGACAAAATGACCAGGCCTGCATATTTCCCCAAAAGATAAGATAAGCAGTAACACCTGGCCTAATGAAGTCTAGACAGACATCAGTTACCCTGGTGGGTGATCAAGACCTCTGGACCTATCATTTCCTAGAAAAAAAATCTTTGTTCTTTCTATGCACACTTGTTACATGGCTTGTTTCCCCATTGGATCACTATTACTAAGCAACTATACTTGTATCCTTATTGGTTGATCATAGTTTTAACCCACATTATACCCACGTGGGTTTTGCTCTACAAAATTACCCTGTAAAGTAAGGTTCTTTGTTACCCATTTGGGACTCCACCTGCCTCTCAAGAGCTATCCTCTCAATAAATATTTCCTACTCTTAACCTCCATTGTTCCCAGAATTCATTCTTTGGTTTTAGAGAACCTGAACTCAATGTATCAGACAGCTAGCAAGTTGGGAATTACAATATTTCCCTATATCACCCCCTGTATCATCTCTGTATCAATTTAAATGTCAAGTTCAGCTTTCTGGTTTGTTGGCCTTTTAGGCTGGGACTAAGAGATCCTAGTTTCAAGGATGTTGGTCTTTTGAAAGGAGCAGATACAAAGCCAAGAGCTGCTGGTAGTCTTACATTTTCTTGAGAAGCAGAGAAAGCCAGCAAGAGAGAAGAGGAAGGGAGGAATGTGAGAAAGAGGAGAGTCTCAGAGTGCTGAAGGAACAGAGGTGAAGGAAGGGGTGGACATCCTGAGGGAGACAAATCCCTAGTTTCCACCCACTTTTGGAGACTGGCTGCATCCTGGCCTACAAGTCGGCCTGAATGAATCTCTTTTGCTTGGGTGATTCCTGTTACATTTCTGTTTCTTGCAGCCACATGAAAATCTTGATTCATGCAGACAGGGAGTCATGCCAACTGTATTGCTAAAAATGACCATCTGACCCATTCCGGAAGCACATCTGTTCCCTTGTATCCCCCCATGGCCCTTCTACTCTGATGTCCTCAAATAACCATTTTCACAATTTTTAAAAATCCTGACCCACTCATGACAGGGAAGGTAGCAGGACACTAGAATCAATAAAATGTAGAGCCGAAAAGGAAGCTCAATCAAAAGTGCAAGAAGAGCCAAGTCAACACCCTGTAAAAAAGGTCAATCTGGACTTGGTTAGGGACCCCGTTCCTCCATTCCATCTGTCCCAGAGAGAAAGAAATCAGCTTCCAGATGGGAGACACTTGTGCTTATAACTGATCTTGAAGGTTATGCAACCAGAAGAACTGTCCAGCCCAAGGTTTCAGGAAATGTACTGATGTTCAGGCCTACTCATATCAGTCACATCCAATTGCTACAAAAATTATGTGGCCTGAGAAGGAAGTGTACTTCACTACTCTCCCTGCCCCACCTCCAGGTGCCCAGTGTGCCCGAGGTCAATCTGCTCTGGCAGATTCAGTGTCTTAAAAAAAAAAGACCTTCTTCCTGGTTCATTAATGACCATCTCTTTGGTATTCCTATAGTAACAGTAATATTCCTAGACTCTTTATGACCCAATCATCACCCCAAAGCCCTACCTTCAAATACTGTCATGGTGAGGAGTAGCTTTACATTCACATATATTTTACATTAACCTTCATTCTGTCTTTAGCAAGACAGAAACATTCAATCTTACAGAAGCACCAACTCCCAAAGTTATTGCTTTGTACATTTAGAGGGCAGGAGCCAAACAGCCATCTACCACCAGGAATGGAACCAACAACTCCCGTCAGACTTACTCTTCCCACCAAGTCATCCTAATGTTTTTAAAGAAACCCAGCTTGGTGCTAGATTACCATGGAAATAGCTTCTTGTTTGGACTCCTTTCCCTTCTGAACAGAAGTTAGACATGTAATTTGGCACGCAATCTTGGCCAGTGGATATAAAGCTTACAACTTCTGGGAAGGAGAAAGGCATTCCACAACGTTTTTGTGGTCTCCTGCAAGATGCCATAATTTTATTTCTCTTTTATCATGTCCTTCCATCCTTGAAAGGAAGAGTTTGAAATGGGCTGCTGCTGACATCCCTGATGTTTCCAAAGAGCTCTGTCTTTTTCTTACATTTTGGTTAGGTTGTATGCTCGCCAAGCGTTAAGTTCTTTACATATGTTATCTTATTTAATCCTCACTATTAGGTAGATATCATTACTATCTACTTACAGTATAAGGAAACTGAGGCCTCATGCTTGCCTGACTCCAAAACTTGATTCCCAAATTTGACCACACTTTATCTGACCTCTATGGTGTTGATAATGTTTATCATTCATTACGTGAAATCTTCCCGCACCTGCCTAAAGGGCTGCCCTCTCCTAGTCCTGGTTTCTGCATTCCTAGCTCTGAGGTGGGCTGAATAATGTCCTTCCCAGATATGTCTTTATATACTTCTTGGTACTGTGACTATATCGCCTCATACGACAAAAGGGGCTACTTTGGTGAGAGCAGGAGGGTTAGAAGGAGAGAGAAGAGATGTGGTCACAGAAGTTTTAAAGATGAGCAAAGAGGTCATGAGCCAGAGAAAGCAAGTGGCTTCTGGACATGAGAAAAAGCAAGAAAACTAGCTTCCCCCTGGGCCTTCAGAAAGAACACAGCTCTGGTCACATCTCGATTTTAACCTATACAACCTGCTTTGTATTTTTGAGCTCCAGAATTGTACATTAATAAACTCGTTTGGGGCAAGTCGCTCGATTCGTGGTGATTTGTCACAAGAGCCACAAGGGACTCCATGTTGTGAGTTCCTTCCCTGAAGCTGTACGCATCACCATTTGCTTATCCAGAAGCATTTAATTCAGATCAGTAGATGAATTGTGAGCATTTAACCGTATTTTTGAGCATTTTGCCTCTGCGGGAGGCAATGTGTACCTGTACCAGAGAGAAAACATGCCTACGTTTGTGTTTCTAGAGGTTCTATCCCTAAGGCTCGCACAAAAAAAGTGAAGCCAGCCCTGGTGTGCACATCTGTAATTCTAGCACTCTGGCAAGCTGAGACAAGAGGACAACAATTTCAAGCCCAGCCTGAGTAATTTAGCGAGACTTTGTCTCAAAGAAGGTAATTTATTACCAGTAGTGAAGAAGTCCTGGGTTTCATCTCCAGCACTGCTAAATACAAGAAAAATAATACAAAACAAAACACAAATAAATTTAGTACACTTTTATAAGTGAAACTAGAAATAGGAGTCCTTTGATTTTTACATGAATGGCAGTGAGGATAAAAATTTCTTCAAGTTTAACTCTCGATGATGAAAAAGAGGGAGGAAGGGAGGCAGCTCAGCTTGGGAGGGGTGACAGAGGGAGAGCTGGTGAGAGGCTGGAGGAAGATGAAGACTGTCGAGGCCAAGAGTCTGGGAGGTGGTAGCATGAAGTGGGGCCTGAACTGCTCTTACCCTGCTGGCCTCTGTGAGATATGTTCTCTTATCCCTGCCTTTGAACTGATTTAACCGATCTCACCATTTTCCCAAAGGTTGATGAAATAGCCTATATCCTTATACCTCATTGCTTGACTCAGAAAACAAAGTGGATGGCAAAGGCTTAGAATGACTTGAATTACTGCTCCTCACACCAGGGTCTGGGTGGGCGCTGGGTCATTGGTGACAGGCAGCTTGCCCTATCCCTAGAAGTAGCAGCTGCACCCCTTTAACATTCAGTTGTGAGACCACCTGCTTCCAAGTTACTGGAGCACATGTTAGGATTCTTAACTCCATCCCAGCTCCCTTGATTTTGATGTCACCATGATTTGAGAACAGAATACTTTTTCTCTTTATTTGAGAAAAGTTGTTCGTTCAAGATATTAACTGAGAAATGTTATGAGCTTAATTAATAAGCCATGAAATTTGGGGCTTTGTACACCCAGACTGAACCAGTTGATTCTTATGGCTTACAGTCCTGTTCTATTGAGTACAGAACAGTCTGGATAAAAGGTATCTCATAATTGCCTTCTATTAAACATTATTAGGAGTAATTATGGTAGGAATTTTATGGCATCTTCAGCATCCATCCACTTTAATAAATTAAAATTTATTATCCTTCTGTTTAACACATCATATCAGATCTTACACAACCCTTGTTTATAGTGGGTGGGTCTAAGGAGCCCGATGATGGGAAAATAGAGGTGGTGGACTTTGCCTTGAACACTTTTGGGAATCAGAGTAATCCATAATAATAAAGTGACTCTTACACAAAGTGTCTCCCTGCAATCTGATGCTTGGTTCCCCTAAATGTCAGCAATTCGGTTGTTTTATAACCTAATGAAGCAATAGAAACTAATCTTTCTAGCAGATGTGTGTATGTGTGTGTGTGTGTGCGCGCACACAGGCACATTACTGTACATTACTGGCATTGCCTAACCTGTGAAGAAATTCTGTAAATAATTAACCAAGTGCAGTGTAAAGATGGGCACCAGATAATGTCCCTGCCTGGAATGTCAGGAAGCTGGTACCGTTCTTCATACTCTTTTTATGCAAGGGAAATGAGTTCGATGGGCAACTCTGGAGAGAGCTGGGTGTAAGGAAACTAGGCCTATGCTTGTGTTTGAGGATGTGAGTTGCACGTGAAAAAGTGAATGGAAAATGATGAGTGATAGGCTTTGAAAAATTGACATTACAAAGGAAGATACTGATCATGTAGCCTTTAATCTTTTCTAGATCCTCGTCTGTACCGCATATGGTAAATCTCCAATCTAGAATTCAAATGTATTTTCTATATCCGTACTTTGAATATGCTTCTTGGGAGAGCAAGTAGATAAAAGAGAGAAACTTGAGACTTCACTCACCCTACAGTGAAAGGGAGGGAGAAAGGACTCTGGGTGCTATGAGAATTTGACGCAGCCTCTAGCTCAGTACCCTAGTTATTAGGCAGTGTGCTGCAGCACAACTTTCCCAGCTGGATTTCATCTCTAAAATGGCCAACAAGACTGACTTCATAGAACTGTTGTGAAGACACTGAATATTACATGCCGTGCCTGATGTTGGTCCTCATTAATTGGAGGTGATGGCTATGGTCTTTGGCATTATCATTTCTTAATCTGACCCTGTAGAACCATTTAAAGCAATAATTTGCATCTAATGCTTAGGGCCATATCAATTACACAAAATGTACCCTTATGGATGAATCGCTTTATTCATCTCTGTGGTCACTCTTCCTTCCACAGTTGCCTGGGGCTTATTGCCTTGTAGTAGGTACAAGGATTATGGTTGAGTTGAGATGAATTGTCAACTTTGACAAAACAAAGTTTAATCTTAATAGCGGATGGGGGAGTTGAGTTCTCACCTTTGAACAGACTACAATTAAGTGGCTAGACCTGAAATAAGTCAACAGAGACTATTATGTTCATCTATTTACCTGTAATTAAGATGCACAATGGTTCTTTGAAATACACATACCAGGCGTCAGTGCTCCTGGCAGAGAGACCTTGGGCACTTGTCTGGATTTCCTTTATCATTTTTTAAAACTCGGAATTGCCAGAGATACCTGTTGGGGACTTCAGATACCAGGCCTTAGACTTGATTTGAACTAAAAAGAGGTTAGTTGGAAGCACTTTGTAATACTAGGCTCTTTGGTTGCCAGGAGAGATTAAGTGCTTCTGGCCATAGCAAGAGCATAGGGTACTAGTTAAATATGTGGCTCAGATACCAGTTAGTCCTGGGACCGAATGCAAGTGCTGTGATGTATTAGCTGTGATAATAGCCTAACTACTTATCTCTCCCAAGTCTCATGTTTTTCACCTGTAAAGTGGAAGGGATGATGCTGCTGTTTGTCTTATAAACTACAGGGAGGTTAAGTGAGATAATGGAGCTGAGATACTCAGCAGCCTGCATGGAGCCTAAGGAAGCTTTTTGTTCATTGTTGCCTGGTTCTCCCCTGCCCCCAGAGTAGAATGGCATCCTGTGGGTGACTTTGGCTGCAGATGCGGATTCATTGCACTGCATCCTGTATTTGCAGCTCCGCTCGTAACAGCTAGAGCAGAGCTTAAAACTGAGACTCTTCCGAGAATAGGATGAAAGCCATGAACTCTGTACTTAGGAAATGCACACACACTCCCTGCTCTCCCTCTCTCTGTATGTGTGTGTGAGTGTGTAACTAGGAAATGAACCCAGGGCCTTTGCTCTGACCTGTATGCCCATCCCATTTTACATTTTTTATCTTGAGACAGGGTCTTCTAAGTCACTAAGTTGTCCAGGCTGGGCTTGAACTTGTGATCTTCTTACCTCCTCTTGCCAGAGTGCTGAAATTATGGATGTGCACCACCACATCTGTAGGCCCTTGATCACTACCTACATATTAAGAGTTCCTTGAGCCCTGGAGCCCATGTCTGTGGGACGAGATTTTGGAACCCCTGACCCAGAAGACTGATAATAGGGCAATAATGAAACACTTACAGGGCATCATGCTTTAATCTTTGCAGGATGAAAAAATTGCAGTGACAGTTGCTACTTGCCACCGGCCTTTGCTTTTTGGAAGCTCAATGCACTGTAGGATGACCCACCCCAGTCTTCTCCTTTAAGCCACAGCTCTTCAGGGATCGTAATTCAGGCCCCCCATGGAGGGTACATATCTCTTGGCTGTCTTTCCAGCTTCCCATGGAAGGTCTGGATACTCAGATTAGAATAGGGTCTTTTCTCAAGTGAGAAGCACTTCAGTACTCAGGCTCAGGCAAGCTAGTCCAATGAACCCCTGAAGGGAAAGACCAAGTCCAATCCTGAATAGTTGATGCTGTCCTTTTCTAGTGGCCAGTAAGTAAGTCTAAATAAGTTTCTTGGACAAATAAAATAAGAGACGATAAAAAGTAAAAAACAAACAAACCAAAAAACACCTGACTCAGTTCTCTTTATATCTATTTTCTTGTTTAATGATTCTTCTCCCAGTCTGGAAGCACCAGGAGGGCAGGGCCCAGCATTCTTTGTTCTCCTCACAAGGCCTGGCACAGAGCAGGGACAATAAATGTTTGTGGAGTTAATGACAATCCCTGATTTCCAACGGGAAGAAAGTCTGATATCAATCAGTAGACTGTGCTTCCACAAGTGGTCGAAGAACCTAAGATCCGTGGAATGATTTTGACTTAATTGCCGTATAAAAATTGAGAGAAGGAATCCTACATCCACATAGAGCTTCAAGCAGTCCAACATATTTTCCCCAAAGTCTTTAGAAATCTAGCAAGGCTAACACTGTTAATGCTAATAAACAATGTTTTGCTCAAGATTATTATGATCAACTTTGCTTTAATGGAATTTAGTGAACGCAGGATTTACCTGTTGTTGATTTTTTTAGCAAAAAACACAAAATCCATATACAAAAATCAGTACTATTTCTACAAACAACAATGACTTATTCTAAAAGCATGAAAACAATTCCATTTATAATAGCAAATAAATAAATAAAATTTAAAAACTTAGGAATAAATTTAACCAAGGAAGTGAAAGACCTATACCTTGAAAAGTACAAAATATTAATGAAAGAAATTGAAGATGACACAAATAATGAAAATATATTCTATAGTAATGGATTGGGAATATTAATATTAAAATGTCCATACTACTCTGGGTGATCTATAGATTCAATACAATCCATATCAACATTTCAGTGACATTTTCTACATAAGTAAATAAGTTCTAAAATTCATATGGAACTACAAAATACACAAAAAAATCAAGCCACTCTTGAGCTGAAAGAACAAAATTGGAGACATAGCTCTAATAACTCCATAACTTCAAAATATACTACAGAGTTCTAACAATTGGAACAACATGGTATTAGCATATAAGTAGACATAGACCAATGGAGGGATAGAGAGCCCAGAAATAAATTCATTCATGACTTTCTACAAAACTGTCAACACACAAGAGGTAACGAACAAGTTCTTCAACAAATGGTTGTGAGACAACTGGATATTCCTATGTAGAAGAATGAATTCAGACCCCTACCTCACACCATATTTTTTAAAAAACTAACTGAAAGTTGTTTAAAGATTTAAATGGAAGACCTGAACTGTAAGACTATTAGAAGGAAATACAAGGAAAATGTTCCATAACATTGATTTGGACAATGCTTATTTAAAAAAAAAATCCTAAAAACATAGGCAACAAAGCAAAAATAGATACATCAAGCCAAACAGCTTCGTCGCAGCCAGGCTAACCATCAACAGAGTGGAAAGCCAACCTATGAAATAGAAGAAAATATTTGCAAATGACAATCTGATATAGGACTAAATATCCAAAATATGTAAGTAACTCAAACACATTAATAAGACAACAAGCCAATTTAAAAAATAGTTCAGCAGATCTCCTTTCCCCACCACTCAGGATGACATGATAGAAGGATTAATAGCATGTACTCATCTCTGTCTGTCTCCCTGGCACCTGCCCAGCACTTACGTATTCAGGGGAAAACATAAGAACACAAAATCCAGTCATGGTATTATTTTTCTGAGCTTCTTCATTATTTTGTATTCAGAAACTATTTTTTATTTTTATATTTTGTGTCTTTTGAGCCAGGGTCTTGCTATGTAGTTCAGTCTGGCCTTGAGCTCATAGCAATAATCCTGCCTGGGCCTTCTGAGTGCTGGTATTATAGGCATGTGCTACCTTGATTATCTACTTTTATTATGAATGCACTTTTACATGCATGAATATATTCAAATGATGCCAAGTTCATGTCACAAAAGAGGAAAGTCCTCTGGATTCATACATTACCACCTTCAGCAGTAAATATTCTTCATATCTTGCTGTTCAGTGACCCATAACTTTGTGGATGATGGCAAATGCTGATATTAATTCATGGGTTAGGAGATGGCCTCAGCATGGAGGAATCAGCATGGAATTGTCTACATTTCAGAGTAAGGAAGTGGGGCCTTGTCCATTCTCTTGCATCTGTCTGTTAATCAAGATGTATCAGTTTGGTGCCAGGCTTTAATATTCTGTAGTAACTGTGGATCTGCCTCTTAGCAGTGATGGCAGAACTAAAGGTTCTTGTCCATGCTGAACAATAGAATGAGCTATAATGAGCACACTCACTGCCTCAGGAGCTTATGGTTTGGCTCAGGAGTTGAGAAATAAACAGATGAGAAGAAATTTGGCAATGCCGGTGGCCTGTACAAAATGCCAAGGTACTGGGCAGACTTTTCTCATGCTCCACCAAAGGGGAGAATTTAAGGTGAGTCTTGGATGGTGGAAAAAGTTGCAGAGGGACAGGTGGACTGTTGTAAGCAAATGAAAAGAGCTAGAGAAGGATAAATCCTGTTACTTGGACACAGGCTGGCCAAGAAGACAAAATTTGTGGAGAGGCAGGTAAATTGGAAGGAGCTGAGAGAAGGCTTGAACGTCAGACTTGGAAGTCTGTCCCATAAGCCACTAGCATTTAAGCCTTCTGGAAAATTCATCTGAAACAGAGGCCAAAAGGCCAAAGTTTCTTTAAAGCTCACAGAAGGTAAGGCAAAGAGGTGAGCTAGTACAGGTCTGTGGATTCATGAAGGATGCTGTAGACTTGGAAGGTGAACCTTATACAGCCCAGCAAGCACAGGCTGTCCTTGTTCAGATGTGTGCACAAGGCCAGCCTGGCCCCTGCCTGTCCATCTCTCACCACTTACCTCCTCCCACTTAATGTTGCCCGCTTTCTCCCAGTGTGCATGCTTGCTTGCTCTTATCTCCACATTCCCACACGTGTGCTAATCTCTCTTCCCTAAGGCTCTTCTCTCCCACCCTCCAAGCCCTACCTGCTTCCTGCCCTCCTCTTCTTTATGGTTTAATGTTTTCACTCCCTGCCACTTCCTCCATCAAGGAGCCTCTTCTAGGTGTCCTTAACACCTCCTCAGTTACCTTATTGCACTGTGTGTTATTACCTGTGTACACAGGTCCCCTCCACTGCATCATAAACTCTTCCAGGTTGGGGACGTTTTTAATTGTATTCAATCTCAATACCTAGCCCAAGACCTGACACGGAGGAGTCACTCTATAAATTCTTATTAAATGCATGAGGCAGAGTAACTTTCCTTTTTTTTTTTCCTCCAAGAAATTAACTTTCACTGAAGTAACTGCTGTGTAATGAAGTGTCATGAAGGATGTAAATCATTCTTAAGTGTTGGGCCCAGCTACTTCCATGTATTGTGAACTCTTCGAGAGTCAATGGGTTTGGAACAACACCTAAAATACATTTTGTATTCTGATAATGAAAGGTATATTGTATGGTAGTGTTGGCCAGAGGCTCATTAAACTAAGTAGGGTGTTTTTTTCCACGATCTTTTTTCAGAGAGAGAAACAGGAGGGTTAGTGTACCAGAGCCAGATGTAGATGTGAGCATGTAAAAGAACACAGAGAAGGCAATAAATGTTCCTGTTCAGAGATATGGTGCTAAAAGGAAGTCAAAGGAATATCACATTATCTGTGGACGTTTTCACTGGTCGCATGGAAATTCCACTGTAATCTTTAATGTTGTTTTGAGACTTTTAGTCTTAAAGCTTTTGCAAAAATTCTGGGTGGGAACCACTCCCTTTGAAAGAATGACTAGGCCACCAAATCAGGGGCAGAAACTGTAGGAAATGTTAGTGGCCCCTTTTGTGGGGGGATGGTTTGAGACAGGGTCTGGATATGTAGTTCAGGCTGGTTTTCAACTCACTATGTAGCCTAGGTTGGCCTCAAACTCGCAGTGATCCTTCTGCCTCAGCCTCCAGAGTGCTGGTGTTAGTAGCCTTTTGTTCCATGAGCTTAATGCACATTTTCAAAGTGAGGACATGATGAAAAGTCCAGGACTGCTTTCTTTGTGTATGAAGCTATTACCTTTGGAAAATTTTGTGTATATGTCTTGAACTCCAGGTTGTTTAATCATTTCTCAATAGCAGTCATTTTTTGGTTGATGGCATCCATGGGTAAATGATTTTCAGAGTGATAAGAAAAAGGACGTTGACAATGAATCACAGTATTAAAGTTTCTGCCTTACCTGAAATTGCACCCATGGTTAATTTGGTGACTAGTGCCTTTTCATATATTGTCTTTTCTATATTTTCACCAGTGTTGTACCTGTTTGATTTTTAGTGTCCGAGCTAAAATCCTCAGCAATGGTTTTGATTTCTTCTTGTAATCATATCAATTTTTGTTCAATAGGCTTCAAGATTATTTTGATAGATGCAACCAAATTTTGGTGGAATGTTCCTTCTGTTACTAGGTAGCATTCCTCTTCATCCTTATTAACATTTCTTACTATAAACTATATATTTTACTTTAAATTAATTCCACTCTGAAAGCTTTTGTTTAGTATTTGAATGGTTTCTTTCCAATCTTTCTATTTCATTTTGTTCTAAGCATGACTTTTGTAGACAGACCTATCTTGTTTTAAAAAAAGAGACTACAAATGGACAGTCTGTTTATTTTAAAAGGTGAGTTGAATCTACTTATATTTAGTGTGATTCTTTTATATATTTAAAGTTACCTTAAAGATGTTATTTTATATTTTCTGCTTACCATATTTTTATTTTTTGTTTTTTTGAGACAGGGTCTCACTATGTAGTTCAGACTGACCTAGAACTCATTATGTAGCCCAGGCTGGTCTTGAACTCACAGCGAACCTCCTTCCTCAGCCTCCCGAGTACTGGGATTACAGGCATGCGCCATCACACCTGGTTTACCATCTTTTTCATATTCATTTCTTTTCCATCCTGCTTTCATTCAGCTGATGAGGTCTATCAATATTCCTGCTTTTCTCCTTTGATAATGTAGAAGTTATAAATTGTGCATTTCTTACCTTGTTACCCCTAAATGTCCAAACTTATTACTTTAATTTTTCTATAAAAATCTAAAGTTTTTAGTCATCTTAGCATAACAGCTGTTGGCAATTTGGTGCAGGCTTTGAATGTGTTTATTACATATAATCATGTCTTCAGGCAGCAATACAACCATAGCATAGCACACCGAAACACACACTCTGTTGTAGATGTCTCTTGTTTTGAGTATTTTATTGTCTTCATTTCTTTTGAGATAATTTTCCTTTTGTGTCAGGAAAATGAGTGAGAGTTACTATGTTCTTGGAGACCCACAATTGGTTTTAGCTGACTGGTTTGAGAATAGTAAGCTGAGAGTGCAACGTATCAAAGTTTCTTTCTGAGTTTTAAAAAATAGAAACATATAAAAGAGGGCTTGTTCTCTAGTAACAGAACCTGTGACATATGGCATGGATCCTGTCAGTGGAATTCCTCTAAACCACAGTGGAAGAGGGTAAAGAAAACAAGTAAGCCCTCCAAAAGAGATGGACTGGATACCATCAGGCTTTAAGGAAAGGGACCAGGAGAAATAATTGTAATTACTGCTTTTCAAAGAATACTGGAAAGGGTCATGATGGGGACATTAGATGTATTTTGTTCATACAGATATGCCACCATCTGAAGAAAGACAAATGATGATGTTTTGGGACAGAAAGATGGAGCTAGAGTGGGATTGGAGAAAACTATAAAATCAAGGAAGGTGACATGATACAATGAAGTTATTCTTTCACGTCTATGAAGATGGTCCGTATAGAACAAAAAAAGGAAACATGGAGCGTGTTATATGCAGTAGGCAAACTGATGGAATTGGTCAATTTATGAGATGCTGCTGCTGAAATATGACATTCAAAATGACTTCTGAAGAAAATTCTGAGTAACAGGAAAAATGCAGTATTTGCTTTCCACCTGGGTCTCTTCTGGTTCTCTGAACGTGTTTGTACACGCATTCTGTGTAGCCATCCTTCATTAGGGGAGGACTGCATTTCAGCAGGTAGAAAAATAGGGAGACTTGCGTGCAGTATCCTGCTTCTGCAGGTCTCAATGGAAGACAGAAGGAACAAAGAGAGTTGGGTGCTTTCATTTTGGGCAATGTAATTACTTTTATTTGCATATCTCATGTGCTTTGCTCCCATGAAAAAGGATGAGTAAATGTTTTGGAACCTCTGTTTTTTTATTTCTTCTTTAAATAAACTTCATTGCCTATATCTGAGGCTTACAACACACTATTACAGGATACACAGAAAGTAAAATGTTTACTGTGGTGAAGCAGATGAACATATCTTACATAGTTATTTCTTTTGTAACTACAGCAGTTGAATTAGGGATTTAATTCCTAATTCAATACGGCATTACTAGCTTCACCCCTCATGTCACACCCTCAATGTCTAAACTCTTCATTCTGAGCATCTACTTTTCTGTAACCTTTGACCCACAACTGCCATTTTCTCTCCTTGCTGCCTATGATACATTTCAGAGTATTTGACATCTTTTTTTTTCCTTTTGGTTTTGTGGGGTTTTGTTTTGTTTTATTTTGTCTTTTGTTGGTTTTTGAGACAGGGTCTTGCTAAGGAGTTCACAGTGCCCTTGAACGCTGCCCAGGTTGGACTCAAACTCAAGGTGATCCTCCTGTCTCAGCCTTCTGAATGCTGGGATTACAGGCATGTACCACCATTTCCAGCTTCTTTTTCTTCTTTCTTGTTTCCTGTTCCTGTTCTAATGAACAATTGGAAAAAGAAAATGTTAAAAAATGCATATATTTATCTGCCTAATATATAATGTATATTATATAGGATGTCTTTTTAAAAAGAGATTTGACATCTACCACATCATGGAGGAGGACATTATACTAAATGGAATAAACCAGATTTGGAACCCATATTTTGAATGTCTAAAAATGGGTAGGTTTCACCATCTTTAGGTGGTTCAAAGAGATATTTTAACTGGACCCTGACAAGTGGACAAGTTGGTTCCTTAGCCAGTCCTTTCTTGTGGAGAGAGCCTCAGATATTGCATATCCATGTTCTACGATGGAGTCAGTTGTGGCCAGAAAACCCCAGCCAAATGCCTAACAGAGAGCATCTAGGCGCATACCCTGAAGCTGTAAGTGTTATTTCACAAGCTCATGATGTCATATCCTTGAGGCAAAGAAAGAGGTGCAGGAAAGTTGTGGAAGAGGCACCAGGGGGGTACTTGCTCCACGTGCATGCCAACAAGAAAGTAATTAGGATGGAGTCAGGCTGGTGGCAGAGGAGCAGGTGGGCCTCAGGCCTAAATGCCCAAGGCTCTCAGGAATACCATCTGAATCTGAGATAAAGCAGCTGGACCTGAATTAAGGAGGAGAGAGAGTGAGGAAGAAGCCCCTGCAAGAAAGCCAGCCAATGCAATGATGAAGGAATCTGCTTCTTGGCTCCAGAAAAGCATGTCAAAAACAAGGGGCAGAGAGGACCAGGAAGTGGCTAGGACCAGATGAAGACCTCTTAGCATGGAATAACAAGCTGTAGGCAATGACTTTGTGCTCTATCAGGCTGAGGATGACTTTGGGGAGTTGAGCAATCTACATTGGCCTCACAAACAGGAAGCTGCCTTTGATTTCTCTTTAGCCTTGGCCACAGTCTTTGCCACACAAAGAGAGCTAATATAACCTGCCCCTTGTACCAGGGTTTCTGGGGTGTGGTGGGTACCCATTAACTGGCAGGCAGACAGTTTGCTCTGTTCTCTTTCCGGAATACAGTAACCTGCAGGTCATCTCTTGCACAGCTCGGAGGCTGAGTAAGATGCCCCTTTCCTGTGGTGGTCTTCAGCCACCTCGCCTTCCCCTTCCCATCATATGTGTCCCCATGGACTTAAGGCAAAGGAGAAGGAACTGGGAATGTGCAATGGGCTTCCTCCTTGGCATGGCAGCAGCAGCTGTGGAGGCTCAGAGGCCGGGAGTACAGTGGGAATCAGGGTGAATTGAATCCACTCATTTGAATGTGAGCATGTGGCTCGTCCTCTGCACCTCTTGTCTTCTCCTCTGAAGTGGGGAGGATTGGGAAGAAGAAAGACTGGGTTTGAAAATTTGCTGATTTTCTTGCCAGTTCTAGGATTCTGTGACTTAAGGGAACTTTAACTTCAGGTGTGGCAGTTTCCGAGCAGAAAGACACAGAGATTTTTGAAAACCTGTACGAAGGAGTTGGACCTTCCTATGGGTTTCAGATTGAGCATTCCTGGCTGTCTGGATTTAAGGCTAATCAATCTACCTCCTTAAGTTTCATTTTCTTATCCAAAATGGAAAGAAACTTGGAATGTTTCTGTGATGCTTCAGAAGCCAGATCGATCCCCTCGCCATAAGTTATGAGGACAAGTGCATTACTGTACAGTGGGAGTCCTAGCTCACTGCTCTTATGACATGACTTCCATACTTCCCATAGGAATAAGGCTTCATTCACACCTTGTCACATGGAGTTTCAGGAGCCATTCTTTTGTGTAAAGAGAAATGTAAAGAAGAACCTTTGTAGGGATAATTCATGACTCAAAAATCCTTTAGGGATAGACAGGTGATCGAGTATGAGAAGCCACTTATGATTATTTTGTAACTTATTTAAAAATTGTATTTGTCCTTTAGACATTTGGTCATATAATTGACATGTTGAATAAATATAATACTTGATAGAGTAAAAGAAATTTATTTTGTCTTTGTCTCTTAAAAATTTAGCCAGTGGTGGTGTCTTCCCTGCTCCAGGAAGCACCTTGGGCAGGTTGTTCTTAGGGTACTTTGGTCACTTTAAATCACAGACTAGAATTTTGGCTGCCGGCAGGCCAGCAAAGACTTGGGAACTAAGTCCAGGGACTTGAACACTATAGTCACCCACCACTTTTGGAGCCCACTGTCCCAGCAGGGAAGCTGGTTAGAAGCAGCACCTGATTTGACAAAGCTAGAGTGACAGGTGGCATGAGGGGCAGAGACCAGCACCAAACCCAGTGTCCATCACTCATAGGAAGACATGGGGTGGGGGCACAGAGGGAGGTCCTGGGACCCTGAGTATGGGTGCTGGTCTTCTTGGCAATGCTGGGTAATGGGAGGCTGGTGGCAGGATTTAATTGCCTTGAGAAAAATTGATGCAGAATTTCTTCCATCCGAATGTTGGGGGACCATTTATCTCCATTGCATGTGATAAAGATACAGATGTAGTATTATTCTTAAGAATATTTATTGAGAAAGGGAATTTTGTGACACATGTAAAGTGAAACTTTATCTTGATATCACTTCAAATAAAATTAAACTTTTTATCTTTTTAAAAATGGAACCTTTTATTTCATCATAAAATTAAAATGTCCTGGAACCTACATTCTGTAGCTTATTGGCAAGATCATTTAATATCTAAGCGTGAAGGACAACTCATGGCTCCAATTATACCTCACTTGGCTGATGCCCAGTTACTCTGATGGCTGCTCTGTCAATATGTTGGAATTTTCAAACACTTACAAATTCTGGGGACAGATGTTCCAGAAATGTCAAAGATCACCTTGGCAGCACCCCCGATGACTGGATGCAGGTTTCAACTGCTCTGTGAAGTCTCATCCAATGCTTCCAGTCCAAGGACCACTGGCTTCTGCGGAGAATCTGATAGATGCCACTCACCACACACAGCACACACGATGGGCTTCTGTTAGGGATTTGTTTTTTCCTTGTAAGAAATACTCATAGAGACAATAATTCAAAGCAATGCAATGTTCTATTTCTAGACAAGTGATACTTCATACAGATGAAGATTTGGCCTTGCAAATGCCTGAGCACTGCCAGTTACCCTCTCATAAATCTTTGACTGTTATTGATCTCTTATAGATGCAAGCTTGTGCATGACTTTGATTTTCTTGTGTTTTTTTCTTAGAGTCACATGTCTTCTGAGGTCTACAGTACATGTTTCTTGTGCCAGTTTCCATTTAGAAGTCTTGAAGTGTTTGTGTGGTTTTCATCAGGTATTTTCTGATGTGCCAGTGAATTCTTTCTCCAGCTGGATTGCAAATTCTTTTGGGGAGGGCTTATTTCTCTTTTCTAGTCATTCTGCAGACCTGTGATATAGTACATTAGCATAGGTTCACCCCCCTTCCTTCCAGTGCAAACACACTGGCATTTCCCAACTTCTTTCCCGCCTGCCCCCCCGCCTTTTTCAGGAAACAACTCAGGACCTTGTGCTTGCCAGGCAGGCGCAGTGCCACTGAACTAAATCCCTGGCCCCCCAACTTCTGTCTTTACAAAACTCATCTCTCATCACTTCTCTCTTCAAAAACTTGCCAGTGCTCTCCATTTCCCACTGAATAAGATACAGACTCCTCCGTGAGCTATTTGAGGCCATGTCTTGCAGCCCAAATTTCCTTTCTGTTCTAATAATTCCTTTATTCACAGGATATTTGTTCCAACACCCTGTAAATGCCTGATACTATGGCTAGTCCTGAACCCTACATGCTTTTTCCTATACATACTGATGGTAAAATTTATGGATTAGGCCCAGTAAGGGACTAACAACAGCTAATAGTAAAAGAGACTAATTATAACAAAGTACTATAAAAAGTTATGTGACTTAGATTCCCCCCTCCACATTGCACTGTCGTGATTTTTCTTCCTGTGAAGCTGTGAGATGATACAATGCCTACCTGATGAGAGGAAGTGAGGTGGGCGAATGATGTCAGCATTGTGAGGTAGTATGAGGCTACTACATAAAGATGACTTGGCCACAAGCACTGCAAAACCGCCACAGTGATCTCATAGCTAAGTCGTCTCCTAAGTGAGCAGTGCAGCAGGGAACATGTACGGCATAGATACGCTGGAGAACAGGATAATTCTTATCCCAGGCAGTATGGAGCAGGACAGCACAGGATTTCATCATGCTACTTCAAATGGCGTGCAATTTAAAACTTATGAATTCTTTTTTCTCGAATTTTCCACTCGATATTTTTGAACCTCTGCTGACTATAACTAACTGCAACCTCAGAATGCAGAGGTGTGGCCCAGATGAACTTTGTTTGCTGCAGTGATTTGGATTTCCTTCCAGGTTTGCAGCTGGATCAGTGAGCTCTCAGTTCTCACACCTGGCTGTGCATCCAAATCAGCTGGAAATTGTGCATATTGACACCATCTAAAAAAAAAAAAAAATTGCCTGTAATCCAGCTGCTCTGGAGGCTGAGGCAGGAGAATCATAAGTTGAGATCAGTCTGGGCAACTTAGTGAGATCCTATCAGTGCTTTATGGTCTTAATTGCCAGTACTACCACCACCACCACCACCACCATCACTATCACTACCACAACAAAAGCCAAAAATGTGGGAATTTAAAGTGAAAACCTTTCCAAGCAACTGGTGTGAAACCAGGCATTTATGTATTTAACTAGACCTTGGTGATTCTTACAACCACCCACCTCTGCTCGGGGGCCTTTGAGTTTGGAATTGACCATGAGCGCCTGTCACCACATGTAGCATGGTAGAGAGGTGAAGCTGACTTTAACAGGACTCCACCCTGTGTAAGTTTCTATGGTTCAGTTAAGACAGATTCCAGGAAAAACTTGGAGAAAGCAGGTTCTTATCTCCCCCAACCCAGGGGAGAGTCCTCTGAATCTTTGGGTCACAAGGTAATGGGAGGGCAGGCAGTTCCTGGTCTAATCAGGAAACCAATGGTAGAAAAATCTGGTTCTTTTTGCCAGTACCTTATCATCCCCCCTTATCTACTGTCTTGATGTTTATGGCTGCCACTAACAAGAAGTTACAAGGCAATAATGATTAAAACCCTTAGGAAGAAAGCGTGGGGTGGGGGCTTTAACTAGGGAAGGTAGGTTACTTTTCAGGATTCAGTTTCCTCCTTGGAAAATAAGGAACATAGATTAGGGGGCTCTAAATTATTTTCTTGTACTAGGAATAAATGTCAGCAGACAGAACTTTCTAATAAATCTATTTTGCTGATTATAACATATATGTCCCCCCAAGTACTTTTACGTCTTTGAAATTAAGGCATTATCTTACAACTGAGATACACTTTTAGGGTGCTGTCTCTTCACTTTCCCCTTTTGCTGTGGTTATTAATCCAACAAGTTTTATATTTAATCCACAGTGCAGTATAATCCAGAACATTCAGACTATTTTAGTGGGGGAAGCCTTTTCTTCCCCGTGAAAGGTTTAGCTTTTTCCCCTCCTTTTTGCTTTCTGAGGAGAGAGGAGAGAAAAGCTCTCTTGGGAGAATAATAGTGTTAGAGAAAAACTACCTTCCCAGGGATTATGGCCTAGATGAGGTTTGAAAACATCTCCCAGAGTAGTCAGTAGGAAGAGGATAAGGAGGAGGGGCCTGGGACTCAAATGTGGAGCTTCTTGGGTGTGATTGTGAACTCCAATTTCCCTTGGAAGACGGAGAGGCCCCTGAGAGTCTTAGGTGCCAGGAAATGGGACAGAGGAGACCTTAATAAACCCAAAGTAGGGCTGGGGATTTAGCTCAGTGGTTCCGCTGCCTACCTCCCAAGCTCAAGGTCCCGAGTTCGATCCCCGGTACCAAAAACAAACAAAAAAACCTAAAGTAAAAATATTTTTGTGGGCTGTGACTTGAAATGTATCAGCCACCCAGCACTGGGCCATGCAGGTCACTCTGGCTTTCATTCTAAACGTTACTGCGAGAAGAGGAGCTGTCCTGGTGGAACTGGGGTTGGTGGGGAGGAGGAAGATGTTGCAGCAGTGCCAGCCACAGTCCTCCACCCGGTTGATCCTTCAGTGAGACCGTGTGGGGGTACATTTTTCTCAGGCCTTGGGAACAAGGAAAGTGAGGCCTTTAAGAACAATAGGTAGGCTGAATCCCATAAGGCTGAGTTTGTTTCCTTCTTTGCTTGATCTGCTTGGAAGGTTATAATCACCATTCTAGTTGCCTTGCATCAGCTGAGCACCTTTGAAAGGAAAGTATTCTTTATGTTGTTCCTCAGTTTTATGTACTAATTTCACTCTGCTTGATTTTCCTAAGGTACGCTTATTTTCCTATTTACATGGTCTTCCTAACCACATCTCTCTTTTTTTGCTGTTGCATTGTATGTGGTTTTGAAAATTATATCAAATTGTTTCTGAGCAAGACAAGGTGCAAACCAGCAGCAAAATACCACATCAGGTATTCTCAATCAGGGAATCTCAGCCTAGAAGAGCAGCAGGTATCATCAGGGAGCATGCAGGACCCCAGTCAGGCAGCCATGGCTTCGTGTCCGGAGCCCCCCACCCCCCACGTCTTTACTCATTAACCACTGTCTTGGGAATAATCACATCTCCTCTTGGAACTTCTTCTTTATCTGCAGTGGTTGCTCAGCCTGAGTCTTGCAGGGCAGTGCATGAGATTGTGCTGTCAAGTGCTGGGTGCTGAGCCGTGCCAGTGTCTGCAGTGCCTCCTCTGCTGACTCTAAGATTTCACTGGGTGCACAGTGCTGGAGCGTAGAGGCTGTAGTGCCCACACCCTAAGCAGAACCTGCAGTGGGGGTGTGAGTGCTTAGGGAGCAGCCCAGCATGCCTCAGGAGCTGCGCAAGCATGAGGATGAGTGGGGCAGGTTGCCACGGTGGGCCACAGCCCTGGAGAAGAAAGGCTTCGTGGAGGGAGATGGCAGGAGGGAATTAGCTTTCTGAGTGAGTGAGGGCATGATGGAGAGTGCAGGGGAGAGACTCTGGCAGTCTCTTCTTGTTGGGCAAGAAAGGGCTAAAGGCCTCCCAAAGCCTTGGTTCTGTGGCACAGGACAGGGCAGGATACTGGCATGTCCCCTATTTCACATGCACAGCGTGGGAGTGACGGGAGCTCCCTGTGGGCCGGACCCCTGGAGTTCAGTCCATCAGAATCCCTACGGAGGTGGACTGTAAGACAGTCGAAAAACACCTGTTTGTCCAAGTACATCCACTGAGATGGGTTTGCGTTGCTCTTGTGTCTCCTGTGGGTTGCAGTTTGTGTCTGCACGCACAAATGAGCACACACGAAGCCAACATGCACACATACATGTTCCCCCACATATGTGTGCCACACCTAAGCACAGTGCATCCCCAGACACACGTGTGCGCCTACATAGGCACACATGAACACACAATGTACACATGCACAAACACGTGTGCTCTACACACACACACACACACACACACACACACAAAACCACCCAGGCACCGATCCTCTGGGCTCAGTGCTGAAATGAGGAAGAAGGAAATAGAAACAAAATGATGGTTCCCACTAGCAGAGCTAGCCTGAGAGTGAGGGAGAGCGCTGTGGAAACATCCACCGCAGTTTGCCTGTTCACTGGCGGAACATAAGAACCCCATTGTGGCAGTGCCGCCCTTTGGCGCAGTGACACCAGTGGCACTTCTGTTTTCTTTGGTTTGGCTGACTGTTGTGAACTTGTCATTGCCCTGTATACATTTCAAATTCCTCTTTTGTCCCGATTTCCTTGGAGTGACAGTATCTGTTGTGGTTTTTAGCAGACAACAAAGCTGACTTGCTAGCTGTGGATGGGCCAGTGAGTGGCTCTGAGCCACTGTCTTAAGCCCTGGGTGAACTGGGTCTCTGGAATGCAGGGACTGTGGTAGTGGCTTTTGGGTCCCCATTACTACGCCTATCTCTGAGCTCACTTTGGAGTACATAGTGGGTCCTGCAGCATGCGGCAACATGGGCAATTTATCATTGTCCCTCTTTTAAAGCAGACTTTAATCTTTATTCTTACTGATATGTGTTTGCAGTGCATTATGTTTATATTCACTGTGGGGGGTTGGTACACGTGCACAACACATCTTCATAGTTTTTATTCCCCTTCTCTCCTCTCTCCCTCTTCCCTCCATCTCTGGGTCCCCATCTAAAAAGGGCTTTCCTTTTGCAGGCTGGGGTTATCTGGGTCACTCAGCGTGGTCCTTGCTGCTAGCAGCCCAGAGCAACTACCTCAGTCCCCAGGGTCAGAATGAGGGGCTGGCAGAACAAGGGGCTGCTGAGGAGAGCAGGCGGGCCAATGCCCTGCTGGAGCTGACAGGAGTCCTGCTGGGTTCTGCTCAGGACTGGGCTTCCTCCTGTCCTCCCCACAACTCCTCCTGCTTCTGCCTCAAGTGGACTTCCTGGTTTGAAAGGTGAATTCTCATCAAAGGCAAGAGGGAGGTGGGCAGAACACTTCAAGTGAAGGAAGGACAGCTCAGCAGGAAGCCAGAGAGCAGGAGCCCAGTGAGCATGAGGAGCCAGGTATGCACAGGGAATGACCTTAAGGGAGGTA
Organism: Fukomys damarensis; assembly: GCF_012274545.1. NCBI lineage: Eukaryota > Metazoa > Chordata > Mammalia > Rodentia > Bathyergidae > Fukomys > Fukomys damarensis. Next base: position 15,511,807 of record NW_022900920.1, on the reverse strand, counting down.
ACCACACAGTCATCCATCTCTAACCCTTTACCTGGGCAGGGGCAGGGGGCCCAGCAGTCATCATGCAGATATGATACTGAGGCCTAATGAATTCGCTGTCTTCCCCTCTCTTGAGCTTGGAGGTCACATCAGGAACATTCCATATAACCCTAGACCAATGCAGGCAGTCTCTCTTTTTCCCTCTTGCTCTTGAGACCAAGAGCCTGATTTATCTGCAGTGGGCCTTTCTGTCGTCCTGGAACCTTTCTCTGTTCTTGACCTTAATAGACATGGCTACTTTTTCCTATCAAGTGTAGCTTTGCAGTCTTTTGCTTGCCGTACCCAAGAGCTTGAAATCTAGCTGACGGATCCACCACATGGTAACAGTCATGGCCCTGGGGTGAGAGGTAGGAGCCCCAACTGCCCCAGATTGACTGGATGTGTGGTCCCTCCTGGCAGCCCTGCCTACGTGCAGATACCCTCGAGACGGCCATTAAAGGTTTATGTGGGATTGGAGGTGGGCATAGGCAGTGCAGGGTCAGGAAATGCTGAAGAGGGGGAGGGTGGCCCTGGCCACCCGCTGGTCCCTCAGAGCTGAGGATGCTCTTAGTGATCTCCATCGCAGGCCCTGGACATATCCCCAGGTACTTCCCTGTGCCAGGACCAAGATGCACTAGTTTGTCGTCAAACCAGAAAATGATGTTCCTTCTCCACAAGGCCCGTTCTTGACTGAATTTACATCGTTCTCATCTCTTTTTGTTTAAATATTCATTAGGTTATGAAATGGCAGCGATGAAAATAGGCTTTACAAAGTCTCTTCATTCACTAAATAAAAACAGAAGCCTTATGCTGGATTTCAACAGTGAAATTCGTTTGAAAGTTTGCCAAAAGAATTAAAAGAATCATATCACAGTGATACGTGCACACCCATGTCAGTAGCGGCACAGTTTGTGATAGACTGGATAAAGTTGTATTTTTTTTTAATATATAAAATGTAATACTACTCAGCCATAAGAATGAGAAACTAGAGAGATTTATAACCAAGTGGATGCACATTGAGGCCACACTCTTAAGTGAAATTAATAAGTTACACATGTGTAAATACCGAAGTTTCTCTGGTGTGAAAAAGTAAAAGTATACATAAGGATTAAAATGTATGATTGATTTTGTGTAATAGGAAGAAAAGTCTAGTGGGAGGAGTAGGGGAAAGGTAAAAAGGGAAAAGAAAAAATATGTGAAAAGGAAAAACATGGAAACAATGTCTTTGTAGGGCCAGGGATTTAGCTCAGCGGTTCGGTGGCCTGCCTTGCAAGCGCAAGGACCTGAGTTCAATCCCCGGTACACCGCCAAACAAAACAAAACAAAACAAAAAGAAACAATGTCTAAACAGGGAAGGGTGGAGGGGCTAAGGGGAGGGCTGAGGAATGGGGAAAAATAAGAACCAAGATATCATGTAAAGGTAAAAGATCCCAGTGATGAATGTAACTGTATTGTATACCTAGTATGTACCAATAAATTTAACAAAAATTTTTAAAAAAGAAAGTTTGCTACTGGTAGTCTGTAAAATCCAGTTTGAAAAGAGCAAGTCCACTTGGTGATGAAAGTGGGGAGCTTGAAAGAGCCTCATGCCCTCTGCCTTCTCTTCCTTTTCTTCACCTTCAGCTCCCTGGCCTTGTAGTGAACTCCAGGGCCACAACTCCCAAGACCACAGCCTGCTGTGCTGGAGCCCATCTGGGCCCAGGGCCCCACTCTGTTCTGCTTTATTTCACCACATAGCTGGTGAGGGACCCACAACTCATTTCATGTCCCTGGTGCTTTTACCGCTTGTTCACTGGTCACCCACGCCAGCCTCACAGCCTCCATGCTTGTGACCCTTGTGTCTGTGCCTTTCAGACCCGCAGCCCTGAAGTCAGAGACACTGTTTTCTCCACCTTCACCTGAGGCAGCTGAGTGCGGTCACAGACACCGCAATTGAGTGGTCATGGGCTTCTTCTTTTTCTTCTTCTTTTTAAATTTTTATTTTTTTTTCTCATTGAGTTTATTGGTACATTTTAGGTCTATAGTACAGTTACATTCATCATTGGGATCTTGTACCTTTGCATGACAGGTCTTGGTTCTCAGTTTTTCCCCTTGTCCCTGCCCTCCATTTCTTCTTCATTTTTTAGCTTCTCTTTCTTAAACCTAATCCCAGCTGTCACCCGGCTGCATGTTATCTTTCAATATACCTTGGTGAGGGTGTTTTGGGGGGTTGTGACATCCTGGGTTCTTGCTGTCCTGAGCAAACACTTCAGCAGGGCACACAGCTGTAGAAGTGAAAGCACAATTTTTTCACAAGGATACACACAGGGTGGGAGTGAGTCAATGAAAAGAGCTCACAGCCCCAGAGAAGCTAGGTGTCAGAGCGCATATGTGGTTTCTGCAGGGAGGAAGTCGCATTGTGAAATAGCATAATAATTCACTCCCATCAGGGGTAAGTCTCCCCCTTTCTGTTGAAAGGGGAGATTTTGTCCTTATATGGATTTTTGAAGAATTGTCTTGGCGCCCCACGTCCACAAAGGTGAGTGGCAAAACCACAATGTAAATGAGATTATAATTAATTATAATTGAACTGGGGTCATTTGCCGTTAAGATACTCTGTAGTGCATGTGACCCCAGGCATAGCTTGGTGATTAGAGGTAGGTGCTCTCCATGGTTTTTAGAGAGTAAATCTTGAGTCCCCCAGAAGCCGGTGGCATTCGCACTCTCTTGTCTTTACCAGCTGTGGTCTAGCTGTTAGAACCAGGCACTCTCTGTGGTTTTTCTTGGAGAGCTACCTTACTCGTTTTCCTCTGCCTTTCAGGCTCCCTCCTGTCAGGACTTTCTTCTGTGCCTCCTGCCACAAGGGCCCAGGTTGAGTTTTGTTTGGGTGGAGATGGCAGGGCGTGTAGTAAGGGGACTGAGGGCGGGGCCTGACGGGCCGTGGAGTATCAAATGTTACCAAAGCTGCCAACGAAGATGGAGGACCGAAAGGAGAGGGCTTCGGCAGAGCCGGCCCCAACGCCCACCCTCCTCCGCGCTCCCCATCACATTGGGTGGCACCTTCAGTTGGTGGCAATGATTCAAACTAGAGCTGGGGGTCACTCCCGTCTCTTTGTCTCGCTCATCCCTACCTTCTTGACATTATTGTCCCTGGCTTGTGTTACCGCAATTACTGTCATCCGTTTTGATGGAGTGCCGGGGCCGTGCCTCACTCATCTGTGTGCCCCCGATGCAGCACGAGCCTGGCACACACAAGGTTCCGTGCACGTTTGCCTCGCCCATATGCTCTCCACATGCAGCCAGCCTGCGAGTCCCCTGTGAGCCTTGTTAAAACCTACACTGCAGGTGCCCACCCTGCGGCCACAGGTTTTGTAGTTCTAAGAAGCTCTCAGCTGATGCCGGTTGCCCAGGGTCCACCACATTTTTGAGAACCAGGAACCTGCACCTAAACTAGTATCAAGGTACAGTCTGGCTCGTTCAGAGGGAAATGGTTCTCCCTCATTCAGGGCCTCTGGCAAAATTTGGGCTCCCTGAGATCCATCTGCTTTTTGTGGCAGCCTATTCCACTGGACTTCTGGTGAATTCCAGTCCATTCTAACCCTGTAGTTGTTTCCACACATTCTTCTGCTAGCCATACCCCTACACCACACCCAAGAATGTGCAGCCATTGTTTCAGATTCAAGGACAGATATAATTTGGGGTACACTTACTTGATCACATCTGGCTGGGCTAGTTGTTTCCTGATTGTCATGCATACTGCTGGTCCTTTTGGTTATTGTTCATCCCTCCCTCAAAATCCTTTCCTAGTCATGAGAGAAGGGGATGCAGCTTACAGCTGGGTTCATCCCCTAGGCAGATAATGAACCTCAACATCAGCCACCCTCTGGACTTGTGCTAGAGAAACTGAGCCAAACATAGCTTGTCAAAAAGACCAGCAAATGACCCCTTCTGGCCCACCTGGATGGAACACAAATACGTATAAAATGAACTGAACTGGCTATGCCCAAGCTCATAGTTGATCAAGTTTGGAGGTGGCCTATTTGAATCTCCCAGGTCTCTTACATACCAGAGTTCATGCCTCTGAGATTTGGGGTGAGGGAAATCATGATAACAAATATTTAGAGGTCTCCAGAATAGTTCTTTATATAGAAACTTCCTAAGAATCATTACAGGCTTCTTTATCTCTGTTGCTTTTGGGTACCATTCAGTTTCCTTGTTCTCATTCTTTGCTCCCAAGCAAACTATTGATGTATAATTGGTCTCTCAAGAAGGCTAATTTTGGAGCCAAAACATACTCCTTTTGTTAAGTGAGTGAATTGGCTTCCTGGTTTTCCAATTGGTACCTGAGGAGTATAATTAGCACGACTAGCTTCCCTAGGGCCTGATTGCCCTGGGCTGAGCTGCATCTGGGTGATGTTGTCCTTTCACATGAGGTCCTGCCAGCAGCAGCCATACCCACTGTCCTCCATAGGGACCCAGCTGGTGCTTTCTCCCCTCGGTCCTCGGCCCACATTCTGCTTTACCTGCTCAGTTACAGTCACCCCATGGAAAGGTGGTGCACCAGTCTCACCAGTCGATCACCAGTCATCGTTCACCAGTCGTATGTGCCTTAATGGGAAATACGTAACTGATGATTGCTGGAGAAAGAAAAATGGCTCTTGATTTGAGGGAGATGACAGCTATAATCTCTTTTTAAGTTCTTACCTTGTGGCAGGGTGATCCAGGGCATCAAGCCACTCAACATGATTCCAAATGTGTTACTTTAGATCTAGTGTTGCTATTAAAGATACCCTCTTCTTTCTTCCAAGTGAGGCCACTTGGCATCTTTTGGAGGACCTCGTGTCAGGCAAATCTGCCCTTGTTCTGATGGCCTGGAGCATTTCTCTTCTCTACCAAACCCAACTGAATGCTTCTGAACAGCAAGGTGTCCTATGGTGGGGGGACTCAAGCCCAAGGCCCAAGAGGGGCAAGGGAAGGACTCAGGGGTTAGTGGGAAAACACCAGACTTCGAGTTCTGTCCACTTTCCAGCTCTGTGATTTGAGTTGTTACTTAACCCCTTTAAGCCTCAGATTCTCATCCTGGAGCAGCTGTTGGGTTAATGTGATGCTTTGGCTGCACTATTTGAAGCAACCCTCCCCAAACGTGTCCTTTCTGCTCTGTCACCTGGTTTATTTCTTTCATAATTCTTTTTTTCATTAAGTTTATTGGTACATTTAAAGTAAACAATACAGTTATCATTAGGATCTCATACCTGTACATGATATATCTTGGTTCTTGTTTTTTCCCCCATACCCCTGCCTTCCCTTCACCCGCTTCATCCTTCTCTTCCATAATTCTTAACGCGATCTAGACCACTTCTATTTAGTTCTTGTCTGTTGCCTGTGCTGCCCTAGTGTATCAACCCTGCAAGACCAGGTTATGTCCACCCAGCTTTGGTGGCGCCTTGCTCCAAGGGCTCAGTGCTACTCACTGAATGAATGGAGGAGTGAATGTATGATCCTTAGCCTGCGGCTGCTTTATGAACATGGAACTCACACTCTGTGCAGTCTGCAAATGTTTCTGGAAGCACTTACTGCATGTCAAGCATTGTTCTATACACTACAGCAATGAAGGAAGCAGGCACAACTTATTACCTTGTAGTGCTTGCATTTTTGGTGAAAGTGAACAGCTTTTACCTGAATCAAGAAGTAAACTATAAGGAGGCCAGATAGTAAGAAGGACAAAGAGAGGGACTGGCAGTGCTGGGGAAGGGAAGTCAGGAAAGGTTGCATGGGGGAGATGATGTTAGAAAAACCCGAAATCCTGCAGCTATCAAGGGAAAGAGTGTTCCAGGCAGAAGGAGCAGCAAGTGTGAAGAGCCTCAGCTGGAGTATTGTTAGAGTGGGAAGCAGAAGGCGTCATGGGTCTGGTCATGTAGGGTTTTAAGTGAATAAATTGGACACACATGTTTAAATATTGCATTGTTTCTCTAGTGTGAGAAACCAAAATGGTAAATAAGGAGCAAAATGAATGATAGATATCGGAAAGTAGGAAGAAAATGTTCAAGGGGGAAGGGGAACAAGAAAGGGGGAGAGGGGGAAGGGAAGGGAAGGAAAAGGAACAAAAAGGACAGAAAGAAAAAAATGGAAACAAAGCTTTTGTAAATGGGGGGGGAAGAGGTCTGCAGGGAGGGGGATGGGGAAAAAGGATGAATCAAGATATGCACATACAGGTATAAATTCCCTATGATAAATGTAATCAGTATGCATACCAAAGTGCACCAATAAAATTAATTTAGAAAAGAAGAGAACTTTGTGAACAGCATCTTATGAGCGATGAAAGGCCTTGTGACACAGTGCAGTACCTGGGGATGAAGCCCACGGTGGTGGCAGGTTCTGTTCAGTTTTCCTACATGCCTGGGACTGCTGCATCCTTTCTGTCCCACAGCAGGCACTCATTTCCTGAAGGGAACTCCTCCCTAGGCTGGTTTTCAGATGACAGCCATGCTCCCCTCCACTCCCTTCAGGTGTCCCCTGAACGAGAAATTCCCAAGCGTCGTTAGCTTGGGGTCATTGTGCACGCAAGCCTTCACGGGGAAAGGACAAGGCCACCAAAATAACAAAAATGAGAAAGCTGCACGGCTGGAAAAATCATGGAGTTCTCAAGAAGGATGTTTTTTGTGAGCTGAAATGCTGAGGAGATGCTGAGGCCTCCCTGCCCTCATTGGTATGCAACTGGAGAGGCTGCCCTTGTTTTTCCGTGATCTCTCTCTCCCACCACCTTCCCCTGCTGTGCCAGAGCAGACATCGCTAACCTGTCACGACTTCTTCTTCGTTGATCGCAGAGCCAGCCTCAGCATCATCCTCAGGCCGGCCCTCTGGGACCCAAGGAGAGTGCAGTGAGTAGACACACGCATCCCCCAGCAGATGTGCAGCCCTCTTCTCTGGTCACCCGATACTTCTCAGTTGTTAGACAGGCAGTAGGAGCACAAAGAGTAACGGTCTGTGCTGTGCAGACGCAGCTGTTCTCTGCCAGGGGTGAAGAAGACTTGAGAAGGCCAGAGAAAGAGGAGTTGCTGAGTAAAGCAGAAATCAAAGCTGGAATGTAACTGTCATGCGGACAAAGCCAGACGCAAATGTCTAGCCTTGTTTCCAGACTGTTGATGACTGATACGAGGCTGCACAGCACACAGCAAGGAAGACAAGGTGTCCACTGCTGGCCTTGGGGACTCAGCTGGGAGTACGACCCTGCTCACTGGGTGGGGAGAGAGAGGCCACCCTGACAAGCTGGCTGCTCCTCACCAGGACCCCCAACCCTGGAAAGTGTCTTGTCACAAACAAATGACAAGCAATCTTCTTGGTAGAGTCCAGGGGACAGTCACAGGCTGGGGTTGCGGAGTTCAGGACTCCAAAGAGTGAGGTGATGCTTACATCACAAACCCAAAGAGAGGGACTGTCAACAGGTAGGCAGAGGTGGGGGTAGGTTTGGTGCCTTTGCCAAATCCCAAGCATCGCACAGTGTGAGTGCCAAGGGCAAGAAATCAAGGCTGTGTGTAGTCCTCAGAGGTGGGTCAGTTTGAGGTCATGCGTTTCCTCGCTACTGTGTTATAGAATCAGTGTGAGACACAGAAGCACAGGGAATGGGGGCCAAAGCAAATATGGCACCACAGTCTCCGTGGAATCATCCTTCATCCCTTCTACGCTAAGGCCACTTTGTCAGTCATGCCATTCTCATTCCTCTGAGGCTACGTTATATGCACAAGGGCCAGTCAGAGAATGCTCTGCCAGGACAAACCATCCCCAAGAGATGCTTTCCCTCTTGGCACCATAACCCTTATTTGCCCAGCAGCCCACATCCTGCTTCCCACAGGTTAACTCGAACTCTCCAAGATTAAAATTAAGCCCACTTTCAGGGAGCTCTTGGAAGTCCTTGAGGTTCACTTAGGAGGAAGTGGGGAATCATATCACGAATGTCATTGCCTTGGCAGTTGGGCACTATCCAGGTTATTCATGCTGCAATCAATCAAACACACCCAAATTGTTCCTGCAGATTAGCCACTGACTGTTAACAAAGTCCCTTACTTCCTTCATATTGATTTACCGCAGCAATAGAAATATACCACCCTGGAAGTCACTCCTTCTTTCAGCTGGGAACCTATAAATGCCACGGAATTTCTAGTCGAGTTGACAGGAACCCAGCACAATGGGGATCTCCACGATCATTCTTGAAATATGTCTTTTGTGGGGTCAAGTTCTCTCTTCAGGTATTATGTCTAATTATTGTATTCATCAGTTGTACTCCTGCAAACCCAAATCCTGGCAAATCTGATCGCATTGTTACTCTGCACTGGAGTTTTGCATTGGGGAGGAGGTGGTTCTTTGCTGGTAATTGTAAATGTTCGCAAATGTTTGGAAGGTATTACTTCCTTTTGGTTTTGTCTCTGGGTGAGAAATATAAGGTTGTTGTAGTTGGAACAAGCCAGTCGCATCAATATCAGAGAGTCATTCAGTGAAGGAAATTATCTGCTGGGCTTAGAGAAGTCCCTGATGTTCAGGAAGGGAGTATGTGTGCTATCAAGAGGCCCTGATACTTTACCATAGTGAGTGGAGCACAGGGTGGATATGCTTTGAAAATGGGAAGAAAATATTCTCCTGTAAATGCTCCTATGTGCCTTCTCTCTGCAGGTGCACCTGGCATAAAGATCAATATTTGTTGAGCAAATAAGGTCAAATATTTGCACAGACAACATCTGTACGATACCACGTCTGTGTCTGTCACTCACTGCTTAGGTCAGGGGCTCAGAGCTGTGTCACTCAAGCATGGCTTTGTGCTCTCATATGGGAACACAAGAGAACTATTGAAAAATTGTTGTGATTATTGAATCTCGGGTTTTGTTTTTTTTAAACTGAGGTGTTGTGTAAAAAGATGATCCTCTGTCTACCTGTTCTCTCCTGTCTCCGTCTCTCTTTAGTTGTCTCCCTCTCTGCCTCTCTCTGCCTGTCTTTCTGTCTCTGTTTTCTTCCCTTTGTCTCTCTGTTTCTCTCTGTCTTTTCTTCCTTGTCTCGCTCTGCCTGTGTCCCTGTCTCTGTTTCTGTCTCTAGATCACCTTTCTCTCTCTGTCTCTATTTATCTCATCCATCTGACACCCAGCACCTCCTTACCCTCTCTCTCTCCATTCTCCCTCTTTTGTTCTTTCTCTCCTCCCTCGCCTCTTCATTTTCTTTCCTTTTTCTCTTTCACCCTCATCTCATGTTTTTCCTTGATGTTGCTTATTGCTAGATTCATGAATTTCAGGAGCCAAGGGAAAACCATCTAGGTTCCATATAACTTCTAGAACTATCGCTCTCCCCTGGGCTTGGTAGGGAAAGCTCTGAAGACAAAGGTTCATTTGGGAGGCAGCTTTCGTGAGCGCAACACTCCCAAACCCAAGCCTTGGCGTCTGGTGTGGTGAGTGCCCGTGTGGGGAGACGTGTGATAGCCCAGTGGGGACGCCGCCATTCCTTCCTTTGAGAAGAGCCCCAGGGTCCCAGGTTGGGGCAGCCTGGGACTTAGACAGACCATCTGCTTCCATGTGCTTTGGAGAGTGTGTGGGATGGGAGGCGGGACCGCGCCCCAGCTTTTGACAACACTCTGCAGTGGCTCTGAACAGTAGCAGCAGAGTCATGTCAGTCTTGGGGGTCAAAAGGCAGCGGTGCTCTGGGACTGAGGGAGTTGTCAGGTAATCATGACGCTGTTTGTATGCACACGTGTGGCCACACACGCGCGCGTGCATACCTGTATTGCAGTTGGGAGGTGGGAACCCGCTCTACCCTGTGTGCCTCTTTTCTCTAAATCTATTTACAACTCCAGAGTTACGTACCATCGCCTCCACATTTCAGGTGGGGAGACAGGCTCAGAAGGTTCTATGGCTTGTCGAGGACAGCGGCTGGTGGGCTACTGGGGCAGGACTTGACCCTGGAGTGAGGGCTGCCTGCATTTGGGCAGCCCTTGTGGCCAGGAGCGCCCCTGCTCCTTGAAGGGCCCAGAGGATATGAATTGGGGCGTTCAGCTCAGCACCGCAGAGCTCCACAGGCCCTCTTCTCAGTCATCTGTGCACAAACTCTTGAGAAAGTCGGGGTGCCCAGGCAGCAGTAGGCAGAGAGGCCGCGGCACCACTGCCGTTTCAGTGCTGTTCTTGACGCTGCCGCTGGCCAGCCGTGGAGCCGCTGCAAGCCTCGGTTTACTCATTTGCGAAAGGGATTACGTTTGCTGTCCCGCACAGGGTTGGAAGGATGGAGGTTACCCGGGCCGTGACTGGCAAATGGAGCCTCAGCGCTGACAGCATTCCTATTCTAGGCATTTTCCTAACGTTTTATCCAAATGTAACTTCCTAAATGTGACGCGGACCTTGGACTGGCTCCTGGAAAAGGAGAAAGTGGAGAAATCCAAATAAAGTCTAGTTTAGTAGCAGGAGCATACCCTGCTGGTTTGCTGGTTGTGACAAATAGACCAAGAAAATATAACTTCCCTATGAGGGACGTTGGGTAAGGGTTATGTGGGAGCTCTGTAGTATTTCTGCTACTTTTTTTTAAATTTAAAATTAGTCCAAAAAATTTCAAACTTTACTTTCTTTGGTCCCATTTCTTCAAGGCCAATGTTTTGCAAAATGAGAAAATAATAATTGCTTCTAAATTCATTTCTGGCAGATTGCTGATCTTCTTTCTCACTTAGTCTTTCCACAATTTAGCTGGATTTATGGCCATCGTTAGTGCCTTGAAAAGAAGAAAAATCATTGGAGGGATTTTTAAGCATTATGAGGATATTGTTCATGTGGTTGGTGTTTGGAGGGGAGAAGACTTTTGTGAGTCGAACAGTGGGCCACACAGATGTCTAATTATTCTTTGGCACAGCGCTTCTTTCTATATCTGTCTTTATTGTGCAAACACACCCCTGGGCATTATGGACACTCGTCTGGGGCGGCTGCCACGTGCTGTGGAAGGAGGGCAAAGCCTGAGGCTTCACCTTGGAACCAAGTCCAAGCTTTGCAGCCTGGCAGCCGGAACCCCACCATCCTACCTGCTGCCCTCCCGTGGCCTCGTGTGTCCCCACACCCTTTTTGGCAACACCCTTGCGTGTTTTTCTTCCCCACATGTCTCTCACTGTTTCTGCCTCCTGGGCTTATTCGCTCTTTCAGTTTTGTGGGATAGCTTGCGGTTCACTGTCTCAATACAAAGGACCTTTGCTTCTGGCTTCAATTGTGCCTCCTCTGGCCACACCCACTTCACCCTTAGCCGGTTCTGCTATCTGTGAGTCTCCTTGCCACCCTCCTCTTCCCGGTCTTCATCTGGCCAAGTCTCACCGGTCTCTTTAAATTGCACAGACATTGTCTCATTTGGAAATCTTTCCCTGGCATACGCTCGACACACTTAAGGCACACCCTACATATACACACAGTGAGAGAGACACACACACACACAATCACTCGCACACACACAGATATACACACGAACACAGACACAGGTACACATAGAGAGGTGTGATATACATACACACATAGATACAAACGTAGACATACAGAAAAATACACAGAGACAAGTATATATAGGCACACGCAGATATACTCATGCGTGGACATGTAAAAACATACGCTTCACACACAGAGCAAGCATACAGAGACACATGCATATATACATGCTTACACATAATTGCACACACACAAAGATAGAGATAGATACAAGCATAGACACAAAATACACAGATGTGTACACGGATGTGCTGGCACACACACACACACACACACACCATGTGTTGTCTGTCACTCACTCTTCTATAGAAATGGGCCTGGCACTTGCCTGTTGTGCAAGGCTGTCTTGGGATGTTTCTAGGATCCTGCTATGCATGGTCTAGGGACCAGACCTTGCCTATCTAGTGCTCACCTGGGCACCTTGCACCACCACCATCACGAGCAGCCTAGATGTGACCGGCTTTGACATGGCAGGACAGAGCTGTGCAAATGAGCTGCCTCAGCCTCACCCCTTCTGACTGATCCTGAGCAGTGTTGCTATTTCCTTATATATACTTGTGGGGCCTAAACAGTCTCAGGAAAGCTATTACCCACACGCTTATCATTGAGAATATTTGTCTCTCAGTATCCACAGGGATTTGGGTCCAAGAGGATCCTCAGATGCTCAAGTCCCTCACATATAATGGGGTAATATATGTTTATAACTTACACCCATCCTCTCTGTATCATTGTTTTCGAACATCTTCTTTTCTGACAAATTACAATGGAATTTCATTGTTTTAAACTGGCTTTTGGGGAAGCAGCAGGGCAAAGTCACCTATGTTGCTTCACAGGATTCCTGTGAGTGAAACATGCACACATCTGAGTTTTCTCTTATTTCTTCACAGGTGTTACTGAATCAGATGTTCTCATACCTAGTAAGTACTTTGAAATGAATTTCCTATATTAGTCTAGAATTTATTTTTTCACTCTCTACAGTTATTAATGTCTTAAGAATAAATGCTGCTAAGCTTTAATGAATGGTAAGGGGACTGCATAAAAGTGCGATTTGTGTCCCTTCTAGAAACCCAAAAGCAATAGGACCTCCTTCCATCTATAGTATAAATGAACCATGTGGTAATACAGTTCTGCTCTCTCTAAATTTTATTTTGCCCCCACCTCAAATTTCAGTGCACTTCAGAATCAAATAGAGCACTGGGCACTGTTGGAAAGCAGTTCTTCAGGATTCACCTCCCTCCCTTGACAGAGCCTGATTTGAAGGCCTGAGTTGGGGCCCAGGAAACTGCAGTCCTACAAAGCCACACATAAGGACATTCTCCCCACTGTGCTTTGGGAAACCTTTCTGCCTGACCCAGCTTTGAAGGAGACTGATGTTCTCAATACAGTTATAGGAGCCTCTGCTAAGAATTTCCAAAGAAAGTGACTGAGGATATGTGTCTATATTTTGCATGCTGAGTATTTTTGTGCAGAATGTTTCATATTATTGAGCCCTTCATCTGAAACCGACTTAAGAAAACTTCACTTTAAGCAAGACTGTTAGAGCACACACTCATGGTTTGACCGCAGCGCCCCCTGGCAGGATTGGGAGAGGAAGCTGAAGTTAATTTCTGTGACATGTAGATCATTTCTAAACATCTTTTCCTAACATGAATTTGTTTTCTATCTAGGTCCAGACACCTCAGACTCTACAGTAAATGGTAAGGCTTGTTTTCCCATCTACTCTTCTTTGCAAGGTCTCAGTTATTGGCTTGGACAGTCAGATCTGCTGTTGCTGTTGGCCAGTGGAAGCCAAGTGCAGCCTGAGAACAAATGTTTGTCTTTAAAATTCAGGGATGCACTGGGGATGAAAGATGTGCGCTTCAGTCCCTTGGGCACACCCCATATGCATACTCAGACAGTCCCATTGGTCATTGTCCTTCTTTCCTCTCTCTGCCTCTCAGCCATTTGGTTTGATGAAATTAGCTTCAGAAGGGATGGTTAATGTCAGAAGAGGTAGTTGAATACAGTCAGTGCTTCTTCTTCTGTGCAGTAAGGACAGTTATCTCAAAGGTAAATGACATCCACCAAGATATAAATTTTTTAATATTGCCTGGCACATAATAAGTGCTCAACTAATGCATATAATAAATGCTATTTTCATGAAATCTTCCCAAGTGCACTTTGAGGTAGGTGTCACTATGCCCATTTTGCAGATGGAAAAATTAGGGCACAGTTAGGTAATTGGTCAGTACTTCTAAATCACATGTGTGGTAAGTAATAGGGCAGAGATTTGAACCCAAGACTGGTCCTTCTGATCCTGGCTCTTAGTAAATGAGCCCATCCATCCCCTACTTTCTCTACTGAGTGTGTATAGACCTCTGTGCCCAAGATTGATATGTCAGGGTCACCCAGGACAACTAACTTGCCAGTTGGCTCCGGCTCTGTTGAGGCCACTCATTGCCCTTCTAGGATATGCCTTGAGAGATGCAGATGTAGCCTGGGAAGGACTTGAGAGGCAGCTTTTTTACTGGACCGCGCCCCCCACCCCCACAACACCCAGCAAGGTCTAGGCTGAAGCAAGAATATGGACTCTTCTGGAGGGACATTCATGAGAGCAACCAGAAGAGGGCAGCAAGGAGTCAACAGGCCCCAAATAGACTGAGAATGCTTTGGAAATGGTCCAATTAGTCTTTTCTTTCTCTTTGCTGGGCCTTTCCACGCCGCACTCCGACTCCAAACCAATAACAACCACCTGCCTACCTTGCACCCCATTCCAACTTGGCACCTTTTGGCAACAGATTTCTCATAACCTCAAACTGAACTTTGAAAAATCACACTCAGGATCTGGCTCCTGCTGTCAGGACTCTATTTCCTCACCTAACCAGTGTAACTTTTCATTATGGGTGACTGAGTGGCGCCATGCCAGGCAGCAGCACGGTGCCCAGCGGCACCTTTACCAGGGTCATCTTTATGGTGGGAGAAGAGCTGGGAAGCGTAGGTTGAAGTCCCCTGTCGGACGAATGCCTTCATGTACTTGAACGTGATGGGAGCAGAGAGTACACTGAAGTGCTTCGAGTGGGCAGTGACTTGAAAACACTTGTAGTTTGTGAAGATAAAACCTGGGGCAATCTGGGGAGACAGATGACGGGAAGAGGCACAAAGCAAGCACTTCACAAATGTGGTTGGATCAGTGACTGAGAGTGCACTCCAGAAGGGAGGAGTGGAGGCGGAGAGGTCAACTGGGAGGTCCCTAAGCAAGGTGGGCTCAAGTGAATGAAGGCGTAGCCTGGTGAAATGGCAGTGGATATAAAAAAAGAGTATCCTTGGTGATTAGTTGGACGTAGAAGGAAAGAGGAGGAATCAAATGTGATGCCCAGGTTTCCAGCAAAGCTGGTGTGGGCATAATGCATCGTTCATCTGAGTGGAGGAAAAAGACTGCTGAACTTAGGATGGTAGGATGGGGTCTCCTGGAAGCCAATGAAATGTTGGTTTGAGCTCAGGGCTGAGTCGGGACCAGAGAGACGGCTTTGGAGTCCTCTGTCTAGAAAGTTCTCAGAGTCCAAGGACTTTTCCAGGTGGGGGAGACAGTGAGAAGGGGGCAAAGAAGTCATATTTAAGGTCCCGAGGAGGGGGTGTCAGTGAAGAGGAGAAAGGGGAGCATGAAACAGTGTAAGCCGAGGGGACAGAGAGTGCCAAGCCCACAGCTCTCTGCTGTGTCAATGCAGGTTTGCCTCTGAGGCTGGTGAATGGCAGGCACCGGTGCCAGGGCCGAGTGGAGGTCCTGTACCAAGGCTACTGGGGCACCGTGTGTGATGACAGCTGGGACACCCAGGATGCAGATGTCGTCTGTCGGCAGCTTGGCTGTGGCCACTCTGTGTCGGCCCCAGGCGGGGCTCATTTTGGTCAGGGGTCGGGGAACATTCTCTTGGGTGCAGTTTACTGCTCAGGACGGGAGCCCTACCTGTCGAGCTGCCGCCACGATGGGTGGTACAACCATGATTGTGGCCACAGGGAAGACGCCGGAGTCCTGTGCTCAGGTAGTGCAGCTGTCACCTCTTGCTCTTGTGTGTGTGCCCTGAGGCAGTGTCATGGGGCATGTACGTGCATGTGTGTGTGTGTGTTTCCCTCTCTGCTGTGAGTCATGCCTTGTTTGGTGTTGGAAGACTGATATTACTGTCCTTTTTCACAGATAAAGATGTCAAGGCTCAGAGAGGTTAAGGGGACTGCTTATTGTCCAAAGCTAGGAAGTGAGGGATCCAGGTTTCAGTCTCAGGTTTCAGGCTAGGATGGGACTGTTAACAAACGGGAATGTTTTGGCTAGAGACTGGAAGCAGAGGAGGAAAAGGGTGATGACATGAACAAAAGATGTTCATGGTGGTACCCTAGCCAGCAAAGTGAGAGTGAGAAAGGTTTCACAAGGAAAAAAAAGTCATAGACTTTTAGTAATGGAGGGGGCATGCAGGATGCATTCAGCCCTTGCTTCCAAAGAGGCAAGGACCACCAGTCAATGAACTCTTCCTCTACATTCTGCAGATTCTTTGGCTTTCTCTGAGTCAAGCACTGAGAGACCTCGACAAGGTAGGATCTGCTATGTGTGATTCCTGTAGGCCTGGCCCCATACACCCATTAGGCTCATCTCTGATCCTGAGGAGGTGCAAGAGGGCATAGGAGGTGGGGTGCTCAACTCTGAAGGGGGAATTGTCTGAAGGGATTCTCAGGCTTCCAAGGCATCTCTTTTGTGGATCACAGTCTGGGGAGGAATCAACCTGAAGAGGCATCTCCAGGGAGCTTAAGGTGGAGTCTAGTGTCTTGTCTGTTGAGGTCTTGCTGCCCATACTCAGATCCCTGTGGTCCTTAACCATCAATGCTGACTCCTGGACAGATTGGGGTGCTGCATCTCCAGAGGCTTAAGTCGCCAATCTTCTGGGACAGCATCCTTGCTCATTTCTTTTCCCTGAACCCATGCCATTACCTTGGAAATCAAGACCCTTCAGTCTGTGGGCACCAGAAGTCTTATACATCCCCCTGAGGGCAGGGTAGAGGTGTGCCAGGGCTCCTGAGGCATCGTGTGTGATGACAGCTTGGACACCAATGATGCCAACGTGGTCTGCAGGCAGCTGGGCTGTGGCTCAGCTACTCTGGTCCCAGAAAATACCTGGTTTGGGCAGGGCTCAGGGCTGATTGTCCTGCTCAGAAAGTAAGTCCTACCTGTGGAGCTGCCCACAGAGGATGGCTCTCCCATAACTGTGGACACCGTGAGAATGCTGGAGTTGTCTGCTCAGGTGGCCCCTAGGAACAGTGGGACTCTTTCTTACATTAGGAATGGGCTCTGGTCATCTCTCTGGCCCCGGTCCCAGAACTTCCTGTGTGCATCCTTGGCTTGTGGGTGTGGAAGCAGCTGCTTTCCCCTTCCACAGACAGATAGTGCCTGTAGGTGTTGGGAGGCTGAACTAGCTTAACCCTGGGGAGGAAGCTCTCAGCCTTGAACTGGGCCCTCAGGCTACAGGTGGTACTGGCCTCACATCTGACCTGGAGAGACAGAGCTGCACTGGACTCAGCACATCCTTACTGGCTTGCTCACTGTGTCTCCCCATGTGACAGCCCCTGACTCAACGACCATCCGTATTTTGTCCCAGTAGTCACATGAGAGCAGTTGATTTTAGTGTCACTGTTACTGGCTCATCCCTTCTGGGCAAATGACTCCTCCCGACAGGCTTGCAGAGTTTACAGGAGAGTAGAATCCTGTTCCTAATTAACAGTTTGCCATGGAAATTCTGGATTGTGTCACGATATGCAAAATGTGAGGTCAGGATATACCAGACACAACTTCAAGGTGGAGAGGTTTATTTTGGCTCACAGTTTAGAAATTTCAGTCCATTCTTATCAGGCTAAAACACGAAATGGCATGGTGGAAGGTACTGCCCCCCAGGAAAGCTGCTTATGTCATGGTGGCCAGAAAGAAGTTAGCAAAGGGAGGAGGCAGCGAGGGAGATACGCCCTTCCAGGTCATGCCCCCAGGGAGCCACCTCTTCTGACCAAGCCCCAAAACCTGACAGCACATTTAACTATAAGCTCATTCGAGGATTAATCCACCCATGAGCATGGCATCTGCATGATCCATAACTCCTCGAAAGCACTGATATGAGTGCATGAGACTTTGCAGTGACTTCTAGATATAAACCGTAACAGGAGCTTCACTCATAGTTTAAAGACTGCATGTCTGGAACTAAAGGAGCTCTGACATGGGCCTTGAGCCTCTTCTGTGTGAGCAGCTCACATCTGCTTTTACCAGGGACCTCAGAACTTCTGTCACAGACACGTTATTCCTTTCCAGTGGCTCAGTCTCACATCAGGGTGCCCATTTCTGCCTTCCGCTTTGCTGATGTGCAAATGGTATGCCCACATGTGGATGCACACACATGTGTATGTGGTGGGGGTGGAGATGACACGGCTTTCTTTTAACACGCCTCAAAACATCCTGCAAATCAACAGATCTCATCTGCACAAAAAGGAGGCGCAGACAATGATGTGGGAAAGAGAGAGATTAGTTTCTGGTGCTTTTTATAGTCTGATTCTGCTCTCATCCAATCCCAGATGGGGCTCTAACTGCCATGGTCTGGAAAATACTTTGGATAAGAAGGCTTGGGTCAGCAGAAGGAAAAGCAGAGGTTTTACAATAGAGAAGACAACATTTCAGGCTAAGACAGAAGTCCTATATTATCTCTACCAGGGCCTTTCTTCTATGCATGAGCTTGTCAACTCCAGGGCCATTTTCTAGGAGTGAGGGGGTCCGCATAGTCTTCATTTGTCCTTAAACCTTCAGGAGAAAGCATAGGTGCCAGGGAATTATCTGCACATCTACTACAGAATCCCTGTCATCCACCTCAGAAACAGACTAAAATGCACAAACACTGTGTTGTTTTCAGGAACCGATTCTGGTTTGGCCCTGAGACTGGTGAATGGAGGGGACCGCTGTCAGGGCCGCGTGGAGGTCCAGTACCAGGGCTCCTGGGGTACCGTGTGTGATGACCTTTGGGACACCAATGATGCCAACGTGGTGTGCCGGCAGCTGGGCTGTGGCTGGGCCCAGTCGGCTCCAGGAAATGCCCGTTTCGGTCAGGGTTCAGGACCAATTGTCCTGGACGATGTGGCCTGCTCAGGTCACGAGTCCTACCTGTGGAACTGTCCCCACCGTGGCTGGCTGTCCCACAACTGTGGACACCATGAGGATGCAGGAGTCATCTGCTCAGGTGAGCTTCTGTGACACCCGGGTCTTCCTTCTTGAATGGGCTTTCAGCAGGGCAGTTCTGCGCTCAGAAGTTCACTGTGGCATCGATCATCTTTGGGTTCATGGTGGGTTGTGTTTGCAGACAAAGCACTGATCCCTTACGGTCCCCAGTGTAGCTCCTCCTGCTCATGCAGTGGCCATGAACTTTCCTCGTGGCAGCTGAGCCTGCAGGCCAATGCCTGGCCCTCTAATGAGAGAAGAAGCAGGCTCAGTGACTGTCCTGCTAGCGACAGGGGTCCAACATCAGGTCGGAGGTAACCAGGCTCTCATGGGAACATTGCACAGCTCTACCATCCTGAAAGCAGGGAAAGTTTGTGTTTCATGTTGCTCTGAGATCAGTCCATTGGCCTCCAATCTCAAATAGCCTCTGGTCTTATTTGGAGGCAGAACAACTTTGGGGTTGCCAGTCATACACTTACCCCTCTCCTTGATGCTGTAGTCATTTGGGCTTCCCTGCAGGTGACTGCACTGATAGGGTTCACTCATTATCACAGGGGAAGGAGGGATGTAAGGTAAGGTGTGGGAATGACAGGGAGGCAGGGAGAGGTTTGCAGTGAACGCTGTGGTGGAGCCCTCTGGAGCATCACAGCAGGAGCGACCTGTGGAACTCGGACAGGATATCAGAATTGTGTGTGAGGGCAGACTGTCAGTGTGCTCACCAGCTCACTGCCTAGGAAAGGTTGACCTGCTTTCCTGTGTGTTAGCAAGGGCAGCCGAAGCACAACCATGATTGCCTACCTGTGGGGAGTGAGCTTGAGGCACTGAGGTGTAGGCTGTGGGTTTAGAGAGCAGACAAAGCTCCCTGAAAGATGGAAAGATGGAGGGTTGATTCAGCCAGCATCCAGCAGAGGCCAGGGTAGAGCTCCAGCTCAGCCTGTGAATACATAGAGTCTCTTGCGACTTGTGTCTGTGACTCTGACCTTCCTTGTCTTTCCCACAGATGTTACCACTCCATCCACAGTAGGAGGTGAGTTCTCGTGTGCTGATATGGGATGTCCCTGATGCTCTGATGTTCTTCCAATGTCTCCTTCTGCTCTTGGCAATGCTGTGGGACACATTAATTCCCTACTTGGAAGAGTGACCCCAGGAGTGTGGCTCTTGCCAGGAATTTGGCTTTGCAGTCACCTTTCTCTGATCGACTCATCTGAGTTTTCATGAAATGCTTTGCTAGTGACGTGCTTAGTATCTCTTCTAGGTGCAAAATGCGCTCAATAAGCTTTGGCCCTTTCTTCTTCAGCTGCCATGACCATTGTGAGATTTGTGTATATTCTCCAAACTTCTAGCAAAACTAATGCTAGTACAGGAGAGAGTCCTCGGTCCCTCAGCCTTAGAAACAGCCGAGGACTACGTGGGTCAGTTACCTCGTTTTTGTAAGGACAGAGGTCTTTCAAATAGGTGGAGGGGAACAAATAGGTTCTCCATATTTATGAATAGAAATACTTGCTTTATCCCAGGCCCATACCTACTCTCTGTGGCTATTTGTGTCCAGTTATCAGACTGTGGGCAATGCTGTCCGATGCACTGGACTGACCCCTGGCCAGCAATGTGTAGACAGAGGTTTCCTCCCTGAGAACAGAACTCCCCACACTGAAGAGCTGGGAAGGTCAGTCCCACCTTCCTCAGGGTGTTTGTTTATGGGCCACTCAGAGCAGCGGCCTTGAGAAGATACCTAATTAGGTGCAGTAGGCATTGTAATGAGGCCTGCCTGGTGCAGAAATCTTGTTGACCTGTGCTTTGCCTGCAAGTCAAAATTGAGCCATTTTTTCTTGTTGCTATTTGCAGATGTATGGCTTGCCAGCCCCACACCTACTCCAATAGGTAAGGATCCTCTCAAAGGTGCCTGGGGCTCCCACTCACTTCTAGGTAACATCTGTCCTTGGAAATCAAAGAATGAGGTTGAGGGTGCTAGCCTAAACCTTGTCTCTGTGGGCTGGTTGAGTGCAAAGCAGGGTCAAAGAAGGCCGAGTTGTTGGTCTGATATTGGGTGGATGGTGACCTGGCCCCAGAGGCATCCCGAGCCAGAGCTCAGTGAAGACCCTCATGCAGGGGACTCGGACAAACCCCAGAAGGACCGAGAATTCCGTGAAGACCTGGGTCAAGGCGCGAGTGGCAGATACTGGAACCCTGCTGCTCCAAGAGGAGCTCCGTGCCAGTTCCTTGGCGAAAGAGCCCTGCCTGTCCTGAGAGCTTTCCTCAGACTGAGCCACGAGGGTTTGCTGACAGTGACATTTTGATCAGTTGGCACTCTAGAAAGAGCACCGCATGTTTTGACCCATTGCGTTTCTGGTGGACTATCCATTCCCAACCTCGGACCTGTACTGGAATTAGTGAGAATCTAGGGAGTAGGACAAGTGTGCCCTGACATTCCACTGGGGTTGTACCTTTGGTGCCTGAATCTTGACTTCAGCGAGAAGCTAGCATGAGCTGGTCCTGTTAACCACAGGGACAAATCTGGAGTTGGGCTGTGTGACTTAATGCTGACTGCCGTGACAGTGTCTCCAGCCCTGCTCTGAGGGGTGAGCGATGGGAGCTCCAGCCACAGTTCGGTGACTTGAATGGCTGAAGAGAGTTCTGATATGGGCTTCTGGCATCTTTTATGAGAGCAGAGGGTGCCTTCTTTGCCATGGGACACCTTTCTGAGCTCATCACTGCCTCCCTTGTGCTGTCTGACAGCAGAGGATGCATTTCTGCCTTCTGCTTCATGGATGTGCAGAGTGCTTGTGCATGTGGGTGCAAGTCTATGCCTGTGCTGGTGCCCTCATGTGCAGGAGGGGTGGGGAGGACTCTGCATCCTCCTAATACTCCCTGAAACACCCTGCCGTTCTGTGGTCTCATCAGCACACAGAGGAGGCCCCGGCACTGAAGTGGGAAAGAGAGGTGGAGGATCCCGGTGCTTCAGTTCCCATTAATCTTGATGTTGTGAGGGAGCACTCTCTGTTGCCTTGGGCTCCCAGTATCAGAGCTTGGGCAGTGACTCTGGACCTGAGTTCTTGGGTCAGCAGAGGGAAGGGCAAAGCCTTTGAGAGTGAGAAGAGATCATGGGATGGAGAGACAGAGGCTCAGGCTGATCTCCATCAGGGTCCTTGCGCTATGCATGAACTCATGGCCACAACTGCCCCTGTCCAGCAAGTGGAGGGGCCACTTTCCTTTTCCTTGGGTTTTAACCTGCATGAGCCACTTGGCTTCATTGTGCCCTCATGGTCTTGATGTTCTTCACTGAAATGGGATCCAAACTAAAACCCTGCATTCTGCCTAGGAACTGATTCTGGTTTGGCCCTGAGACTGGTGAATGGAGGCGGCCGCTGTCAGGGCCGCGTGGAGGTCCAGTACCAGGGCTCCTGGGGTACCGTGTGTGATGACCTTTGGGACACCAATGATGCCAACGTGGTGTGCCGGCAGCTGGGCTGTGGCTGGGCCCAGTCTGCTCCAGGAAATGCCCGTTTCGGTCAGGGTTCAGGACCAATTGTCCTGGACGATGTGGCCTGCTCAGGTCACGAGTCCTACCTGTGGAACTGTCCCCACCGTGGCTGGCTGTCCCACAACTGTGGACACCATGAGGATGCAGGAGTCATCTGCTCAGGTGAGCTTCTGTGACACCCGGGTCTTCCTTCTTGAATGGGCTTTCAGCAGGGCAGTTCTGCGCTCAGAAGTTCACTGTGGCATCGATCATCTTTGGGTTCATGGTGGGTTGTGTTTGCAGACAAAGCACTGATCCCTTACGGTCCCCAGTGTAGCTCCTCCTGCTCATGAAGTAGCCATGAATTTTTCTCCTGGCAGCTGAGCCTGCAGGCCAATGCCTGGCCCTCTAATGAGAGAAGAAGCAGGCTCAGTGACTGTCCTGCTAGCGACAGGGGTCCAACATCAGGTCGGAGGTAACCAGGCTCTTATGGGATCATTGCACAGCTGTACCATCCTGAGAGTAGGGATAGTTTGTGTTTCATGTTGCTCTGGGATCAGTCCATTGGCCTCCAATCCCAAATAGCCCCTGGTCTTATTTGGAGGCAGAACAACTTTGGGGTTGCCAGTCATACACTTACCCCTCTCCTTGATGCTGTAGTCATTTGGGCTTCCCTGCAGGTGACTGCACTGATAGGGTTCACTCATTATCACAGGGGAAGGAGGGATGTAAGGTAAGGTGTGGGAATGACAGGGAGGCAGGGAGAGGTTTGCAGTGAACGCTGTGGTGGAGCCCTCTGGAGCATCACAGCAGGAGCGACCTGTGAAACTCGGACAGGATATCAGAATTGTGTGTGAGGGTAGATTGTCAGTGTGCTCACCAGCTCACTGCCTAGGAAAGGTTGACCTGCTTTCCTGTGTGTTAGCAAGGGCAGCCGAAGCACAACCATGATTGCCTACCTGTGGGGAGTGAGCTTGAGGCACTGAGGTGTAGGCTGTGGGTTTAGAGAGCAGACAAAGCTCCCTGAAAGATGGAAAGATGGAGGGTTGATTCAGCCAGCATCCAGCAGAGGCCAGGGTAGAGCTCCAGCTCAGCCTGTGAATACATAGAGTCTCTTGCGACTTGTGTCTGTGACTCTGACCTTCCTTGTCTTTCCCACAGATGTTACCACTCCATCCACAGTAGGAGGTGAGTTCTCGTGTGCTGATGTGGGATGTCCCTGATGCTCTGATGTTCTTCCAATGTCTCCTTCTGCTCTTGTCAATGCTGTGGGACACATTAATTCCCTACTTGGAAGAGTGACCCCAGTAGTGTGGCTCTTGCCTGGAATTTGGCTTTTCAGTCACCTTTCTCTGATCGACTCATCTGAGTTTTCATGAAATGCTTTGCTAGTGACGTGCTTAGTATCTCTTCTAGGTGCAAAATGCGCTCAATAAGCTTTGGCCCTTTCTTCTTCAGCTGCCATGACCATTGTGAGATTTGTGTATATTCTCCAAACTTCTAGCAAAACTAATGCTAGTACAGGAGAGAGTCCTCGGTCCCTCAGCCTTAGAAACAGCCGAGGACTACGTGGGTCAGTTACCTCGTTTTTGTAAGGACAGAGGTCTTTCAAATAGGTGGAGGGGAACAAATAGGTTCTCCATATTTATGAATAGAAATACTTGCTTTATCCCAGGCCCATACCTACTCTCTGTGGCTATTTGTGTCCAGTTATCAGAGTGTGGGCAATGCTGTCCGATGCACTGGACTGACCCCTGGCCAGCAATGTGTAGACAGAGGTTTCCTCCCTGAGAACAGAACTCCCCACACTGAAGAGCTGGGAAGGTCAGTCCCACCTTCCTCAGGGTGTTTGTTTATGGGCCACTCAGAGCATTGGCCTTGAGAAGATACCTAATTAGGTGCAGTAGGCATTGTAATGAGGCCTGCCTGGTGCAGAAATCTTGTTGACCTGTGCTTTGCCTGCAAGTCAAAATTGAGCCATTTTTTCTTGTTGCTATTTGCAGATGTATGGCTTGCCAGCCCCACACCTACTCCAATAGGTAAGGATCCTCTCAAAGGTGCCTGGGGCTCCCACTCACTTCTAGGTAACATCTGTCCTTGGAAATCAAAGAATGAGGTTGAGGGTGCTAGCCTAAACCTTGTCTCTGTGGGCTGGTTGAGTGCAAAGCAGGGTCAAAGAAGGCCGAGTTGTTGGTCTGATATTGGGTGGATGGTGACCTGGCCCCAGAGGCATCCCGAGCCAGAGCTCAGTGAAGACCCTCATGCAGGGGACTCGGACAAACCCCAGAAGGACCGAGAATTCCGTGAAGACCTGGGTCAAGGCGCGAGTGGCAGATACTGGAACCCTGCTGCTCCAAGAGGAGCTCCGTGCCAGTTCCTTGGCGAAAGAGCCCTGCCTGTCCTGAGAGCTTTCCTCAGACTGAGCCACGAGGGTTTGCTGACAGTGACATTTTGATCAGTTGGCACTCTAGAAAGAGCACCGCATGTTTTGACCCATTGCGTTTCTGGTGGACTATCCATTCCCAACCTCGGACCTGTACTGGAATTAGTGAGAATCTAGGGAGTAGGACAAGTGTGCCCTGACATTCCACTGGGGTTGTACCTTTGGTGCCTGAATCTTGACTTCAGCGAGAAGCTAGCATGAGCTGGTCCTGTTAACCACAGGGACAAATCTGGAGTTGGGCTGTGTGACTTAATGCTGACTGCCGTGACAGTGTCTCCAGCCCTGCTCTGAGGGGTGAGCGATGGGAGCTCCAGCCACAGTTCGGTGACTTGAATGGCTGAAGAGAGTTCTGATATGGGCTTCTGGCATCTTTTATGAGAGCAGAGGGTGCCTTCTTTGCCATGGGACACCTTTCTGAGCTCATCACTGCCTCCCTTGTGCTGTCTGACAGCAGAGGATGCATTTCTGCCTTCTGCTTCATGGATGTGCAGAGTGCTTGTGCATGTGGGTGCAAGTCTATGCCTGTGCTGGTGCCCTCATGTGCAGGAGGGGTGGGGAGGACTCTGCATCCTCCTAATACTCCCTGAAACACCCTGCCGTTCTGTGGTCTCATCAGCACACAGAGGAGGCCCCGGCACTGAAGTGGGAAAGAGAGGTGGAGGATCCCGGTGCTTCAGTTCCCATTAATCTTGATGTTGTGAGGGAGCACTCTCTGTTGCCTTGGGCTCCCAGTATCAGAGCTTGGGCAGTGACTCTGGACCTGAGTTCTTGGGTCAGCAGAGGGAAGGGCAAAGCCTTTGAGAGTGAGAAGAGATCATGGGATGGAGAGACAGAGGCTCAGGCTGATCTCCATCAGGGTCCTTGCGCTATGCATGAACTCATGGCCACAACTGCCCCTGTCCAGCAAGTGGAGGGGCCACTTTCCTTTTCCTTGGGTTTTAACCTGCATGAGCCACTTGGCTTCATTGTGCCCTCATGGTCTTGATGTTCTTCACTGAAATGGGATCCAAACTAAAACCCTGCATTCTGCCTAGGAACTGATTCTGGTTTGGCCCTGAGACTGGTGAATGGAGGCGGCCGCTGTCAGGGCCGCGTGGAGGTCCAGTACCAGGGCTCCTGGGGTACCGTGTGTGATGACCTTTGGGACACCAATGATGCCAACGTGGTGTGCCGGCAGCTGGGCTGTGGCTGGGCCCAGTCTGCTCCAGGAAATGCCCGTTTCGGTCAGGGTTCAGGACCAATTGTCCTGGACGATGTGGCCTGCTCAGGTCACGAGTCCTACCTGTGGAACTGTCCCCACCGTGGCTGGCTGTCCCACAACTGTGGACACCATGAGGATGCAGGAGTCATCTGCTCAGGTGAGCTTCTGTGACACCCGGGTCTTCCTTCTTGAATGGGCTTTCAGCAGGGCAGTTCTGCGCTCAGAAGTTCACTGTGGCATCGATCATCTTTGGGTTCATGGTGGGTTGTGTTTGCAGACAAAGCACTGATCCCTTACGGTCCCCAGTGTAGCTCCTCCTGCTCATGAAGTAGCCATGAATTTTTCTCCTGGCAGCTGAGCCTGCAGGCCAATGCCTGGCCCTCTAATGAGAGAAGAAGCAGGCTCAGTGACTGTCCTGCTAGCGACAGGGGTCCAACATCAGGTCGGAGGTAACCAGGCTCTTATGGGATCATTGCACAGCTGTACCATCCTGAGAGTAGGGATAGTTTGTGTTTCATGTTGCTCTGGGATCAGTCCATTGGCCTCCAATCCCAAATAGCCCCTGGTCTTATTTGGAGGCAGAACAACTTTGGGGTTGCCAGTCATACACTTACCCCTCTCCTTGATGCTGTAGTCATTTGGGCTTCCCTGCAGGTGACTGCACTGATAGGGTTCACTCATTATCACAGGGGAAGGAGGGATGTAAGGTAAGGTGTGGGAATGACAGGGAGGCAGGGAGAGGTTTGCAGTGAACGCTGTGGTGGAGCCCTCTGGAGCATCACAGCAGGAGCGACCTGTGAAACTCGGACAGGATATCAGAATTGTGTGTGAGGGTAGATTGTCAGTGTGCTCACCAGCTCACTGCCTAGGAAAGGTTGACCTGCTTTCCTGTGTGTTAGCAAGGGCAGCCGAAGCACAACCATGATTGCCTACCTGTGGGGAGTGAGCTTGAGGCACTGAGGTGTAGGCTGTGGGTTTAGAGAGCAGACAAAGCTCCCTGAAAGATGGAAAGATGGAGGGTTGATTCAGCCAGCATCCAGCAGAGGCCAGGGTAGAGCTCCAGCTCAGCCTGTGAATACATAGAGTCTCTTGCGACTTGTGTCTGTGACTCTGACCTTCCTTGTCTTTCCCACAGATGTTACCACTCCATCCACAGTAGGAGGTGAGTTCTCGTGTGCTGATGTGGGATGTCCCTGATGCTCTGATGTTCTTCCAATGTCTCCTTCTGCTCTTGTCAATGCTGTGGGACACATTAATTCCCTACTTGGAAGAGTGACCCCAGTAGTGTGGCTCTTGCCTGGAATTTGGCTTTTCAGTCACCTTTCTCTGATCGACTCATCTGAGTTTTCATGAAATGCTTTGCTAGTGACGTGCTTAGTATCTCTTCTAGGTGCAAAATGCGCTCAATAAGCTTTGGCCCTTTCTTCTTCAGCTGCCATGACCATTGTGAGATTTGTGTATATTCTCCAAACTTCTAGCAAAACTAATGCTAGTACAGGAGAGAGTCCTCGGTCCCTCAGCCTTAGAAACAGCCGAGGACTAGGTGCGTCAGTTACCTCGTTTTTGTAAGGACAGAGGTCTTTCAAATAGGTGGAGGGGAACAAATGGGTTCTCCATATTTATGAATAGAAATACTTGCTTTATCCCAGGCCCATACCTACTCTCTGTGGCTATTTGTGTCCAGTTATCAGACTGTGGGCAATGCTGTCCGATGCACTGGACTGACCCCTGGCCAGCAATGTGTAGACAGAGGTTTCCTCCCTGAGAACAGAACTCCCCACACTGAAGAGCTGGGAAGGTCAGTCCCGCCTTCCTCAGGGTGTTTGTTTATGGGCCACTCAGAGCATTGGCCTTGAGAAGATACCTAATTAGGTGCAGTAGGCATTGTAATGAGGCCTGCCTGGTGCAGAAATCTTGTTGACCTGTGCTTTGACTACAAGTCAAAATTGAGCCATTTTTTCTTGTTGCTATTTGCAGATGTATGGCCTGCCAGCCCCACACCTACTCCAATAGGTAAGGATCCTCTCAAAGGTGCCTGGGGCTCCCACTCACTTCTAGGTAACATCTGTCCTTGGAAATCAAAGAATGAGGTTGAGGGTGCTAGCCTAAACCTTGTCTCTGTGGGCTGGTTGAGTGCAAAGCAGGGTCAAAGAAGGCCGAGTTGTTGGTCTGATATTGGGTGGATGGTGACCTGGCCCCAGAGGCACCCCGAGCCAGAGCTCAGTGAAGACCCTCATGCAGGGGACTCGGACAAACCCCAGAAGGACCGAGAATTCCGTGAAGACCTGGGTCAAGGCGCGAGTGGCAGACACTGGAACCCTGCTGCTGCAAGAGGAGCTCCGTGCCAGTTCCTTGGCGAAAGAGCCCTGCCTGTCCTGAGAGCTTTCCTCAGACTGAGCCAGGAGGGCTTGCTGACAGTGACATTTTGATCAGTTGGCACTCTAGAAAGAGCACCGCATGTTTTGACCCATTGCGTTTCTGGTGGACTATCCATTCCCAACCTCGGACCTGTACTGGAATTAGTGAGAATCCAGGGAGTAGGACAAGTGTGCCCTGACATTCCACTGGGGTTGTACCTTTGGTGCCTGAATCTTGACTTCAGCGAGAAGCTAGCATGAGCTGGTCCTGTTAACCACAGGGACAAATCTGGAGTTGGGCTGTGTGACGTAATGCTGACTGCCGTGACAGTGTCTCCAGCCCTGCTCTGAGGGGTGAGCGATGGGAGCTCCAGCCACAGTTCGGTGACTTGAATGGCTGAAGA
>NW_022900920.1:15443778-15482595 GCF_012274545.1 Fukomys damarensis | reverse complement strand
GGCCCGCGCTCAGGTCACGAGTCCTACCTGTGGAACTGTCCCCACCGTGGCTGGCTGTCCCACAACTGTGGACACCATGAGGATGCAGGAGTCATCTGCTCAGGTGACAGTACACTTGTTCTCTCTCTTTGCTCTGTATTTTTCCTAGAGCTTGGGTCCTCTTCCGCATTACTCTCTCACTCTGGGTCTTCTGGGCGATGGGTGTTGTGTCACCTGCAGGGGCAAATATCTGATGTCTCTTAACTCGAGTGCATTGCGGGGCTTCTTTCATTTGTCCCGGTGCCAGAGAAGGAGATTTAACCTAATCTACAGGTGTAAGAACAAACTGCCCTTCCACTGCCTCTCAGGCAGTTTTTCCAAGGGAGGAAAGGGAATGGCCTCAACCTTTGTCTGGCTTATCTTCCCAGTCACTTGTTCCAGCATGTCTGAGCCCTGAGACTCAATCCTGTTTTCATCTCTTCCTTGCAGATGTAGAAACTGTCTCTACAACAATAGGTGAGTCTGCCTTTTGTTCATTTTGGGCGGGGGAGGATCATACTCAAGTTGTTGTGCTTGTGCGACAGGTGGCAGAACCACTGAGCTAAATTTCTGGCCCTGCCTTTTCTTCTTAGGAGAATAGATTTCAAGGATTTTGTTTATTATAGTATCTCTAAAGGTAAGGAAGGAAGAAGCGAGACAGATTAATAAACCAACTGTTTCCATGTGGACATAGCGGCTCACACACATCTCGAATCCCACCACTCAGGGGGCTGAAGCAGGGGAATTGCTATGAGTTCAAGGCAGGCTTGGGCTACACGGTGGGTTCAAGATCAGCCTGAAGTGCATAGTAAGACTCTGTCTCAAAAAGCAAGTACATTGATTAATTAATTGCCTAACAAGTATTCATGCTTTTCCACATAATTTCATAGTACAAAGCTTTCCATTGCTCTTAAAAAGTGACATGGCTACTTCTTTGTGTCATTAAAAATTCCTTCACATCATTTTCAGTGCCTATATTGAATTCTGTTATGCAGCTATGCCAAAATTTAGGCTTCATTTTCAGCCCTTTTATTTTTTATATGTGAGACAGGGTCTCATTAAGATGCTAAGTTTCCTGGACTGGGTTCAAACTTGTGATCCTCTGCCTCAGCCTTCCAGAGTGCTGGAAGGTGTGTGCCACCATGCCCAGTCTGTTACTGCATCTTCATTACCTAGCATCGTGCCTACCAATCAAGAAATACTTGTTGAAAGAATGCATACATAATTACTAGGTATTTTGATGAACATTCTGGAAACACATACACACAGTAGAACATGTCTTATATCTTCTAACATTAATTTTCACTGCAGGGAATATAATAAAGATTATTTCTGCTGCCTTAAAGTTAGTATTCGCATGGCATTGAAATTGTTTCTATACTGTAAGGAGTAACAACTGCATAGCTTTCCACAGTATGCTTATATCATGATCTAGCTAAACACTTCCTAATTGTAGGACAAAAGAATTAAGTTATATAATTAAGCACCCAGTTATATAATTAAGTCACGTAATAAGGTATGAACAATGCAACCATGAAGATTCTTACTCTAAAGATGATTGCCTGTCACGAAATACTTGAAGATAATGGGGGCGTCCCCCTCTCTCTCCTTTCTAGTGCCTTCTGTGAATTGCGGTGGCTTCTTATACAATGCCAGTGGGACATTCTCCAGCCCATCCTACCCTGGATACTACCCCAACAATGCCCTGTGCGTGTGGCAAATAGAAGTGCGCTCCAATTATAGCATAAACCTGGAATTCACCAACCTACAGTAAGTCTCACCAGATCGCCCCGTGAAGAGGGAGCCTTCTGTGGCACATCTGGTGGTGTAGCCAGGATGCTTTTCATGCCTGTGTACTACGCACAAGCAATGGCGATGCTTTGATTCCTGCTGGGAAATTGCAGGAAAGCCCTTTGATCTACTGGAGGGAGAGCTAGTAGATACATATGTAACCAGCAACATCACTTGTAAATATCCAAATTATCTATACAATGGAGGAACACTAGGAACTGCAATGTTGACTTGGATATATATTTTCTGTACAGGTTGGAGGGGGATGTTTCTTGTCTAGATTACATTGAAATCTTCGATGGATCACTGAATAACAGTAATTTGCTAGGAAGGATCTGTAACAGCAGCAGGCAAATATTCACATCTTCTAGCAACCGAATGACTGTTCGATTCCGAAGTGATGTCAGTTTCCAAAACACTGGCTTTTTTGCTCGGTATAACTCCTTTCCAAGAGGTATGTGTAAAGCAGGCCTGACCAACGAGGCTTGGTGGACTTAACCAGCCTCTCATGAATGCATTGTGGTTGTCCTGGGGAAATCAGAGAGGGGCTTTGGTGACACTCTGACCATTCTCCCTATTTCACAGCTGACTTATGTGAACCTCAAGAGAGATAGGTCTGTGGCCAAAGAAGTCAAATATACAGAAAAAGGGACGTATCTGGCCTTGGGTCTAGTAATCTCCTGGGGACCAAATCCCTGGGGACTTGGGGACTCTTATTGCTAATGCAGCATTCCCCATCTGGAGGACAGGGGTCTGAGCTCTCTGATGTCTGGAGCCCTTTCCAGCTTTACATGGGTCCAGTGTCTCTGCTCTAATGGTTAGACGCTTCTGTTCAGAAACTCTGGCATGGGGAAAGGCCCGTGGAGTATTGGGCCTTTGAGATAAGCTGTGGGACATGGTCATTATCTTCTGCTGCATGTGTCTTTCAGATGCCAGATTGAGATTGGTCAATGGAAGCTCCCACTGCGCCGGGCGTGTGGAGATTTACCATGGCGGCAGGTGGGGGACTGTTTGTGATGACTCCTGGGGCATAAGTGATGCACAGGTGGTCTGCAGACAACTGGGCTGTGGAGGTGCACTTCAAGCCACAACAAATGCCTACTTTGGCCCTGGCTCTGGCCCTATCACCCTGGATGATGTGAACTGCTTAGGGACAGAATCCACTCTCTGGCAGTGCCAGAGCCGAGACTGGTTCTCCCATAACTGTGGCCACTATGAAGATGCTGGTGTCGTCTGCATAGGTATGGAAGATGTCATGAAAGTCCCGTTTCCCATGTAACCCACTATAAAGTGAAAGTTTGAGGCCAGCGTCTGCTGGTGTCTGTGGCTCAGACCTAGGGTGGAAATGGTAGAAACTTTTCAGCTGGTGCCCTTGGCCTTGCACTTCAGAAGACCATACAGGGGCCACTTTATCTTTGACCAGTTTTGGGGTCCTGAAGGTGTCACACTGGCTATCTGACCTTTAGCAATGATTCAGCTTCTCTAAGCTTCACTTTCTTCATTCATTAACGGGCACTATCCTGATAGCACTTGCCCCCGATGGCAATTGGGATGATCTCAGAACAACTCTGGGCAAGTAAAAAAAGATGGTGGTGGTGACCTCAGCTGTGATGCTGATGCCCCTCCAATAATTATGGGGCTGTGAAAGTGGCTGGGAAGTCCACTTAAGCCTCATCCCAATCACAATAACTCAATGACCACAGGATACCCACCATTAGGGTCAGATTGTGAGTCACTGGAATTGCCCCTGCTTTGTGCTGACTACTCCCCCAGTCAATTTTGTAACCTATGTACTTCTTCTGTCTAATTTTAGGAAACTACCCATCAACAAGTAAGTATCTGTGATTTGCACCTTACTTTCTGGGTCTCCATGTCTCGGCTGCTGCAGTCTAGGCTTTGTGGGATATGTTGGTCGTCTCCCAGGGTTTGGCTGTCACGTCTTCCTGGCAGCTGTGTCTCCAGCAGTGGAAGTCTCAACCCCGGTAGGCCTCAGGCCGCTTTGCCTCTGTACTTGGTGGCTTGGCTGATCAGGATTCAGATCTCTAGTTAGTCCCCAGGAGAGGCCTGCCACATGTATGACTTACCTGTTCCTTCCCTGACACCACACCCTGTCCAGGGGAGGTCAAACAGAGCCTGCTTCACCGTGGAGTATGTGGTGTAACAGGCAACAGTCCCTCCTCATTCTGCTCCTCAGGCCAGAATGCTACTCTCAGAGCACTCCTGGCTCCTTGGTTGCTTCCTCTCTGTCATCACCACCGTGGATGCCTCTCACTCCTGGCTTCCTGCAGCAGCAATTTCAGGCCCATCCCCTCCCACCACTCTCCACAAAGCAGCCAGGGGGTGTCTTTGTAAAGTGTGGGTGTCACTCCTAGCCTAATTGTTAGTTCCAGCCTCAGCCTTCAGGGCTTTGAGGCCTCAGGGCCTTCCACTATTCAATCCCTTGGTCTGTGGTCTCCTTGCCATCCACACAGAAGTCCTCAGGTCTCTCATGCTGGGCCCCTTTGCATGTGCTGTTCCTGCTGCCTGGAATACCTTCCTCCCTCTGCCTGTCCCCCAGTTTCCTGCCCTGTATTCCTGAAGTCTGAATCAGGAGCCAAACCACTGGCTCCCATCCCTGGGCTTTCCTCTATCTTATTTAAGTTTCAAAACACATCATCTTCTCCTCCACACTGTGAGAATCTTGAGTCAACCACCACCCCCTCCACACACTGGAAACATAGCACTCAACAACTGCACTGATAATACCAAAAAGACTCATCATGATTTTTCTCTTTGTCAACAGCTCCTTTCCTTACCACCAGCCGTCCAAAAAGTAAGTTCTGAGCTCCCTGACAAACCTGTGTCAGAGATGCTTGAATACTCCCCCTTCCCTCCTCTTTAGTGATGAGGACACTGTGGAGGGCTGATGGGAATGGCTAGGGGAAAGCTTATCTAAGTACAGCCACCCCAGGAGGGTGTCTCCCCTGACCCTTGGTGGGTGGTCCCAGTTCCGGGCACCTCTTGTTGTGTCCCTGCCTTGGAGATTGTGTAAAAATGTTCCCAGATTACTGTGCAGTCACCAGCATTTCCATTTTGTCCTTATAGCAAACTATTCCTGTGGAGGCTTCCTGTCCCAATCATCAGGGTACTTCTCAAGCCCATTCTACCCTGGGAACTATCCAAACAATGCCCGATGTGTGTGGGACATTGAGGTCCCAAACAACTACCTGGTCACCATCATCTTCACAGATGTCCAGTGAGTATGTGGATGCAAAGCAGAATGCATCAGGAACCCCACAGAGATTTTTGAAAGAGAAGGCAGGGTACTTAGAAATGCAAGGGCGATGTTTGTCTAGGTGGTATTTTAAATTATGGGGTTTAATTTTTAACTCAGCCTCGCAATAGTTTGTGGAGAGTGGCAGTAGATTGGGGATACAGTCCTGGAGTGGACAGGGGCTCTGATTTGAAGTTCCAGATCTTCCACCAATTTGCTGTAGGACCACGGGAAGTCATGCATCTTTCCTGAGCCTCAGTCAAAAGAAGGGAATGAAATATCTGCTCTCCTCACCTCACTGACTATTGAGAAGACCAGGAGTATGTCAAAATACTTGGAAGATGTTACCCAGTGGGAGGGAGGGAACGTTGTTAGGAGCAATGTTGGTCTGAGGGGCAGTAATGCGAACCGTCTTATGAACCACCCCCATTTTGCTGAGCTCTTTCCCTACCACTCCTTCCTTTCTCTCATGAGTTCCTGGGGTTTGGCAGATGGAGGATATTCCTGCTCCTTCAGACATTAGGCTACCTATTCCTCCCCCAGCTAGGAGCGGAAATCAGTGTTTTAAGCTGAGGACATCGTCAAAAGGGCGACAATACATGATCTATCCAAGGAGCGGGGTGGCAAGCTGAGAGTGAAGAGGCACCAGAGTTTTCTGGAATCTTCTGCCAGGGGCACCACACTTTCTTCTTTAACAACTATTACTCAACAAAACACTTACCTCGCTCGATTTCTGTTTGCAGAAATCTTGGAAGTCTCTACCTTGATAATTCAGTTGGGCTTTTGCAAGAGATATGTGATTCAGATCTCCTTGTCACTGTGATACAGTGGCTGCAGCTAAAGCTTCTGATTCCTAGGGGACAAAGCTGTCCCCGGCTACTCTTTGGCCAGCATATCGATAACAGTGACCACCACCACTCTTGACATTATATAAAGCACTTCTCCCTATGCTATTTATTGGAGCCTCACCTCTGCTCTCTTCAGTATACACGGGCAGGATTATTTCACCATTGTAAACGGGAGACTTGAACATCAGAAGGTTATTTGACTTGCCTGATATTTATTTCTTCAGTGATTTATTTATATCACTTTGAACTCATGGATGAATGTGTCACTGTGTAGGAGAACCAGACTCTTTGACGAAAGAAAAATGGTCTAAGTCGAATGTGCACCCTTTCTTTGACAATTTAAAGAGTTTTTAGGAGGGGGCTATAGATTTTGTATGTGTGATCCCAGAAGGCTGGATGAGGACCTAGGCATGGCAAACATGGGAAAACAAATCCCACTTGATTTGAGAAAAGCTATTCTTTTTTTTCAGTGATGAACTTGGTCAGAGTTTGTACTGCAAGGGTCTGACCTCCACCCTGAGATCTGTCCTCCTGTATCAAATGCTGGACAGAAGGGAACAAAAACTGTCTGTTCTGTCTCTGCAGGCTTGAACGTGGTTGCAGCTTTGATTATATTGAGGTTTTTGATGGACCCCACCATAGTTCCCCTCTCATTGCTAAGATCTGTGATGGGTACAGCGGCTCCTTCATCTCAACATCAAACTTCATGTCGGTCCGCTTCATCAGTGATGTCAGTATCACACGGAGAGGGTTCCAGGCTGAGTACTACTCCACTTTTACTAATGACAGCACACGTAAGTTTCCTGTGAGAATGCTTGGTTCAGAGTGGGGACATCACTGAGAGCCTTCTGCTGCTTAATTGTCCTGTAGTTTTGAAATATAAAATGATCAGCCCTGTCGGAGCCCCAGGGCTTGATTTCCTGCCTAGCCAGGCCTTGGACACTGGGTCTTGGGAATCCAGCTGCTGGATACGAGGTCAAGGGCCAGCACTGGATGATTGGCAGTGTGTCAGTCTTATTGTAGTCAGTGAAGAGGAAGTAGAACGTGCAAGGTCAGGCTTTTAGCAGATAGTAAGAAATCAGTGCCAAAGGCAGAGGCAACCACCTGACTTGAATACAGGACCCTGGCCAAGGCCTGAGACCTAACATGGTAGACTTCCTTCTGAAGATGCATGGAGCTAGTCACAGCCACTTCCAGCAGAGGCCATGTGGCTCCAGTCTGAGGTGTTTTATGGACTGATGTATACACTGATCAAGGGCTGGGCAAGATGCTGCCTGTCCAAGGCCTTTTAAGCAGTCAGGACTTGAAGCACTGACTCTCCCCATAGCTACTTGATCTTACCTCATAGCATCACCAAAATTTGACTGCAGAGCTACTTTACTTGTAAATAAATAGTAATGGGGCAAAACATTTCACTTATTAAAACTCTTGCCTCCTCTTGTCCATCAGGGACACCCTAAGTCCATATGCCTTCTTTGGGCTTTCAGCAGGATGGGGCTGGTTGAGTTGAAGAGCACTCAGAATTGCAATGAGATATATTCTATCCATGCACCCTAAAGGCTAACCATGTACACCAACTGTGTTCATCTGTGCCTTCTAGATGGAAAGAGCATATAATAGGACTTGTGGGGCTTGGGGACACTGACTAAGTGTATTATCTGCCCTGTCTATCAGATCTATTTTGTCTGCCAAATCACATGCAAGCCAGTGTGAGCAGGGCCTACCTCCAATCCTTGGGCTTTTCTGCCAGTGACCTTGTCATTGCTAACTGGAACGGGAGCTACCAGTGTCAGTCCCAGATAACGCGGAGTCATGTGATATTCACAATTCCCTACTCAGGCTGTGGCACCATCAGGCAGGTAAGCCTGGAACTGTTCACTCTACTTCCATTGAGCATGCTTTCCTACAGTGATGTATACCATGCATCTTGAACATGCGGGATCCTAATGATGTTATAATTTTGAAATTAGAACAGTCAGAGCAAGGCAAGATAGAAATCTTTGGGACTATGATACAGCTGTAGCTACTTCCAAATAGGAGGAAGTAGGAGGATGGAAGGCAACGTCTCAGTGGGAAGTTTCTCCAGCTGTGTCTTGCAGAGAGGGTACCTGGTAGGCTGCCACTCGCACCAGCAATAACAAGAGTAGCTCCAGGTCATTTCTGAACTTTATAGGGACTGAAACTTGTGTAGTGTGGGGTTGAGATGAGTGAGAATGGCAGAGGCCTCATTAAACCAAAGAGTACGTGTATGTCTTACTTTCATGAGCTTAACAGAGGTGCACGGCTATGCAAACACATTGCTGAGCCCCGGAGAAAGCTCTTCACTCATTAGTGTCACAAGTAATTGGTTTCTGCAGCTAGCATTTATTGAGCTGTCGCCATGCAGGATGACAAACCATCCTGCTTTGCCCGAAACTGAGGATTTTAGCACAGAATGTCCCATGTCCTAGGAAATCCTTCAGCCCTGGGAACATTGGGACACTTGTCATTCTGCAAGTGGCAGACGCTGTGGTGGGTCCACATCACACTCCCCCGATTTCTCAAGTAGTCACCCTATTGTCATCCTTGCTTTAAAAATGGGAAACTGAGCTGAGAGAGGGACCAGGCATGTTGCCCAAGGCCACACATGTGAAGGGATTGATTAGGGCTGACACCAGAATCTGAGAATCTTGAAAACCTTGTGCTGTGTGAAAGGAGCCATGCTCTATGACTCCATTTATATTAAAGTTAGAACTGGAGAATAAATGCAGTGACGGAACACTTATCCGTGGGCGTCTGAGACCAGGGTGGAGGGGTGGCTGCCAAGAGTAGGAGGGAGCTGTGGGGCAGTGGAGATGTTCTGTGGTACTGATTACATTGTCAAACCATTGAAAGTGCAGTTCATTTATCCCAAGTGCATTTAATTTTAAATCAGCAATTCTAAGATCTGAATTTTTGCCTCATACCTAAATAACCATTTTAAGATGTTGTGTTAACTACCCAAAAAATGATAATACTTTTATTTGGCTTAGGATCGCAGGCCACACATTGTATGAAAGGCTCACATTGTACAATGGTGTGTGGAGCACACAAGGCTGGCCAGGGCCATGTTCTTACACCAGAAAGGTAGTAACCATTAGCCATGCGGCAGGTGCTGCGCTCAGTGCTAAGGTGATGCTCTTCACTACCTGGAAAACTTGTTCCTGCTTTTTTGACTTACAAGAAACAGGAAGGGGACACACATTTCACCAGCGAGGTGGACCCACTGGTTGTGAGTGCTTGTGTCTCAGGGCCTGCTGTGGCCCCGGCTCCCTTAATCAATTCTGATATACACCAGGTCTCCTTTGAAGAGACATTTTGTGGGTCAGGTAGACTTATGTGCAGGGAAGAGTACGTATCAGTCATGCCATGCAAAGGGTTGGTCCTAACTGGCTTTTTATATTTCATTCTTTAAATTAATCATGCTGGGTTCTGACTTGTCGTGAGGTTAGCACCTGGGAGTCAGACTCCAACCGTGATCATTGCTTCAGAAGCAACCTTGATCAGTATCCTAACCAGCAACAGCCAGCAACAGAGTTTTGCCCTTGACAGTGTACAACCCTAAAATAGAAAGCATTTTCTTCTTTCTTTCTTTTTTTTTTTTCATTTAAAGATTAAGCTTGCCTTACATCTTAGGACTTCTGCTTGGGTTACTAATGGTGTTATTTTCCTCTTCATTCTTGCAAAAGTACTCGTGGCATGCTGGGACTCAAAGGATGTGGGACTGGAAGAGATTTGTTTTTTGACCCTCGTAGGACTTGATAGGAGAAGAAATCCCACAGACCCTGCTGGGCGATGACATTCTTGTCCTCACCACCAGGGCTGGGTGATCACAATCGTGCAGCTTCCAGGAGGTCTTGTTGCCTGTGCCCTCTTGGCCACTTGGAGCAGCAGCTCCCTGCCTTGTCCTGCACTCATCCTAGAACTTCCAAAGGGCTGCTGACACCTGTCCCTTTTATTCATTCCATTGACACTTATAGGTGCTCTCAATGCTATCAAGCCCTCATGAAAGAATACTTAGACATCATCTTTCCTCTAAGATGATCACAGCTCCCAGATGTCAGGCTCCATCCTTGGAAAAGTCACTTTTAAGAGGTGGTAGGGACATCAAATGGCACGAGGATTCTTAGGAATGTGCTGGTTAGTGAAAGGCACAGTAGCAAATGGTTCCACGGCACGGGGAGGTGGGACAGGAGTGGCTCCAGGGTGCCATAATCCACACAATTGTGCCAACCCCAGAGATCAATCCTGCTGCTAGTGTAACTCTGGATCTCTATGGCTTCAAGCTCCCATAGTGACCATCATCAAGCTCAGCAGTTACCAGTCAATCAAAATACCAAGCAGTTAACACTCACCAGACCCACATCTGATGAGTGACTTCCTCCCCTATGACTCCCAGCGGCAGTGAGAATGAAGCAGAGTGTTTTGTTCTGAGCCTCGAAACATGGAGTCCAAGCTCAGCTAGTCACATGGTAGGTCAAGAGACCATCCACACACACACCAATGCCCTGAGGAAGAGCAAACCTGGCCCACACCGTGGTCCGCATCATGAGGCAGAGGAAGTCTTACTAGTAGATCTGGCATCCAAGCCAGATAACAGTAGCCATAGGAGCAGGCATGGGCCATCTGCGTGTGGTCTGGGAATATTTTGGAGTTTGTGGAGTCATTTCCTTCTTCTTATAAATCAGATCAACAATGAAATTCTCTTACCAGAAGACATTTGCCTGACTCTGCTCTCCTGCCTGCCTCTCCTAGGTCGATAATGATACCATCAGCTATTCCAACTTCCTCAAAGCAGCCGTTTCAAATGGCATCATCAAAAGGAGAAAGGACCTCCACATTCATGTCATCTGCAAGATGCTCCAGAACACCTGGGTCAACACCATGTACATTGCTAATGACACCATTGAGATCCAAGAAGTCCAGTATGGCAGCTTCAATGTGAACATCTCCTTCTTTACGTCCCCCTCCTACTTATATCCTGTGACTCAGAGCCCGTACTATGTAGACCTGGATCAGAATTTGTATGTTCAGGCTGAAATTCTCCACTCTGATGCTTCCCTGGCCTTATTTGTGGACACTTGTGTGGCTTCGCCATACCCCAATGACTTCTCGTCTTTGACTTACGATCTCATCCGGAGAGGGTAAGTACTGCTTTTAGGGCATAGGTTTAAACCTTTGCCTGAGAATTCAAACCTAAGTAGCCCAAAGGCTCACAGAGTATAGGTTTTAGTTAACTGAAGTTCTTAGGAGTGGAAGCTTAGATAGACCCCTTTCTGGGTATAGTAATATCCTATGATTTTACTTTTGAGAACCTTTCTTGTTGTGTCCTGGACAACATCCCTGATTACAGAGGCAGGGTTTTCATGCATCATCTCCAGTTGACGTGTAGGAGGAATGCAATGACTCACCAGTGGTCACTCAATAAGTTGGCTATCAACTGTGATTAGACCTTAGGCGACCAAACTCTCTTCTTTGGTTAAAACTATTTGGGTATAATGGGAAAAGCATTGGTTTGGGAGCAGAACAAGGTCGAAACCCACGCTTCTTTGGGCCAGTTTCCTCACCTGTCAGTTGTGATCGTGATACCCACATCATAAGGCTTTCTCCTAGTACAAGAAAAAGCAGGTGATCCGCAGGATCACTGCATTGAAATCATCAAGAGATCTTTGTGACATCTGTGGGCCTGGAAAGTTCTCCAGTTCAGCTCAGGAGGTGCGGGGGTCAGGCCAATGCGCTTCATTGCTCCAGCTTCCCAGATGAGGCACTCTGCTGAGGTGGGTGACTGCTGTTTTCCCTGATGGGGTCCGGAGAAGACAGAGGAACAAGTTCAGTCCCTACTCTGTGTCTTCTGCTGGTAGTGGCACTGCACTGCTTGACTTGCAACATGGCCTTTAGTACCTTTGTAGCCACTGCTTCCTAAGAGAAATTATACTGACAAGGTAAGGATTGCTGCTAGGAATGAAAGGTGAGGGTTAAAGATCACACCTCCCCAACATAGTAAAGGTAGCATCTCTTTCTAGGCACAGTTGGAACACGTGTCAGTTCAGTAAACGGGGGGTAAGGCTCATCTTGTCCATAATCGATGAAGTTGGTTCAACCAGCAGCTTCCCCCGCAGCAGCAGAGATGGAGAGAAAGCTTAGTCAGATTCCCCTCTCTCCATATAGGAACAAGTCGGCTTTGGAGTGGGTACAGAATGACTGAAATGAATGCAAAAGAGGGAGCAATTTAATAGCCTGCCAAAAGATCCTTGTCTATTGGTGACAATCTGCCACCTATATGGCGATGCTATTTTACAGGAGGAGGGGTACTAACTGCATGTGGCTCAGAGAAATCCAGTGAGGGTACTACTTAGGGATGCTGGTCATGTACCAGAGCCTCCTGGCCTACTTCACAAATGCCCTACTTCTCAATGAGCCTCTGGGGTTTTTCTCTCTTGCCCTGGCCACTAAGGAGGTTGCTGTGGAAAAAAGAAAGAAAGAAATCTGAGTATTTCAGAGTAGCTGAGGTGAAGGTAGAGGCAGGAAGTAAGCTTTGGAAGACAGAGGAGGTGAGCAGACTCAGGACAAATTTCTGGGGCAACAAGGCTGTCCTGGGACTGCAGCCATTCATCCATGAGACACCCTTCTCCAGGGTCTCCAGGCCAGCTTACCTTGCTCTTCTCTTGCCCAGTCATTCAAAGTCCTACCATTATACATACACACTGTTTATCAGGGGGAGATGCATCCGCATTCATACCCAGTAAAATTCCTTAAGCAGATTCGAAGTTACTTTCCCTCCACCACAGCTGGGATGAGGGAATGAGAAAGGAATTCCACCACGGGCATGAAGAGATACTTGGATACTGGAGCAGGGGTTCTGCATGGCCCTTAGGCCAGTGTGCAAAGTACAGTGGCACAGGGCTCAGGAAAGGTCCAGTGGCTCAGGGGAGAGGGACCCTGGGAGAAGGAGAGCCAGGCAGGCCTGGAAGCACTCAAATCGCACAACATAGAGCCAAACATCACCTCACCTGCCTCTGCAAGAAGGAAAGGAGAAGAAGGTCTCTTCTTTCCTCCCCTGTATTTGGCCTGTTCCTGGGCTGCAAACTTGAACCAATACTTCCCTGACTCTCCTGGCTTTACTTGGGGCCAGGGAGCACACGCTCTTACTTGAGCCCTAACCCTCTGTGCTGTACGAGGCCCGCTTGTCTGCCTGGAAACTCCAGGGGGACTTGCTACTAGAAGCTGCTGGTAATGCATGCACCAGCCTGCCCGGATCCGTCTGCATCCCTGGAAGTGAGTGTGTGCTCTGCATGGGCTTCAGAAAGGAAGTGAGGTGGCTCAGGAGGCAGGGGCAGCCAGGAAGGGCTGTGGAGTTCCATGCCTGGTACAAACGAATCATGACAAATCCAGTGCCTTGGCGAGAACTAACGAATAGGTTTTGTTTGTTTTTTTTTAATTCCAGGTGTGTAAGGGATGAAACCTTTCGAATCTACTCCCAGCCATCTCCCCACATTGTCAGAATGAAATTCAAATCCTTCCACTTCCTGAACCGCTTCCCCTCGGTGTACCTGCAGTGTAAACTGGTGGTATGCAGAGCGTACGACTACTCTTCCCGGTGCTACAGAGGCTGTGTGGTGAGATCCAAGAGAGATGTGGGCTCCTACCAGGAAAAAGTGGATGTCATCCTGGGACCCATCCAGCAGCAGGTTCCCCACAAAGAGAGGAGGAGCCTGGGTAGGTCACCCTCGGATGACCCCACTGCTCACTAAGGCCCAGGCCCATAACAGTCATGGAATTAGGATGCTTCTGTTGGTGTTATGTTACAGCCCAAAGTGAATACCTACTATGTGCCAGGTGCTCTGTGCTATGCCTGGGCACAGAGTTCAGAAGGCATATAGACCTGATGCTTTATCCTCTGGGCTCTGAGCTCCCAGAATCCATGCTTCTCATGCATAAAATGAACATGCTAACACTTACCTTTACGACTGTTGAAAGGGTTAAATAAAATAATGTTAATTAAACTGCCTTGACCCCTGAGTAGTGTATGTCATTGGGTACTTTATGAACAGTAGCTTTCATTATTTCTGGCATTGTCACCCAAATTAACAACACTAACGATACTATTATTCCTCATTAGGATAATACCAAGTGATAGCACCAGGCATAGGGACATCAGGGTCAGGCTGGCCATGGCAATGCGCGCGCGTGTGTGTGTGTGTGTGTGTGTGTGTGTGTGTGTGTGTGTATGAGGAACTATTCCTAGGACTCTCAGGGTGATTTGCAGGATTCCTGGCCCAGTCATGGGGACGGGGATGGGCTAGCAGTAGTGATCACAAGCCCTCCCTTTGCTCAGGGCATCACCCTCAGGCACTAACAGCTCCCTTCCCTCATGCCCAGTATTAGGCATGTTCCCCTGGCCAGCTGATTTCCAGTTCTTTCCTTACTTATTAATTCAGTGAATATTTATCAAATACCCAGTGTGTGCCAGGAAGCGAATAAATAGACATCAATCAAATTCCTGTCCTTGAGGTGTTCACACTCCAGTTGGACAAGGTACAATTAGATTAGACCTAGTGCATGCTGCCTTCTGTAGCATCAGAGCTATGGAGAAAAGGACAGAGGACAGGGGAAAGGGGAACTAATGTTACCTTCTCTCCTCACCCTTTATTCCGAGATCCACTTCAGCAGCTCTGGTCTTGGCCAATTTCTTGCGTGGGAGTCTTGTAATCATTTCCCAGCCGATCTAAAATGCCCAGTTCTCTCTCCTTCTGTCTATGGGAACCTCAGGCCAGAACTGTTCTCCTGAAGTCCAGCTCTGCGCTACTGCTCAAAAACCTTTCCTTGATTCCCTGGCCGACAAGACAAGGTGAAACAAAACTCCCACACACAACACTCGGCTGCCCTTTGGGGAATGACGTCAGTTTCCCCTTTGTTACCCTCCCATTTCTTTGGTTCCCACCAAACAGTTCTTCTAATGGGGACAGCAGCCCTTACTTGTCTTCCTGCTCCTTCTCCTCTGGGTTCTGTCCTGGTCCCAACTTGTTTCTTGGTATCCTCTTCTCCCAGACCTGGCAGTGGCAGACGTGGAGAAGCCAGGAATCTCACAGGGGAGCTCTCACAGCACTGCCATTGCTGCAGGGGTCTTCCCGGCCTTGGTCCTGGCTGTGGCAGCCTTCACAGTGGGGAGGACACGCAGCACCAGCGGCTGTCCCCTGAGCAGTAGGGTGGGAAGCCAGGAGAATGTGCTCAGACACCAGCCCTGTGTGTACAGGC
The DNA here is from genome assembly GCF_012274545.1 of Fukomys damarensis. Lineage (NCBI taxonomy): Eukaryota > Metazoa > Chordata > Mammalia > Rodentia > Bathyergidae > Fukomys > Fukomys damarensis. The sequence goes on along the minus strand of NW_022900920.1, from coordinate 15,467,412 downwards.
ACCCTGAGGTGGAGGAAGGAATGGGGCACAGAACCGGACACCCAGGAGCACCCTGGTTTAGTTCCTCTTGGCACAAGTGTGTGATGAGGTGAGCTGAGGTGGCAGGAAGAGAGGTAGGGGCCAGGCTTTTCACAGACTCCAGGCTGGGAGAGAAAGTCATAGGTCAGTGGCGCCAATGTCTATAATTCCACATGCAGCCCTGAGCGAAACACCCATAGGAGCAGAACTTTCTCCAGACAAACTTTTTCTGATCTTTTATAAATCAGCTTCCTAGTCAGTAGTATGCATCTCAGCCTTTCCTTTATAACAGGAAAAACCAAATAATATTTTTCAATGTAAGTGTCTCACTTGGTCAGTGATTCCAGAGGTTTACCTATGAACTGGAGCCTCTCAAATGAGGCAGACAGGGTGACATGTCAGCTGGAATATTAAGAGGTGAGAGGCTCTGATTTTGACTTCCAGAACCCCTTAGGGAGTGTCCTTCTGGTATCCTGGGAGTGAGAAATCTTCATCTTCTGGATGTGCCCCTGAGCCTTTCCAGGGGCACAGACCTAGGGATTGTGGGGCTATTTCATCAATTCTCATTTTCCCGTCCATAATTGCCCACATTCACCCTCGCCTTCCAAGCTGGGTGGTCAAGGAAAGGTGGGAGGCTCATCCCACAGGGACAGGCCGGCCCTGAAAAGCAATAGCACTGCCGTGAAATGCAGGCACCAGCATTGCAGCTCTGAGAAATGAGTGTATTTCTCATAGCAACGCAGTGAATCTCAGGGCCAGCTATGAGCAGATGTGGACTTTCTCAGAGCCCAGGGAGCCTGTGTTAGGCTACACCCTCAGAGGAAGGACAGACATGCAGATGCCATGTCCCATAGGTGAGGTGAGCCGCAACCCTCCTGCCTTCCAGGGTCTTGCAAGAAGCAGCATCACTTCCGATCATCCTTCTCCTGTCATCCCATTTACGGACGCTAGAGGGCACTGTAGTTTAATATTAGCACCGTTTTGTTTTTGGGACTTCACCTGGTTTCTTTGGCTGCCAATAGCTGACCAGTCAGTACAAGTAGTTTTGCCATGTGTTTGTTTGTTTGCATCTGGGCCACTGCTACCTTTCTTCTGCTTTAAGGAAACAGAATCTGATTCTTTTCTCTGAAAATAAATTAATAAGTAGTTTTCCCTTCTGCCCTAGTTCCTACCATATGTCAAAGGTGGCCTCCCAGCAGCCCCTATAGATGCTGTCCCCTCCTGCCTGTCTCTGGTTCAAGGACACCTGATGTGGTCAGCTTGGGGTTTTGCTCAGAGGGAGACCCACATCCTGAAAGTTTTGATGGCATCTGGTGGCTTCCAGAATGTGCTGCTCAGGGACAGCTTCACCAGAAGCTGTCATTTGTCCAGGCCAAGACGAATTTGACTTCAGAGTCTCCTCCCAGTGGGCTGTATTGGTCTGGACACATAGTATGGGTTGTGTGTGTGCTTGGAGAGGAGGCTCAGGTATGTGCTGATGGGGAGAGAAAATCATATTAGGGAAGCCACAGACAGGGAGTGCTATGTGTTCAGAAATTTTGCAGGTGACTTGTTAAGCACTCATGGCAAAAAATTGAATGAATTACATTAAGAACAAAGATAGTAAATCCTCAAAATTCATCACTTTCTAATCACTTGACTCCATTTTACTGTGATCTCTGCCCCCGGTTCTTTATGTATAGCATATCTGTGTGGTGGAAATACTACTACTGCTGAATGACCACCCAGCTCTTCCCAACTCTCCATGCAGTGGGACGGTCTTGCTAGCATAAAATGGCGATGAGAAAGTATTTACATCACGGAAATCATGCTGCAAATCAGGGATTCCCCCTTTTCAGACATTTTTAGTCAATATTTCCCAATACACATGGCCCATAGTTCACTCACAAGAGATCCATACACTGGGAGAGCTTGGCAAAACCTTCAGCTGTTTGCCACTAAGTTAAAATTTCCTTTACTAGCATTACATCTTATGGAAAATACCTATGTCTTAGTAGATCTGGAATCTAAATTTACCTTGTCCAGAAGATGCCACGTAACTCCCCAGGATCTAAGGGAAGTCCAGGTAGGCCACATTTGTGGGCTCCTGAGGAGGGATAAGATGTCCAGGTATGGGTTAGGGGCAAGTCAAGGATAGAAAGCAGAAGGTGGGGCTGTGTCATGAAAGACTTTGAGACCTCGATCTCCCTTCATCTGAGCCCAGCCCCAAATTCCCTCTCTTTCTCCTCCAAGCCACACAGAACTCCTCAGCTTCACCTTTGGATCACTGGCGATGTTACCTCCAGATAACAGTTCCCTTTCTCTTGGAGTACTGTATGTGTGAGTGGCCAGGAGTCTGTACTGTCTGTCCATGTTCTGAAATGAGGACCAGCATCCCGGCCAGATCAGAGGCAGCTATGAGGAAGAGAACCTTCCACAGTTGAAGCTGCAAGAGTAAGTGATGGGCCATGAAGAGCAAGGCCACCATGTGGAGTTATGACCGGTGGCATTAAGCTCTAAGACTCACAGAGTTAGCAGTGAGCAGCTTACAGGGGCTAAAATTTTCAAACTTTGCTCCATCTCCATTTATAGCCTACTGGGGAGCTCCTTGAGGTCAAAGTAGCACTGAGCATAGGTAGGTATCCAGGCAGGCGTTCCTGTGATCTAATGCAGTCAGTGTCTCTCCTTAATCAACCTGCGTCCTCCCCTTGCACCCAGTGTGGTTTTCTCTACATAAGGGTTATGGTGGCAAATGTTGGAGAACTGAGGGTTGGCCTGAAGTGTTGATGGATGGTACCAAGCTCAGACTCTTCCTGCTTATGAGGGCCGGGAGCTTGAAATATCAGGAGCTCACAAGGAGCACAGTATCAGACACCTCTCAGGACAGCTCTTGACATGGATTTTCCTCCCAAAATGGATGCTTCTGCATGAGGTTAGGAGAGAGCAGTCAGTGGGAGGGATCAGGAAGCTGCTGGAAGTCTGGACCTGTAAGATCACAGTGAAAAGCTCTCCTGTGGGGTTTGGCAGGGGATCTGGTTGACTCCTGTTGCAAGGGAAGAGCCATCTGGTCATAAAATCTATATCCCTCCCCACTGCTTTGACAATGGACTTTCATTTTCATTTATAGTCCTTCAATGGCTTTGCTAGTAGGACCAACTTGAGCCTATTTATCTTGGACTTTCCAAGTTTAGCACTGAAAGTTCCGTGTTCTGGATCCCCTCTGACAAATCAGAATGGCCGGTCACCCTGGACTCAGGACCAAGGCTGCAGGGCAGAAGTCCAGGCTGCACCAAAGGCAGCAGACTGGAGGGAGCCTAAGGCCAGACACTTGGCCAAATGTGTGACACTCAAAGGTACCTGGGACCTTCCTTGATCACCCATAGAGAGAATTTTTCAAGACTATTTCTTGACTTGGGTAGGTGTCAGGGTCATTTTATTGATTTTGGTTCCTAGAGATAGACCCAGATGGATGAGAAGCTCTCAAGTTTTATTCAGGGTTGGAGAGAGATCATTAGTTTCATAAGCATATGGCCGTGTGTGTGTGTGTGTGTGTGTGTGTGCACATGCATACTGGTGCATTAGTTTGCCAGGGCTGCCACAGACTAAGTGGCTTAAACAACAAAACTTATATTACAATTCTGAAGGCTAGAATTTCAACATCAAGGTGCAGACAGGGTTGATTTCTTTCGGTTTACATATGACTGCTTTCTTCCTATGTCCTAACATGGTCTTTCTTCTGCGTATGCCAGTGTCCTAATCCCTGTTCTTGTAAAGACACGAGTCATTGGATTTGGGGACACTCTCATGCCTCATTTAATCTTAATTGTCTCCTTTTTTGTGGCACATGGGATTGAACCCAGGACCTTTGCACTGAGCTACATTCATAGCCCTTATTTTTATTTTGAGATGGGGGTTTGCTAAGTCACTAAATCCTGCAGGTTCAGCTCTAACTTGTGATCCTCCTGCCCCACCTTGTAGAGTTCTGGGCTTATAGGCACTCACCACTGCACCTGACTCTTAATTATCTTCTTAAAGATTCTATGTTCAAATATAATCATAATCTGAGGCATGTGGAGTAGGGCTTCAGCATATTGATCTTGCATGGCATGGGGCACAATGCTGCTCCTAACTGGAAATGTCTTCAAGCGTTGCTTGCTGCACTGAGTTAAGGATGTGCATGGTTTATTCTACACAGTGTGGGCAGTCATGACAACCTTTGCCCTGCCAGAGAAATGGAAAAGGGAATGTCTTAGGGGCTGAGGGATGCCTGGTAGGTTGAGTTTCCCAAGACTTTGAACTTAAGGGAATTCTGTTCCAGGAAAAGATCCTGGATGCGCAGGTTCTGGTCTAAGTCCTTTGTGAAGGGAAGTCTTCCTCAAAGAGAAGAGAAGGAGTTTGGAGTTGTCTTCTCATTTCAGGAGGGCTGAAGGCCACCACTGGGCTGCATCAGCAAGGCTGGGGGCAGCAAGACCAACCTCAGAGAGTTTAGATGATCAGGCCTGGGTCTTGCTTTAGAATTTTTCTCACAGTTGTAAATAGTTTGCAAATACATGCCTGCTTCTTCTGGTAGAATGGAGGAGAAAATTAAAACCATCCCTGGAGATAAAGGCTGATGAACTGAAAGTGTTTCAGATTGAGTAAAATATAAAAATGAATGCAAAGAAATAAAAAAGACTTAGCTGTATTTTAAAGTAATTTTCAAATTTTAGCCTTACTTCTTTTTGTCAGCCTAGTGTGCTTGGGCATTTTTCAGTCTTCCTCACACTGCTGTGATGACTCCCTAGTCCTTCTAGACACTTTGCTTGATGTCTGATGCAATTTCCAGCACTTAACACTAAGAAATAACAGATGACATAGGAAAAGAGGAAACCAAAATCTCAGGTGCAAACAGAAGAGCAAGGTTTCCAAGGTCCAGAAATGTTGTTGAAACCCAGAGTGGTGAGCTCCCCGCCGACAGTGCCAGCTCGGTGTTCCCACAGGGCTGGGAAGCTCACTAGTCAGGCAGTGAAGGGGACGATCTACCCAATTAGCCAAGAGAGGCTGATAAAATCTCCCCAGACTCAGATCCACACAGCCCAGCTGTTCATCTCTGGCCATATCTCTCTCCACCATCACAGCAGCACAGTTCCATTGGCTCTGGACTATGGGCCTGGGAAGGAGCCAAGTGAAGTCTCCTGTGAAACCACTGAGCCCAGAAGAGGAGTGTGCAGTGGAAGGCGGGGAAGAGCCAGAGCAGAGGAAGGAGGGAGAGACAAAAGGAAGTTCATAGTAAAATATGGGCTCCCACTCAAAATGGGCTGTTAAATCAAAATTACACAGTGTTTGGTGAATAAATGCTAAGGATTATAGCCAGTGAAAGCAATAATCAGATAAAAATTCACTCTGGATTTGTTTTGCAATTTTTCTATTGAGGCACAATTCAAATAGCATAAAATCAACCACTTTAAACTGTGGAATCCCATGGAATTTAGTGCCTTTCTATGTATTATGCATTCCCCTTCTCTTTCTAGTTTCACAAGTATTTTAAAATATGCCTAAATAAAACCCCATACGCAGTCAGCGCTCATCCTCACTGTCTTCCTCCAGACCCTGGAAACCACCAATCTGCTTTCTAGGCCAATGAAGATACCTGTTCACTCCAGATTAACTTTAAGAAGCATTCCTGCAAAGAATTTAACAGGAAGGTTAGAGATGACCAAAGGTATCATTAAAGGTATAACTTTAATTTTTAAAAATTATTTTGAAATAATTTCAACTAAATGTTGAAGGAAGAGTACCAAGAACACCCATACACAAGTAATCACGTGTTCAAGACATCCCTCCTGTTGTCTGGATACAAAGTACTTGACTTCTTTTTGCTTCGTGTAAATGTCAGTAAAAGCAGCAAGTATCACTTATGATGCACCCTGAAATGTTGACTGCCTTATTTTCATCTGTCCAATGGGTCTGCCACTCTTAATCTCAGTCTCCTACAAAGTCTCAGGACAAAACATTTTGCACAGCATAAAACACATGGGAGCACGTGGTCTTGAGTCAACTGCCAATGGAGTTTCTGTTCCAAACTGAGATTTCCTGAGCTTGGTTTATCACCCACCTTTTCATCACCATCTTCTGATCTTCAGAGCTCTGACCTGAATCTCCCATCAAGCTCAGTTCACAACATTTAGGGCTTTTCTAGTCTGCATTCTCAAACCTTTCCAAGCTCCTCCTGAAAACTGGATCCAAAGACTTCTAAAGCACAATTAGGATAGTCACAGCAACGATTTCACTTTTGGTATCAAAATTTGTCTTAGTCACTTTCTCATCACTAGGACACACAATACCCAATACCCATCTTGATTTAAATCATAACGCCACCTAAGGCCCGAAGAGCCACCCAGCTTAGCCCTGCCTGAATTGCTCACCCACAGAATTAGAATCTCAGTTACTGTTTTGAGCCACTAAAATTGGGGATTAAAAAAAAACAGTAAGAATAGGTAACTGATAAAGGTCCCAGAGGAAAAAAGAAGATGTAGAGGACTGTTCTCCGTTCTACTAGGTGAGATCAGGAAGGCCTGGGCTGTTAGTGAGGTTGAGATCCGACAGTTATGAGTTCCCAGGAACCAGGAAGCCTCAGCAACTGGGTCTTACTTTGAGGACACTAGGCAACAGGGCAGGGGAAGCCAAAGTATGCAAAGAGAGAGGTGGGGAGGAGTCCAGGGCCCAAGGAACAGAAGAAATAAGGATGAGGAAACGTGGGTACCCTGGAGGAACAAATAAAACTTTAATAGTTATGAGGATCAGTTTTTCCCATGCATTCCTTGCAGGAATTCCCCACTTGCAGGTGGTGGGTATTGATCATATCACCGGAGTAGGTTTCCCGAGATATAAAATCCTGGTTCATGAGCATGAGATCACCAGGGAATTCAGCCACGGAAAGGAGATTTCGGTTTGTTAGGCCTGTGATGGACCTTTCCGGTGTCTTTATGGGAAAGAATGGTTTACTATCATTTGGTTGGCATGGAAAGTGTTTTTTTGATTCTTTTGACTTGAAAACAACATTCATTTGTATTTCTTGTCTTCTTGTGACTTTGTTCTCTTCCTCTTTTTTCTCCTCCTGCTTGAGATTGTCACAGAAATCACTATCAGAATGGTCCCCGTCTTTTCTCACCTTCCGTTTTCCTGTTGGACCCAGAAACACTGACCTCCCAGGTCTTTCAGCATTGGAGGAAATCTGCATACTTCCCAGGGCTCGAGCCAGATGCATCCTTTCTACATGCTTGCTGATGTTGATCTTCTCCCGCTGGGGCATTTTGAACTTCTCGGCAGGCATGATTACCCGTGCGGTCCATAATTTTTTTACAGGTTCACACACAGCACAAGGAGAGGAGGGCTGGTTTTTATAGTCCATTGCCTGTTTGTAGTCTGGAGACAGCAACCGTAGCTCTCGCAGCGTTTTCTGTTCTTCCTCTTGTTTAGAAGCCAAAAACCTTCTTGCAGCTATAGTATGAACACCTCCTAGACGCTGATGGCAAGAGGGAGGTTGTTAAAATCTTCGTGCACAGAGGAAGAAGGAATTAGCTAGCGCTTGGTTCTTCCTTCAATGATGAGGACAACATGAAACAGGGTGGACCTTCCTGGTCAGACAAGCCTGTGTTGAAGTCCTAACACTCCACTTAGGAACTGTGAATTTGCAAGAATGTTGTTGACTTTACAGGGCCATTTGAAGCCTCAGTGAGATAATGTCTATGAAAGAGATGAGTGTAAGATCAGGGCTCAAAAGAGGCCATTTCCATCATTTGTAATTATATAGGGTCACAATTCTCATGGGTACTTTTAAATAAGAGAGTACTGCATTTTGCTGTGCAAGTGGAATCCACCAGCAGACCCAGCCAACCTGAATCCTTTGTTGGGGAGACTGCTTTACTGTCACTGGGTTTGGAATCTAGGGCCCTGGTGGGCATCAGAGAGGCCTCTCTAAGTGTGAACTCCAGACACTTACCAGGATCTCTTTTTCCAAGGGGGAGTATTTTCCTAGGGCAATGCGTGGGTCTGATCTGTGGAAATTGGTCCATATCCTGAAAGGGAGAGGTAGGTGGATTAGAACTCTGGAGAGGGTCTTTCTAGTTGTCCCACTCAAAGTAGGAAACATGAGAGCATAGCTTTCCAGTAAGCAGGCTGAAGCCACCTGTTGCATGGGTTAGAAGCACCAATCACACTCACCCCAGTGGTAATGCAGGACATAGGTCCTCTTGGCAACATGAGGAGGCTTGATGTAAGTAGGAACAGTTGGTGTCAAGGATTCTGCCCAACTTTCCGTTCTTGTTTGACTTGCCCTCTTCAGTGTCCCTTTCTTTATCCCTCTGTGTTCTAACCCTTGGACAACCATTTTCCCATCCTCTGATCATGCTGTGGCCACAGGCTACGATGGGAGATGTTAGTGCTTGGAGTTTGTTTCTAGGACAGCTTAATGGGAACCCAAGGGACAGTCACAGCATTCACTGCATCACAACTGGCTCACCTGAGGGCTATTGTGAAGTCTGCAGGTAAGGCATTAAGTGACTCAGGGAGGGGAAGTAGACACACATATTGTCAGATCGGCAAGTTAGAGTCCAGGGAGAAAGGGCAGAGAGTGCATCTGGAAGTTCATCTGACTTCTCAGGTCATATGGGATGAAGAAAAAGACTTTGTGGTTACCCAAAGACCCCCCCACACACCATTTTGTGCCTCTCTAGCCGTTTATGCTTCATGCCTGATCAGTGCTGCTCTGGGAACAACCATCTAAACAACTGCTCATGGTCCCCTTCATCTGGAATACCTCTCTGCCCCTTGGCAACTTGTTTGTCTTTCAGGCCCAGCTTGATTGCTACCCATTCTGAAGACCTTGCTGAACAAAACACCCTTGTCCATGTTCTCGTGGGACTTCCTGTACTGTGCTATGTTGCTTCGCCACATGTTGATTTGATTGTCCAATGAGCCTGTCTCTCCCTCTACTGAAGGCAGGTGCTGATGGCATCTCATTCCTTGTCATGTATTTGCTTAGCATAGGGCCTGGTATAGAGCAGATGTTCAGTTTGCTGGTTCAATAACAATTGTCCTGGGTTCCTGGTCAAAGTTAAGGTCGGGAATATTGCTGGGTGGGAACGGATATTACCACAACCCCTGTCGCAGATGATTTCACAATGTATATCGTAAATTACACTCACCCTTTGACCAAATTGCAGCTGCAAAGTTAAATATATACAAGGTTAGAGAATGCAGCCTTATTTGGGGTAATAAGCGTAATGATAAATTCACATGTCAGTTGGTGGAGGACTGGCCGGACTGCCTATGCCAGCTATATGATGGAACATCACATAGATACTCAAGACTACAGGGATGAGAAAGATCAAGAAAGGCAGATCTGTTTATATGGAACTATGTTCAAGAAGTAATGTGAAGTGCAAAAAGTGAGGTGAAAATGTACATAAATTGCAGGCTACCTTTTCATGCTAGGGAAGAAAAAATAAGCATGTATATTTATATTTGCATAAAGTCTAAGATAATACATAAAAACCAATTTAAAAAATTACACGAGGGACATGCTACAGAAGAGGAAGTGGTAAAAATGAGCCTTTTCACTGTATATATGATTATATTGTCTTGGATGTAGAACATGGTGAATATGTTACATGTTTGAAAAAGATAAATTAACAAAGCAAAGACATAGTTCAGGGGAGAAGATTGCCATGTTGTCTCTGATAAATAATGGTCCTAACATTTATCTGTGACTCTACCAGAAGCCCGTGATTTGTAGAAATGTTTAAATTTTTTGTGCAGCACTCAGACCCATGTCACCACCTGAAATATAGAAGGGCTCCTCCTTCTAGGAGGCAAATGCAGTTACCTGGCCCACTGTGAATCTGGAAATCAGCAAGAACCTCTGACAAGTACGGAAATGCCTCTTATACTGCAGGCTGATTTTCCCTTTTGTTCCACTGGTAACTGCCAACTCAGAGGAGCTTTGAATGGCCACTCGCACCTGGAGTATTGTAGGCACTCAACAAATATTTGTGGAACAGCTGCTGCCTCAGCGAACAGTACATTAAGGAATGTTATGTTATGTTCCCATCAAATCTTTGAAAAAATATCCAGTAATACACTCAGGACATAATGTGATGTAGAATATGTAGTATGTGATCTTCATGCTGTAAATATGCCAATATGTAAGAAGGAAAAATGTAGGAACATCCGTGTCTACTTCAGCCTGTGGACATGCCAGGCTAGTGGTATACCAGTAGTCTGATCAACTCCAGCTGTCTATACGGAGGAGTCAGGGCTCCATTACAATGGGTACAGGCTGGTAGCCATGGCAGTTTCTCAATCTGATCGTTAAAATGCCATGTATTTAAATGTCACAGTATAACCCATAAATAGGTACAATGACTGTATGTCAGCTAAAAATAAGACGTATCTTTGAAAGAGAGAAAAACGGGGCTAGGGATTTAGCTCAGTGGTTCCAGTGCGTGCCTTGCAAGTGCAAGGACCTGAGTTTGATCCCCGGTACAAAATAAAGAAAAAATAAATAAATAAGTAAAGAACTGAAAGAGAGAAAAGTGTGACATGGTTAGGTCTAGGTCTGCCAGACATCAGGGGAAAGGAGGGTGAGAAAGGGCAGGGCTGGGAGGGGTGTCACCATAGCAACAGGTCTCCACACCGAGGGAAAATCAATTTTTCTCACACCCAGTTCCACAGACTTGCGCTTTTATCTCACTTGCTTGTCTCATTGTCTGTCTCTTTTTCCATTCCCAGGCTCTTTGCTTTTGTTTTATTTAAAGATCTCTCCCCCAATTATTTTCACAGTATAAGTTTTATTTTTGATGTTTATCTAGTTTTGTCTTGATTTGGTTCATAGCTACCAACTTCATCTGCTGTTTCATCTGAAACTTCATTTTCACATTTTCCTCTTAAACTTTTTCATTTTAATCTTGTATCTTGTGTTGTCATTTTTTTTTTACTTACAACAATTATCTTTTACCTACGTTTTATCTACTTATCATACAGCATTTTAAGACTTTTACCTATTGTATCAGTCAGAGTTCTCCAGGCGAAAAGAAAATGGTAAGAGAGATTTATTTTAGGAATTGTTTCATGTGATTATGGGGGCAGATGAATCTGAAATCTGCAGGATGGGCCAGCAGGCCAGAGACCTGAGGAGAAGCCAGCATCACAGTTCAAGTCCAAAAGCCATCTGTTGGCAGAATATCCTCCTGGTCAGGGGAGGTAAATCTTTTGTACTATTCAGACCTTCAAATGATTGGATGAGGCCCACCCAGACTATAGAGGTCAATCTCCTTTACTCAAAGCCTGATTTCAATGTTAAATTTAGCAAAACACACTCACAGAAACTTCCAGAATAACAAACAGGTCAGGCCAAAAATCGAGGCACCATGATCCAGCCAAGTTGATACATAAAATTAGTCACATTTACTTACATTTATTAGGTTTTTTCAGGATTAGTGGAAATATTTTTTTATAATTTTTAAAAATCAGGCTATTAGATTTGATATATAATTTTACCCAAGTTTTGAAATATGCATTCATAAACTCATTTGGTATGTATTCTTTGATGTCTGCTTTAAAAAAATGTTATGAGGGCTGGGGATTTAGCTCAGTGGCACCATGCCTGCCTTGCAAATGCAAAGCCCTGAGTTAGAGTCCTCCCCGCACTGGAAAAAAAATGTTTTGAATGTGCTATTATTGAAACATTTGTCATCAGTTCTCTCACTTTCATTGTGGCTTAGCATGATTGTGCTATAATTCTTCAGTCAGTCTTCTGTTGCTTTGAAAGAAAAGTTTCTAATTTGGGGAGCATTCTTGCACATGTCTCTTTGGTTGTATGTGGGCCTTTTGATTGGGTGTATATCCAGGGGTGGAATGCTGGATCAAGGTACCTGTAGCTTCAGTTTACTGGAAAATCATCACCTCTATTCCACAGCGTCTCTACTAATGCACAGTCTTAAAATTCACATTGATTCTCATTTTGTAAACCCAGGTGGCTATGTTGTGGCACTCACGTGGCTTTAGTATGCATTTTTCTGGTTATAAATGAGGTTGAACGTTTTTAAGTAGCCACTGAGATTATTCTTTGTTAAATGCCCATTTAAATTCGTTGTCTATTAACTTTCTGCTTCTGTTTGATATGTGGGACTTCTTTATATATTCATTAGCTAAATACATTGCAAATATTTGATTCTATTCTGGGACTCGCCTCTCTGTTTTCTTAAAACTGTCTCTGGGTGAATGAAAGTTCTGACTGTATGCCAGTGGCACTGGATTTGTCAGTCTTTCCTTCTATGGTTAGTTCTTTCCATGCCTTGTCTAAGAAATTGGCTCTTACCTAGAGTAGGAATGATATGCTCTCATATTTATACCTGTATAATTAACTCTTACAATAAATTAAACACTATACTAATAATATATGTAAATATTATTAAGTTTATTTTTTAAATCTTGTTTCCTTTAAGTATATTTTCCAACTTGTTTTTATAATGGTTGTGAAACGTGCGTATATGTGTGCGAGTGAGCACCGAATCCAAATGTTGGGCGCTTCGCGCTCTACCCCACGGCTGTTTCTGAAGCCACCTCCTGGGCTCCGGCTCCCCCTGGTGGATTAAGGAACCACATCCAAGGGAGATTCCTCATAGACTAACGGGAGTTGGTGATGGTTAGTTAGTACCTCGGATTTGGGGCCGAAGGAAAGCAAAGCCTCTGAGGCGAGGGCAAAAGATAAAATCTGATAGGACAATAAACGAAGAGACAGCCCAGCTGGACTAAAACGCAGAGTTTGGAGGGGAGGGGAGGGGCAACCGTCCACATCTGGATCCCGGTTCCCACCTGCGGAAGCGGGGCGAGGGACAGCGCGAGGCGGTCGCTCAGAGACGCTGGATGATTCAGTAAACCCGCAGTCACGCTGTCCGCCCCACCTGGCCGTGCGAGGTCAGAGACTCCAGCCCCGGACTCAAAGAAACTGAAAACAAAACGGGTGAGTTTTCATTGCCATGCGCTATTGCGCCTGGTCCCAGGACCTGCGTGCAGAGAGACACCTGGGCAGAGAGAGACGGTTCCCCCAACACACACAGTTTTAATAATTGTCCAATAACGACAATATTAATAACAGCAATAAGGAATAATAACAAAACAAACCGCCCATTTCTCCTCAGGCAACCAGAGCGCTGTTTGTGGATCAGCGCCCTACTCACGACTGTCTGCCTCCCCCAGACAGAGAGCACGCCTAGCAATGCCTAGTGGAGAAGGGGAGAAGGAGAGAAGGTCGGTTCTGCTCCAGAATCAGAAGACAACGCAGGGAGCAGCGAGCGAGCAGACCGTGGTAGCAGCACTCGGGAGGAGGATCACTGTGAGTTCGAGACCAGCCTGGGCTACATAGTGAGTTCAAGGCCAGCCTGAACTACACAGCGAGACCCTCTCCGAAACCAAAACCAAACAACCACAACAACACGCAGGGACTACCCGACTCCCTGGAGCCTGGAGAGAGAATGGGCGCCTTCTTGTGGTTTCTGGGGGCGGAGCGGAAACAGACGATGGTGATCACAACCAGGGAGAAGAACCAGTGAGGGGAAGACACCGCGAAGTCGGAGATGTTCACACTGCAAATCGATGAGACAAGCGGAGGGCTGCAGGGAGGCACGCTGGGAGCTGGAACAGCTGGACACGACTTAGGGGGAGCCACAGTCCCCAAGAGTCCACAGGAAGAAACTGAAGGTCTGGTCCGAATCAGACGCGACATCAGTGAAAGACCTGGGCTACTGCTGTGACAGCTGGGCGAAGCTTTTTGCTCTGTTCTGGTTTCTTTTTGTTTCTATTCTCTGCTTTCAGTTTCTTACGCTTCTTTCTTATGATTCTTCTTTACTGGTGTTAGGTGATAACAGTACTTTAAGTTTCATGGGTTTCCTGTGAAACCTGCTCTCTCCTTCAGAGTGGCTTCTCTCCTATCAACTCTCTTCCTGCCTGATTCTTAGTCTTTCCCTCCCCCTCACCATCTCACATCCTCCTCCTCCTCCTCCTCCTCCTCTTCCTCCTCCTCCTCCTTCTCACCCCACTCCTTCTTTTGAGACAGGGTCTCACAGTTCAGTTCAGACTGGCCTTGACCTCACTTGGTAGCCCAGGCTGGCCTTGAGCTCACAGCCACTCTCCTGCCTCAGCTTCCTGCATGCTGGGATGCAGGCCTGCATCGCCCAGCCTTGCCTTCTTGTCCTCCTTCCCCCATCTAAGGGCATGAATAAGAGATTGTAAAAGTACATTCAAGAATAAGAATCAACAAGTGCTATAAATTAAATAGTACCTTTAAGGTCATATCAGGGTAATCCTTAACAAAATTGGGCATAGAGGTACTAAACAAAACTGCCAAACAAATAGAGTAGCAGGCAGGTATCATAGTAATAGCAATCTCAGTCTTCTTCAATCTCTAAGTACATTGATGCCCATCTGTATATAACCCCTAACTTCACCAATACTCTCCCAATGCCCCTTACGACAGCCCTTACCTCAGTTACAAAGTAACTCCAACAGAGTCTGCCTTCCTGTCTATTTTTTAACCACTGACAGATCTCTTATCTTCCTCTCTTCACACTGATATGTCCCCTTCCATTTATCCTTCCTCTCCACATGCTCATACTTCATGCATCCCAGTACAGTATGGTCTGTAAAGAATATCGATCAAAGTGTAAAATTATCAAAAGAGCGTTTAATGTTTATAACTCACAAAAAAGCCCCAACATCTCCCAATTCTCCCAAAGCACATCCAAGGTACATCAATGGAGAAGAAAACAAACATCAGGTAGCACAGAGTTATGAGATGATTAAGAATACCCAAATAAATTTAGTGAGCTCAAAAGGGAAAGGACCTGGTCACATAAGAAATCAAGGAAGAAATAAGACAGCTCCTAAAATTAAACAACACTGCCAATAAAACATACTAAAACCATGAAACACAAAGAAAGCCGTCCTAAGAAAGAAGTTTACAGTTATCCAGAAAAACAGAATAAGCCTAAAGAAATAACCTAATGGTGTACCTTGAGGTGTTAGAAAAACAAGAACAATCCAAATCCAAAACTGGAACCAGGAAGAAAATTACAAAGGACAGAGCAGTGAATCAATGAATTGAAGACTAGGTTGTTTGAAACAATAGGCAAACCCTTAGCTAATAGTATAAAAAAGGGAAAGAAAACACCCAAATCAATGCAACTAGAAATGAAAAAGGTGAAGTCATAATGGGTACCACTGAAATCCAGGAGATGATTAGTAACTACGTCACAAGCCTGTACACCAATAAATTGGAGAATGCAGAAGAAATGGATAGATTCCTAGATACATATGAATTACCAAAACTGAACAAAGAATACTCAAAACCATTGAATAATCCAATAATAGGCCATGAAATTGATGCAAGAGTAAAACAAAAAAACCCTACTGATTAGGAGAAGCCCAGATCCTTATGGATTCACTGTAGAATTTGGAAGAACTTCAGGGAAGATCTGATACCAATAGTCCTCAGACTCTTAAAATGAAAGGGAAAGAGTATTCCCAAAGTCACTCCTGGAAATAAGTATTACCCTGATACCAAAACCAGAGAGGGATGAAACGTAAAAAGAGAACTACAGGCCAATCTTTTTAATGAACATAGATGCAAACATCCTCAGTGAGCTACTGGTTAACAGAATGCAACAAATCATCAAGAAGATTATATACCATGACCAAGTAGGATTCATCCCAGGGATGCAGGAGTAGCTCAACATACACAAATCAATAAATGCAATATCAAGAGATCCAAAGACAAAAATCACATGATCCTCTCAAAAGATGCAGAAAAACCTTTGACAAAGTCCAGTTCATGATAATTAAAAAAAAAAAAAACTACAGAAAATTGGAATAGATGGTCTTTATCTCAAGCTGATAAAAGTCATCTGTGAAAAACCGACAGCCAACATCATATTAAATGATAACATTTTTCCTTGGTGTCCTGCTGCAGAGTTGGATATTCTGTTGTCTCTCTGGCACTGTGGGAGACACACCTAGGTCCATGATCAGAAAACCTGCCCTTTTCTCATAAGGCCGGAAGTACCTGCCCGAGCCTGTAGCTGTGATAATGCCTGAGCTCATGTACCTTCTGGTCCCCTGCACAGTGGGGTCACAGAGCCTCTTAGTTTTCCATAGGCTCCAAGCCTCCCTCAGATTACAGAGAAGGGGTGTTGACTGTGGTTTTCCTTATCTTTAAATAACAACTTCCAGCATTAGCCTGCCATGAACGTGGCGCCAGGCAAGCCTGAATCTGACTCTGCTGGTCCCACCACAACCAGACAAGGCAGGAAATGGGAATGTTCAGCCTCCCTGTATTTGGACCTCTCCCTCCTGCCTGTTAGTCCTTGTGAAATCTGGACAAAAAATAAAATAGAGAAGACCTTCCTCCCTCACAGTGTACAAGGTCAAGATTGTAGTCTGTGCTGTCTGTCTTCCTCCCATGGTGGGGAAGGGTGAGAAGGGTAGTTGTTAATAGGGTCCTGGTTCCACTCTTGCCTTATTGTGCCCTATGTCTCCTTAACTATCCCATCTGGGCCTGTCCATTTTCTGTGTTGCTACATACAGGAGAGAAAGAACTGGCCCTCTCAGGGAGGTACATCCCATGAAGCTGTATAGGCTTAAAGACAGAGGGCTGAAAAAGAGCCACCCAATATTATGTGGTTGTAGATTGGGACCCTCGGAGTGACAGAGAGCCACCAAATAGGAAGGTAAAGACCCGGAACATTCAAGGTTGGATATAGTGACGGGATAAGATTGATATTTGAGTTGTATGTGGACAAACTTTTCTTTCCTCCTTACTCACAGAAGGACCCTAGAAGGTGGATTCACTGTTAAGTGTGTCTTGCAAGTATTGGCATTTCTGGCAATGTGAAAGCATTTTCCAAGTGGGGTGACCTCGGCTGGGAGGGATCTCTGCTTGGTTGCTGAAACACATGTAAAAGAGGCCAATTGCTTAAACATGCTCCTCTGCCATGGGTCAGATGTGTGAATGAGATTTACCAAGAGGGAGCAAGGAACTAGCAATCAGTCAGCCATTGTACCATGGAGGTTTCCTTCATCCTGGATCCTGAGTCTCTTGTCTCCTCAGTGGCCTCTCTTGACCTCGCTCCACTGAGATCTTCTTCAGTTTCCCTCAGCAATGTTTATACTCTCCAATGTGTAATTCTTTTACATGTTTTATTAAATTGAAAACATGTAAAAGCTCTTGTGTATTTTACAGCTCTTTATGCTACTATAAATGATAATTTTATTTTATTTTCAATTATTTATAGATACACAATTTAATTTTTTTCTCTTATTTCTTTCATCTTCCCTAAAATTTATTACCGATTTTATGAGCATTCTTTGTAGTATTCATAAGATTCCCTACTGTTTTTATAATGTCATTTAAAAATAAAGATAGTTCTACTTTTTCCTTTCTAATATACACACTTTTTATTTCTTTTTCTTACCTTATTGGTCTGGCTAGATCTTCCAATAAAATGTTAACCTGAAGAGAGTAAACATACTTGTTCAGTTGCAAAACTTGGGGAAAAGCATTTAGTGTTTATCCTTTATTGAACTGAAGTTCCTTTTCAATAAATAGGTGTTGAACCCTGAGAAACACTTTTCTGTATCTATTGAGATAATCAAATGTTTTTCTCCTATACTGTGTTAATATGGTGAATCATCCACTCACTTTCAAGTGTTAACTGACTTTACATTCCTAGAATAATCTACATTTCTACATATGGATATTTCCTATAAAGAATTTCCCTGCAAGTGACTGTCTCTACACATTTGTTAAGCCTTCCTTAGTGTTAACTTTCAATCAGTTTTAGCCAGGCATGGTGACATATGCTTGTAATCCCCTTGGGAGGCTGAGGCAGGAGGATTGCCATGAGTTTGAGGTCAGCCTGGGCTACGTAGTCAGTTCAAGACCAACCTGAACTACAAAGCAAGACTCTTATCTCAATCAATCAATCAATCAATCAATAAATAAATAAATAAAAGGAAGTCTTTCTTGCCTTTCTCTGGGAATCGTGTAGGAATATGAACTCCTGCTATAATTCACTATGTACAATAGAGGTTTGCTTAGGAGGAATGGGGAATGAATTTAGAGAATGATTGAAAAATACAGCTGTAACTACAGACTGTGGCTTTAAGATAGCCTACACCTTGGCAACTAGCTTGATGAGTAAACATGAAAAATGAAAAGAAACATAGCTTCAACATAAGCAGCAGCAAAACCTTACCAAGATATCTCTCTCCTTAAGCAAGTTTATGCTTTATTTTTTATAATTTTCTCAAAGAATATATACTTCTGTACTATGATACACTGTACTATGATCTGATATAGCAGTTACTGGAGGAAATTCTTAAAGATTTAAAAACAGAAAAGACTTACCCTTCCTATAACAATATCACGTACAGGGTGATTTATAAACCTTCACCACTTAGATAAGGATATTATTTTGTAACATTCAGCAAGTTCTTTCCCAGACATTGAAAAGGTTACTTCTAGTTTGAAAGCCATTGGTTTTAGGTAAGTCAAAACAATGCAAAGGTTTTTTTTTTTCTTTTCTTTTAAAGTACATGGAAAACATTAACAGTGACTCTACCTAACTGTCCATTTTTAGCTAGACCCAAAGTACTTAATGCTCAAGTGTTTGTTCTGGTTCGCAAGTGCAATTACTGCACTTGAAATCATGGCTTGGCAAGGGGACATTTTGCTACAGATAAAAGTGAAAAGTGCTGTGCATTTTGTGAACTCAGTTGATCTGATTTGGTAAATACATTGGAATTTCTACAACTCCAAGTAATCTTTTGATGCCTGATTTTTGTACAACACTTAAAATGCCAGCACTACAAAGTGATATGGAACCAGTACATCCAACCCAAGTGGAGAAAGAGAAGACAGATCATTCAGAGGGAGGGCAAACATAGAGTACCAGAGGGACATTGGACATGTAGACTTGCCTTTTCCTGTTCTGCCAAGACTTGATACTATGCTTCAGAATACATCATTCTCCAAATTTTTAATGATTATACGTATTTCATTCTAATGTCTAATTAAGCGATAGTATTCCAAAAATTGACAATAAAAAGATTATCCATTATAGATCAAACTCAAGAGACTCAAGCCAGCTTTTTTCTAAACAGTATGAACTTAATGTAGAAATAAGAAAAACATATTCGCTTACTACTCTATCTAGGCACTGTACCACCAGTAGTGAAAACCTCAAGTTGCTAATGTGATCATGTGACCAAGACCCTTAACAAGCCAGCCCCAGGAACGAGACTATTAATTAGCCCAAGAGTAATCCTCACAAATGAAACACAGCAGAGACAGAAGGAAGAGAAAAAGTTCAGGTCTTTTCGTTTTAAAGAGAAAACTATAGTTGTGCAGGGAAGGAGGTTGTGCTGAGTTGAAAGAAGAAGAAAAAAACAACTTTAAGAACTTAGACCAGACAAAAAGAACAGGTGAACAGGTATAAGGGGGATGAGGAAATTTGTCTCGGAATCACACTTCAAACTCCAAGGAAAGTACTGCTCGAAAGACACTACGTCCGGGCCAGGATTTAGCTCAGTGGTTCCAGCACCTGCCTTGTAAGCGCAGGGACCCAAGTTTGATCTCCATTACCTTCCCCCAAAAGACAATAAGTTCACTCTGCTGCCCCACTTCGCAATGTAAGAAGGAAGAATTATGAATGATTAGATGAGTTTTGCATTTACATGGCCTTGATACTCCAGGAAGTCTCATTTGTGAATCTGTAAAAGACATTGGATGGTGAAGAAGAGAAAAACCTCAGAAGCTGCCACCAGCTGGGCGACCTGGGTGCAGGGCAGGTCAGTGTCTGGTCAGAACTGGCCCTGCATCTAAACCAGGGTTTCTCTCCCAGTCAAACCCCAGGGTTGTGGGGGGTCAGCCCTCCTGTCATTCTTTTGGAGATCTGCTTTGCAGAGATCTGTAGACAAAAGTGAATCTGCCCGTGAAAAAGTTTCAGTGATGTGCCCAGTGTCACCCTATTTTAAATTAGAAAAACAAAACAAAACAAAATTTAGAAAAACCCTATTAATCTCATTATAACCTGAGGCCAGTTTCTCCAGGAAATGGTGTGGCGACTGAATGGTGCAAATCAGTCTGATAAGGAGATTGAAACTGAATCCCAAACTGAAGAAATTCACACAGGAAAATATTGATAGGCAAGGGTTTAGCAGTTCCCACTGTCACCACCGTTAGATGACACATTTGGTCTGAAGTTAAGAAACACCATCAAATTTGTAATAACAATAATAGGTAGTAGTCATTGAACATTTACTTTGACCGATCTATGAGCTATACATGCACTAACTTATTTAAATATACATATATTAAAAACAAGAGCAAGTGTTGTTAGGAGACATTTACTTCTGGGACAAACCAGATTAAGAGCCTTAGTGACCTGTTGGATAGGCAGTTGGTGCTAGAAATATCGGAGTTGGTTTAGGGGATAGCACTAGGCATTGACCACTGTGTTTGTGCTGTATGTGGGGGTGATCTGGTCCAAGAAGGGGCTGGGGCTCTGAGGGATTAGAGAAGACACTTGGGGACCCATTATCCACCAATGGGAAAGATCTGCAATGTTTTATGAGACAACCATAGCTATCTGTCCCAGGTGAACATCAGCCCTATGAATCCTAATTCATCTTTAAGATTTTCAGGATATTTCATCAACTCCTACCATCAGCCTGGTGGAATGGTGTCTCACAAAATGCAATGTGTTTCCCTGTAAGCATTTCTCTCTGCCTGAAAATGTAATGCATTCTCTGTCTGGAAGTAACCCTGCTTGCTTTCCCAGGGTTTGCAATTTCCTGTATTCCTGTGAGAGACAGTGGCCTTTTCCAAGGGGAGGTGGAGCTGAAGTTGTAAAAACACAAACTCCCAGAACAGTGCCGCATTTCTGTCTGAACATTCCAGTAGACCTCTAACCCCTCAAGGGAGTCATCCAGGAAAGGACTTGTGTTTTTCAAAAGGTTGAACCTAATTGAGCATGCATAACAAGATCGTGTGAGTTACGATAGGCTAACATGAAACCGTCTTATCTTAAAACCTTGGTTGGCAAGGCCTTTCCAGAGGTTACTGGAACTCTCCTGGGTGAGAGGGCGAGTTACAGTCTATCTTATTTGGGATCTAACCCCAAAGAAAGTACACTTTCATGATCTTTCAACTGTGTGCCTTGGAACAGAGTCCTGGGCAGAGCCCTATGGTCAATGCTGAGAATCTCAAAATGACTGGCTGAATTCTTGTGTGAATCGTGCAATACTTTGCCCCATTTTGTCCAATGGTCCATCAAGCCTTTAAATGGGCAATCCATTCATATTTTTAACAGCCATGCTCAAAACAAAAGGAGGAATCTGTAAAGCCTACAACGGCTGTGAAATTCACTGTTTTCTCCTCCACATTCTTCTTCTGGATGGAGGAGACAGAAACATAAATAATAAATAATAAACTGGGCCCCAGTCATTTCAGGTAAAAGATGTGTCCTGCTCATACAAATGCATTACTCTTGATCACTCACTTAGAAGGTGGATATTTTTTCCTGTCATGGCTGTAGTTTGTTCTGATGTAGCCAACAATTCGTTTGCCTTTTACGCACTCTTGGAGTTGGAATCTCTGGATTCAAATCTTACCTTAACCTCTAGCCACTTGTATGAACTTCTACAAATTCATGTTTTAAAGTAAATCTTTAAAGTTGGGCATGGCACGTCTATTTATCCCATCTGCTTGGGATTTTCCTCAATGGTCCCAGGTGGTTTTTTCAAAAAAGGATACAGAGACAGCAAAGCATGAGAACCAGCCAATCAGAAAATAAAAATGAAAAATAAAATAAAATACATTTTAACTGAGACCTACTGATCTAGGTAACAGGGAGACAGCAACAAATTGGCAACCGGATGGATCTGTTCATGAAGCCACATCTACCACACAAGGGCTGTACACGGGATCTACCTACTCAAGAGCCGAGAGGGTTACACAATGTGCCTATAATGTGCCCCACACTGAATACCATGTGGGGATGCAGGAAGCACTTCGGGGACACCAGCCATTCCAGGTTAGCACCCTAGGCTTCATCAGATAATCTGCAGCCCAGAAACCATGAGGCTGAGAGTTCCTGCCGGCCTTCACCCATAGCATCTGCCCCCCACCTGGACCTAGCTTTCTGAAGGACCAGTGAAGTTTTGGAAGCTGGGCCCAAACATAGGGGATAAATGGGGCTTTGGTCTGAAAGGGAAACCAATGAAACTAATGTTTTGTTTTCTTTTGAGCACTTACGAAGAGGAAGAATTCTGGCTTTCTTTAAACGTCAGCATAATACAACTCAAGTGCATTTTGTTTCTGTGAAAGAATTGATGGTTTCCATGTACAGGGATCAGCGAGGGCCGAAGAATGTAGCAGGGGTGACTCCTTGCTGATTTCAGACAGACAAAGCCTTGCTTTAAAATGCATCCATTTATGCTACTATTGGGAGCAATGCCACCAGAAACAATCAATAGAAGAAATATGAGATAAATTATAGGGCACTCAGTTATGAAATATGCAGCAATTTAGGATCTATCATGTTTCCAAAATACAGTTAGAGTGGAAATTTCTTATGATAAGTTTAAAAAAAAAGCAAAATGCACCATCCACATTCATGACATTATATAGACTACGTGAACCCTAAATTGATGATGAAATAGTTAACAACAAAAACAAAAGACACATATGCCTAAAAAAATAGCTTTAAAGGATATAAACCAATAATGCTTAACTTGGGACTACTGGTTTTACTTTCTTCTGCAAATTTTCACATACTTCATAGTTTTTCATTAGTGAACAAGTGTTATTTGGATCATGTGAACAAATAAAATTTATGAAGTGAGCATTTGAGCATTTGATGGAATTTGATCTGGTTTTCTTTTTATCCATGGTCTATGACAGTGATTCAGAGTTGATGAAGAAGGCAAGGCTCAGATTTACGCCTGGAGGGGCCCCAAGTGACATTTATCTGACATACCTCCTGCCTCAGTCAAGTCTGATATTATTGCACCTAGTCTACAAAAAAGGCTACAAGTAGAGCGAAGAGAAGACAGGTCCCAAGGTCATATAGGGCATAGGTAGGTGAAGGGGAGACTGAGTTTAGATTTTCTTTTTTTCTTTTTGCAGTGCCGGTGAATGAACCCAGGCCCTTGTGCATGTTAGGCAAGTTCTCTACCAATGAACTGTAACCACATTTCCTCCAATTTTCTCTTTCTTTCTTTCTTTTTTACTTTTGTATCCATTGCAGTGCTCATTTTATTTTTTCCCATAAGCTTATTGGTACATTTTAGGTATACATTATGATCACATTTAAGATATATCATATTTAAGATACATATATGGTACAAATTCTCAAATTTCCAATTTCCTTAATAGAAAAATAGCATGTATGCCAGCACTCCTCACAGTTTACTACAGCAAAAACTTACATTCTCTCTGAGCTAATGCAATGTCTTAAAGAAGAACAATGGGGGTCTCAATCTTTCATTAAAATCTGCAGTCTTTGAGACCATAATCTTTTTTTTTTTTTTTTTTTTTTT
>NW_022900920.1:15413199-15443599 GCF_012274545.1 Fukomys damarensis | reverse complement strand
ATATTTTTTTTTTTTTTTTTTTTTTTTTGTACCTGGGATCTAACTCGGGTCCTTGCACTTGCGAGGCAGGCAGCGGAACCACTGAGCTAAATCCCAGCCCAAAATCTGCAGTTTATTCTCAGTATTACAGAGAATACTGGAACCAATCCTTTTGGTTTCTGGGAAGCCTCCTGGGCCTTCGTTTGTCTTGGTCCCTTCAGTTTCCTGAAGTCATTCTTGTGGTGTGATAATCTACGGTCTTTCCCCATTTCTAGTGCCTCCTGTCACCTCCAGGAACAGTGGCGCTAGAAAAAAAAGAAGTAATTTTATGAATTTATTGTTCGGGGATATAGAAAGTCAATATTTGGAAGAAAACTAATCTGGTCCTTTGAAGCGTCAAGGGGGCAGAAGGGAGATGGGAGGTCGATGCTGATGCATCTCTGATCCCCACAGGACAACAGAACACTAATATTTTGGAAACAGGAGGACCTGAAATAAGAGACTTATGTCCCACCCACTATCCGAGACCTTCAGAGATGGCATCTTTACCAGAGATCCCCACTGCTTTGCAGCACAAGAATGGGAGGTGAGAGAGACACAGGGCCCAGGGCAGTCCCTGGAAAGCGTCATCTCCTTGGAAAGGCTGCAGAAGTTAGAGGCAGGAGAGGGAACACGGGCATTGCAAGGGAGTTGAAGGTGGGACAGGCAAAACCAGAGATGCTGAAGAAAGCAGCGAGGACCTTAGGACTTAAGAGCACCTACTGACACTGACAAGTTCACAAATACCAGTGTGGAGGGATGTTCGTGTCTCAGGCGGAACAGGCCCGAGCATGTAACATAGGGGGCAGCTGAACAGGAGCCCGTGTCCAGGAACCGGGGGTTCCCCACTGACCTAGGTTTCCCACAACATGCCCTACTCTTAAAGTCACTTAGAAGAAGGGAAGGGAATCCCTGGATTTACCAAGTAGACCTGAAATGGTTGTTTTAGACTTATTTTGATTTAATTCTATAGACCACCTCTAGGAGGAAGGAAATCTCCAAAGAGAAGGCCAGTTATGGGAAAATTACAAATAGAGATTTTGATCTGTGAAATACCAGTACAGTTATTTTTGTCTACGTAACATCTCTTCCTCTATGCTCTTTTTCTATGAGCTGAAAGCATGGGAGGCTGTCAGAAACCTCTCTATTATAAGAATGTCTAGGGGCTGAGGATTTAGCTCAGTGGTGCCTCTGCCTGTCTTGCAAGGGCAAGGTTCTGAGTTCGATCTCTGGTACAATATATATATATATATATATATTATAAATATTAAAATATATATAAAGAAATAGCAATCCAGTTGCTGGCTAATGTATACATTTTAACATAGGCCTAATTTTATCCTCTCATCAGCCCTCTTAACAGAGCAGAGATAAGATTATCTCATTGTTTAGGATAGGGAGCCAAAGCTCGGTGAAACTATGATGATCGTCCCAAATCACAACACAGTGGTGCCTTGTGTCACCCTCTTAATTTGTTCTACAATTTTGGACTGCATGGCTACATTTGAGTTCGTGTTGGAAAGATGGCTATGGTCATATTTGTTACCCGATGCAGTTTGCAAACAAAACAAAGTTTTGCCAACCACTTCTGTTTGTGAACCAAATTGTTTACAAACAAAAGCATTGGTGAACGGAGGTACCACTGTATAAGGGACAAGACCCAGGCCTCTACACCCAATTCCTCTCTTCTGTTGTACCCATAACCCTATTTTTGCCATCATGACTAAGTGTGGACCTATTTTTTTTGTTTTGTTTTGTTTTTCCATGCGCAACCCAGGCCCAGAAGCCATTTCTGCTAGACCTGGTGAGATCACTCAACTGGTAGAGTGGCCTTGAAAAGTAATATTAGAGCATTCCGATAAGAAAAATACTATTTTGCAACTCCTTCTCATGACTCAGAACCTGAGGGTCTACAAACATTGTTAGCCTTTTTCCCTCTTCCATTTACAGGAATATGGAGTTAGATATATGTTCCAGGAGGCATGTTCTCCATTAATTGATCTGCCTACAAGGATCAGAGCAGAGAATTCCTTGTGGTCATAGAATAACTTGTCACTACAAGTCATTGATCAAAATAGAAACCACCTGTCAGGGAAGCGATATCAGACAATTATTTGTATGTACTGTACAGTTTAATTCAACACATATTTAAGTAGAAGGCATTATGCTAAGCATATAATAAATAAGTGATATTAAGTTAGACTATAAGAAAGTCTAAAGAAATGTCCTGCCCTCAAAAATCTAATGAGGGAAAATGGTAAAGCTAAAAATGGCAGTGATGATAATCCAGGTAGAACGTATTAAGCGTGATTAGAAGTATCAAGTGGGTGCTGCAGAAATTAAAGAATGGGACAAATGTGTCCTTGGGAAGTAAAGAGAAAACTTCAAGAAAAGATGAGAGTCAGAGTGTGAGTGTTGGAAGATGAGTAGAATTTCAGCAGCTTCTTCCATGGGAACCGCACATACTAAAGGAAATGGTGCCCTCAGTGGGATCTAGAGTTTCTGGTGACCACCTTCCCCCAAGGGGGTGGAGGATCCCACCTACCAGCCAGTTATCAGTGCCATTACCTTTCTTCTCCCTGAGGTGTATTTCCAACGGTTCTTTGAGATCTCTGACAGGCAGACTCACTCTTCCCCTCACAGCAAATATACCCCAAACACCAAAGCAAGAGACTTGTCCCCTGCTCTGAGCACCTGTCAATCCGAGTCTGAGAAGAGCATCAGGTTCCCCCGGCACGCCCCCACCAGGCAAGCCGGAGAGCATATAAAGCTGAGAGTCCAGATGCCTGGCAGCTGGAAGCCCTCCCACCATGGGCCGCCACACCCTCCTCTTCTGGCTGCTGCTCCTCCAGGCCACTGTTCTACCTGCGGCAGGTACGGCAGCTAATGCCCCAGAGCCGTTTTGCTCAAATCTCCTTACAAGCTGGGAAGTCCAGGAAAAGGGAGCTTTTATCCTGTTTAGTGTAATCCAGTCACTGAAGAGATGCTGCTGTGATGATCGCCCATGCATCATTACAATCGATTTTAAAGAAGCTGGGTCAAATATGTTCTGTAAGGCTTATTTGCTGTGAACAAAATGCTAGTTTATTGCTCTTGTCAAATATGGGTCTATTTGTAGGAATCTGGAGAGAAATAGATACGGAAGGAATGCTTGGCTGTGGTGTTTTTAGATGTTCTTTGGTTTACGTAGTGATACTTTAGTATTTAGCACAAGGGGTTTTAAATTACACTCATGATGTCTTTGCTGTTACTAAATGGAGTCAGACAATGTGCAGTAAAAATATATTTTACCTCCAAATACTTGACATTACAAAATATTATCTGAACTTAATTTATGAAGACTTCTAATCTGAAAATCTGTACTTTTCTATAAAAACCATCTTAATCTATTTTATATTCTTGATTTCAAATGTGTATTCCACATCTAAACCTGTTAAGGAAATTATAAATTAATTTAAAATATTTAATTTCAGTTATTTTGTGGCTTGTGGGAAAAATATTTGACTTGTCTTGACAAATGAAAATTTGGAAATCCTATAGAGCAACAAATAGCTGGAATATAATTCTTACTAACCCTAAAGAAAATATACAACTCACCAGCCATACAACAGTTGTTGAGTATAAAGTTTATACTGACTCTTTATTCTGGTGGTTATTGTATGTGTATGTGTATATGTAATACTCCAATGTATTTATTTATTTTATTTTATTTTATTTTAGAGACAGGGTCTCACTATGTATTTGAATCTGACCTGGAACTCGCTATGTGGCCCAGGCTGGTTTCAAACTCACAGCAATTCTCCTGCCTCAGCCTCCTGAGTGCTGGGATTACAGGCATGTGCCACCACGCCCTGCTTCAAATGTATTTATTGAGATGTACTAGGGTTTTTAGGAGGGTTTCAATGATTTCTTGAATTTTTTGTTTTTGGGCTCTCTCTCTCTCTCACTTCTATGTCCTAAGAGATTTAAACTTGGGAATATAAAATTTAGGGCCAGAAAGGATTGGCTCATTCAAATTCTAATTGGGTGCTTTCTGAACTACTGGCTTTAAATCTCTTCATGAAAGAGATTCCATCTGAATCTCCGTGCTGAATCCTTTCATGTAAGAAGGGTCTGATGCATAGAATTAAGGGGATTTAGTGAAATCACGTTTGTAAAATACTTTGAGTGCTTCAGACATAGCAAACAGTCAGTATTAACTGCTAATATAGATGCCATAGATTACTAAATATACAACTTCAACTGAGAAAAGAGGAAAAAATATAGAGTCTCTGATTCAGAATATAATATTATCCCATGATGTCTCCATTCCCCTAAGGGATTAAAATGTTTTCTCCTTTCAGTATCTCAGTAGTAACTTTCAAGCAATAAATTGAGCTTCAAAATACATCATGAAAGGAAGTTTTTCCTCCCAATATATCCATAATGCACAGGTTAGCATTTTGAGAATTTATGAAGTATATATCATGTGTGCCTGGAAGGTGATGGGACTTTCTGAAGATAGAAACGTTAGGAAGTTTCTGAGAGAATTCCAAATTCGAGTTCGTCACATTTGTTCCATCCAGGTGAAGATGATGCTGAGTTCTATGATAAGCTGTCAGTTTTGGAGATGTCGTTCTAGGCTTAGTTATAAGTGACACCTGACCCTGTCTGGAAGGAATCTAAGTAAGCTCTGCCTTCCACCCAGTCTGTTGCTCCCTCTTGGGAAGTGGACATGGCCTGTGACCTGATGTCCAGGATGAAACTGTCAAAGGATTTAGGATCAATGTGAGGTCAGGCATGAGGCAATGGAGACAGAATTCCAAGTGTGGGATGAGGTTAGTGATTTTTGTGGAGCTTGGAAAAAAGCTGCCCTCGAAGGCAGCAATTCTCTTAAGAGGACACTTTGATAGCTACATGACAGTGTTATTGGGACAGCAGAGTGGGTCCCTGGGTCCAACCCCTCCTCTTATTTCATCGAAACACAAAATCCCAATGAAAAAATCAGCCCAGATGAGGTCAGTTACCACATGGAATAGGGCACTGTGATAATCCAGTTACAATAGTCAATTCTCCTCTTCCTTGCCTTAGTCTGCTTTCCTTGGAATTTGCCAGCTTTCTGCTAAATGCCATTGTCTTTGGCACAGTTTCCTGCACAAAAGAGGGTATATGCAAACAGTTGTGGTAAATGAATGCAAAAACAACGAGCAAAAATATCACATCCATGGCTTATCTGTGCTCCTGAGACCCTTCCAAAATAAAGACAAGAGGGTTATTAGTCTGCTTCCTGTGACCTGCTGCACATCTAATGATATTTACAAGACTCACAAGATCTTGCAGAGATACCAGTCTCAGTTATCAATGGGGATATATTCTCCTTGGCTCCTGGGTGCCTCCTTTCTCTTTTTGTTCATTCCAATGCTCTCACCACATCTCTCCTCCTAAATGTGTATGTCACCTTACAGTTATTGGGTGACTGCCCTCGAGCTTCTGGGAGCCCAGGATTAGTCACATGATATGACCCCTTGTGACACAGTATCAGGCCCCTTGTGCTGATTGCACAAGAGCCTCTCGGTCAGTGGGGCCCATGTAGCCTGCCAAGAACAACCCACAAGGACCCACTGAAGGTCCCTGCAGGTCACATGAAACTAGAAGAGATTTAGGGAACTTGCAGATCATTTGAGCTCAGTTGCTATCAGGGCTTTTTACATGAAGAGTGAGGAAAAAGGGCAACTTGCACTGGAGAAAGAAGGGCAGTTTCTGAGAAGGTGATGATCCACTCAGCTGTGGTGCTGTGCAGCTCTTTCCCTTCCTTCTATAACCCTCACAGCCCCACCCGACACACGCCGCCTGCCTCTGCTCCCCCAGACCATTGCCTGCCAACCCTGCTGCCACTCGGGTGAGATGAGATTCCTGGGTATACACAGCTGCCCTGCCATCCCATTCACCTATTCTACATCTTTAGGAAATGTATTTGAGTAAAATGACTGCTTTGGGGGAGCTGTTTTTGCTTGTCTTTTATTTGAAACAGGGTCTTGCTATGTTGCCAAGGTTAGCCTTGAGCTACTAAGACCAAGCAACCCTGCCTCAGCCTCTGAGTAGCTAGCACCACAGATGTGTGCCATCACGCCTGGGGTTATGACTTTGAAACCTTACAGGGTGATCCTCTTCTCCGTCTTTCATCTCTTCATCCACACAAACACCCTTTCTAGGACCCCATGTATGGCGGTGAGCAAAAGAGAAATGAGGTCCGCTTTATGGGGATGAACAACCACATTTTGCAATTGTCTTGATTAGTACCATCAATCTCCTGGGCACTTGCTGGAGTGCTCTGCCAGGCCTTTGGCCACCAAACTCATGGGCTGTCCCAGGGAGCCTCTGACCTCTGTGGTGGTGGCAACCCCGAGACCTAGGAGTTGGACTTTCCTATGTGCAGCGAGTGTAGCAAAGAGGTCTTTGTGTTAGGGGGCAGAAGCCACACTTCACTTAAAATAATTCACACTGATATCTTGAGCAATTTGACCATTAGAACCTGAACTCACTGCAGAAGGTGGTCAAGCTTGGAATGAATTTTGGCATCCACAGGTGCCTGCAGGTGTGATTCAGTGCAAACATCCAAGCAGGTGCTCAGCTAAGTCACTGTGGCCCTCACAGGGTCCTTCATGCTTAACAAAGATTGCACAGAGTCCACCTCTGAAATATGGCTTCACATCCTCTTCTGTCTCCACTGCCTTTGCCTTCATTTACCTCCTTGAGACATCCTGCCTAGGCAGTTCCAGCACCCTTATGACTGCATTTTTCTGGTCCATCCTCATGAGCATTATCCTTATAAACTGCAGCCCAGCCCTGCCCGGCTCTCTTTGTTCAGTGAGGAGGACTCTGTACAGATACATGCTGACCACCCATCTTTGCTGTGCTGTGAACTCCCCAGTCTCCTACCTGCAACCCAGTCTTGCCTCATGGCATATCATTTCTGGAACGTGCCTTGTGGCTTCGCACTTCAGTCTACCCCGGAGCACATTGTGGAAGCAATCCATCCTTCCCATTATCCAGGCATAGTCTCTCCTTATGCTTAAGATTCAGCATGAGAGCTGTCCGTCATGGAAAGCCTTTCTCCCCTTCTTGTGTTCCTTCTACACATCCTTATTATAGCATCTACTACAGTACACTGCAGGGTTAGTTAACAGACCTAGGCTTGGAATACCTGACAAGCAGGAAGGATGTCTTACTCATCTCTGCATCTTACACTTACACGTACTAGCAATAATAAATGTGCAGTAAGTATTTTTTGGATTCAATTACATCCCTAGTCTGTAAAACAAGAATCCCAAGAGAGGAATAAATGATGAACTGGGACAGGGACGAAGCAGCCCAACCATAGAGACAATCTATGAGCAGCTATTTGGTGAACCTTGGTCCTATTGGTTGCATTGAGTTTGCTCTTCATGTTCACTGGAGCTTAAAATGAACATCTAGAAAGAGCCCACAGAAATGTGGACAAATGGGAATGTGATGTGCTCGTCTCAGCCCCAGGGGGGTTTCCAAATCAGGGCTGTCACCGCCCTTCAACAGCTCATTCACTTGCTGCTTTCATCTGG
Source organism: Fukomys damarensis (assembly GCF_012274545.1). Taxonomy (NCBI): domain Eukaryota; kingdom Metazoa; phylum Chordata; class Mammalia; order Rodentia; family Bathyergidae; genus Fukomys; species Fukomys damarensis. The sequence continues at coordinate 15,436,004 of NW_022900920.1, read as the reverse complement.
GGCAAGTTCTCCTCCACATTCTTCTCCGATGCAGTTTGACTAAATATGAAGGGCGCATCGATAGCTGAAAGGCTAACATCTCTTTCCTTCACATAACACAAAGGAGGCGCACTCTTGCCTAATGGCACTTACTTAGCATCTCTCTCTGATGCTGTGTATCTGTAGGGTTTAAATTTTGCAGATGCTCTGACCCAGTAGAACAAGATCTAGAAAAGAGATAGGAATTCAGGGGCCAGCATGTCCTAGATGGTGACGATGACTCCATTAAGACTCTCACTCAGGACAAAATCTTCCAGTTGTCTCTCTGTGTTTTCTCTGGTATTCCACATCCTATCCACTGAGATATCTTGTTGTTACCTGAATCCAGCCACATAGTGCCACCCACCCTGCCCTGCCCTGGTTGATTCCTTGTCTCAAAGCAAATGTCAAGGGTGTGGTGGTGTCCTCATCAGTTTGTGTTCCTTTTCTTGCTTCTCTGCTTAAGCTGCCCAGCCTTCTGTATTTTCTGGCAATAAGCTGGAAGGCCTGGAAGTCTTTTCCAAGCTGTAACTGTCTCCCTGGGATTGTCTTCCCCAAATACCACCATCTCCTTTCAAGCTTTGTTCAAATTAACTTTCTTAAAGAGGTCTAATGTAAGCATCCTTTAGCACTTTCTTTTATTTCCTTCGCATTTATCAGTTTTTGAAAAACTCCACAGTTTGCTTTTCCACTTCCAGTTTTGTTTGCTGATTGTCTCTCTAATCTAGAATGTAAGCCCCATTACATGTAATGGGGAGGTTCTGCATATGGTTTGCCCAGTAAAAATTACAGGAACCTAAAAGAGTCCTTAGTCCATAGTAGGTGCTCACAACACTGGCTAAATCAACGAATGTAAATGTTATAGAGTTATAGAATTTAACTGTTATAGAGTTTCTTTTTTAAAGTCAGTTCAAGGCAAGTAAGAGGTGGAAAGAGTTGGACTCCTAGGGAGCACACAGTAGGCACTGAATGAAGTTTAGGAACACTAACTTCACTGATGTCCAGGGGTCTCCCTTCCCCACTGGAAGACCTCTCTTCTGTGAGGTCTTCAGCTGGCCTCTGCTCTCGTGCTCAGTATAGGGAGTGAGCATAAGGGACCAGGCTCTGATACCTTTAATGTGTCCCAGGGCAGTGTCTGGTAACAAGTCACAGCACATGTTCCCCAACAGGTGCTTCGGGACTGAATGAGCAGTTGCAAATCTATCTAGACTTGATGGTTTCCAGGGCTGATGTCATTGATTATCTACTGAGCAGGGAGTCACCTCATAAGGACTGAAGGGCAGATAGACTCATGGTCCAAAATCCATCAAAGGGGCTTCTTTGGAGGATATTACTTATTTGTAAGGAATGATATTATTCAGTGAAAATGTTCTACCTATCCAGGAAGATTTGGGATCAGTAAACAAACAAACAAAAAGTACTCCCATGAACACCAGCCAAATACATCTCTTCTTTCCAAAGGTACTTTTAGAAGAGAAAATTAATCGAAGATTAATTAACCAATTAAATTAAATACTATCTCCAAAGACAAAAGTGAAAATAAAAGTAGAAAAGTGAGGATAAAAACAAAATGGGAAAAATTGTTTTTCAAAGACAAACCCAGAAGGTATTAGAAAATGCCAAAGTAACTAAAAAAGCATGGTTTAATGTATACATAAGCTACAACATATGTAAAGAAAATATTTCAAGATTATTTCAAATGCTGGATTTTGTCAAATTAAATACAGATAGCTGACCTTGTGTAATAGACTATACTGCCTGACGAAAGTTGGAACAGCTGGTACAAACACATACCAGATTAAAGGGCGAATGCTAAGACCCAGTGCACCCCAACGTGAGACCTTAGGGAAAAGTGATTCCAGAAGATGAGTTTCCACACTTGGATGTAGTACAGGACCCTGTGGATTATTGAAAATTCAGATTCCCAGGCTCCATTCTGCTGAGCTTGAGAATGGGTGGATTTGGAATAGGACCCCAGAAGCTACCTTTGTGGCCTGGCTATGTTCCGGACCCCTACCCAGTTCTAATATGACTGATGCATCTCAGTTTGCTACAGGAGGGACAGTAGGAGGTCGGGAGGAAGGCTGGGGAAGGGACACCCTAAGAGAAGCCTCATCCAGCACTCACCTGTGGAACAGCAAGATGGTGAGTACCAGCCAGATGGTCCCCTTGCCTGTAGGGGAGGGTGTTGGGGGTGAGAGGACTCTCAGGGCCAAGGATAGGAGAACCCCTGAAGACAAACAGTCTCCACTCAGTAGGGAGAGTCATTCGTTGTGGAAATAAAGATGACCTAGACTTATTTCTGCTTAACAAGAGGGATGCCATCAGATCTTTTTTTCTCTTTATTACTCACATACATCAAAGTTTGATTTAAATGTCTCTTATTTCAGGTGTTCTTAAATGTTGAGTACATGGTGATCTCCCCAAGAGCTTGTTGAGCATGCAGAATCCTGGGCCTCACTCCCAGACATGGCTACATTCCTGGATTCTGCGTATTTCACAAGCCCCCTCCTCCAGATGTGAATGACAGGAGTAGTGTGAGGGCTGCATTTGAAAGCACTGCCCGGGGGCCACTGGGAGGAAAAGAGACGGCAGGGACTGGACTTGCTATGGCCCTCTCTCAGCAGCAAGCTTTGGGGATCTGTAACCATTCATTCTCTCTCTCATTACTGATCCACAAAATGGAGATAATAGAAATTTCTAGCTCCAAGTGCTTCCTCTGTGCCAGGCACTTTGCCTGTATTTGCCTCATGAATCCCTTTCATGTAGATGCCCTTTGCACCCACAGATGAGGAAAAGATCTTAAGTGACCCACACAGCACAGCCAAGCTGAAAGCAGACTCAGTGATGGTGGCCACACACTCAGGCCCCACTCCAGGTACTGCACCCTGTTGTGTGCACACTGTGCAAGCCTTTCTGTCTCTGGGATTGTTGGGATGATGACCAGCACAGGACCTGGAAAGGTGAAATGCAGGTGCAAGGGACACGAGAAGGCAGCAGAGTCTTAGGGAATGATGTGGAGCACATGCATTTGTCGGGCCCTTGCATTTCTTCAGTACCCAGATCGATACTGACAATGATACAGAGATTATACATGAATCCAGAAGATAGCTCTCAGGCTAAATATCTAGGATCCCAGAGCAGGAAAGCTCCCATCTTCTTAGATGTAGATATTCTTGCCAGAGTAGGTGGGAGGATCCAGAAGGAAGTGCCTCTGAAAAGTACAAAGAAAAACCTGTCATGTCTCATCATAAGGTGACCTAAATTGTCTTATGGATATGGAGATCTCCCAGGGTCCCCTTCGCCCCTTCATTGATGGCGTGTGACATCCAGGAAGCTGGAACGCTGTTAGTCCATTTCCTCCCTGGTAAAATGGAAACGATAATATGCTATAAGGTAGATGAGAACCTTGAGCAGACACTGCTTGTCAAGGGCTGAGCCTAGTGCTGGGAACACAGATGATGCTCATGATGATGGGGATTTGCTGGAGAAGATGATCTATTCACTGACCTTCAGGTGGGGGCGGGGCTGCCTTTTCCCCAAAGATTGGCTTGCTCTTCATCTCGTGGAAGGTTCTGGAAGGTGTTCTGGCCGAGTCGAGGTGTATTTTGAAGGCATGTGGGGCACTGTGTGTGAAGACCTATGGGACAAGAAGGATGCACAGGTGGTGTGCCAGCAGCTGGGCTGTGGGACGGCCATCTCTGCCCCCGGAGAGGCCTACTTTGGCCAGGGCTCCGGCCCCATTCTTCTGGATGATGTGCGGTGTTCTGGGACTGAGGCCTCCTTGGAGCTGTGCCCCCACGCCGGCTGGCTCACTCACAACTGTGGGCACGGGGAAGACTCTGGTGTCATCTGCTCCGGTAAACTGCTTTCCATCTTTTCTGAGAGTTGATTTATTTTCCTGTCTTTAATCATTGCCTCAGTCTTCACCTTTCTCCCCAGTGTTTGAAATGGCTTTGCAATGTGTTATTTGATGATGACAAAAGCCCCGTCTGTTTGGGGCCTCAGCCACCTTCCCAAGCAGGACACTCACATGGAACCTCTCCACCATGGTGTACAGGAAGCAGCTAGATCCCCCACATTAACTTCAGTCCTTTTGGGTCTCTTGAGAAGCCAACAGTAACCACATTCAAAAGAATGTTAGGTTTGAAATGAAAAGACAGTCCAGTCACAGGATGGGTTATATAATTTGTGGATCTCAGGGCAAAATGAAGATATAGGTCTTCTTTTTCAAGAGTTATGAAGAATTTCAGGACAGCAACCACGTGGCATTAAAGAAAGGGCGAGCCCTTCTGCTCTCAGGCCTTGAGGGCTTGCGGTGAAGCTGATCTCCATGGGCATCTCTCTGTGACTCCGACTCCTTTCCCTGTATCTGTCTTTCTGTTATGCCTACCATGGCTTTTCCCATGTCATTTAGCTTTTCTAACTAAATGGAATCATCATCTGAACAATGATCATAGTGCTGCTGTGAAGATGATTATTGCTAATTCTGATCACTAATTTATAATTCCATAGCCTAAAAAAACAGATTTTCTGGTTCAAGGATTTAGCACAGTGGTTCCACCACCTGTCTCTGAAGCACGAGGTGCCGAGTTCGATCCCTGGTGCCAAAAAAAAAAAAAAAAGATTGTCAATATTGTCAATGATGCTTTGCCTAATTCTGCTTTTTGAGGAAATCAGTCTTCTAGAGAGAGAGAGCAGCTGTGTCACTAATAAACTGACCTTGGATGGGGGCACAAGGTATAGAATCAAGAGAAAGAGGAGGCCAGGGATTTAGCTCAGTGGTTCTGCCGCCTGCCTCGCAAGCGCAAGGACCTGAGTTTGATCCCCAGTACAAAAAAAAAAGAGGCAAAGAAGGGTCCTTCCTTGCTCCTCAGCTGCTGACTCTTGGGTGGGAGGCCCTTCTCCCTCACGTTCCTGCTGGTGCCTCCAGGTTCAACCCTCTAGGAAGCTGAATCCGAAGCATCATCTGGTAGCCAACATCTAAGCACTTGACAAGTATTTATTGTGGGAGGATTTGAGATCTAGTAGTTAGCAAAAATATCTCTGTCCTGTGGGATTGAGCCACAGCCCCCTCTATGTGCCAACTTCATGAGAATGAAGCATATCCAGCTTGGTGACTGCAGGGACATGAGCCCTGTCCTGGCTGGGACCTTTCCCAATGTAAGCAATGTATGCTGCCTTGGGAGCAGAGCTCTGGTCCAAGAAATCCCCATTCCCAAAGCCTCTCACTGTTTTAGAGGAAACAGGCAATCCCAGCTCTCCAACCTCCTGGACCCCTGGGTCTTGTCTTAGGTTGAAGCTGCCAAACAATTCCCAAAGTCCTTCCTGTGAGTCCTTAGCCTGGGCCGGACAGGGAGGCCTGTTATCTCATCTGGGTACTCCAGACAAACTGGGGGCAGTCTCATAGGTAGCGTGCCCTTGGGCCAAGCACTCTGAGAGGGAGACAGGGGCTGAGAAGAGTCCAGTTAACAAACTACTTTAAAAATAAATCTTACTTCAGGGGATTTAAAAGTAATTTTCAAGTATATTTTCGTGCGATCATTCTCAACCAGAAGCGATTTTCCTTCCCAGGAAACATTTGACTGTCACAACTGAGGGGAGGGGAGCTACTAGCATCTATGGGTGGAGGCCAGGGATGCAGTTAAACAACCTATGATAGGCCATACAGCTCCTTACCACCAAAAATGTTAATAGTGCTCAGGTTAAGAAACCCTGCTTAGCCGGGCATGGTGGCTCACCCCTGTAATCTCAGCACTTGGGAGGCTGAGGCAGGAGGATTGCTATGAGTTCGAGACCAGCCTGGGCTACGTAGTGAATTCCAAGTCAGTCTCAACTACATAGTGAGACCCTATCTCAAAAACACCGTTCTTTAGAATCAAGCATATGCAATAGGAGGTATTTGCTTTAATAACTACTTATTAATTAATAATTGATAATTGCTTTAATTATGAAAGCAAATTTGTCTACAGCTTCTTCCCACAGTGTTTGCCTGGGTCCACTTTCACTCCCACCAATAATTTCCTCTGGCTATCCACTGATTAAACTTGATTAAAATTACCTTGTTCTTTTCAAAGGAATAAACTAATTTCTTATAAATACGCTCTTTTGACATTTTAATGAAATTATTATTGGACTCCTAGAATGCCATGTATTGTAAGGCTAGGTGTATCAAATCTCGAAATGATTTTGCCTAAGAGACAGCCTCAAAATATGAATTCCATTGGGTCACATAGTACTTGTGGGTTTTCTAACCATTCTTAGGTGTGCTGTTTTATGATCTTTCCTTTGCAAATAAGTAAACAAGTTTAGGGATAAAGTTAAGTCAAGGCTAAGGTTAATTGCCATAACCAAAGTTATGCAGCAAATATTTAAGCCTGTTGACTCTACATCCAGTGCCCCTATAGCCTAGAAAAATTGCCCTGAGCCTCAGCAAAATTCACAAATATTCAGAACTGTCTTAGACACTCTGCTAGCAGCTTCGTGATTCTACCTAACAGAACTCCCTCTCCAACATACCCACATACCCTGTGCCCTGGCAAGCTCCCCAGATGCAGAAAATCCTGTGCTGAGATGCCCTGATTTGTTTAAACTGGAGCCTATAGGACACCTTCCCACTTAACCAAAACTCACACTTCCCTCACTGCATTCCCGTGACTTCTCTCTTCTCTTGATGTTGGCAGAAATTCAGTGAATGCTAATAGTTGAAATGAGTAATGGACTCCATAAGGGAGGGATGACGATGGATTAGTCAGTTCTGGTATTTCTAAAACAAATTCCCTGAAGAGTACAAGCCCTACACAGATCTCTGAAATCCTATTATCTTTAAAAGTAACTTCCTTCCAGGTTATAGTAAAACCATATTTATTTTACTATGAAAACAATGTCTGGAATACCCAGCATTCACCTCTTAGGAAGATTCAATCTATTTAGCATTGGGTGTCCCTAGTCCCAAACTCAGGTGAGGAACTTAGAAAACCAACCTAGTTGAAGGTCCTGGACTATTCCTGACTGTGGAGATGAGACTGATATGTTTGTGTTTCAACAAATAATGAAAATAGTCCAAAAAACTTTCCTTCCAAGAAGGTAATGTCCAGTCTTTTTGAAGTGACCCTATATAAGACTAATACCAGGCTGAAGTTTCTCGGGGGATCATAGCAGTGTTTCAACAGCCAGCACTTCAGCAAGTACAGGGCATTGAAGAATTTTTGTCGTCTCTGACAGGCTCAAGTTATAGCCCTCTTTCTTCTTCTTTCTCGTAGAATACGAACACGAAACTTCGGGTGATTTTGGTAAGAGTCACTCCTTGGTATGCCTTTAGCAGAACACCCCCAAATTCTCTCAGTAGCTTATTTTGCTTCCCAATATTATCCAGGAGGTGGAGGAGGGACAGAAGACAAACAATTTAATTAAAAGGACTCAGAAAATTTTAACAACGAGTTAATCAAAAGGACAGAAGAGCAAAAGGAAGCTACCCTGCCTTGAACCACGATGGAAATATTTTCTTCCCAAACCTTTTTTTAAATTTGATTTTACTCTTTTTTGGCGGGGGATTGAACTCAGGTGGGCATGGTGCCACTGAAGCTAAATACCTGGCCCTCTCCTCAAACTTTTGCTCTTTTGGCCCAAACACATTTTAGAAAATGAGATGAGGTTCTGAACATGGTATAATAAATTACCACTAAGGGATGTAATGGCACTCAAATTGGACTAAAGAAAAGACTGACTTCAGACACCTGAATAATGCATCTGAGGTTGGAAAGGCAGTAAGCTCAGCCCTGGGCATTATGTCCCTTTCTATCTCCATTGAGCAAATTTAGAGAATGTGGAAAAAAGCATGCCCTTATTAACCCGAGTCCTCCAAAGTCCTCCTTCTTTGACGTCCCCTTGTGAGTGCACTTCTCTAAGCACTTGACTCTTGCATGTTTGAAGGGATATTTGCAAAAATAATCCAGTTTAAAAGAGCAATCTGTACTAAATGGCTGAGCACCTGAACACATCATCGATTCCTCCATTTCTACTACCCAGAACCTGCAGAGTACATACCCCCAGCACACTGTTAGTTCAGCAATCTCTTCCAACATACACGTGCTGATACTTGTCCAATAAACTTGGGCAGACAATTTTGCATGGCAATGATACCTTACTTATTTCTCTTTGTTTTTAGATGCTAAAATCTTAACACCATTTCCTGGTGGTGAGTCAAAGCTTTTTTTAACTCCTTGTGTGATGTGACTTGGTGGGTTACATGCTTCCAACTGGTGGTATATTTCTAACCATGCAAACACTACCCCACAAGATGATTTCACCTAAGGCTCCCTATGCATTTACCACATGCCTGAAACTCTGTGGGGTTTGGTTTGTTTTGTTTGATGCGTGAGGGAGGGTCTGTCCTTTTTCCCACTCCTCTCTGTCCATTAAACTCATTCCTTCTCTTCTCCAAGCTTTGAATGCATTGTGATTGCTTAAAAAAGACAGCTCCACCTCTCATGCCCTATTATGCACCCTCAAAATATTATGAACATCCCCACTTCTTCGTGGCACTTGGTAGAGTTACAAATTTCCACTTAGTTTTAGATTAAACTGACTACCTCCTCCAGACTCTCAAGGTAGACTCTAATCTCTGTGACAGTAAGGACATCACTGACCACAAGGACCACAGTTCTATCTACACGGCCCAGCATATGTGCGATAAGTTGGAGGCATGGTTAGGTGTGGATTGATGCAGAATAGGTTTCTTCTAACACGCAATATTTTTGTATCTTCAAAAGACTGGCCACAGATGCGACTGGTGAATGGGTCTGGCAGATGCTCTGGGCGAGTGGCAGTTTTCTACCACGGCCAGTGGGGCCGAGTTTGTGATGACCACTGGGACATGCAGGAAGCCCACGTGGTGTGCCGGCAGCTGAGCTGTGGGCCTGCCCTCGCAGCTCCCGCGGAGGCGCAGTTTGGCGAAGGCACAGGCGAGTTCCTGCTGGATGACGTGGACTGTGCCGGGACAGAGAGTTTCCTGGGACAGTGTCCCCATGCCGGCTGGCGACGGCATAACTGCGGTGCCGGAGAAGATGCCAGTGTCATCTGTGCAGGTAAACAGCCACTCTTCCCTTCAAGTCCTTACCCAGATTGCATCTCCGTGGATGCTCTCAGCAATACCTGCATAGATAGAGTCCTAACCTGTGTCTGCCACTTGTGTGGGCCAAAAGTCAAGAGACATCAGTGATTTGAGACCTTCGACCTGAACTCAGAAAATTGCTGATACTGAAATGGATTTTTGCAGAAAAATTGTGGAAGGTATTGGTGGTTCCATTATGAGGACTAAATTTGAAAATATCTGCTTAAAAGAGACTCCACGTGGAGAATGAGGTGAATTTCTCACTGGGTGTGTTCTGCCCCCCCCTTTTTTTTATGCTGTGTTCACCAAAGAGATAAAGATTCTAACCACTAAAGCTCTTCAGTCTAGTAAAGGTGATAAAAGGAAGAATTGATAAATTAGAATATCTCCAGTTGGTCCTTATGATTGTGAGTTTAGTCCATGTATCGCAAATCATAAGTCATTGAAGAAATAGTAATTATCAGTCTGGAGCAGGTGTTCCTGGCCTTAGCATCTATGTATTTGTGGCTAGGTAGGTGCTGCCCTGTGTAGTATAGGATATTTTGCAGCGTCCCTTACCTTTACCCACCAAATGACAATAATACCACACTCCAGTTGTGACATTCAAAAATGTCTTCCACACTGCCAGTTGTCCCTTTGAGAAGCAAATTGTGCCCACCTGAGAACCACTGTCAAACATATGACATATTATCCATACTAAGAAGAAAAACTTGTGCACCAGTGAGGAAAGAAAACACTCATTCAGTGTATCTACAGTAGTGGACTTAGTCACTAGGCAGAATTTCCAGTGCACTCCAGCAGAGAGACTGTGACTATAACACGTTATATGAACATAACACGTTAACCTCTAAAGTCAATTCAAATGGTTCCATTTCTGATGTGCCCATGTGTATGTGTTGCTTTGCTTTTTCATACAGTTTTGTCCATCCTCCCCTTGATTTTTTTAATTGTTTAGGGTTAGGATTCAGAGGTTCATCTGAACAGTCTATTCTATACAACCACTGGGGTACACATGTGTTGTAGATGAAACAACTGTTTGCATTCTGATCACCTTCCAAAAGCCCTACTTATGACCACATAAGGATTTGGAGGAATATTCTTCATTCACATCATAACACTTGGGGTCAAAGCACAGCCACAATTAATCTATCATGTGTCATTAAAGCGATACATTAACCAGTTGTGCACTTGGTGATTTATTAGAGTCATCTGAACTAAGACAGAATCAACATTTTTATTTCTTGGAGTCACATCCTTTCATCCTAAAATTCATTTTAATTAAGCCTCTCTATAAATAATTACCCTTTTATAAAATAGAACTTGTGTTTTTACTGGTTAATGGAGACTGAGTATTTAAAGCCTACCTCAGATAAATCCATGCTTTTTTTTTAATGTATCCAATGTTTTCCATCTGTCTGAGCAGGGAGTGAGAGAAACATATGAAAGAAACAATGTGATACTTAAACATGTGTTTGAACATTTATTTCACTTAAAATTATGGTCTCAAGGTGTGTTCATTTATCTAAAAATGTCTCAAGTGCATACTTCCTTAGGGCAGAGTAGTACTCCATTGTATTAAAAAAAAACACTTTCTAAGCTGGGTGTGGTGCACACCTGTGATCTCAGCACTTGGGAGGCTGAGGCAGGAGGATCACTGTGAGTCTGAGACCAGCTTGGGCTACATAGTGAGTTCCAGGTCAGTCTCACCTTCATAGTGAGACCCTGTCTCAAAAAACCAAAAAACAAAAAGACTTTCTTTATCCATTCCTTCATTGATGGGCATCTGAGCTGTTTCCAAGCCTTAGCTATTATCAGTTGTGAGACTACAAGCATGGGTGTGCACAGATCACTATGCTATGTGTCATCTGTGTTTAACTCTTTTGGGAAGATACTCAGAAGGGAAAGATCGAGGTCAAATGCAACCCTTAGTTTTAGTTTTTTGCGAAAGCTCCATACTGGTTTCCATATTGTTTGTAGCAATTTACACTTCCACCCACAGTGGAGAAGGGTTCGTTTTCCCCCACAGCCTCACCAGTGTTTGTTAGTGGTTGATTTCTTGATGATAACCGTTCTTTCTGGAGTGGGATGGAATCTCAGTGTTGTTTTAATTTGTATTTCTCAAATGACCAATGATGTTGAACATTTTTTCATATATTTATTTGCTGTTTGTACATTTTCACCTAAGAACTGTCTATTCATTTCAGATGCCTATTTTTGGATTGGATCTTTAAATTTAGGGGTTTGATTTTTTTTTTTTAGTTCTTTATATATTCTAAATAGTAGTCTTTTGATGAATAGCTGCTAAAATTTTTTCCCATTGTGAGTTATCTCTTCATTCTGTTGGTGGTTTCTTTTCCTATGCAAAAGCTTTTTAAAATGACAGCCCAATTATTGATTCTTTGTAATATTTCCTTTAGGCTCAGGGCTTTGTTCCTAAACATTTTGCTCACACCTATGTTTTCAAGACTTTTACCTATTTGATTTTCCAGCAGATTAAATTTTTATACTTAAATATTTTGATCCTTGATCCGTTTTGGTTTTAGTTTAGTGCACGGCGAGAGATGTGGGTCTAATTTTAATCTTCTGAATGTGGAAAGCCAGTTTTCCCAGCACCATTTATTAAAGAGGCTGTCTTTCCTCCAGTGAGGGTGTTTGACCCCCTTGTCAAAGATGAGGTGAGTGAGTGTGGTTGGATTTGTTTCTGCATCTTCTATTCTATCCCATTGATCCTCTGATACGTTTTTTTGTTTTGTTTTGTTTTGTTTTTTGCCAGCACCATGCTGTTTTTATCACAGTAGCTTTGTAGTACAATTTCAAGTCTGGGGTTGTGATGACCCCTGTCTTGCCTTTGTTGCCAAGAATTACTTTTACTATTTTAGGTCTCTTCTGATTCCAAATGAATTTTGGGACTGTTTTCTCTTGTTCTTTGGCATATGTTTTTGGTTATTTTGATCAGGATTGCATTAAATCTGTATAAAAGCTTTGGAATGCCCATTTTTGATATATTGGTTCTGCCTATCCAAGAACTAGGGATATCTTTCCATTCTCTGATATTCTCTTCAATCCCCTTTTTTCAGACTACTGTAGTTTTCCATGAGAAGGTCTTTTATTTCCTTTGTTAGATTGATTCATTTTTCTTGGTGTTACTGTGAAAGGTATTATTTCCCTAATTTCTCTTTCAGTGAGTTTGTTATTTGTGTATAGGAATGCTATTGATTTTTGAGTGTTTACTTTATATTCTGCTGCACTGCTGAATTTGGATATTAAATGTAGGAGTCTTTTGGTGGAGTTGGAGTCTGCTGTGCAGAATACCATGTCATCCCCAAATAGTGATAATTTAACTTCTTCCTTTCCTATCCTTATTCCTATTATTTCTTTCACTTGTCTAATTGCTCTGGCTAATGTTTACAGAACTATATTGAATAGGAGTGGTGATAGTGGGCATCCTTGTCTTATTTCTGATTTTAGAATGAAAGCTTTCAGTTTTCAGTATAATGTTGGCTGTTGATTTGTCATGGATGGCTTTTCTCAGATTGAAATAAAGAGCTTCTATTCCAATATTCTGTAGGGTTTTTATCATGAATGAATGTTGGACTTTGTCAAATGCTTTTTCTGCATCTACTGAGATGATCATGTGGTTTTTGTGCTTGGCTCTGTTAATATAGTGTATTACATTTATTAATTTGTGTGTGCTGAACCATCCCTACACCCTGGGATAAATCCCATTTGGTTATGGTGTATGTATAATGTTCTTGATGATTTGCTGCATTCTGCTTGCCAGTATCTCATTGAGGATGTTTGCATCTATGTTTATTAAGGAGATTGGCCTGAAGTTCTCTCTTTCGTTGGATCCTTCTTTGGTTTTGGTTTCAGGGTAATGCTTGCTTCCAAGAATGAGTTTGGGAGCACTACTTCCCTTTCAATTTCATTAAAAAGTTTGAGGAGTAATGGCATTAGATCATCTCTAAATTTCTTGTAGAAGTCCTCAGTGAATCCATCAGGATCTAGGCTTTTCTTTGTTGGTAGAATTTAATTAGCCTTTCAATTTCATGGACTGATACTGGGCTATTTAGAATTTTATATCTTATTTATTCAGCTTTGGTAATATGTATGCATCTAGGAATCAGTCCACTTCTACATTTTCTATTATATTAGAGTATGTGTTCTCAAAGTAGGTATTGATGATGTTCTGGGTTTCTGCAGGATTCATTGTGATTTTACCCTTCTCATTCTTAATAGCATGAATTTGAGTATTTTCATTCCTTTGGCTAAAGGTTTGTCTATTTTACTTAATCTTTCAAATAACCAGCTCTTTAATTCATTGATTGTTTGTATTGTTTTCTTAATCTCAGTTGCATTAATTTCTGCTCTGATCTTTATAATTTCCTCCCTTGTGTGTGCTTTGGGTTTAACTTCTTATTCTTTTTCCGGAAGCTTGATGTTCAACATTAGGTTGTAATGACCTTTATTTGCCATTTCTGTATTCCTAGGTGATTAAGGTAATCTTACCATTTTTGAAAATGGTGTTGGGTTACTCTCCTCCCCCCAAATAATTATATGGTAGCATAATGCCTACCACAATTTAAAGGAGAAATCTTGGTAAGTTGTTTGTTTAGTTCATATGAATGCATGACAAGTGTTTATTCACTCTCTCTGGAACTCAGAGTAACTGGAATGGTTGAGACCATGCTGCCATGAACTCTTTGATGTTTTAACAGCCACTGAATTCTCAACCCTTCCTCCTACAGAGAACACAGAAGAGTCCCTGACAATGCTCCAAGGTAAGAGGTATTTTTGTGATTAATTTATGTTATTAGTCCTTACATGGTACAAATTTTCCTTTTGGTTTATAGCCAAAATTTTTATTATAATGGATGAGCCACATTTGGATGAATGTTCATATTTTGGAGAAAATTTGCATTGGTTTCCTAGTGTGTTGGAAAGCTGGTGAGTCCTATAGCTAGTAAATCCAATGGGGATGCATCCAAGATAAGCAGGTATATAATAAGCCAAAGCTGAGCTTTGAGATGAGGAAAAGACAATGTGTTTGGCACCAGAAGATATGAGTTTAATTCCATTTCTACCACTTGGTGTAGCTATGGTCAAGTGACTTGCACCTTTTTCAAAGAGGAGAATAAATACTGCTTCACCTAGGCTAGAGGAGATCATAAACAAGGAATAAGAGCCAACTTTTATTGAGATTTACAGTGTTCCACATACTGTTCTAAGGATTTTAATTGCATAGTTACTAGTTGTTTAATTTTCTAAGATCAGAAAAGCTTTGTTTTTGAAATTTATTTTTAATAGTAATATGTATATAGTTGCAAAAAAATCAAGCAATACTACAAGGCTTGAATAATACAAATAAAAAGAACAAACCTACCCCCTGTCTCCCAACCTTATTTCTGTCTATAGAGGCAGCGTTTTTATATTGTGGATCACCTTACTGGATATTTACATCCGTATTTCCAATCTGTATGAACATATTGTTACTGACTTTTCAGTTTTAGATCTTGTCTCTTCAGTTTGTACTTTAATGAAGTTTAGTCACTCTATATGTAATTCTATCACAAGTTCTAATTAAGTTAATATGCAACATTTACATATGATGACGATGTATACATCGATCCAATAGTCATGTAGTATATTGTATTTTCTTTATTGTATACTATTTTTCTTCTTTTCCCTCTATTTAATATTTATGCTGTTTTTTTTTCATTTCACATGTAGAAACTAAATAGAAGAAAACCTTTCTATATATAGCTACATAGTACACATTTTAGGCCTCATAGTTAATTGATCAACTCATGGTGTGCCTGTATCACAATCAAATCTCACAAAAACAGGCACCGAGCTAGAACTGAACTATAGACCTTAGTTCCCTGATATCTACTGTAGTGGATGAACCAATTTTAGATTCTTTATACCCATAGTGTTTAACTTTCACAAATAAAGAGCAAAATAAAAGATAGACAATAGGAAATATTTTATGTTAATACTTTTATCATTAGTGTGTCTTCAAAACAATCAATCCAGCAAATACTTCTGAGATTCTTAGGTCCACACTGCTGCATTTCATCAGGAATTTACTGTATCTTATGATATATATTTCAGACCTGTCACGTTGAAGACTTGTTGAAAATAAGTATGAAGGTCAAGTAGAATTATCCAATTTCATTGACAAGTAAACATTTAAATTTATTTATACCAATAGGTAATAAAAATTCAGTAGCTGTATTATCAAGTAAGAGAACATTTTTGGGCTGTTTTCCCTGAAAGAATGGCTGTAAAGCTATTTTACTGAATGACTCATCATAAGCTGTCCCCTACAATTGGATTTGTTTGGAAATTATTTCCAGGGTGTCACTCCTGTAAATTCACCAATTTCCTTAAAAAGAGATAATGGTACCTTTGTTTTGAAAAAAACTCCTGGAAACCATTTTAAATGTACATGTAATGACTATCTTTAACCTTCAATTTGACCAGTGCCTCTGAGAGTATACAAGCTATCAGTTTTTATAAAAGACATGTTTCAAATTTTCTTTGCAAGAAGAATCATTTAGTGACATATAATGTCTATTTTTTATTGTCTGAGTTCCCCTTTATTCCTATATCATATAACAAACTGCCATTACTTGATAGTCAAACAACACCACTTCATTATCTAGTAGTTCTGAAGGTCAGATATCTAAAAGGGTCCTTCTCAGTTATAGCATCACGTCAGCTAGGCTGTGTTCATTCTGGAAGTCCTGGAAAAGGAAAATCCACTTTTTTTTGCTTTTTCCCATTTTTAGAAGCAACTTGAATTCCTAGGCTCTTGGCTCTAGTCCTCTATCTTCAAGCCAGCAGCTTAACACCTTTACTCTCTTCTGCCTCCTTCTTCTATTCTTTAGGACCTTGTGACAGCATTGGAACCACAAGGATAATCAGATAATCAGTATATTTGTTTAAGCAGCTAATTAGTAGCCTCACTTCCATCTGTAGCCTTAATTTCCCCTTTACCACATAACCTAACATGTTCACAGGATTGGGGGATTAAGATGTAGACATCTTTGGGAGAGGAGGCAATATTCGGTCTACTATCTTTGTACATGAAATAAAATTCTGTGTCTGGTACTAGGCAGTGGCTCAGAAATGGACTCGTCATTCACACACATTGAGCAGAGTGATCTAAACTACAAGTGTAGAGAAGGAAGGTGTGCTAGAAGACAGAGGTGCGTGCACCCGAGTCAACACGAAAAGATAGCAATAGCTCTCCATCTACTGTAGCATCCTCTGTCGAGGTACCTTATGGGTATTGTGAGTAATTCCCATGGCCGGAAGTGACATAGAACCAGTTTACCGAGTAGGAGAGAATGTGGGCGACCTACAAGCAGCACAATACCTACGAATAATTCAACACTTATAAACAGTGCAGCACCTCCAAACAGAAATGTCAGTCATACAACAGGCTTACCAGTAAAGCAAGCAGAACAAGCGAGTAACTGCCCTAGGGGATCCTGAAAATCCAAACCATCAGGCCAATCTGACAGAAAGCGGCTGGGGAATATTGAGCTCAAGAGGATTGAGGAGCAATGGCTAAGGGGTGGGTTAGCATTTCTGTTGCTTATGCAGTGATTGCTTCAGACTTGAGGCAAAACTACATCTTCTAAAGTCACAGAGAATCTGTGCTTCTGAACTGTTGCTTTCTATTAACAGAAGTTTCTTTATTTTAGTTCTACCTGTTGCCATCTCAGTTCAACACCCTCTTGAAACTGCTGCAATTTCAGCATCACCAGGTAGGACACCTCACCCTAACATCACAGGGTTTAGCAGAACTCCTCCTCTGCACAGGGTGGTAGCCAGCTACCATCTCTAGGACTGGCAGGGTTCCATGTGAGATCAAATGATTTAAGCAAAAACAGACTGAGATGGTCTGGATATCATGTTGTCCAGTTTCACTTTATATTTGATTATCTGTAATTTACTATCAAAGAACACAGTAATTCAAGGCTTCTCGTAGGCTTGAACAAATGCAAAGAGTAAGAGGAAAAAAAGATAAAAGTATAAATGAATGTGTGTGTGTTAAAAAAAAGAGAAATTATTGAAGGTCATCTTATATCTTTTGAATTTAAGAAATAAAGAAGACCACCTGCCTAATGTCTAGGAAGTGTAAAATTCAGAAAATTTTAATTATTTTTCCAAATGAGTCACATGGAGAGGCCATGCCTCTTCTTAATCATGCTGAACATCCTAGTAATGTCACCATTATGGTCCATTTTCATTTTATAGGTGATTTTAAATATAGAGAATGATAACATGCATCATAGGGAATACGCACCTGTGAATACTTCTTGCTTCTTTTTTTCCCATTTCCCTCGCCTCCCTTCAATCCCTCTTTCCCTCCTTATTTACAAAAGCTTTATTTCCACTGTTTCCTTCTATTTTTTCTTGCCCCTTCCTTCCTCCTCCCCTCCCTTCTCCCTGCTTCCCTTCTTGTTGGAATATTTATTCCTCATTTCCCAAGATCTATGACACGTTTTAATCTATTTTCCTTTTGTCGTTGTGCTTGTTGACACTGTCTCTACTCCATCGTTTGTAGCTGCTCACATTTGTGTTTTGCCAGCGTGTAGTTTATAGTCTGACAAGGTCGATGATAATCTCTAGTAAGCCCTTGTATCTTCACTGTTTTTGTGGCCACTGAGTACTTGAAACACAGCTAGTAGGAATTAAGATATTCTGTGTGTTTCAAGTCTACTCTAGCTCTTTCAAAGTCCTAGAGAAGTGGGGAGCTGGTATACAATGGGTAGGAAGTTTTAGTTACACGTGATGAATAAATTCTAGAGATTTTGCTGTATACATGGTACCTATAGTTAATAGTGTAGCATTGTACAGATATTTAGCATAGCATTAAATTTTTGTTAAAGTGGTATGACTTAAAATGTTCTTATTACACTCACAAAAAGGACACAAGGAAACTTCTGAAGGTGGTAGATATGTTTATCCTCTTGACTGTGGGAATATCACAGATGTATGCCTATGTCCAAATGCATCAAATTGCATATGTTAAACATGTACAGTTTTTTAGTATATCAATCATACCTCAATAAAGTTGCTTTTAAAAAAGATGTAGATCTATTTAAAAAAAGTAAAATTGCTAATTGACACTTATATTGGTTACAAATTGAAATTTTAGTAGTTTAGAAGTATTGGATTAAATAACATATAGCATTAAAATTAATTATACCTGTTTCTTTTCCCTTTTTAAGATGTGCCTATCAGAAAATTTACAATCACATACCTAATAATAGATTCAACTTAATTTCTAGTAAATAGCATTGCCTTATGCCTTTCAATCACTGTATTGAATGTTTCACATGAATTTTCTTATCCAATCTTCCCAACTGCTGGGTAGGGAGCATCTACAATCTCTGTTATCCTAATGCAGACACTCAAGCTCAACTAGGTCAGAATTGTCTCTGGGTTGATGGAATGATAACACAAAATCCAACTTTGGAGATCTAAAGCCAAATCTGTAGACTGTTCTAAACTCTCATTTAAATGACTTTAAAAACTCTACTGAATATTGCCTGGCGGTCACATTGCCTATTCAGAAACCAAAAGGACCACTTTGAGATGAGGGGAGCAGTTGTTCTCTGAGCCAAGCCCGTATTTAATTTTCATATTGTGCACAGACTCACATGTCCATAGCCTAGATGGTGGCAGCAGCTCTTTATTACCCCTTACCTCTGGCTTTGTTCCTGTCTCAGTCTGTTTCTTAAAATTCTGGGCTTTCTTAGCCAGGTGTGCTGACCCACACCCGTAATTCCAGCTCTTGGGAGGCTGAGGCAGTTCGAGGGCAGCCTGGGCCAAATAGTGACACACTTTCAAAATAATAATTTTTAAAAAATATTAGTTTTTTAAAAACGCTTTTTGTTTTTGTTTTGAGACAAGGTTTTGTTTTGCTATGTAGTTCAGGCTGTGTAGTCCAGGCCGGCCTCAAACTTGCAGGTTCTCCTGCCTTGGCTTCCTGAGTGCTAGGATTGCAGGTGTGTGCCACCAGCAGAAATTTAGCCCTTGTGACCACATAAGGGTATCCTTGAAGCCTCAGTGGAATTTCCAGTTGGCTGCAGTGCAGTGCTCAGAGAGGACTCAGGGACAATGGGTCTGAACCTACTCTCTAGTACCCCTGCAAATGTAGTCTTGCCCTGTCTCTTTATCGATGTGTGCTCCAGTTATCGCATCCAAAAAAATGGGACAGTCACTTATTTCAAGGAGCTGTGGTGAGGATTAAGTCAGTGAATCCTTATCAGCACACAGCGGAGAGCCTGGTGCCCAGTCAGTGCCCAGTGAGTACATCGTGTTTTCCTGTGGACGTGGGAAGAGGAGCAGCTTCTGCCCCGAGGCTGCCGGGCTGGAGAATGGGCCATGGTGCTTCTGCTGCTGCCATGACCATCCTGAAATTATTCCTCCCCAAGCCTCTGCCAATCACCAGCTAGCTTTCTGTATCTACGAATTTACCCATTCTGGATATTTTGTATAAATGGAACCATATGATATGAGATGGTGTTTTCATGTCTAGTGTGATGCTTTCAAGGCTGCCTGTTCCCTTTAAAATTCTTTGTTTGGAAAGCACTTGTGTAAAGGTAATTGAATTCTCCAGGAAATATGGAGCAGATGGAGGGTCCTTCTTTTTCTATTCAGTATTAAATCTCAGGAGTCAGTGGGTCAGGGATTTAGCTCAGTGGCACAGCTCGCAAGCACAAGGTCCTGAGTTTGATCCCCAGTACAAAAGAAAGAAAGAAAGAAAGAAAGAAAGAAAGAAAGAAAGAAAGAAAGAAAGAAAGAAAGAAAGAATTTCAAGAGTCATTTTCCTTGCTTTGTTTTTCTAAAAGCTCTATCACCTTCAGCTGTCCTGGTTGTTAACTACACAACCATGTCATCAGGTAGGTCAGGGAGCTAAAACAACAAAAACTAGGTGTGGTATATCATGTATGCCACATCTGGCATTTTAAGTCCAGATAAATGATAACTGGTGTCCAGGGATGGGACAAGTTCACTACCAAGGGACCTAGGGAGAACATGTGATGTCTGATGCCATCTGTAACACCAAACTGCTACCAAATGAGGAAAGATTTCATCTGTTTTGCTCATGACTATATTCCTAGCACCCATCGCAGTGCTTAGCACATTATAGGCACTGAATATATGTTTGTTGAATGAATAAAGAATGTGTAGGTAGTACATGTGTGGACAGTGTATTTGGCTCCTTATTGAATTAGCTTTGGTCTTGACCAGGAATAGTCCTGCAGACAGTCATCGCGGTGAATTTCTCCCCTCAAGAGACCCAAGCATCATTCTAAAAAATGTCAGTCATCCCTATTTACAATTACCCTCTTCACAAAGGAGTGGTAGCATTTCAGATATACACAAACTAACAAAGCCAGATGCTTCTAATAAATACTTCTTTATGTTTCAGTCACAACAGATAATGAAAAGTTACCAACCATCTTGTCCGGTAAGAGCAGTGACTCCATCATTAGTCTTGTAGATAGACACCTTACCATCCACATGGGACATGCAGGAGGAGGGGGGTCACTAGGTTATATAATGTCCTCTGAGGGGTCATCCAAGACAACTTTATGAATATCATGATTTTTAGAACTTTTTCCCGATTTTTAGTGACTTGTTTTACTACTGCTGAGTACCCTCATGCAGGACCCGGGAGGGTTAAGGAAGGGGAAGCACTAAGAGCACGGGGATCACACTCAGGAGCCTTCTGTGGCCACCTAAACTTGACTCCAACATCTTCTGAAATCTGGCAGTTCATTATGAATATGTGGCTAGACCAGATGTTTGGGTTAAGGTATGGATGATGTGGTGGACTTTTGCCAGATATTAGTTGAGTCCTCTTCTGCTGTGTGCTATGTCTGTCCTAGGAAAGGGACCTTGATTCCTAACCCCCAATCCAATGTTGTTTCAGATCTTCCTGTGGCGGACTCTGCAGCTGCCAATCGCAGGGCCAGTGTGCCTGGGCTCAGCCCACCAGGTGAGCAGCCTTTCCCAGGGACACACTGTTGCTCTTGTGAACTGTGGAGAGGGGTCACCGTGCCTGGAAGAAGCCTTGGGAAGTAGCACAGGTGGGGGCTGCTGAGCTACAGAAGAAAGCTCCAGAGTGAGAGAAAACAGATCTTGGCCTGAAGACCAGGGCTGCTCAGTTGGTCCTTCCAGATGACTTCAGCTTCTGGTCAGCTGTGCTTGCTTACTATTCCAAGGCAACACTGTAAAGTTCAGAAAATACAAAGAATAAGAGAGAAAATAATCACGTCCCCCTTACCTAGACATGACCAATGTTTACATTTTGTTAAATTGGTTCCATTTATAAAAAGAAATGAAATAATTACATATGAAGCTTCCAAGGCTGGGGATGTGGCTTGGTGGTAGAGCACTTGCCCATCTTGTGGGCAGCTCTGGGTTCAGTCCCCATTATTGCAAGTATGTAGATAGACAGAAAGACAGACAGACAGACAGACAGATAAGAAGCTCCCAACAACTCCAGCTCCAGTCTCTCCTCCTTTATATTTTTACACATATGAATTATATGATTTTTGTGTGTTCTTTTTTCACATAAATTATGCTAGTCTCTATGCAGTACAATTTCTCTACTCAGTGTCACATTTTTTAGATCAATCCATTTTGTTAAACAGGTGTGTATGCATGTGTGTGTCTCACTGTTGTTGACTGCTGTAGAATATTCTATTTTTGGAATATACTATTAAATTTAATCCATTTCCCCATTTTGCTAAATTTTCACATCTCTCATACTGTTGTCAAGGACCAAAGAGTGAGAAATAATCTATTTTAACACCTAGTTCTGCTTTGTTTAGTGACTAATGAAGAGCACATCACATTGTGGTGTGATTATCAAGCACTTTCTTTACTACAGTGCTATTATAAATCTGAGGTGGTTTAAAGACTTTTCTCAATTTTTAAGCCAGGTGTGATGGTTTGGATCAAAAATGTTTCCCCAAAGACTTATGTGTTCAAATAAGACTTTGCAACATGACTGGATCACGATATGCTAACCTCATGAGTGGATTGATTTGTTGCTGAATGGGCTGGTAGGAGGTGGAACCTACTGAGGAACTAGGTTACTGGGGCATAATCCAGAAGAGTGTACCTCGTCCCGGTTCTTTTCTGCCTTTGCTTCCTGGCTGCCATGAGGTGAGCAGCTTTTCTCTATGAGGCCATCTGCCATGGTATTTCTGCCTTGCCACAGGACCAAAAGCAATGAAGTCAGCTGACCACGGACTGAAACCTCTGACACCATGAATCAAAATAAATCTTCCCTCCTTTAAGTTGTTGTTCTCATGTATTTTGTCACAGCAATGAAAATCTCACTAACACACCAGGCAAATAAGGTGAGTTTGGCACTTACCCTTGTTTTTGTCTCTGCAGAAGCCTGGCCCAGGCTGAGACTGGCGAATGGCACAGGAAGATGCTCTGGACGGGTGGAGGTTTCCTACCAGGGTTCCTGGGGGTCGGTGTGTGATGAAGGCTGGGGCCTGCCAGAGGCACAGGTGGTGTGCAGGCAGCTTGGGTGTGGCCTGGCTCTGTCTGCCCCCCTTGGTGCCCACTTTGGCCCAGGCTTTGGAAAGATCCTCTTAGACAATGTGCGCTGCAATGGCACAGAGAG
>NW_022900920.1:15411509-15412699 GCF_012274545.1 Fukomys damarensis | reverse complement strand
TGTCAAAGCTTACATCATGCTTTCAGTTGGTCTCCAGTTTCATTACATATGTCTGTATAGAAACAAGTTTCACAAAACATTCACGTTTTATGAACTCTACTGTGTTTTATATGCTTTCATTTTAGAAAAACGCTGGTTGCTCCACACTAATAAGTTATAATCCAAAACTTTTAAGAGGACAGGAACAGAGATGGCAGCATAATTAGGGGAAAAGCAAAAATAGTTCCAGGGGTTCTTTCTAAGTCTTTTACCTTTCTTCTGACTTACACCCAAATGACTCATTTCCTACTCATTTAAAGAATTCGGAGGAGGGGGTGCTAGTTGCCAAATCTATGCTTCAGTGAAATAAAGAATTCAGTTCCTCTACCATCAAGAAAGTGAACAGAACCCACAGATGGGAAAAAATATTTGCAAACACAGTATCTCATAAGGACAGCCAGGTGTGGTAGCACATACCCATAATCCTAGAACTCTGGGAGGCTGACGTAGAAGGATTGCCAAATTCAAGCCCAACCTAGGTAACTTAGAAAAAGAGTTGGGATAATAGCTCAGTACAATGACCCTGGGTTCAATCCCCAGTATCATTCATTAGATAGACAGTATCATTCTTCAGATAGACAGACACACACACACGCACACACCTTGGTTCACAAACAATTCTTTACACAATTCTGGTCAGAAACCAAACTAGATGAGAACTGAATCACATTTCCCTATAAGGTTGGTTCAATGTTGACCTTATGGGGAAATGTAATTCAGTTCTCATCCAATTTGCTTTAGGACCAGAACAGTGGAAATAATTAAGTTTGTGAACCAAGGTACCACTGTATAAATCAAACTATAAGAATACCACTTCACAGCTACTAAAAAGGCTAGTATTAAAAACTTAGGTGTTGAGGATGTAGAAAATTAAGAACCTTTATATGATACAAAAACAACACAAATGTTTACAGCTGCATGATGCCATGTGTCTGTAATCCTAGCATTCTGGAAGGCTGAGGCAGGAGGACTGCCAAGTTTGAGCCCAGAGTAGACAACTTAAGAGATTTAGTGACCCTACCGCAAAAAACAGGAAAGGCAGGCTGAGCGTGGTGGTACATGCCTATAATCCCAGCATTTGGGAGGCTCAGGCAGGAGGAGGCCAGCCTGGGCTACATAGTGAGTTCAAGGCCAGCCTGAACTACATAGCC
>NW_022900920.1:15407355-15411471 GCF_012274545.1 Fukomys damarensis | reverse complement strand
ATGCCTATAATCCCAGCATTTGGGAGGCTCAGGCAGGAGGAGGCCAGCCTGGGCTACATAGTGAGTTCAAGGCCAGCCTGAACTACATAGCCTGACCCAGTCTCAAAAAAACAACAGAACAAAACAAAAAGAACAAAAAGGCCTGGGGATGTAGCTCAGTGTGAAAGCCCTGAGTTAAATCCCCAATATTGTCAAAAAAGAAAGATGAAAAACGAAAAAAAGTTTATAAAAGCAGTGTTTAGAACAGTCCAAAGGTGAAAACAGCTGATAAATGGATAAACAAAATATAGTGAAACTATATACAAAAATGGATTGCTGTTATGGGATATAACATGGAGAACCTCGAAAATATGCAAAATGAAAGTCATAAAACACCACATACTATGTGACTCCTGCCATATAAAATTCCAGAACAGGGAAATCTTGGGACAGAGTAGGTTACTGGTTGCGTAGGGATTAGAGTGGGTTTAGCAAGGTGACAGCTGAAGGGTATTGTGTTTTGGGCTATAAGAATATTCCAAAATTGACTGTATTGATGGTTGCATGCATCTGTGAATACACTAAAAATTGCAGTATAGTTTAGATGGATTTACAGTATCAATAAAGTGAATTATGTATCAATAAAGCTATCGAACAGATCTTCAGATTCGCAGTAACACTGCCCATATGGCTAGCAGCTAGTGTACTAAATGCAGCAGATATAGAACATTTCTGTCATTGTAGAAAGTTATATTGGACAAATTTCAAGATATTATTTCTTAGTTCAAAACCTAATTGTCATTTTGTATTTTTGCTTTTTTGCCTTTCCAGGCAAAAGATATATTGTTGCCTTAGGTCTTGTCAACAGCAAAAAGTCTTTTAGGTTTGTCTTTTTCTGCTCACATACTTCATAGCAAGTTATTTAAATTCCTTGAACTGTTCAAAATGATTTTCTTGTGTAACATTAATATGACCTTTTGTCTATAAATTATTCCAACTCATTATCACTTATAAAAGAATCTGACTGGTTTGTCTGATGTAATCAAGTTAGTTTTCTGGTCTGGGGATGTAGCTGAGTGACACTGTGCCTGCCCTGCAAGCTCAAGGTCTTGAGTTCCATCCCCTGTACTGAAAAAAAAATTACTTTTCTGATGTCATCAAGTAGCCCAGATTGATTTACAGAAATAATCTGAGAAAAAATTTTTAAATTGTAGATGAACAAGTACTTCCTAACAACTTGAAGCTTCTAGCAGAAGAACTTAACAAGCTCAAATCAGAAATTTTGGAAGACTTAAGGCAAGGAAAACTGTGCTTTCAACAAACCACTGATGTATCAGATGTCATTTCTTTTTTTTGTAATGAGAAAGATAATATTGTACAGAAATATTTTTCAAAGCAACACTAACATTAAAACTTCTGAATTACCAATAATAGATCTGATTTTGATAAGCATTTGCAAACAAGTTAAAAGAATAATTTGTGTTACAGGATGTTTCTTTGACGGGGGCACTGAGACAGGGTCTCACTATGTAACTGAGACTGACCTGGAGCTATGTAGCCCAGGCTGGTCTCGAACTCACAGCGATCCTCCTGCCTCAGCCTCCCAAGTGCTGGGATTACAGGCATGTGCCACCATGCCCAGCTACAGGATGTTTCTTAACACATGAATCCACAAACACCATTCTTTCAAAAAGGATCAAGGATGTACCAGAGTAGTGCACTGCCTACCTAGCAAGCTGAAGGCTCAGAGTTTGATTCCTGGTACCAAAAAAGAAGAAAAAAGATAATTAAGCATCTGGGGCAGCCTTCCTCATGTATGTGACAGAACCCTCAGAATATGACAGAACTCACAGGGTGCAGGAGTCAGGTTAAATGAATCTTGAATAAAGAGAAGAAACTAGATGGAGACCAGCTGCATGAACATATATATATATATATGTATGTATGTAGCTATTTGTAACTTGTGATCTTTTCATGGTAAGGCATTCCATAAATTTGAACCAGTGTAGCCACAAGATCTTTTTCTTTTATTAACAAGTTATATATCAGAAAATTACTACAAAACTAATTTGATAGTTTTCGAAAAAGAAAAATTGGGGTCATAAGAGAAAGTGTTATTTTTTATTCATATATTACAAAAGCAAAGCTTCATTCACAATATGAACTACATACTAGTTATTTCAGCGTTAACCTGTTTTTTGGATCCCTAAACAATATGTTACAACCATAATGCAAGATTTATGCTTTACATACAAAATATGTTCTTACATCAAAGTACATATTAACAAAAAACAAGTTCTAGAAAGCATATACCCTCTAAGACTAAAGAAAAAGTCTTTAGCAGGGAATTAAAAAGTTTTTCAACACATTCATTTGATAAATATTTTTATAGAACTTAAATTGAGGTTTTTCTCTATTTTTTAAGTAATATTCCCTTTGTCGAATGATTCTGCAGGTGAATGGCAAACATTTATTTCCAAAATGAAATAGCACTGGAAATAACCACTGGAAATGTTTTCAAAGTAAAAGGCTAGCCTTTACTTGAATTTTAAGAAGTTGCAGCTACATACTACGATAGAAAAATCTGAAATAAAATTATTCCCTGTTAATCTCTTCACAGTTTCTTAAAAAAATATTAGTGGAGATAAATTATCTACCAACTTTAAAAATCTAAACTTATGTTCACTGAACAAAAATAAATTTAGTTTCAGAACATTGCCTGTTAGTGGCAAAGTACTCTAAATAGTGCATGTTAAATTTTCCAACTCATTTCTATAAAATACTTGATTAAAAATAAGATGAGAGGAACATATTCAGTACGTTAGGGAAGACCCTAATGTTTTTTCAAATACAGAATTTAACTCAGAAAATTTAAATAAAACCTTAGATCTTTTAAAAAGAATAATCCCAAAAGTTTCTAAGGTAGATTTGTTTTAAAAATTTTAGTGCATTCAGAGTTAATTATAGCCTTTAAGCATTAACACCTTTGGAACCAACTGTGCTCTTTAAGTAATAGGAAAATTAGAATTTTACATTCTAGTTTGTAAGTATGAAAAACAATCTTTCTCATGTTTAAATTAAAACGCACCTTCAAAACATCCATCTTTATTAGAAAATAATTATCATTATTTGGCCCATTTAATACACAGTTAATAAGCTGGTTTTAAGGAGAGTTCTTTTTCTTTGTTTAATGAATTTTTTTCATTTTCTATTTTGGAATATTGCTTTTATTTGAAGACTAAAATAGAAGAAAAAATAATCACAAAGCTTACAAATGACAACTTGTTTCTTTCTGGAAACTGACAAGCACTAGAACCAAGTTATGAATTTGAAAATTGCACTAGAATTGATCTGAGCAGTGAATAATTTAAGCAACAAAGGAAAAAACGGAATTTTAGTGTCACAAGATTTGACAACAGAGTTACTGTTTGGATAAAGTGTCTTAAAGATGAGCCTAGATTGGCTGTACAACAAACTACAAGCACTCATTTTTAATGGCTTTCTAGCATTGGGAGAGCAGAGGGCTCATTAAGTTAACTTGGCACTTGGTGTTTTTGTGGGCAGATACCATTTATATTTCCCTACTATTTACTATAGGAGTAGAGGTCTTTTTTGGTTACAATATTTTCTTTACAATATTTTCTTTAAGAAGCCAATTATGAGTATTTTCAAAATATGAATCAAATTAAAAATAAAATTTTTGCAGAGTACACAGGAACCAAGTCAGTAACAATGTTTTATTGTTTAACCAAGCTCTCTTCAGAGTAAGCTAGTTATTACATACTATGAAAACAATAACCTCCTATTCAAAATGGATCCAGAGTTAGCAAGTCTTAGTTTTATAAACAAATGTCATGTTTAAATGCATTTCTATATCCACTTTCATACCTTTTTATTCTTTCTTACTAAAGTGATGATTCAATTACAGTTTCCATATAGTAAATATTGTCATTATACATGGAAACTGGTAAAGCTGAGAATAAGAATTATCATTTGAATTCATAGAAAGTATTTTAAATGGCCAACTCTGAAGAGGAGACCAGGATGTGTTCTGGACATATTGTTGTATTACTTCACTATCACATTTTTCCACGTATTTCTATACCCATTTTTTTTTTTTTTTTTTTTTTTTTTTTA
>NW_022900920.1:15400496-15407341 GCF_012274545.1 Fukomys damarensis | reverse complement strand
TTTTTTTTTTTTTTTTTTTTTTAGAAATTAGGGGCAATAAATGGGTAGAAGGTAAGAAAAGGAAAATGGATTTTTTTTTTTAATTTGAAAGACTGCATCTTAATAATATAGATGACTTCCATAGTACCTCTTTGGTCATCAAAAGACTAGGAAAAATAACAGTTTCTCACTATAGTTATTAACCTCACCTGACACTAGTAACATCAAAATGAATTTAAATTAAAAGTTTAAAATGAAAAGGGCATCTAGCACTCTATTGTATTTACCTATGGTTTTCAAAAATAAATGAAGTATAAAAAAGTTCAGTGGATAACTGACAAGTGTTTAGACAATGAATAGAGATACTTTATTAAATTCAATTTCAATTTAGCATAGAATCTAGTTTCATTTCTTTTCAGAACTTTCACCTATTTTTGTAACTTTAACTTTTAAAAAATTATTTTACATTTCCCTGTATAGAAAAATTCAAGATTACTCTTGAAATAGCTTTACTATTATCAGTTGAAATGAAACTACTAATTCAACAAGATGTGTGAGCTAGTATTTCAATTAAGAGCAACTTAAAGGCAATTTCTCTACAAATACTGAAGTTGCAACAGATTTGGAAGAGAAAAGAATTTATTCTACCATTGTAAAATATAGCAGAAACAGAATACAGCAGTAATGTATATATTGAAATATCAAGAGTATGGAAAAGCCTTACTTTATAGACCATATATGCGGGAAATTTAAATGAATACCTGTTAAGACTGACTGTATTCCTATTCTCATCTAAATGAAAGGAAAAATACATATAAATGTGTCTATTCTAATACATAAAAGATTGTGGCCAGATTTTCATGGAAAAAAAAAAGGCAAGAAAAAATTTCCACGCTGTCAAATTTAAATTTTATAAATATAATGTATATAAACTTTAAATTAGCAGATACCTTATGAAGGATGATAGAAAACAAAAACCAAACTACAATCCCCCCAAAAAGCCAAACCAAGTAAAACATAATCTGATTGTTTTCAGTGTTGGTTATGTTGCCCTCTTGCAAAATGACAGGCAAAATCATACTTGTTTTTACATTTGCATCCACATATATTACACTGAAAAGGATTTTCATATCCATGACATCCCATATGAATAGTGTAAAGGATATTGTCTGCAAAGTACATGTCACAGTGCTGGCAGTGGTGCAGAAGCTGAGGGTCCTGGATTGGCAGGGTTGGGGCTGGAGTGCTTGGCTGGCTGTTTCCTATGCTGGGAGTACTGGTGTGGGCACTTGGTTCACTGCTTGGACCTGCCACTGGACTGTAGTTCCTCTGACTATGTGATGGCCGAGGCTCGGGGCTTGTGGGGGAGGAGCTCTGAGGAATACTTGCTGACACAGCAGAAACCACTGCTTGGGCAGAGGGTTGCTGAATCATGAAAGGCTTTTCATCAGGGCAGGGGACTACATCAGGGGATGCAGGGTTTTGGTTTTCAGGTGGCAAACTGGACAACTGTCCTGCTAGAGTAGAGAGCTGATTTAAAGGGTTGTCAACCATGAGTTCTTGGGGATCCCTTGGTAGGCCACCAGCTGGTGTAGTTTTCGCCATACTTTCATAGGAGTCAGTCTGGATATTTGGGATTTCGTGGGTAAAATCATTAAGGTAGTCTGGTTTCTGAACCACCATGGAAGGTGGACTTAAGTTGATTAGTGCTCTTCTGCTGTATCCCAGATTGCTTGTTTTCTTCTGTAAAACCCCCCACATTTTCTTGCTGCTCAAGGAAGACCTAGTACCTTTAATTGGCACCATTTTATGCTTGCGCCTTCGATGATGGGACAGGTTACTTCGATCACTGCAGCGGAAGGAACATAATTCACATTTGTATGGTTTTTCTCCAGTATGGGAACGCATATGGGCTTCCAGATGACGCTCATAAGCAGATGCAAATGGACACAAGTGACATCTATGCGGTTTCTCACCTATTTAAAATGGGAAAAGGGGGAGAAACTATAATAGTAGCTCATTTATGTTAAAGTTTCATATTTGTCCATTCATTTTGGAATTGGTCAAAAGTAAAATGCATTTCAGAAATTCACATTTTCATAAAAGATTATTTAAATCTGTAAAGTCAAGTCTAAGTTCTCATCAGCAATAATCTGAGATACACATTCAGATTCTACTAGTCAATATAGTATGAAAATTGTTATGGCTTCAACTGGTATTTGCGGAAATAAGAAAAAGTATGTGACGGTTATTTCCTACAAAATAATGTTCTATCAACAGTATGCCTGTTATTATATGTTCATGCATTCATCTATACATAAACATTTATTCATATACATACATATATAAACTCTTTTCTTAAGGGGAAAAAACCAAACAAATCTTTGAAAAAATGTCTTTGTATGAAATAAAAAACACAAAACCAAAATAACCATCCTAGTCCCATATGACATATGCAAATTATCTCTTCAAAATTTCACCACTTTTCCTCCATCTTCTCACTCTTCAGTTGCCAGAAGGAGCAATTTTAGTTAATGCTGTTAGTTGAAGATTTCCAAAACATATAAAATAAGTATTTGGAGTATGATGTTTGGAGTCATTCATCCAACAAGCCCTGAGCAACTTCTTTATACCAGATGCTCTGCTGGGCTCTGAGGGTACAGAGATGGCCTAATGATGATCCCTGTCAAGTGGTTTTCATACTATAATAACATGATGAATGAGCACAGGTTGCTATGGAGCACACAGCAAAGACACCTTCCCCAATCCTGGGCAAGGACAGGGTATAGTTAAGAAAGTTTTTCAGAAAAGGGTTGGCTAAGGAGACACATGGGCTTAGCAGCAGCCTGCAAATGTATAAAAACTTTTTCTCTTCTCTAAAACTGAAAATGTATTAGGTGGAGATAAAGACAAACATTGTATATCCTCCATACTGCCCTTAGTATGGACCCCCTGCCCTGCCTGACAGGCAGTTAAGATATTGAAAAATTATGTGACCAAGCAGAAAAATGGCTAGAGAAAGAGGAGTTCTGCAAGCAGCCTCATTTCCCATTGTTTGTATGCCAGTAAGCCACTGGTTTATAAGGAATGAGGTAACTTTACCACTGATTTCAATCTTATAAACCTTCACTGGTGAATAAGTACTGTTTATAAGATAAACCAAATGAGCTGCACTTCTTGACCCTTCTCCTGCCCTTAAAGAAATGTCTTGAGCTGGAGGTGGTGGTATATGCCTGGAATCCTAGCACCTGGGAGGTTGAGGTAAAAGGATCATGAATTTAAGGCCAATTTGGATGATATTATCAGGCCCTATCTCAAAAACCAGAAAACAAAGGAAGAGAAAGACAAATGCCTCTTCTAGGTGTTTCTTCATTACCTGTGTGGATTCTAATGTGCTCGATAAGCCGTGCTGTTCCTTTGCTGGCATAGTTGCAGTACCGACACTTGAGCTTCCCATCAAAAGTCCTTTCAAACCCGTCTACTAACATTCCTGAGTTTTCATCCAGAGAAACTTCAACAGATGGATGATCAAGTCCATTTTGATCACCATCTGTTCCAGCTATAAACAAAGTATAGCAAAAAAAAAAAAAAAATTATACATCTCAGAGTCAAGTCTATTTAGCATTTGAGTCTTAATTGGCTAAAAAATCATAAATTCACTTCCTACAAATTAAATTCATAAAATAACACTGCCTTTCTGAATAGAGGTTAATTTTATATAAAAGCAAGATTATATTCTGAGAACCTTCTACAGGGGGAATCTTATTATTTACACATAAATTCAATCAGTCCTCAGTACGCTTTTTTCCCCCTCAATGTGCTTTTGATGAATAGATAAGACGACAAGGGACTAAAAAAATCCATTCAAGAGTGATGGCAGGGCCAGGGATTTAGCTCAGTGGTTCCGCTTCCTGCCTTGCACGCAAAAGGTTCTGAGTCCGATCAAACAAACAAAAACAAAACAAAAAACAACAAAAAAAAAGAGTGACAACATAGTTATACACAGGTGTTTCAGATGCAAGTCATTCCTACAACTATAATTAGCAGTACTAATAGTCTCTAAAAGCTTATTTTAGTCTAAAACAGTTCCATTCGGCTTATGTATGCTGTAGATTCTGAATTATATTTAGGATCCTAAAGTTCTAATTAGTTACAAAAAGGAAAATATTTATCTGGTTCCTCTGAATGTTAGGACTGTTAAGAATTTCAGAGATAAAGGATGCTTGAGTGTTTCCTTTTAATCTAATCAGACTACTTTGTTTAAAGAAACTGAAAGGGCAGGTACTCATCAGGAAACTAGCAAACATCAGGGACTACAATCTCTAGTTCCAAGGCATCTCCAGCTCTAGGAGAGAAATTACTGCAGCTTTGTGGGAAAATGACTTCTCCATCCTGAGGTAGCAAACACTGACATGAAGAATTCAATCCCTACTCCACCTTCAGTGAGAGAAATTATTTGCTGGCTGTAGCAAGCCCAGTATCCAACAGGACTACCACATTGGAGGAATAAGACCCACTATCTCCCCACTACTTTCCTAGCTAGTGACTCTCAACAATCTGATGTGGGGATAAATCACCTGGGGAATTCACTGGATTGGGGTAAAGTCTAGTGCTTCCCATTTCTAACAGGTTCCCAGGTGATGCCTAAGCTCTGCTGTCACCTGGAAAATACTCTAGGCCAGAGGTCCACAAACTTCTATAAGGATGAGATGGTAAATATTTCAGGCTTCGTCTCTACTGTAACTACTCAACTCTGCTATTGTACCATAAAAATAGCCGACAGGAAATATGTAAACCAGTGAGTAAGTGTTCCAATAAAATTTTATTCATGAACAGTGATGTCTGAATTTCACGTGTTATGACATTCTTCTTCTGAGTTTTTTCTATTTTTAAATGTAGAAAACATTCTTAGCTTATAGGTGATATGAAAACAGCAATCCAGATGAAATGCACAGGATGTAGTTTGTTGATCCAGAGCTAGGTTTAGAAATAGATTCCAGTCTGTGTGGTCTGCAAACCAGAGAACTTTCAACTCTGGCAGGATCAGTGCCTTTCTGCTGTCTCTGATCTAGTTTCTCTTCTTAGGAAAGAAACAGAAAGACCTGTTTGGGTCTCAGGTCCAACCCCTATTTTTCTGATCTCATCTGGGTACTTCAAGGCTGGAATCTGGAGGACAGGTAGGGGATTTAGAAGTCCTAACCTTCTAACCAGATCATAATGCATCTACAAACGATACTAAGTCTCCTTTAGCAAAAATACCGCATTTAAAAGAAAAACATGGGACGGGGATTTAGCTCAGTGGTTCCGGCGCCTGCCTTACAAGTGCAAGGACCTGAGTTCGATCCCTGGTACCGAAAAGAAAAACATGAATTTTGTCTTTATAGAAAAAGATGGAATAGTCCACATTAGTTAGTAGTGGTCTTCAGAGCAGACACAACTATACATGAACATTAATGGATTTATAAGTGAGCTATTTAGGAATGTTAAAATGAGTCTACCTCCCTGAAGAGCCTCTGCTTCTTTGTCCCCACTAACTGATCCAGAAATCATGTTCACATGATGGGTCTGCTGAGTCAGGTATTCTTGAAAATCTTTCACAAAGTCCAAAGGTTCTGGTTTCTTTTCACCCATCTTTGCCTTTTTTTTTTTAATTTAAAATTTGTTAGACCTAGGGAAACAAATTGAAATAATTTTTCATACCCAATACACAATAAAGCAAGTGACAAAACTGTTTTGTGCAAGATACTCTACAAAGGAACAGAAAACACAGTGCAGTATTCAAAGACCATATAATATTTGAAGAATTAATGAAGACACACAAAATGAAAAGTAAATATGCTTCATAATCAATTAAACTGGGATTCACAGTTACACAGGGTGGAGAGATTATTCACAACCATTAAAATACTAGAAACTATCCAAATGAACCCAAAACGGTAGAATAGATAAATTAGTTATAGCATGTTCACACAATGGGTTATATTATAGTGATGGCAAGCCTTTTAGAGCTTTCAGTGATACAAACAGTCCACAGCACACAAGCCTTAGATTCACCACCAATGGGTTAATACTGAAAATAAGCAAACTTCAGCTCCTTGCAACAATCTGGATGAATCTCATAATCATAATGCTGAAAGACTGAAGTCAAAGGTTGGCAGTGTACATTTCCATTTACATATAGCTGAAGAACAGAGGAAACTAATCTGCAATGCCAAAAGTCAGAATAATATAATCCTTTCCAAGGCAGACAGGGTCAGGTACTAGAAGAGACACAAGAGGAGCTCCTGGGGTGTTGGGAGCCTTCTGTTTATTTCTCTATTTTGGTGCTGATGTCATGGACATGTTCACTCATTCATTTGCTTAAGACTTATAATATATTAGCTCTTCTCTGTATATGCTAGACTTCAAGACAAAGCTAAGTAAAATGCTGAGAAGTGAGTAATCTTTAACATTACATACCTACTATCAGCAATTAAACTTTTTTAGACAGAAAATTACTCAAAAAAAGTTTAAGAATTTTTTTGAATAGGGCATTATTTTGGTTCACTGCACAGGAATGAAGTTAAATTATTGGGTTAAAAGTATGTATATATTCAGGTTTAGATAACACCAAATAATTTTTCACAGTGATTATACTAACTTACACTTCCAACAGCAGTGAACAAGAGATGCGCTACTTCACATTCTCAATAGGCTACTTTTTGGGGGGTGGGGATTACTGGGGATCAAACTCAGGATCTTGTGCTTGTGAGGCAGGTACCCCCCAAAAAATTGGTGAGAGCTAACTTTGGGCTGGGAATACCACTGAGTCAAAGTCCCAGCCCAAAATTAGCTCTGACCACTTTTTTTTTTTTTTTTTTTTTTTT
>NW_022900920.1:15355430-15400249 GCF_012274545.1 Fukomys damarensis | reverse complement strand
CTGACCACTTTTTTTTTTTTTTTTTTTAGTTTTGTGAGACAAGGTCTTGCTATTAGTTCAGACTGGCCTTGAACTCATGAAGATCCTCTTGTCAGCACCCCAAGACAATAGGCTATTGTTGACCTTTTTGTTTTAGCCATCCTGGTGGGAGTGTGGCAGTATCACACCGATTAGTTTACATTCTTCAAAGGCTGGGATATATCTCAGTGACGCCATTCCTGTCTGGCAAGCACAAGGTCCTGAGTTTCATCCCCCATACCAGGGGAAAAAAAAGTTTATATTCTTCAAGGTTAATGAAGTTAAAGCTGGGCATGGTGGCCCATGCCTGTAATCCCAGCACTTGGGAGGCTGAGGCAGGAGGATTGATGTGAATTTGAGACCAGCCTGGGCTACATAGTGAGTTCCAGGTCAGTCTGGACTACATAGTGAGACCCTGTCTCAAAAAACCAAAAAAACCAACCAAACAAAAAAGATTAATGAAGTTATATACTTTTTAATATGTTAATTAACCACTTAGATAACTTCTTTTCAGTAACATCCAAAGGTTTTGCTCAATTTTTTCCATTGGGTTGTCTGAAGTTTTTCCAATATGTAAAAAAAATTTTTTTCTTTTCTTGTTTTCTTTCTAGTACTAGAGATCAAACCCAGGGGCACTCTACCACTGAGGTATATATCCCTATCTCTTTTTTAAAGTTTTGAGACAAGGTCTTGCTAAATTCCCCAGGCTGACAAACTTGTAATCTTCCTGCCTCAGCCTCCCAGGAAACTGGCCTTACAAGTATGTGCCATCACACACTGACTGTAAGATTCTTTACATTATGAATATGAGTCTTTTATTAGATATGTGCATTTCAAGTACTTTCTTCCACTCTGGTTTCAACATAATGGTAATTTTATTTATTTATTTTTTCCGGTACTGGGGATCGAAGTCAGGACCTTACACTTGCAGGCAGGTTGTGGCACCACTGAGCTAAATCCCTGGCACATAATGGTAACTTTTAACAAACATAAATTTTAATGTAGTCCATTTTACCAATTTTCCTCTTTACATTTAGGGTAGTGTCCCACTGAACAAATCCTTGTCTTTATCTTCTTGAAAATGTCCTTTGATAGTTCTTTCTAAAAAGTTAAGTATTTTTTACCTTTCATATTTTGTCCATAATTTAGTTTTGTGTATGATATGAGGTAATTGTCAAAACATATTTTTTTCCAAGAAGATATCCAGTTGTCTTAGCAATGTACAGTTAACCAGGCTTTCTCCACTATCATCTTTCTAAATCAGGTGTTATATTCATGTAGCTGTACTTCTGGATTCTCTACTGTGTTCCACTGGCCTGTCTATCCTGGCAGCCATACACCATTGAGTTTTTGTTGTTTTTTTTTTGTACGGGGGATTGAACTTGTGCCCTTGTGCTTACAAGGCAGGCAGTGGAACCACTGAGCCAAACCCTGGTCCCCATTCAGTTTTACTAAGTCATTATCTTAGTAATTTAGGTTTATGGTTTTATTTTTCATTTTAAAACATATGTCCTATTTAGCTTACATTTTAAGTGGCAGAACTGTGGGGCTGAAGCATGAAGGGATTTCACCAAAGCACGTTTCCCAGTTTACAAAAACTTGACCAATCCTTTAAGAATTAAAATTCTACCCTTTGACTTAACTAGAAATCTACTGGAAATATACAAACCTTTGACTATGCCAAGACTATGGATCATTATACTTTACAAGAACACCCATGATATCTTTAGGAACTAATGAAAGACAATTCTTATTTTATTTTATGTTTACTAGCCCCAAAATAATTTTATTTTCACATTTCTTATTTTCTTCTTTTCTTACATCTAACCTGTTCTTTATTCTAAATACATTTAGCCAAATAAGAATCTACAGGTGACTGAATTCTCAATGCAACATTTGGGAGTAGTTCCTTTCTCCTCAGAAGCTTCCAGGAGTTTAAAAAAAAATTATTACTATCTTGTTTCACTGTTTTCTACAAAGTCAAGGCTATCAAAAGTCTATTCTGTGTATGAATAGAGTATTTTGGTATCCAATCAAACTCAGTAGATTTAGAATCTGAACAGAAAGAGATCGTATCTCAGCCTTAGTTTCCTATTTTAAAGACTAGGACAGTAGTAACAACTTGTATATGTAGTAGTACAACCACTATGGAAATCAGTATGGAGAGTCTCAAAAAAATAAAACATAGAAATGCCATTTGACTTAGTTATTCCCCTTCTAGAAATTTTTCCAAAAAAGTTACAGACATCATATTACAGAGATACATGACCCATATTTATAGCAGCATAATTTGTAAGTGTTAAATCATGGAAACAGTTTATATTCCCAGCAATACATGAATGGATAAAGAAAATGTGGTATTTATACTCAATGGAATACTACTCTGCCTTAAACAACTTGAGGCATTTGTGGGCCTTGAGACCATAACATTAAGTAAAATAAATCAGACACACAAGCTTAAAAATACTGTATGGTTCCTCTTATATGAAAAATCCAAAATATAAAGAGCAAAATAAAAGATAATAATAAGTAGGGAAATCTTTTTCATATGGAAAGGGAAATGAGTTGGAGAGGGGAGGGAGGAAAAGGAAAGCAGATGGGAAAAAGCAAAAACTGAAGGGAAAAAATGGAAATAGAGCTTTCACAAACGGAAAAGTTGCAAGAAGCAGGGAGGGAGGGATAGAGGGTAAAAAAAATGGAGATGTGATATACAGATATATCTATATATCTATCTCAACTCCCCAAGATAAATGTAATTATTATGTATTGCAAACATGTACTAATAAAAATAGTGATACCTGGCAGTGCTATTTTAAGTTTTATAACTTTAGTATACACAAAATTTCACAACATGTACAGTGTATGGTAAACTTTCACTCAATCCTATCTTTACAATAAGTGTTGCAGCAAAAAAATATACCTTGGATTAAAAATTCCTATCTTAAAATTTTTTTCTATAAGTTCATCAGTTTGAAGAATATATTAACATCCACTTGCTCTTTAATTCAATGAAATGAACAGGAACCATCTTAGTTTCATTAATTCATATATCCCAATTTATAATTTCCTAACTCCATCTGCAATTTCTCAAATTTATCTTTCATTTTACTTTTAGGTCATCTCTTTAAATCACTTACTTTAGTCTCGCTCAGCTTTCTCAATTTCATGGATCACTGTTGCCTTTTGAACAAGAATATTTCAGTTTTTTCCTATCCTACCATGTTTACTTGAACGGATTCTCTGGTATTATATTACTTTTTTTTGTGACTATAATTGATTCTGCTGATTATTTGTCCTTTAATTTTTGACCTTTGGCTAGAAAACATGACCTACTCACCCCCAATGAAAAAGATGATCAAGAATAAGATCTGGGGGGGTCAAGGATTTAGCTCAGTGGTTCTACCACCTGCCTCACAAGCACAAAATCCCGAGTTCAATCCCCAGAACCAAAACAAAAAAATAATAAGATCTGGGAAAACATTTTTAAAATTTTAAGAAGTGTAAGGCCTGCCTTGCAAGTGTAAGGTCCCAGTACCAAAAAAAAAAAAAAAAAAAAAGAATTGTAAGGCCCTATCAATTGTCTGTGTTCTAATTATAAAGTATAACTAAGAACAAAATCCCTGTTGGGTATGGTAGCACAAACCTGTAACTGCAGTACTCTGGAAGGCTGAGGCAGAAGAACTCCAAGTTTGAGCCCAGCCTGGTCAATTCAGCAAGACTTTATCTCAAAACAAAACAAAAGGCTGGGAATATAGCTCAGTGTGAAGGCTGTGGGTTCAATCCTCAGTGCCACACACATGCATACACACAACAATCCTAGTATTCACATTGTGATTTATCATCACAGTTTCTAAGAAAACGGATAATGTTCCCTGATAGTACTTTGTTAAGCTTCAAGAAGCAAGATAAACCTTACCAAATCTTGATTAAAAAGTGTAACACCATTATAGTATAACATGTGACAAAGCAGTAAAAACACCTAAGACTGTCAGTAAGCAAGCAGAAGAAAATGATATTTTTATACATGCATCTCAACTTTAAAAACATAAATGAACCCAATTACAGAGGATAGCTGACATATTTTGACAATCTTGGCTATTATCACATTGTCACATTGTAAATTTCACTGTGTTCTCTGCCATAAATTGTATGCTGCTTTTCAGTTATGCATGATGGATTAAAAAAATTTTTAAAGGATTCCAATGAAATAAGGGAAGATAACATTGTAAACACGAAAGCTCTTCATAAATTAGAATTTCACATATACAATATGGTTACAACCTTACATATCCTGTATTACCTATGCCATGCATAGCTAGGTGTCCTGAGAAGTACTTGGAGAGATTTCAGCAGGGCAACGGACCCACACAAATGGAAGGTGCATAAATCCAAGTGGAGAGTTTGGCTCAAACCCAGCTTTCTCCAGCATAACTCAGTATTTTTAAGTACTGTTATAAAAAGAAAATGTAGACTTTTCTAACGAAACCCTCTTCCTGTGCTTTATAATCATCAGTCTCAGAACTTAAAAGTTTAATGTAAGAATTTCACAAATTAACTAATGCTGCTAAGGAACTAATAATCTTAAATCCTTTGCAAACATAAAATAAATGCGGCATCTAGGATTCAAGCAAGAGCAGATAGAAAACATTTGAAAAAACTACATCTGGACTGAATATGTAAAACAGTACAACAACTATTTACGTGCAGTAAGTACAAATAATCTAGAGATAGTTTAAAGAATACAGAAGAATCAGGTGTGGTGGCACATACTTGTAGTCTGAGCTACTACAGAGGCT
This sequence comes from Fukomys damarensis, assembly GCF_012274545.1. Taxonomy (NCBI): domain Eukaryota; kingdom Metazoa; phylum Chordata; class Mammalia; order Rodentia; family Bathyergidae; genus Fukomys; species Fukomys damarensis. The sequence continues at coordinate 15,395,435 of NW_022900920.1, read as the reverse complement.
GAGGCAGAATTGCTTGAGCCCAGGAATCTAAGATCAGCTTGGGCAACACAGCAAGAGCCCCTTTCAAGAAATAGACAAAAATATCCCCTCAAATGCAGACAACATAGGAGGATTGTATAGGTTATATGAAAATGTTATTCCATTTTGTAGAAGGAATTTGGCATCCTCAGATTTTGCTATCTGCAAGGGGGCCTGGAATGAATCCTCCATGAATAATGAGGGACAACTTATATACTTCATGAAATCAGAAAACTCTAATTTGTTTCAATGGTATCTTTTCAACTGGCCATGAACACAAAACCTTGGAGCTTCTAAACCAAAAAATTACACAAAATTTCCATGTGTAAAATAATGTCATCAGAAAAAGAAGCATATTTAAACATTCTCCGATATACAGATTTAGGTATACTCTTCCTGATATTGCTAGACTGTTTGTGTCCCTTAAAATTCATGTATTGAAATCCTAATCCCTGCCAAGCATAGTGGTGCATGTTTATAATTCTAGTATTTGGGAGGCTGAGGTGGAAGGATCACAGCAAGTCTGAGGCCACCCTATGCTACACAGTGAGTTCAAGGCTAGACTGAACTATGTAGGGAGACCTGTCTCAAAAAAAGAAAGAAAAGGAAATCCTAACCCTTAACATGATGGCATTTGAAAGTGGGGCCTCTGGGAGGGTTGAGCAAGAGCAGAGCCCTCTGAATGGGATTAGTGCCCTTATAAAAAGAAAACAGAGCTTCTTCTCTGCTGTCTGCCAAACAGGATGTAACCAGGAAACAGGCCCTCACCAGATCCTGGACCTAGTGAGGTTAAATTTCCTAGCCCCAGAACTATAAAAAAAGAAATGTTCGTTTAAACCTTCCAGTCTATGGCAATCTGTTATAAAAGCCAGGGCTAAAATGGTATCTAATTATATTAACCAAAGAAAATAATTATTCCCAACTCTTACCATTATCATTTCTTATGATTTAGCAAAATTCCCAAGCCCTTCCTGTGATTACTCTGATTAAAGTTAAACTAAATTGGGCTAGGGATATGTAGGGACAGAGCATTTGCCTACCATATATGAAGCCCTGCATTTGATCCCCAGCATCACAAAAATTAAAGAAAATTAAGCTGAGACTAGTACGCAATTCCCTCAAGTATATGTATACCCATCTATATAAAACTGGCTACATATACCTAAATTATGTTTATGCCAATATATTCAAGGCTCAAATGCTTTTACCATAAAAAAAAAACAATTTTTTTAATTTTCTTTTTTTTTTGGAGACAGCCTCACCATGTAGCCCAGAATCTTGCTATGCAGCTCGAGTTCGAAGTGATTCTCCTGGCTCAGTCTCCTGAGTGGTGCAACTACAGGCATGCAACACCACACTTGGCTGGTTTTCAAATTTAGGGCTCAAAATAAACACTTTTCTAAAGCATTTTGACTAAGCCAAAGGAGGAAAAGATATTTAAGAATTAAATTTTGATATCCCAAAAGAACATGAAAATCTCTTTCCCTTCAAGCAAGTAATTTAAGCTATTCTCCAGCTTTCCTGTCACTCATATGAAGTCCTCTGATCTTTCTTCATTAGTCTCATATTATAAATAAGAAATCAATATATGTGTATATACATATATGTACCTATTTACATTTATATATGCACGCGTGCATGCACACACACACACACACAGAACCTCTTAAACAGGAGCTATTTAAAAGAGATATCAAAATGTGAATTAGAAGGCAATCACAACTACCCATATGAAATAGCTAAGAATCAGAGAAGAGCTCTTTAACCTACTTCCTCCAAACTATAGAAGAATTTTGCGAACAACATTACTAGGGAATGGTAGGGCATACTTCATTCATCCAGTATTTTTTGAAAAGTGTCTAAAGGTTACTAACCATAAGGAAGAATACTTAGAAACCAAATTATTTATACAGTAATTTAATATGGAGATTAGGCAGGCCTATACACATAAAATGATTACTGTTTAATATCAAAGTCAGATAGCCTAATAATTATGCTCACTGAAAGATTTACTCTCCAAGAGTACTTATAAGGAGTGCTGATAAATGAGACTTGGTGTGTTTACCGTTAACATGGACCGTCAAAAAATAACTGGAACACATTTCCCGATTTCATAACTGTCAAAAACTTTTTGAAGGCAAAAAGGGACACTGTGATGAGGCTGAGAAATGAGAAAATCATAATATAAAAATAAAACATAAATAAAACCACATTGGAAGAAATCCCAAAGAATTATACAATCTAACCTTTTCACCCCAAATCAGTTCCACCTTTTTCTTGCCACTCCAACATTGATGAAATGTAGAGTAAGAGAAATTTTCTCTGGAGACACAGCAAGGGACTCCAAAAGGCCATGGAGGGAATTTCAACTAAAATTCAAAAGCCACAGAAAAGTCTGCAAAGAAAAACACAACACAAATCAAAACCTTATTAGTATCTACAGGTGTAAAAAAATAAAAACAACTTGTGCTGATCTTACCATTTCCATTACCTGAAAAAAAAGACCAAGCTGGCAAAGAACAAAGCAACAGCCTCACTTTAGCAGAACTCAACGGGATCACCAACGAATAACGTGCACTTGAATGACTATTGTTTTTTCACCAGCAATTTCTCAAAATTTTATTTTTGGCAGTTCTAAGTGTCTCTAAATTTAAGATACTGAATTCATTTGACACAGTATATTTTTCTAAAAGGGCCAGGCTTAGTACTGCTGAACAGCTTTAGATGCATAAATCAATGAATTAGCCCTGCATTTGGGAAACAGTTTCATGGAAAGGGTTTTCTTTAAAACATCAAACACCCAACAAGGGAACATTTGATCTCCATCTTCATTATCCTCTATCTCAGTACAGAACAGTTTTCTGAGGACATTCTGGACTATAGGAGAAAAGAACACCAACCACCTCAATTCAGAGTAAGGCTCTTCCAAGAATATACTGTATTAATCTCTGTTCAGAGACATGACATAAAACAGAATTAAACAGAATTTAAAAATTGTTAGTCTAGATGCTAAAAAAGTTGTTTTAAATTATTTTTCTTATAAACTTAATTTCCTGAGATCTCCCAATCTAAAATGCTTTTATGTCTCCTTCTGCTTGTCACTCCTCTTTCACGTTTTGATGTGCATATTAAGGGGTCAATAAATGGACGACGGTGATAATTGGCAGCTATAATCAGTTAACTTCAGAACTACAGTTACTCAAGCACTCACCAGGTGCTTGGTTGCACGCGCTCCAGACACTTTATCAGAGACTTAAACCTCGAATTAACCTCAATTGTTCCTTACTGCACTGTCCTCCTGAAACCTCACATATTTCCAAAATTAGAGAGCACATGCTGCAAACGTGGATCCTGCCAAGATCATGAAATAAAAGGAAGAAGGATTTAAAAGTCCTCCCAAACTGCAGCCCAGGACCAGCATTAGGAAGCATCTTCACTAGGATTCAGAGTGACATCCTCACTAGGATTCGGAAAACCTAGGACACCTGCGCCCGAGTTGACCCCCAGCCCCTAGGACCCCAGGAAGATGCAAACCGCAGAGCATCCTGCAGCCACCTGTCAGAGCCCCAGGCAGGCTTCCCACCCCGGAGCCTCCAAGCGCCTGCCCCTCGGCGCCGACCCACCTGCGCCGCTCTCCCGGGCTCCGGCGGCCACAAGAACCAACGCCCTCCGCACTCGGATCTGGAAGGTCTCACCTCGTTACCGGGCCCACTAACCCGTGGTGCACAAGCCTCCACTGGGTCCGAGGCTCGGGCGGGGTCAGCCGGCCGCGGCAGTCCCAGTTCTCACCTTCCCCTGCTCCTTCTATCCACCCAGCTCAACCGTGGCACTGCCGCCCGAGCCGGCAGCCTGCTACTTACCTCCTGACAACCGCACCGAGTATTCCCGACCACCTTGTTCAACGCCGCTGTCGTCGCCGCCGCTCCCGCCGTCTTCGTCACCGTTGCAGCCGCCACCGCCATGTTTGTTGTGTCTCCGGCTTTCTTCCCGCCCCTCTGCCCTGCTCAAATCTCGCGTGAGCAAGACATCGGGCGCTAGCGGCGGTGAAGGTTACTTGTCTCTCTGGCTGTTCCGTAGGCACGAGGAGGGTGTGAGGGGCGGGTGCCAATGGGCGGGACCCGGCTCCGCCTACCTCCAGCTCTGGAGAGCGCTCGGGAGCAGCCAGCCTGGCAAAGATACCTGACCCGCGGCTGGTATGGAACGACTCCCCGTTAGGTTGCTGCGCGGCAGCGGAATGGTGAGTTCTTGGCGAGCCCTTTGGGGGTTCGGAACAACCTTGACCCGCAGCGTCGTCGCCGGTGAAGCCTTTTCCTAACGGGCCAGGCACTACAGCTGAGCCCCGCTGGACGTCCTGGGCTCCGCGCCTCCCTGCGTCTGCCAGGCCGGTCTCCTCGGCCCCTTCACCCGAGGGCCGCCTTTCTAGGCTGCGGCTGAGTTGGCTTCTGCATTTGATTAGGGAAGGCTGGGGAACGACAGATGGTGGGAAGGTGATAGGGGGCTGATCAAGCACCCCCTAAGCCTTATCGGCCAGATGTCCTCTGCAAGTTACTGGGTCCTGAAAGCCCTCGAGTCTCAGATCCCTGAAGCATTTTGCAAAGATGTCACCTCTCCGATGCTTTAACCGACCTTTCCCCAATGATTACACGTCCCCTCACACACGAGAAAATCCCAAAAGATTGCTAAACTAATAACAGGCACATGTAGATTCCACAACATCACTGTACGCAGCGAGTGCAGGCTCTTCAGGGGCGAGTGGCTCTGTGGTCTGGGTTTGGGGAAATTTATATGGTCATGGGTTATCCTTAGGATGGATGGTCTAGGATGTTTATTCTTTGAGTTATTTCTCATTTACCTATTGCCTGTTTTAAGTTAAATTTGCGCATTTAGTGGGTTCAAGCAAAACTATCAACAAGGTTAAATATGTATTATTTATATATATTTAAAGTTTAGAGATAAGGTACCTAAGTAATAGTACTGTTTCTTTGAGAATGAAATTATTTGATGTAACTTTTGGAATTTATAGATTTATAGTATCAGAAGAAAAACACAGTCCAAATTTATAGACTTAAACGATCCTTGGGATTCCTAGGAATTTAGGAGAAACCCAAAATGAAAGCAGTCCTAGGGAGTAAAAGGCACAGGTAACCACTGGCAACTCATTCTATCTTGAGACTGCAGTTTCCTCAAAGCTACGGTTTCCTCAAAACTACAGTGGGTTTTTGTTGTTGTGAGGTATTTTGTTGTTATTTTGTTTTGTTATTTATTTATTTATTTATTTATTTACTGGAGTTTTTTTGTACTGAGCTACATTCCTAGCTCTTTTTTTCTTTTTTCTTTTGAGACAGTTTCTGTCTAAGTTGCCCAGGCTGGGCTGGAGTTTTGAGATCCTGCTGTCTTAGTTTCCCAAACCACTGGGATTACAGGCATGCACCACAATCCCCAGTTAGGACCAGTTTTTTAAAACAATAGTTTTGCAGTCTTTTTTACCTGTCTTTATTTCTTCTATTCTACCTCCAGGGCTGAGTATCTTCTGTGGGAGGATCTGTACTACAGTCCAGGGGAGCCCATTCTGGCTCCTCTTTCTCAGCGCTTCCTGTTGTATGTACTTAATTCTGCTCCCTAAATTTGCACAAACTTTTGGGTCTTTAGCCTTGAAGCAGGATCATTATTGGCGTATTAAACATCCCTATCCCTTTATTGAAAGCTTCCAGGACCCTCAACATTTGGTACCCTTGCTTTCATGAGTGTAAGTACTTCATAGGGAATTTTCCCTATGTGAACCTTCCCTTTGCATTTATTTTCGAGAGTTAAAGGTTCTTGGCCTCCTGCTTTAGTCTCCGCACCCTCAAGCAAAGCTCTTTATCTCACATTAGAGATAATTAATGCTATTTGTTTTACAAGCTTGGGGTAAGAAAATTAGTAAAAATCCTGTCAGTGTGTTATAAAGAAACAGAAATATGTTCTCATAATTACTGCTTAAAACTTTTGTAATTGTTGGTTAATAATGTAACAAAGAAGATTTTCTGGACTTCACACTTTGACTGTTTTAGAACCAACTTTTATAGAATGGACTCTTCTACTCTTCGTGGTTGTGTGTTCTTAGTGGTTTTATTTATTTTGCTTCTGAAATCTCTTAATTCTCAGGAACAACCTAAGACATGCGAGTTTAATCTTGCAGATGCAAAGATTGCTGAACAAAGATTAAATTCTTTGCGAAAAGCTAGAAAAAGTCATAGAACTGGAATTAAAACTCCAATCTAATTATAATCCTAACCTTCACAAACTATGGCCATGCCTACTTCAAAGATATCAGAGAATTTTTTTTGTTTGGATTTTTTTGTTTTATTCACTCCTTCATAGTTTTAGAGCTCCTTTACATAAATTAGCATATGTAACTGATTGAATGTTGACTATAGCAGTGTAATTAAGATGTAAGGCTGAGCATGGTGGTACAAGCCTATAATACTAGCACTTCCCTATAATCCCCATACTTAGAGACCGAGGCAAGAGGATGATGGAGAGTTCAAGGTCAGCCTGGGCTATATAGTGAGTTCAAGGGCAGCCAGGACAACATAGTGAGACCCTGTCTCAACTCCTCCCCACCCCCCAAAAAAGAATGTGAATTCTGCAGCCAGGCTGCTTGGGACTGAATCCAAGTACTGTTATTTCCTAGTGGCATAACCTTGAATTTAATCTTTTTGGATCTCAGTTTTCTAATCTGAAAAATGAGAAGAATAATAGTAGCTATTCCATGGGATTGTTGTGAAGAGTAATTGAGTTCATATGTTCATGTAAGGTACTTAGAATAGCACTCAGCACATAGCTTTCAGTAAATATTAGCTCTTACTGCTATGCATTATGCATTGTTTACTTTGGTAAAAATAATAAGAGCTAAAAACCCTACCTTCAAAGAGTTTTTCTTTGATTGATGAGTTTAGAAGTATAACTGATCACATACCATTTTGACATAGAACAGATCCTAAGTGGTCTGCAATAGCCCTGAGTTCAGAGAAGAGGACAATGAGTAAGACCACTGTGGGACAGACAGGCTCTTTGAAGGTGATTTGAGGATGTAGGAGGCAGAAGAGAGAGGACATTGAGGAAAAGAGGAATGAAGCTTTAGGAGGAATTTGGGAGTCTTATTTTAGGGTGTAGAGAACAATTGAAGATTTAGAGCTTTAGAGATGCTTAATCAGAGATAAAGTATAGTTGGTTTTCTGTGGTGACGCATAACATGGGAAGCAGATCAATGCACATTAAGGCTAGTTTTGATCCCTATTAGAAGCAAAAGGAGAGACAGAATTTATTGAAAACTTACTGTAGACTGGGGACACATTCTTTCTGTGAGTCCTATAAAGTAGGTCTTAGTGGCTTCAGTTTTGTGGAACTCAGAAATAATGTCCAGTATTTCTAGGTCACATAGCAGCAGTAGCATTCAGCCCTCTTCTGCCTTCCTTGAAAGTCACTTGTTACTGCAGATGGATTAAAATTGTCCATTTTGTTTGAACAACACAGTTAGTAGAGAATTGGACCTTTTAATCAACCTGTGCTTCTAAATAATTTTTAGTCATCTTGATGTTTTTAAGAAGTTATGCTTGTAAAATGTCTTTAAGATAGTGTCACTTAATCCTCAAAAGGATCGCCTGCCAGATAGCAGTTGCCAAAGTAGGTATTAATCCCATTGTAATGCAGAGATATTAGAAAGTGGGATCGCAGGGGTACTGTCTTGCTGGGTGGATTAATGCTATTTTTGTAAGAGTGGCTTCCTAATCAAAGTACAAAGTCAACTCCTGCCCTTTTACCTTTTGCCATGAGATTATGCAACAAAAAAGGCTCTCAGCACATCATATTGTCTTGAGCTTGTTCTTGGCAGCCTCCAGAACTGTGAGGAAATAGGTTGCTATTCTTTTTTTTGGGGGGGTACTTAGGATCGAACTCGGGTCCTTGTGCTTGTGAGGCAGGCGGTGGAACCACTGAGCTAAATCCCCAGCCCAGATTGCTATTCTTTATAAATTGCCCTGCCTGTGTCATTCTGTTATAGAAAAACAAACTGGATTAATCAGAGGGAAATAAATTATTCACATGTGATAAGAGAGAAATCATATTACAGAATGTAGAATCAGCCTCCTTGAGTTTAAATTCTTTCTACCACCTCTTTCCCCGATGATTTAGACAAGTAATTTCTCTACTCTTCCATTTCTTTTTTCGCAAAGTGGGGAAACAGCAGTATTAAGTTAAATGTTCAGGGCTTAGGACAGTTCCTAACATGCAGTATTCAGTAAATACCAGCAAAATCCATTAGTAATCGTTTCCAGAGGAAAGGACAGTGTGTGTTTGCTTTATGCAGAGTACTTAGAGAAGTCTTGGGATTGTAAGTTTACAGGGTCCTTCATAGCAAGGAAATTACATTTTTAATGTAATTAAAATAGGCTATATGTTTTTAAAATGATTTGGATAGTAGAAGATAGCAAATTGCTAACGCTAAGTAAATAGTGTGGGCAGATATGTTTATAGGAGATGGGGTTTGAATTGACCATCCAAAGAAAGAATGGCTTAGGTTTTTGGGAAAATCAGCATAGGAGTAGAGCCTCCAGGCCAACATGTATGTGACAAGATGTATAGGTAGGGAAATGCTCTGCTTGATTAAAAAATATGTCAAACTGCTGATATCTTCACTTATGTGAGCTCCTTCCTACTGCCCCCCCCAACCCCACACTGCTGAATTCCATGCAAAGGACTCTCTTCTGCCAGGCCTACATACCACTGAATTCAGGGACTGGGAACACACTTTTTGTGAAGCTGAGCAACTCAGACACATGATCACTGGGAGTGAGGAAGACAGTCCACATCAGTGTCTACAGAGGCTGTTTCCTGCAGCCTTTAGAGACGCCTGGAATCCTGAGTCAGATTAAAACTTGGCAAGCAAGATTATTGCTTTGACCTGGGGGTAGAAGGGGCACAGTTAAATTTTAACATTGAACACATGGACTTAACAGCTACAGTGTTTCTTCCGACAACTGCAGAATATACAGTATTCTCTGCAGCTCGTGGAATAGTCTCTAAAATAGACCATATTAGGCTATAAGGCATGTTTAAATAAAATTTTTAAAAATTGGAATAGTCTTTTGCATCCTATCAGATCACACCAGAATGAAACTAGAAACCACTGGAACTATACAAACACATGGAAATTAAATAATACATTATTGAATAATCAGTGAATCACAGAAGAAGTGAGGGAAAAAATATTTTAATTCCTCAAATCAAACATCAATGACAGTACGACATACCAGAATCTGTGGGATACAAATAAAACAGTTCAAAGACGGAGGTTTGTATCTGTGAGTGCTTACATTAGAAAAAATACAGTATTACTAAATAAATAACCAATCATGCATCTCATGGTCCTGGAAAAACAAGAAGAATACAAGTCTAAAACATACAGGGAAAGAAATTGTAAAGAGTAGAGTGGAAATCAATGAAATTGAGACTAAAACACAATATAAAAGACTAAAAAGTATTCTGGAAGCTGGTTAGTAAATGGATCTGGAAATCATAGCTGCAAATATAGTTGCTAATCAAAGCCAAGATAGATAGGGGGCATCCATGGGAAAGTGAAAAAAGGACAAGTCTGAGCCTTTGGAGTAGAGCACAGATTATTCTCGGTGAATTTTAAAAGAAATTTTAGCTTCTTTGCTAAAGACTTAGTAGCCTATTAGAGGAGGATTTATGATGGATACAACGTACTCAGAATCATGCAGCCAGAGAAGAAAAAAGATATTAAAGTACAAACGTACAAGGAGAAGTTGTGCCTCATGAAGTAAAAAAAATATGACAGTAAGGGTGAAGACCCTGTGTCTTGAGACGTGCAAGGCACACAGGAGCTGGCTCTTAAAGCTGCTGCAAGACAAGTGGAAGCCGGTTGTGCTGCTTCCAACTTCTCCTTTCACTCAATTCAGTTTCTTCCTGGCCCAGGATTCATTGGGCAACTCTGGTCTGGAATGCTTGTCTCTTGACTCTATTGTATTGTTTCTGCTGTATAACCTGTCTTTCCTGAAAAGAAATGTGGATCAAAGACATTCCCAGTACCTGGTAAGGTATTCGGCCCAAATATTCACACAATTAAAAAATTAAGTTCAGAGCCAGGGATTTAGCTCAGAGGTTCTGCTGCCTGCCTTGCAAATGCAAAGTCCTGAGTTCAATCCCCGGTACAAAAAAAAAATTAAGTTCTGTAATAATTGTGTATTTTAAGATTTCTTGGGAAATAGAGAAAAGTGAACATCATTTCTGTACACTGGTAATCTGGGGATGAGAATTTGTTGGTTTGGGAAATATCATACAGAAAACAAACATCTTTATGTTGATTCCCAGACACTGTGCCCTGTTTGGTTTGTTTAGACCTCTTGCAAGGCATTCACTGTTATTCTTCTAGAAGGTGAATGCATTGTTAGAAACTCCTGTAGACCAGAATGAGGAGCCAGAGACTTGTGGAGTAGATGTTACATTTTTGGTAGTTTGGGAAAAGACAAAAAACAGACACCACTGTTTATGGAGAAAGGAAGCAAAGACTCTGGGGTAGAAGATTTATAGTTGGATCTGGAGATTTGAAAACAGGAAAATGATCAATATAAAATCTAGAATGAGGTGTACAGTCAGATCTCAAAGTACATGTTCTGGATATGGTCAGAATTCGATAAAAGTACTACATAGAAGATTGAAACTCCTTTCAACAATTGGAAGCACAGAAAAGAATACTGCATAGTTTATTATACAGTGGTCTCCCTAGAACTGTGTCCTAAGACACCCCGACCCGTGGATGCTTGAAATTGGAGATAGTGTTAAACTCTATATGTGCTGTTTTTTTCTTATACATATATACCTTTTATAAACTTTTTCCTTTTTACTTACAGAAAGCACTTTAGAGCTTGTCTTCAGTGTATCCAAATTGCCAGCCTCAGTATTCTTGTACATTGGGCCATTGTTAAGTAAATAAGTATAACTTGAACATGAGCACTGTGATTCACAAAACCTAGCCTGGCAGTAGAGAATACCATACTAAAAAACAATACAAGTACTGATGCAACAACAGTAAATCCTACTTGATGCTGCTGTTCCTCTTCTTCCCTTATATTCTTGCTTCACTACAAAGGAAACATGCTGCCTTGTCAGCGGTCTACCTCTGCCTAAAGGTATAGGGAGGATGTGGCCAGTGGAATTTCAACAGTTGACTGACCATCTCTGTGGTCAGTTATGGCTGTCTCTGTGCCATATCCAAGTTGTATATTTAATGTTGTCCCAGAAACCTACAGAACTATTTATATGCTATAGAAATCCTTATATTTCATGCAGCAAAAAAAGTCATGAAAATCACTGTTATCTTTTTGATTTGGTTAATCAACCTAAGGCAACAGCAGATGCTGAGCATAATTGAGCATATTGGTATTTGACCTTGTGTTTATTATATAAAAATCAGCCTGAAGGACTTTCCTCTGTTGGTCAACAAATACCTGAGATAATCAAGTTGAAGAGAGATGGTTGGTTTATCTTGGCTTATAGTTTTAAAGGGTCAAGTCTGTTCCATGGTTAGACCCATTGCTTGTAAGCTTCTGATAAGGGTGCTGTATGGCAGTGTAGGGAGCTTACGGCAGAGCATAAATGCTCACCTCATGGCCAAGGAACAAAGAAGAAAAAGAAGAAGGAGCTGGATCCCACTGTCGCCTTTAGGACCATATCCCCAATGACCTAAAGACTTTCTTCTGGCTTCCACCTTTTAAAAGGTCCACTGAAGTACAATGAAAGATGTAGAAAGGAAACAAGGGAAATTCTGATTTTTAAATTGAATTATATTCCATTATGGGAAAGGGAAAAAAAACTTCTTGTGCACTCAGTGCCTCACCTGTAGCCAGAGCCTGGGAATTAAATGAGAGAGAGAGAGAGAGAATATAAAACAAACACACTAATGGGAGTGTAAGGTCATATACATATTAGTACCTAGCAACTTAAGTGATTAAAGTTGAAGGGTTACACAATAATACACCTATTTCCAAAAAGGATGATAGCTATTGGGTAGTAGGAAGAAAATGTTCAAATAAGAAGAGGAAAAAGGGAGGGAGGAAGGGAAAGGGACAGAAAGGAAAAAGAAAAAATGGGAAAAATGGAAACAAAGCTTTTGTAAATAAAAAAGGGAAGAAGAATTGAAGGGAGGGAGAGGAATGGGGGGAAAGGAAGAATCAAGATATATCGTGTACAGGTACAAACTCCCTGTGATGAATGTGATCATTTTGTATATCAAAAGTGTACCAATAAAATTAATTTTAAAAAATAGTACCCCTTCTCCATAGTTAAACTTCCTAGGATTTTAGCTATCTGCAGTAAGCTGTGGTCCAAAAATATTAAATGGAGAATTCCAGAAATAAACAACTTGTACGTTTTACATTGCATGTTATTCTGAGTGGTGTGATGACTCTCATGCCTTCATGACTCATTGTGCCCATAATGTGAGTCCTCTTTTTGTCAAGGATGTATGCATGCATATACTCTCTGTTAACAGCCTATTAAATCTGACCATCATATTGCAGTGCTTTGTTCAAATCAGCTTTATTTCACTATTTACTAATGGCCCCAAGCACAAGAATGGTGATTTGAAGGAAGAACAAGGTATAAAACATGGAAGGACAGAATATATTCATTCTTGAGGTACTATTCTTGGGGTCAGGGGGCTGGAAATTAATCCCTCTAGGATAAAGGAGGGGCTACTGTATTCCTAATTAGGAGAAAAGGAAGGAAATAGACACATCTGCACACATCTATAGAAAGCAAAAATAGGTCTCTTCAAAAAAGGAGAAATGGGTTTTTAGGAAACCAGTTGATAGGGAAATTTTCCATGTTTGCCTATACAATTATGAGCACTCTTTCCACCTCATTAGGCCATAAAAGTTCAGGAGAGGTTTATGGTAGTCCCATTTCCCAGAGGTGACTGCTTCTAGTTAGACAAGGAAAGCTCCTGGAAAGCCTTTTTGCTGCATATGTTGACTCTCAGATGTCTTAAGGTTAAAATGATCCTTCTGCCAATGTTGGGCTTCCAAGGTGGTCCCCCAGTGTGACACTGGTTCCACAAATGATCACCTGTCACCTGCTGAAGGATGTCTGGATTGCTTTCTACATTTAATGAATAAAGCTGCTATGAACACGTGTGCATGTTTTCAATTTAAGTTGTAGGATGGGTTAAGCTTTCATTCTCCAAAGTCATGCATGTAATAGTAAAAAAAAATATTCAGTAATACACATTATAGCACAGTGAGTAAGACATTATTGAGGCTATCATGTAGGTACGGGACCACTTTGGCAGGATCTTGCTAAGTAGGAGGAGAGATTGGGTTTAGCTCTGAATGCAGTATAGGCAAGTGGGACTTTACAGCCACAGAACTGTGTGTGTGTGTGTGTGTGTGTGTGTGTGTGTGTTACCAGGAGAAAGTGGGGGGTGTCAGATGACAGAAAATGACTGAAGAGAAAAACACCAGGAGTAAAATTCTAGACCAACTGACCTATGTCTTTCTTTACAATTCCATGGCCTGAGGGTTTGTTCTTACTGTGGATCTTAGCAAGCTCAGCATCATATAACTTTTTTTTTCTTAGTGAGTCAAGAACTTTCACCTTCTTACTTATGGTTTCTCCTTGGCCCCTAGCCAGATTGCCAGCATCATTCCTTCGGTACAGTATGGCCTGTATGATGTAAACTAAGAGTTGTCTGAATTCAAATCAATCTCTGCCATAGAATGACAGTTAATCTGATAACTTAGTAGTAGATGTCAAGGTGATGATGGATTGGCAAATCCAGCTATACAAAGGGATGACCCACAGTCCTTTATGGACAGAGTGAGATGGCATGAGCTTTCATAATGACACTGAGAATGACACACAATTTAAAATGTTTAAATTGTTTATTTCTGGGATTTTTTCATTTAAAACTTTTGACAACTAAAACCACAGAAAGCAAAATCACAGAAAAGGGGGAACTACTGTAAATGATTTTTAGGAAAGATGAATGGATCTAAAGAATAGGCAATAACCTAGGGCAAAATCCTGAGGCTGTCAATATGGTGTCACTCTAGTCCAGTGGTGATGAACCTATGGCATTTGAGCTACGGCAGGCTGTACCATCGAAAGAAAGCTCTAAAAGGTTCACCATAACTGCTGTAGTCTTTTTCCAGTTAATCTCTGGTGAGGTTATGAGGGTGGTGTGAGAAGGACCAAACATTTCCTTTTGGGAGAACATACTTTGTCACATATGGCAACATTCTCAAAAAGTCCCTTTCTGCCCTTCAGGAGAGAGGATTTTTTTGTTTTGTTTTGTTTTTTGGTACCGGGGATCGAACTCGGGTCCTTGCACTTGCAAGACAGGCCACCGAACCGCTGAGTTAAATCCCCAGCCCAAGGAGAGAGAGTTTAAATGGAGCATGGCAGTCAGACCTCAAGGCTGCTTCTTTAAAGTACCATTTTTAGGGTGTCTTTTTCCGAGCACCAGCATTGAAAACCCTGTCTTATCACCATTTCAGTCTGGGCAAGTTCACTTGAGATTTGGACAGCAAAAAGAAAAGACACAGAACTGTGGACTGGATTAGACATCTTTACTTGACTGCTCCGCTGTAGTCCATCTGTTTGGCAGCTGTTGTGGCCCCTATCCACTGTACACTCACAGCAGTCCTTGGCCGCTTAGCTTAGTCTCCCATTCACACAGCAGACCTCTGCTTCGTAGTGTACATTTATCCCCAAATGCACTAAAGGTGGCCTTGTGCCAATAACGACCTTAGTTATATAAGTCATTTACACCCACCAGCATCAGCCTTGGCTACAGAAGTTATTTATATTGGGGTATCAGGAGATGAGCCTGCACTGGAGCACTGTTGACACCGAGCCCACTGTCTCCCAGATACCCTTCACATCATAGCCTGAATCACAGTACAGTGCTGCCATCTTGCACTTTCTCAGTTACCTACACAGCCCTGATTTAAATCTCAGCAAAACTTCTTTTGCAGACACTAATAATGTAGTTGATGGATGTTCCCAAAATACCAGTTTCTTTATTTTCATTACGTGTCATTCTATTCAGCAATCAGGTCCTTAAGAAATCCACAAAATGAGCCAGGAATAGTGGCATATTCCCGTAATCCCAACCACTCTAGGAAGGTGACATTGGAGGGCTGCAAATTTGAGCCCAGCCTGGGGAATTTAAATTAGTAAATGCTTGTCTCAAACTGAAAAAATAATTTTTTAAAAAAGAGGTAGAGATATAACTCAGTGAAAAGACCCTATGTTCAATTCTTAATAACACACACACACACACACACACACACAAATGCATATGTTTTTTTTTCTCTTTTTTAAGTATCCTATATGTTGGGCCAGGGATTTAGCTCAGTGGTTCTGCCACCTGCCTCGCAAGCACAAGGACCTGAGTTCAATCCCTGGTACCACAAAAAAAAAAAAAAAAAAAAAAAAAGACTCCTATATGTCATGCTGAGTAACATAATCCAAAACTTACTTTTAGCCTTTTAAAGGTAAACTCACTTCAAAATCCCAAAGTCTATATGATTCTGGAAATTATACATACTTTACAAGTTTTTTAACATTAAAAAATTTTATTAAATATTTCTAACATAGGAAAGTGAGGAACTAATATAACTGGCACCCATATAAACATAACTCATTTTTGCTACAAGTTTATTTTTATTTGTTTACTTATTTTTACTTTTTTTTTTTTTTTGGTACCAGGGAGCAAACTTGGGACCTTGTGCTTACCAGGCAGGCAGTGGAACCACTGAGCTAAATCCCCAGCCCTACAATTTTATTTTTAAACAAAATAAGAGTGGCAACAAAACCCCCAATATTCCACCCTTTCCTCAGAGGTAACCATAATACTAGAGATGATATATATACTTTTACTTCATGTCTTTAAAATTTTGCTATATCTGTATGCACCCATAAAAATATACGCATACTACTATTAGTGTTTTGACGTGTACATTAAATGCTGCCATTCTGAACAACTCCTTTTGCATGTTGCTGTTTTTATTCAATATTTTCAAGATTTCTCCATATTGATACATGTAGCCCCCTGTTTAACTACTATAAAATATTTCTCCTGAATCAGTATGACAATTTATGCATTCCATTGTTGATAGATAATTGAATTTAAGATGTTTTCTCTTTGCATGTATCTATTTGTGCATAGGAACTAAAGTAGAATTGTTAGGTCTTACCATAAATATGTTCGTCTGTTTTGTACTTCTGTCATAGAAGCCTATAGACTGGGTAGTTTATAAACAGATATTTATTTCTCATAGTTCTGGAGGCTAGGAAGTCCAAAGTCAGGGTGCCAGCATGTTCTGTTGTCTGGTGAGGACTTTTTTGCTGAGGCCACTATGTCCTCACACAACAAAATACAAAAGGGCAGTGAGCTGAATGCTGCATGGAGTCTCTTTTACAACTGCCTTCATTCTATTTGTGAGGGAGGAGCACTCATGGCCAGATCACCTTTAAATGACCCTACTTGTTAATACCACGATATTAGCCATGAAGCTTCAACGGCTGAATTTTGGAGGGGACATGTTCTAACCATAGCATATATCTACCTCCCTGTCACTAAATTGTCCAGGGTGATTACACCATACTTATGCATTCAATTTATACAGTAAAACTTCTTCTCCCTTTCCCCACGCTCCCCTCACCTTTAGGGTCTACTAGGGAAAGGGGCTGCAGAAGGAGAGTGAGGAATATTATAGACCTGGAAAGAGTGGGAGGAAAGCAGGGCACAGCCAGCTCCTGGTAATCAGGGGCAAGAGCGTTTGCAGGAGGAAGAATTTACAGAGCAGTATTTCCTTGTGTCAGAGCATAGTGAAGGGTGATAACTAATACATTGGCAATACCTGACAGGTTCAGCAAAAGATGTACCAGAACAATCCGTGGTCAAGGGTTTATATTTTTGTGCCACGAATGAAGCATATACAGCAATCTAGTCAAGTTCATAGACCTTTTTCAAAAGGTTTTAAAATGTATAAAATAAAAGATTATAAAGGAAATCAATTATAATAGAACAATTAGAAAAAGAATTTTGAATTTGATGTAGTAATATGTGCTTCTTAAATAACATCAGACAACTCTCTAATAGCTACTGCAGCTTTGGAATAGTGACAAGCACAAACAATATCAAGATATTGGCTCTAACTCTAGTATAAAAATAGCTGTAATTTCTTGTAATACTATTAAAATTTGTTCCACATTTATTGAAAGAAATGTTGCATTTCATTTTTATTTGATTTTTATTTATTTATTTGTTTATTTATTTGGGGGGTGTTGAGACAGGGTCTCACTGTGCAGTTCAGGCTGGCTTTGAACTCACTATGTAGCTGACACTGGCCTCAAACTCACAGTGATCCTCCTGCCTCAGCTTCCCAAGTGCTTGATTACAGGCATGCGCCACCACACCTGGAAGTACTGCAGTTCAGTTAGAAATTAATGACATAAAGATGTAATTGTGCACCCATCCAAGTTCATGGCCTTTATTTTTCTGTCCACAGGGGCATAACAGGCTCCAGGTTTGATCTTCAACACTACTAAGTGCAACAAAATGCTGGTCAGTTGCATAGGAAACAGATCAGACTCAAACTCTGAGAAGTATCTGGCAAGGCATAAATAACTTATTCCATTCAAGTAGCAGTTGCTGCTGTATACAAAAAATGTGATGATGTGGTACAATGGCTATAACTGTGGAAAATCATTTTGATGGAGTGGACACCAAAGCTGCAATGGCTGCGGTTGACACGGAAGGGCAAGGGACATTAGAAAATCAACGTGGAAGCCTTGGCGATACAGTTCAAGGCAAGAAAAGGACGACTGTCCTTTATTAAAGACTATCATATTACAAGTAAAGGTGGTTTTTTTTGGCCAAAAAGGAGTACTGTCTCATTGCTCAAGCTAAAAATGATTTCATTCACTTAGCATATGCTGTGTTATGCTGAACGTCTTCAATAATCTCACTCTGTGACTATGTATCATTTTATAATTTTTACAAGTCAGTTTGCCTCTGTTCTCTTGTCTGTAAACCTAATTACCATTCATTGGCTAGTCGTACTTTTGTCAGTACCAGCAGTGAGACTAGGGAACTTTTGCCAGGCTCGGTGGCACACATCTGTAATCTCAGCTACTCAGGAGGCTAAAATAAGAGAATTGCAAGTTCAAGGCCAGCCTGGACAATTTAGTGGAACCCTGTCTTAAAAAAGTAAAAAGGACTGGGATGCAGCTCACTGTGCAGTCCATGGGTTAAATGCCCAGTATCACCAGAGACAGAGTCAGAGACAGAGAAACAAAGAAAGAAGAAGAAAAGACGAAGGGGGGAGGGGAGGGGAAGGGAAGAGGGAGAGACGCTAAGGGCTCATTATTGTGTCAGCAGGAAAAATTGTTATAATTGTTATACTTATTGTCTTCTGAAGTTTCTTTCTTTAAAGAGCAACTTTCTTGTTAGAAAATGTAGGTACAAAAATAATACATTTAATAAGAGACAAAGTAATTCTTTAGTGGGTTTAGTCAAGTAAGTAATCTTGCCCTAGAAATAAGAATAATCCTGATTTGTATTACATGTTTTGGGACAGACAGGCATTTTGTGGAGATTAGTCGGCTCTTTTTTTAATCCATTGCAGTATCAGCTTGTATTGAGGACCCGTGTCCGTCCAAGGCTCTATGAGCAGCGTTGAATGTAACTGCTCCCACACTTACTTCTTACTTGCATTCCTTCTCTCTGTGCTGCTTTCTTCATACCAGCTGCTACCATTTTCCCTGAGCACCCTTCTATCTCGCACTACTCCTTTACTTGTTATTTATTTATTTAACTTTTTACATTTTCCTGTCTCCTACTGCTCATGCCTCTCCTTTGTTTTTTTTGAGTCCTGTTTTCCTATCCCAACTTTGTTGATTTTGGGGAGTTGTTTGTTTGTTTGTTTGAGACACAGTCTCACTGTGTATTCTAGGACAGGCTTGAACTCTTTGTAACCCAAACTGACCTTGAGCTCATGATCCTCTGGCCTCCCACATGCTGGGATTACAGGAATGTGGCCTAGTTCCAACTGTCTTTTAATAGAGAGAGAGAGAAAAAAAAAAGACTTTGTGAAGCTTTCTCCTTAATTCTCTGCGTACCATTTCTGAAAACAGTAATAAAAAAATTTTTAATGAAAATGAAAACACATATGGGGTGATCAAAATATATGATCAATGTTTACATTTTTTAAATGGATTTCAGGAAAAGATACATTACCATTAATCACCTTCAAAATATTCCCCCTTGCTTCAAACACACTTTCTGAAACAGTTCTGAAAGTTCTCTTGCGTGAGTGTCTTTATAAGGTATGATCAGAAATATAGTGAATGCTGCTGGCCAAGGAAAAGACAGTTTTATAACAATGTTACAGTGTGTCTTTTCCCCCAGAACTGACACTTTGAGACTTCTTGCTCTTCCCCAAAGTCAAGGTGAAGGGTAAGTATTTTGAGTCAGTGTAGGACATGAAGGCAGCCTCAACAGCACAACTAAAGATACAAAATAGGGTTTTCAGAATTGCTTCACAAAGTGGCAAAATGATGGGATAAGTGTGTTCAAAGTAAGGGGGAATATTTGAGGCAGTTAAACACAGTGTGTCTTTTACTATGTAATAAGTTTAAAAAATTTTTTTAAACATTCACCATATCTTTCAATCACATGTTGCAGTCATATTATTAACATTTGTTGAGCTCTTTCTCTATAGTAGATGCTATGCTAAACCTTTATATGGATGGTTTTACTGATCCTCACTAAACCCCAAAAGATTGTTCGCTTTTTGCAGGTAAGGAAACTGAAATTCTGAGATATTTTAGCTGAGAAGTTAAAAATAATTTTATCTCCTCCAAAACAAAAAAAGAAGCAGGGAGAGAGTGAAGAGGGAAAGGAATGAAGGAGGGAGGAAGGGAGGAAGAAAGGAAGGGAAGGAAATGCCCAAGATCACATAGCTATTAAATTTGATACTTACTTTATTTTGAGACAGGGTCTCACCATGTAGTTCAGGCTGGCCTTGAACTCACTGTGTAGCCCAGGCTGACCTCAAACTTGTAGTGATGCTCCTGCCTCAGCCTCCTGAGTGCTGGAATTACTGGTGTGCAGCACCACACCAGTATTCTTTAAGACTCCAGAACCTATGTCTTTGACACGTACGCTGCACTGTTTCTTACTAGGAGGTACTTAAAAAGAGAACTATCCATGAAAGCACAGAGACACAGCTGCTGCGGCCACTGAGGAACATGCTATCTCTGCTCCCCGTAGGTGCTCTTGTGACAGTGTGGTCAGTAGTAGACCTTGGTGGTGGGTGGTACATCCCAGTTTCCCTATCCAAGAAGTAAGTGAAATGAGAAATAAATTGTGAGAATGAATCCCATTTTTAAAAGTTCTGTTTCCTTGATTGGTAAGTTAATTGAGGAATTGGTTTTTTAGAACAGATCATTGTTAGATAAAGGAGATATCTAGTAAGCTTATTTGTGTTTTTGTGTTCAAAAGACAATGAATTTAAAAATGTACTAAACTAAGCTCCCTTATTTTGCTGATGTGAAATATAGGAATGGGTTATGGAGTTATGCCCAAAGAAACTGATGTTCAAATATCTCTCTTACTTCGGCATGTTGTGTGTTCCATCTTCAATTGGGGCTGCTCCTAAAGCTAAGAAGACACTTCCCAACTTGCCTGAGTTCCTGGAAAACGCCTCCTCACGTCCTAAGGTCTTCGCAGTCAGAAGCTCTACTCAAAGTAAGGAATAATGCACTGCTCTCTGCTCCACTGCAGACATTTACAGATGACGAAATGATGATTAAGAGCACAGGTGAGTGAGTTTCTTACCTCCTGCCTGTTACTCTTCTGCTCGTGACTTGGATCTGCAGTGTGGAATTACATATATGACAGACTAGAAGAAATGTCCTTCTGACTTTGTGAATGAAGTTTTTGTGACATAAAATTTCTTTGAAAAAAGCAATACATATCTAAATTCAAAATATAACAACAGTAAAATAAAATGCTAGCCGAAAGTTAAATCTCTCACTTTTTTCTTTCTTTTGGAACAGTGTCTCACTGTGTGGTTCAGGCTAGCCTTAACTCACTGTGTAGCCCAGCTGGCCTCAAACTTGAAGCAATCCTCCTGCCTCAGCCTTCCAAGTGCTAGGATTCCAGGCATGCACTACCACATCCAGCCACATCTCTCTTGCTTCTGTCCCTAGGTTTCCCAGTTCTTGTCAGAAACTACCTTGTGACTGTTGTTTTCATAGCCTTGGAGGTAGGCTGTATGCTGCCGTCAGAGAGTTATACAAAGGCCAGGGAGGCTGCTGATCATCCTTCATTATCCGGGGTGACTCCACAGCAGACCTGCCTGCCCCAGATGTCAAGGTGGGCATGATGTCAAGATAGGGAAAACTTGATCTTTGTGATAATGTAGCTGTTGATAGGCCCATGTTAGGTGGTATCTGCTGGTATAGAAAGATCATCAAGAAGCTGGGCATGGCAGCACATACCAGCACTTGGGAGGATGAAGCAGGAGGATTGCAAGTTTAAGGCCCGCAAAAGCTTGTCTCAAAAAGAGATCATCAGTGTATGTATAAGTGAGTGTACCTTATGACTAAGGTGGACAACTGTTAGCTAGGTAGATAATGTATGTGCCTGTATACACAGAGATGGTTTTGACAGAAAAATTTTCAAAAAGAATATGTAATAAATTAGTTACCTTTGGAGAGAAGAACTAAAAAACAAAGACAGGGATATAAATAGGTTTTCACTTTTCATTTTGTGCTTTCTGTATTTATTTATTTAGTTTACTGGTACATTTTAGGGACACAATACAGTTGCATTCATCATTGGGATCTTGTACCCCTACATGACAGGTCTTGGTTCTCATTTTTTCCCCTTATCCGTGGCCTCCCTTTGCCCCCTCCTCCCCTCCCCACTTACAAACACTTTATTTCCATTTTCTCATATTTTTTCTTTTCCCTTATTACCTTTTGTCGCGAGTCGGCGACGCAGAGCACTGTCCAGCAGTGCCTCAAACCTGAAAGAGCAGCGGGGTGGAGATGGGGCAGAGAGAAAGGAAGGACGCCAAGACAAGAGTCTGACCAAGGTGATGTTTATTGCAGGCAAACATCAGCCTTTTAAAGCAAAAAACCCCCCCCCCACAAACTATTATGGGATGGGTTTACCATAGTAACTGAAAGTTCACACAGGAAAAGAGCAAACAGGCTCAACAAAAACAACCCACCATGGGTAGTAGTAACCCAGACAACCACACATCTGAAGGTCAGAGACAAGAAACTGCAACTTTCAGGAATTCCACAAAGGAAACACACCACCTGCTAAACTGGAGAAACTTAACACATATGGAGTTACTAAAGTTAACAATACTTAAAACCAATATAATACTTAACAACTAATACTCATGATTCCCACAACCTTTCCCCTACCTTTCCCACTTTCCCTACACCTTTAGCCCTTTTCTTCCTATTTTACATTGTCAGTTATCTCATTAGGATCTTATGTACTATTATAGTTTTTCATTTATATTTTTGTGCATAAATCATTTTTTAATATCAGGGATTATGAAAAGGAGATGGGGATTTATACTTTTCTGTATTAAAAGAAAACTTCATAAATTTTATTTTATTTTATTTTTTAATTGAGTTTATTGGTACATTTTAGGGATACAGTACAGTTACATTCATTGTTGGGATCTTGTACCTCTACATGACAGGTCTTGGTTCTCATATTTTCCCCTTGTCCCTGCCCTCCCTTCACCCTCCCCATTTACAAACACTTTATTTCCATCTTTTCATTATCTCACATTTTTTTCTTTTCCCTTATTACCCTTCCCCCACCCATCCCAACTTCCCTACACATTTAGCCCTTTCTTCCCATTTCACAATGTCAGTTATCTCATTAGGATCTTATGTCATAAATTCTATTTTAAAAGTATAAATGCACTTGTATGTATCTTACTAGTTAAAAAGTAAATTTGTCAGAAAACTGTTAATGAACTATTATAATCTTTATTAAAATGACTGGCACTGGAACACAAATGTATTGGTAATTCCTTTTCCTGCAGTTAAAAAATTTGCACAGGAACAAATTGCTCCTTTGGTTTCAAACATGGATGAAAATTCAAAAATGGAGAAATCAGTAATACAAGGATTATTTCAACAAGGGGTAAATATTTCATATTCCTTTCAACTTCAGTCTTTTTTTTTTTTCTGGTACTGGGGATCGAACTTGGGTCCTTGTGCTTGTGAGGCAGGCAGCAGCACCACTGATCTAAATCCCCAGCCTCAACTTCAGACTTTTATAAATATACTCCAGTGTTAAAAATGTATGTGTACTTTTAAATTTGGGGACTAATGAACATAATGAACTCTATTTTCTAGTAAAAACTATCTGTGCTCCCGTTTCATTGGGGTCCTGTAATATTTATATTAGTATTTATATACTTAAAGATTTTTTAATACTAGTTTGATGGACATTTTACATTGGAAATATTGTAAGAACCTTTTAAGAAAAGGTTCGAAGTGGGAGAGTAATTTCTGTAGACCAATGATTCCCAGCCAGGGTGGTTTTACTCTCCGGGGTACAGGCTATTCGTGTCTAGTGGAACGGTGGCTGCTAAGCATCCTATGACACACAGGACAGCTACTACAGCAAATCGTCCGGCTCAGTACAACATCATAGCGTAGTGTGTTGTCCATGGGAATCTCTATGTATGTGCTGTACTTAGAACCAGAGGTGATACCTGAGTTCTAAATTCAACAGGACAACAGATTTTCACATGGCGCCTTAGTGGACACACAGTATATAAAATAAAGTACAGTAGACCTGCTCTGGCTGTGGGCAGGAAGAGGTTATCACATTGGGGGCTCCAAGGAGAATGCTTTAAAAATTACCATATTCACTCCTAAGTTCTTTCTTTTTCATAGGTAGAAAATTAATTTCATTTTTCACTTTCAATACTAAAGATGTTCCAGAACTAGCTACTGCTACTGAGAGCCATAGATTGTCCCAAACCTCCTGTGTTATTCTCTTTGAAATATAACCTTTGCAACTTAGCCAAAAAGTTTTTTCCTGTTTTAAAGTGACCAATTTTAGGCAGTTTTTCCAGCCTTCTATTGGCAGTGAAACTCTTGAGAAAATGGACTCTCATGTGGAGCCACATTGAGTCAAACAGAAGTCCAGTATGCAAGACTATGTGAGTGCCTTTCTTAGCCAAGTTCCACCGTAGTCACAGGCAAACCCTCCAGGCCTCGGAGAATCCTAGTGTCACAGCTTGGAAGTTACTCATTTGAGGTGCTAGTCTTGTGGGTCAGGACTGCATGTATTTACTACCCATCTCCATAAACTGTTCTTGTTAGCATAGCCTCACCTGCCTCCTAATTCCTATTGTCCCACTTTGCTCACCTGCATCATATTTTTAAGTCAGTAGAGAAATTAGCAACTTCTGCAGAGAAACAGGATCTCAGATAACTGTCCAAGACGTTATAATCAGATAGCTCTCATGCCCTCCAGTCTTCAGGCACACCTAATTTGTTCCACTTTTTTTCAGAGTAGCATTTACGGTTCTCTTACCTTTCAGTTCTTTGTGGTTCTACCTTCATAGCAGCTGAGTCTTCCTTCAGCCTGAAGTGTAACAGCTACAACCCCAACTGCAGCATAGTGTGATTTCAGGGTAGTCTAGCAGTGAAGGTGAACCTTTGAGATAATAAAAACAGAACCTTTCGATGAAACAGCCCACTGGACCTGAGTGCCACTGGTCTAGAGAATATAGGAATGTTATGTTTTATCTATTACCAGCTGTGGGTCTTGAACCACATGTACACACAGTCCCCTTTTGAAATGAAGATACTTAAAAATGAAATTTTACTAAAAGTGTCATCACCCAGATTTCAGAGTAGCGCCTAAACAGTCAGAATTGCTCAAGGTTGTTAGAAAGCTTTGGCCAACATTTGTCACTTTTAGCAGACACTTGTACCTTGTCAAGTGGCTCTAGCAAACACCACCAAATGTCTGCTAACCCAGACTAACTGAAGTGCCCCAACAGAATGATCATTTAGTCATTGTCTCAGTAGAAAAAAATCAAGCTGGAGAAGCCTGCTTCCAAGAGAGTATGCCAAATGAAACAGTAGACATTTCTACTGAGGGCTAGTTACTTTCTTGCTATTACATTCCAATCAGTCTAATAGGGACTTTGATGAAAGATCAAAACAACTCCTGTGGTTCTTATCCAATAAAGCCATAAGAGTATCTTTATATAAGATATGGTCTCATTTCATTTAGCTACTCTTTAAAAGAGTACCTCTTTTATCTTTTTTTTTTTTTGGTACTGGGGTTTGAACTCGGGTCCTTGCACTTGGGAGGCAGGCGGCAAGAACTACTAAGCTATATCTCCATCCCTACCTCTTTATTTTTGAGCTCCAAAAAGGAGACAAAGGAGACAAACAATAGTTCTGATATTTAATTTTTTTTTTTTTTGAGGCAGGGTCTTGCTAATTCCAGCCTGGCCTTGAATTCACTACATAGCCCAGGCTGGCCTCAGATTTGTGGCAATCCTCCTGCCTTAGCCTCCCGAGTGCTAGGATTACAGGTGTGCACCTCACCCAGCTCTAACACGTAACTTTGTCCTTTTCAAATAGTTTCCGTTATACATATTTTGTTACTTATAGCAAAACAGTCATACCAAATAAAAATAAAATATATGTACAATATTTTACTTAAAAACTTATGTGGTTATTTTTTAGCTTGTTCTTGTAAGAAATTTCCCTATATAAAAACAGCTTCCTTAATCTGTTATTTGTTTTCCCTTTAGTTGATGGGTATTGAAGTTGATGCACAGTATGGAGGAACAGGGGCTTCATTTTTTTCCTCCATCATAGTGATAGAGGAATTAGCCAAAGTTGATGCATCTGTGGCTCTCCTATGTGATCTTCAGAACACAGTCATTAATAAGCTGATTGCAAAATATGGAACAGAAGAACAAAAGGCCACCTACTTGCCTAAGCTGATTACAGAAGATGTAAGTCAAAACTAGTTGTTGAAATACATTTATAATATTTTAAGGAAAAAAGCAGCTGCATTGTTGACTTTTATTATTGAAGACCACAGTGCAGCACTTATTAAACTATTAAAATTAATTATCAGTAAGAAAAATATACTCTGCTTCTCATTTGCCACTTGGAAATTTAGAGGATAACCATCAGATGATAAAATTATTTCTTTTTTGTTCAAATTTTATTTTCTAGTACCTTTGTTTCATCTACATTGAGATTGCCTAGTGCTCCAATTAGAATTCTAATTGCACTGCATTTTAATAAAGTTAAACATATATTCTTAAGTCCTTAAATTTGCCTTAGACAAATAGGATGGTTTGTAAATAATACTTATAGAAAACTGTTTTGATATAGACTTTTAAAAACAGTAACTAAAGGTTTGATTTACAGATTTCCACTTTGCCATATTTGTTATGCAGAGCATAAATACAGTTGTTAATTTTAACTTTTTTTTCTTACATGTGCAGCTGGGATGCTTTTGCCTTTCGGAGGCTGGAGCAGGCAGTGACTCTTTTGCTTTGAAGACCAGAGCTGATAAAAAGGGAAATTATTATGTCATCAATGGGTCAAAGATGTGGATTAGCAATGCAGGGGATGCAGATCTCCTCGTGGTTTTTGCAAACGTAGACCTTACTGCTGTAAGTTTGAACACAAATTTCACCCTTTTCCCCATCATCTTTTCTCTTTTTCTGTTCCTCCTCCCATTTCTCTTTTAGGACTTAACTTAATGTCTTTATTCTTCCAAATACTGGAAATGTAAGATTTGAACTGGCATCTTTTCACCTTATTAATCACCATATTGTTGACTTTTCACTTATATAATATTTAATTGAATTAAATTCCTAAAATGTTAAGATTTTTAACAAAATTAACTTTAAAGCATGAAATTTTCATGATCACACAACACTTTATTATAACAATAATTTTAATATTCATTATGGTTTCTAAAACACTAAGAAAAAGAAGAGGCTTTTTAATTTGTATCTAATGCCCTCCGGTTATTCTTTTGTAATGCACATATATGCAATTCAGAGTCCTTTAGTATTTATTGCTAAATTTAATTTTCTTTTTACTTTGAAACGTGTATAAAGAAGAGACTTTATAAAACCAAGTGAAAAAATAAATAAATAAAACCAAGTGATAATAGTATTGTAAAATTTTCTTTGCAGGGTTATAAAGGAATCACCTGCTTCTTAGTAGATCGCAGTACAGAAGGCCTTCATGTAGGGAAATCAGAAAACAAATTGGGGATCAGAGCTTCTTCCACCTGCCCAATAACATTTGAAAATGTCAAGGTGGGTATTTCAAAATAATAAGATTGATGTGGAATGAATTTCAAAACTAAGTGACGCTAAGCATATACAGCAGAGTATTTTGTGGAGCCCCTACGGTGTTCTTAGGTTACGTCCTGACCAAGTCTACTTCCCACACACATACTTTCCAGCTGCTATCCTCAGGAACAAATGATGAGACTTTATCTCAGTTTTGTTTTGTTTTGTTTTGTTTTGTAACAGGGTCTCACCGTGTAGTTCAGGCTGGACTTGAACTCATGGTGATTCTTCTGCCTCAGCCTCCCAAGTGCTGGGATTAAAGGCGTGCGCCACTGTTCCCAGCATATCTTAGTCATGTTTGTAACTTACATACTTGGGAACCATTTATACTTTATAAATGTAGTATTGGTGACCCAAACATAGCTTCAGAGAAGGAAGTCTGGTGTTAGTGCACCAAAGGCCACAAGATGGGGATGTTGCTCAGTGAGAGTGGAGAGTAACCAGACAGGGCCTCACAAAACAAGACTGTCAGAAGGCTGAGGCTGAAACAGGCTTGAGAGCTTCACAAGGGCAGCACATTTTCCACTGCTCGTAGTGGAGCTTGGTCTTTGTGCACATGTGTGCCTGTGATGTCTTTACAGATGGCATTTGGGCCCACGTTACTCCCCCACAACTGACCTCTTTTCTGTTTTCCCTTTTCTTTTTCTAACCTGTCCGGCTCCCTCTACTTACTGCCCATATTATAAAGCTCAGTATCTTTTTTATCATTCCTGGTCTTGGTTTTTTTAATTATGAAGAGCATTTCAACCTGTTTCCCCTCTTCCTTCCCCCCTCTCTCTATGCACGTACACATACCTACATACACACATTATACACACCCCAGCTGACTTTTATGAGGATGAATCGTCTCACCAGAAGAAAGGTTTACTACTCTTTTGCAAGTACTTCATGTTTTGTGTAGTTCTTAGTCTATTTCTTATACTGGTAACATACAGATAAGAATTGGGGGAAATTTTTTATTTAGTTATAGTATTGATGAATTGTTGATGAGTTCCCTTTTGCTAGATTCAGTCACTCCTTGAGCAGATTGTGGTAGGCTCTGGAGGATGCAATAGGGAACATGGCTTTGGTGAAAGAGTGTAGAAGAAAATGTCAACATGATCACATTGGTATTTGATGAGTATTGATCAAGTCATATCACAAATTGAGAGTACATATGCATTTAACTGTAATATAATCAAAATGAGTCATGCCAAATTAAATTGAGAAATAAATTCATGTTTGTATTTTCAGGTTCCAGAAACGAATATCTTGGGACAAGTTGGGCATGGTTATAAATATGCAATAGGAATTCTTAATGAAGGTAGAATAGGAATTGCTGCACAGGTAAGTCAGATTTTACCTCTTCTACAATATAAGCCAATGAAAATGTAAAAAGAAAGAAATGCGGTAAGACCAACAAGTATTGGAAGCTTCTGAACACAAGATGGCACCATTTTCTTTCTAAGGTGAAAGAGTGGCTTCTGATGATTTCTTGCAAATTCTACTTCGTCAATTATCTAAGTATCTGGAGAACCAAACAATGGCTTAGTGATAGCAGTTTTTCTGCTTTGAGAATATTAAAAATATTATACAACACCTGCACCAATAACTTCTAAGATGTATTGTAAATTAAATATGGAAATTTTTAAAAAATCGACCTTTCAAAACATGAAATTCATTCTGGAAAAAAATTCTAAAATTGGGAATAAGTAATTATTCTACTGTATAAGGGTCTCTGTAGATAATTAAAATTTTTGCTTAGTGTTTTACATATGAAAATTGAACAATTTTTGTGGCACAGGAATGAAATAGTTCCAATTAAATTGGTATGTAAGATGAAACTATTCAATTTTTTCTCAAACCTGCCCTTTATAATACAGATTGGATTTTTCGATTAAATGATGTCTCTGATTTTCTACATTAATAAAATTAGTACAGTTTTGTGTTTTATTATCATTTATATCATTGTGTAGAATATATTTTTAATCTGAAGTATCTAAGACTTAAGAACTTTTAGCTTTTAGATTTTGACATAAATTGTTATAAATTAGCTAGTAGAGCAGTTAAATGTTGAATTATTACTACAATTTTGTTCTGCTATTACTTTATTAACAAACTATTCTTTTTTGGTGCTAAACATTGAACCTGGGGCTTCAGGCATGCTCAGCACATGCTCTACCTCTGAGCTACAACCTCAGTCTACCAAACTTATTCTCAAATCAAAACTTAAAATAGTTTTTCTGCAAAGCTAGAGAGTGAGTATTGGCATATCTGTACTTTTTAAAGTTATTCTGTGGTTTAACTTTATC
The DNA here is from genome assembly GCF_012274545.1 of Fukomys damarensis. NCBI lineage: Eukaryota > Metazoa > Chordata > Mammalia > Rodentia > Bathyergidae > Fukomys > Fukomys damarensis. The sequence goes on along the minus strand of NW_022900920.1, from coordinate 15,365,659 downwards.
ACATATGGCATTAAAAACTATAGTACTGGACCTCATTGTTCCCAGACATATAAATAATATAGATGTTCTGGCAGTAAAATACATGGCATGGGCTTTAGTCTAATTACTCCTGGTTATCTTATAGTCTAATTAAAAGTTAAGGTCAGGTAGTTATTCTGTCTCAATGGAAACCTTTTAGAAGAAGAGGCACATATAACAGAGTGAACTAAAGTCATCCATCCTCAGAATGCTGCAGATGGACACAGTTGGTTCTTCAGTATGCGTAATAGAAACATTTCACTAAGCTGGAAACACTGATTTTGACTGACAGCTGATGTATCAATTTTCATGTCGATATAGGCTATTATTTTTATGTCCTTTAAATGTTAGATATAGGAGTATAGTGACATCATCTTACTTTTTTTCTGATACTGAGGACTGAACCCAGGACCTCTCATATAGACAAGTGCTTTGCCACTGAACTACATCCCTGCCCTTTAAAAAAAATTATTTTGAAGTCTCACTAAATTTCTCACACTGGCCTTGAACTTGCAGTCCTCTTCCATCAGCCTGCTGAACACCTGGGATTGCAGTCATGTGCCATCACACCCAGCGCAGTATCTTAGCTTACAGCCAGAATTGCAGTGGTTTAATTTGGAGTTTGTGGGGACTTTTAACTAATTATCTGCTCTCCAGGGAGTTCAAAATAAAGGCTTAAAAGAAAATGTGAATCAACAGTAATGAAATATTGATATGTTTGTGGGCATTTTCCCAAAAAGCTTCATTGATTTTTTCTTCTTTTTCCAAAATCTACACAGTTTGACATAATTAGATAGTGATTTAATGGCTACGTAATGTTGAAATTTAGAAACCATTTCTAAGCTTGACTTGTTTAATAGATAGGAAAATTGGTTAGTAATGAGATAGTTCAGCTAAAATCGCTACCACGTCCTGACTTGTTCTTCAGGCATGTAAATTAATGTTTTTACCCAGTGCTCTTTATCAGTTGTTCTGAACCCCAGCTGTACATTCAATCACCAAAAGAGTTTTTAAAATGCTGGTGCTTAGGCCGCATTCAAACCCCATCCCCCTACACTTCAACGATTTGGATTCAGTTCTTATACACAGATGTTATCCCGGTGTCTTAGTTACTTTTCTTGTTATTGAGATAAAATACATGACACCCAAATTTAAAGAAGGAAAAGTTTTTGTAGCTCACAGTTTGTAGACGTTTTATTTCATAGTTGACTGGCTCCAAGGCAGGGTGTCTGGCTGAGGAAAAACAATTCATGCAGAAGGCAGCAAGTAGCAAAATAGTGACAGTAGCAGTCCTCTTTCTGTTCCTTGTGTTCTACCCAGGCTACCCACTCTTAGGGCAAGTAGCACTCACACCCAGGGTGGGGCACCTTTAATCCTCACATTGCAACAGGAATCAATCCCAGCATCACATCCTTAATCCCAGAATCATACACTCTAGGTCCAGCCACCTCCAAAAGCCTCACCTGTATGAAGCTTTGAGAGGTCATCTAGACACAAGTCATATTACCTGGGAAGTTTTTTTTTAATCAAATTTCCCATATGAATCTTATTTATATGTAAGGTGAGAAACCCTGCAGTCTTACATTCTAAATGCCCATTCCATTGAAACTCTTGTTAATCAGAAACAAAATGGACAAGAAGATAAAAAGTGAAGCGACCTTCCAGTTTGGCTTCTAGGATTGGAGGGAGCACTCTGCAGTCTTTGAGACTAGTTCTGAGCAAAGCTTCTGCAGCTTATTTTGTGTCTAGACAATCAGAGCATTAAAGAAAAGATTCCTGAACAGCAGGTTGTTTGTGCGAATACAGCCATGCCAAGAGGTTTAGCTCTGTGCTAGAATTAAATACACTTACGTTCATATGAAATCACTCCAGATTTTCTCCCAACTGCTACAGATTCTGTTCTCCAAATGCAATTAATAAAGATGTGAAATTAACACACCCCTCACCACCTGAATAGCTTCAGTTCTTCCCCGGCTAATTATTCAGTCTCCCTATAAAAGGAATTTACAACTTGAATAAGTAAAAGCATAAACTTTTATCAAAACAATAGATTCTGATCCATTTTTTAACAGATGCTGGGCCTGGCCCAAGGATGCTTTGACTACACCATTCCATATATTAAAGAAAGGGAACAGTTTGGCAGAAGAATATTTGATTTTCAGGTATGTAATTAGGCTCTTTCCACTGTACTGAGCTTTCCCTTCTTCCATTTAATGAAGAACTGTGTTGAAAAGCCATGGAGACAATCTCAAGGGATTTTAGTGGGAGAGAATCTTGGGGAGTATAATTATGAATGCCTTAATCTTTTCCAAAGGCAGAACTACAGCCCTAAGGCCAGGCTGTGGCATGATTCAGGGTGTCCTGGGGAACACTGTAGAGCCATGTTCTCACTGTTTCATAACTGTCAGCCAAGAGATCTAAGGTCACACTTCTTGGGTTCAAAGCCTAGTTCTTCCAGTTAAAAGTTCAGTTGTGCTTTCTCTGAAAAGCTTGGGATCAGAGTGTTTCTGATGTTAGAGTTTTTTGAATTTTGGAGTATTTGCATAGACATAATGAGGTGTCTGATAATGGGATCAAAATCTAAACACAAATTTCATGTATGTTTCCTATATACCACATCTAGCTATCCTAAAAATAATTTTGTACAATATTTTAAATAATTTTCTGTACAAAGCAAAGTTTCATTGTGTGGAATTTTCCACTTGTGGCATCATGCTGACACTCAGAAAATTTTAGACTTTGGAGCATTTTGGATAAGGATTGCTCAGCCTATACTACATTTAGGCCTTGAACACTTCTCTATGCTGTAAATGCCTCATCTGTGAAATTACAGTACAGGTGGTACGTTTCCCAGTTTTAAACTAGTTGTGTGTAAAGAGTTAGTGCACTACATGGGTATAACAAGTGCTCAGTAAGTAGTAACACTTGTTACGAGTCTTCTGTTCAGAGCAGATCCACGTGGTCTTCAGAGGACATTTTGACACGTACACACTTTGCTGCAGCGGATACAGTTGAGATGCTCTGAGCAAAGCATTTTGGGAAATACTGGTCTTGTCCATTGAGTGTCTTTTTAGAGCTCCCTAGACAGTCAAACATATTTCTTGGTAGCAAGGCTATGAGATTTTTCCAGGATGGGGGTAGCCTGGTGTAGCAGCTTACCAAGACTTCTAGCTAACGTGAAGCACGTTACCTGAAATTCCAGAATAATTACTTTACATGGTTGCAAAACTGCCCCTTAAATATCTCCAGATTCAAAGTACAGTTTCTTATCACTAGCAGTTCTGTGGTATTATACTGTCTTCGGGTTTATAATGACCAGACATCAAATGAGAAAACTCAGATTACGCTCATATAGAGATACGAGGCTGTAGACATGCACAGTCATTCTGAGATCTAGAAGGACTGAGCATGGCAGTGTTGGCCACTGCCTGGCATGCTGTGATTCCCACCTTGTACACAGGATAAAGACACATGGGTGGTAGGTTTCCAAGGCCCTATAGCTAGTACAGTGTATTCCAAAATGACAGGGTTTTGTGTTGGCTACTGGTCTAATTTTTATTTCCCTTTACATGTGTATTATCTCAGCCACCTTCCACATAGATTGCAGTGAGAGGGACAGAGGTCAGTCAGGTCTGAGGAGGCTTTTGATTTTCTTTGTACTCAGGAAACTATATATATATATACATATATATATATATATGTATATATATATATATATTAAGGCATGCTAATAGGCATAATCACAACATTTCTAGTGATGTCTAGTCTGTTTTGAGGTTTTTGTTTGTTTGTTTGTTTGGTTGGTTGGTTGGTTGGTTTTCTGAGACAGGATTTTGCTGTGTAGTTCAGGCTGGCTGTGAACTTACTGTGTACCCCGGGCTGGCCTCGAAATCTTCCTGCCTCAGCCTCCAAAATGTTGTGATTACAGTTATGTACCACCATGCTCAACAATTCTGGGTAATTTGTCGGGGATATTTTTTTTTAAAGGCAGAAATTTGATGTTAAAAAACAACATCATTGACTATATAAAGCTTTGACTGAAGTTAGTCTAGAGTTTCTCTGCCTACGTCATCTCATCAGAGTGATGTATTTTTGGCTTTACATTTATTCTTTTCATTCTCACCTCTAGATAGTAAAGTCTTTGCGAACAGGGACCAAGTCTGTTCACTCTTATTTGCCATAGTTGCCTTTCTGCTTTTCATTACCCTTATGTGGTTGTTGGAATCGACAACGTGGATGGTGTCTGGAGGTTTAATTGAACTAATTGTATTTTTCAAAAATAATCAGTATCTCTGAATTCCTCATTTAAAAACCATCTGAGGGCTGGGAACTTGGCTCAGCAGTTTGGTGGCCTGCCTTGCAAGCGCAAGGACCCAAGTTCAATCCCCGGTACCAAAAAAAAAAAAAATCTGAAATTTCTAGAATGGTGATTGTAGCATAGAAAAAGGCAGATTGACTGATAGAACAAAACAGGCCAGAAATTGACTCACATGTATCAAAAGGCTAGAGATGGCATTATAAATCAATAACTAGGATAAAGAATGAGAAACTAGAGTCATTCATAGGAAAAGGGATGCACATTGAGGATATACTCCTAAGTGAAATAAATACGTCACACATGGGTAAATACCGAATAGTTTCTCTAGTGTGAAAAACTATAATAGTACATAAGATCCTAATGGGATAACTGACAATGTGAAATAGGAAGAAAAGGGCTAAAGGTGTAGGGGAAGTGGGACGGGTAGGGGAAAGGAAATAATGTAAAAGAAAAAACATGAAAAAATGAAAAAAATGGAAATAAAGTATTTGTAAATAGGGAAGGGAGGAGGGGGTGAAGGGAGGGCAGGGACAAGGGGAAAAAGTGAGAACCAAGACCTGTCATGTAAAGGTACAAGATCCCAACGATGAATGTAAATGTACTGTATACCTAAAATGTACGAATAAACTCAATGAGAAAAAAATCAATAACTAGGAATATTCTTTCCATATGGAAAAAAAGAAACCATATCCCTATCTCAGATCACATATGGAATATTGATGTCAGATATATTAAAAAGTAAACTTTAAAGATTTTATGAGAATATCTTTATGACTTCATGTTTGGAAAAGATTTCATAAACCAGACTCAAAAAAGACTAATTATGAAGGCCAATCATAATTGGTGAATTTAACCATCAAATTTCTTTGTCTCAAAAGATGCCATAAAGTAAAAATGTAAATCATAAGGAAGATGTGTACCTGACACATAACATTGTGGACATTCAGTTTATTTTTATACCCTACATATATGTAAGTCTGATTTTATAGGTATCAAATATCACAAAAAAGAAAAGAACATTAGGATATTTGTAATCAGAAAGGATAAACTATTTTTTCTCCAGCTTATCCCTCCATTTTGGTTAAGAAAGGTCATTCTAGGATTATTGAGTAATTGCCTTAATCAGAGTTCTTTGTGTTAGCATTCATCACATAGTTATGTTTATTTAATTTTCTGTTCTCTCTGCTAGGCTCTGTAAATCATGAAAGCAAGGTATTCGACTATCACACTCAGCCTCCATTGCTTAGCACAGGGCCTGGTGTAGAAAAGTATTCAATAAACATGTGGGTGAAAGGATAGGCTAGACATAGGAAAACATAACAACCTATAATAGTCATCTTTACCTATATTTCCAGGAAATTGTTTATAACTGTAAATCCGTATTTTGACTGACCAAGTCACTTATTTTCTTATTGATATTTAATGGCATCCATCATTTTCTAAACTTTCAAGATGGTAGCAGGGTTTTTTTTTTGCGGGGGTGGTTTAAAATTATTCTTCTCTTTCCTATAATCTCAGAGGAACTGGGACTGATCTATTATTGGATATTGCAGTAGAGTCTCTCTCATAAAGTCACTTGAAGAAAAAAAAGTTGGTTTTTTCAAATATTCCTTCATTCCTTTACAGCTAACAACTTCTAATGCCTTGAGCCCATAGGAAAATTCAAATTTTTCTCAACTGAAGCAAAAATATATTCAGTTTTAATATTCTAGGCTTTGGTTCAAGCTTAATTTTGATCATAAAGAGTTGAAAATGTTAAAACAGTCAAGTTTTTAAACCTGGCTTTGTGATAATTTATTATTTAAATCTTAATAATTATGAAGAATTAAAAGAACTTTGAAATTTTTCTAAGACAAAGGGACTTTGTGATACTTGTATTTTATTTCATTTCAGATTTCAGATTTTAAAGTTTTTAAAAGAAATGAACATGAATTTCCTTTGTGTTAGATTTTAAGTCTGTCAGTATTCTGTGTCTTGGCAGGACTTAAAGATAAGCTGTGTTTTAGAGATCATAACTCTGCAACTTGTGCCTGAATGTTACAGGGGCTCCAACACCAAGTGGCTTATGTGGCAACCCAGCTGGAAGCGACAAGGTTACTGACATACAACGCTGCCAGGCTTGTAGAAGCTGGGAGGCCATTCATAAAAGAAGCCGCGATGGCCAAATATTACGCATCAGAGGTAAAAAAAAAAAAATCAGTTTTCATTTCTTTTTAATTGGGTTAATTTTCTCACTTAAGACTATTGATTTAATCTAGGTTTTTTTTCAAGCAAGATAACAAAGACTTTTCAGTTCTCATACTAGAAAAATGAAAAAGTAAAACTATGATAGGAAAAAAGCGTTAACTTTGCGGGCTCTTGGTGTTCCCCTGAGTAGCTGTTTGGCAACCACCCCTCTCAAGGCCACGGAGATGATTCTCCGCGTGATGGCATCAGGCTCATCATTTCAAATCGGGGTAGAGAGTATGCCATAGAGGATGATGTGCTTGTCATAGAAGCAAGTGAGGTTAAAACACCAGGAAAAGCATGTCTATATTTTTACTGCTTTTTGCTTACACATAGACATTCTATTTAACATGTTAGATTTTGGCTGGAGAATTTAGCCAAGTCATTGGCAACTGTTTCCTAACTGTGACATTATGTCTGATTCATTTCAAGGCTTTAAATACACATTTAACTTCTCCAGCCCCCATATTTGAGCTCTTCCTCAAGTGCCATTGTGAGTTCCTACTGAATTATCCAACCTTCATTTGACCTGTCCACCCAGGGAGCCAGTCAGAAACCTGAGTCATCTTGACACCTTTCTTCCCTCGCACCAAACATCATCAGTTCCTATGAATTCTGCCTGCAAAAGATTTCTTGAATTGATACATTTTTCTCTCCCCATGCCATCCATCCAAGGTGTGTCATTTCTTAACCAAACTACTGCAGCCACCTAACTACTCTTGTGGTTCCTTTTGCTCACTCCAACCCAGTCTGTCTCTCTTTTCAAAATGTGCATGAGATTGTGTCACTCTCGCTTCAAGTGGCTTCTCACAAAAAATATTTTTGTATTAATTTCCTATCACCACTATTACAAATTACCAAAAATCTAGTAGCCTAAAACCATGCAGTTTTATTATCCCCTACTTTTAGAGGTTAGAAGTCTAAAATGAACCTCACTAGGATCAAATTGAAGTGTCAGAGGGCCGTGTTTCTGAAGGCTCTAGGGGAGAACCCCATTCAAGCTTCTGCAGGCTTCTTACATTCCTTGACTTGCAGCTCCTCCTCCATTTTCACAGCCAATCGTGTAGCAGGCTCAGATCTCTCTGTGGCTCTACTTCCTGCTACTATAGTCATTACCTGCAATGACTACTCTTTACTCCTCCAGCCTCTTTTAAGCACCCTTGTGATTACATGGGATCCACCCAGATTATCCAGGATAAAGTCCTCATTTCAAGGTCCCTAATGTAATCACAGCTACAAAGTCTCTTTGTCCATGTGAAGTACTATATTCAATTTCTATGGACACCCTTGGTTAGGCTGCGGACATCCTTAAGGGTCGTTTACCAATGGTCAGACTGCTGGCCATTCTCTAAGGCTGGCCTGCCCCTCTTCTCTTTTTACAACTCACTGTGATCCCAGTCCACTGGCTTTCTCAGTTCCAATGCTGATGACCCCATTTATCCCTTGAGCCTCTGCAATGTATTCCTCAGCTTGAAATGCCTCTGACTCATCCTTTAGATCTCAACCAAGCTGTTCCTCAAGTATCTCACCATTTAGATCATGTTAGGTTTTTTTAACCTGTGCAGTTTATGAGTTTCTATGCTTGTAGATTTAATGTCATTCTCTAATGATCACCAGTACCATAGGGCCAATGACTGTCCACCCCCATCACTGTATACCCACAGGATTACAGAGTATTTGGCACGAGAGCAATGCCAATGTTTACTAATAAATAATACTTGCTGGCAAGCATGTATCAACAATATTATGATTTTATGAGCTATGAATGTAGCTCAATAGCAGAGCACTTGCTAGCATGCACAAAGAGAAAAATGATTTTAAGGAAATAATTTCATGAATTCATAGGATATTTTACAGAAATGGCTAAGAGAATAGGACTAAACAGACAATGCTGGTTTCTAAAATAACTTTAGCCCTTCTAATCACCAACCACAGTGAAATATTGCTAAAAGTATCGCACGAAAGTATTATATAATTTAAATTACTTCAGTGTGCAATTTGCTTTTTTTTTGGTAGACAGCAGGGCTCACAACTGGTAAATGTATCGAGTGGATGGGAGGAGTAGGCTATATCAAAGATTACCCTGTAGAAAAATACTTCCGAGATGCAAAGATTGGTAAGTAGATTTTGTTTTACATCTTATTTGGTCCGGTTTGCCATTGTAGGTGTTTGGGATATTATATTTGTCAATTCTATATTACTGGAACCAAGGGACAGGTGATCTTGATTTCTTCAGTTTATGTTTATTGGCTCTCTTGTGGCTGAATTTTTTTCCCTACCTCTTCCCCAAAAAATGTATTTATATTTTAAAAACATCAAATTGCCCTTTAAAACGCCTCAAGGGGCCTTTTAATAAAACTGAAACACAATCTAATATCTTAATTTTTCTTTTACTAAAATTGCTAATATTTGTGATCAGTGTAGTTTAATGCCATTCTTTGAAGTATTGTTCTAATTTCAGAAGCTAAGTGCCGAATCAAGCCTGAGCAGTTCAGTGCTCCACCACCAGAAAGAAAAATAAACACAACACCTCCAAAAGCTTCCTGTTCCTTAGTAACAGTCTGAATATATTCATTGATAGTTTAGGAACCAAAATCTTCAACTGTTCAGAGCTGGCTCTGAACATACAGCTAATGGAAAATCGTCAGCTCTTAGTCAAAATTACTTTGTCCCATAGTTCCATATTCCACGGTCATTAAATGATGTTACTACTAACGGTTTTATAGCAAATGCGGAGGTAATAGAGCATTTATTTCTCATATGACTTAACTGTGGGTCCACTTCTATTTATTTTGCTCCTTTTCATTTTAGGTACAATATATGAAGGAGCTAGCAATATCCAGCTGAACACCATTGCAAAGCACATTGATACAGAATACTGACATCTTTAAGATCGGGCCCCTCCCTCGTATCACTGGTGTGACATTTCAAACTACTGTGCCTTGTTGGAGGAGTAAGGCTCCACAGGACTGCGGGGTTTCATGGAGGCCCCAGATGTGATCCTCTGGCTTTGCCCTTCCTTTTTCCTCTTTCCAGTCTGCTTCAATTAGACACAAGAAATCATTTCTAAAATTTGGGAGATGTGTACCCCTATTTTCTCCAAAACTGTTTTAAACTTCTGTACATGTTCATATTATCATCTACTTTCAGAATATATAGAAGTTTCATTCCATCAACATCTGGAAAAATGAAGACATTTGAAGTACTACAGAAATAGTTATTTTATACTCCTTCTAAATCTTTATATCGTGGTACCAGTCAGAGCAACATTTGTTACAGCAGTCAGTTTTTATTAAATACTTTATAGATTCAGCTGTAAGTTGCTAAATGAGGCAGAAACTGATAAAAATTTGTTTGAAAAATCTAAAACTTCTAGTAGTGAATATCAGAATGGATGGAAAATAAGAGTGCAACTTTGTAGTTCATATAATTGAAAAAAATACACTTTTTAATCAAGTAAAACAATATAATTTGTTGCTATAATTGACCTGTAAAATATTTAATTTCATGAAGGTTTAAGCAGGTCTTTTTTTGTTTGTTTGTTTTTGGTTTTTTGAGACAGGGTCTCACTGTACAGTTGAGACTGACCTGGAACTCACTATGTAGCCCAGGCTGGTCTTGAACTCACAGCGATCCTCCTGCCTCATTTTTTTTTTTTTTTTTTTTT